>NC_092318.1:53069285-53705357 GCF_036785885.1 Coffea arabica
TTTTGAACAGAAGCTGAATTCTGGCAGATCATTTTTCACTTGCTAACCACATACGCATCCACTTTATTTGTATGGCTTTATTACAGACTCTATTCAAGTGTAGAACTGAGGTCTGCAAGGTGCTAGGGATGGCTGAGTTCCAGTGCGAGTTGTCAATGGGCATGTCTAATGACTTTGAACAAGCAGTAAGCCTGGATTCTTGATGCCTAGATTTTAAGAGTTGAATTTTTATTGTTGATTGAGTTCTGTGTAATTTCTATTTACCTCCTGTTCAATTTATGAAGGCTTACATCTGAACGAATACGTGCTACAACTGATTCCCCAGTATTATGTAACTTTGGGGTTTGGTTTGTTTGAAAACTGGGACTGTCTTGCAAATCTTTCACCAACAGTTTTTCGCCATTCCTTTGATCTTAGAATTTGAACTTGTCGTTAGGCTAAAGTAGTCTCTTACTTTCCTTTAGGCTGGACTTTTGTAATTTCTTTGTTGCTTCTATTTATGGTCTGTGTGCAAAGTTTGAACTTTGCTTCAATTGAAATCTTAGAAGATTAATGGTGTTTCTGAAGCTGTTATGATACATAACCATGAGCTCAATTTTGCTGATAATTACAATTATATTTATGTGTGTATGCACACACACACACACGTATATTAGATATAAAATCATAACCACAATGTTTGTCTAAGATTAGAATCTTGATTGTATGCTGAAATTCTCAATCTGAAGATTTGCATTTATCTGTTGGAAATGATGATTATTCTCCTTCACGTAAAAAGATTATGCTAGTTTTCGCAGCAAGTCTCACTCACTATCCATCTTAAACAATGAATCTAGATCGTTTGAGGCTAGAGCTTGGATAGGTGTTTGTGAACTCTGACTGTGCTTTCCCATACATGCAGATCAAGATGGGCAGCACCAACGTGAGAATTGGATCAACAATATTTGGACCAAGAGAATATCCAAAGGGTCAATAGATTTACAACTAATAGTATCTTTGCTGCATCACTTTTGTCATGCTATATTTATTAGCTTTCTGATAGATCCAACATGTTCATTGACCTGCAATCAGTTAATTCAATTGAATTATCCTGCGAAGACCAGATGCTTATGGATGTGTTGGTACTTGGTACTGGTGTGGTCACACGACTGTTTGTGTTGGTGCTTAACTACTGCAGTTATGCCACGTCTGGCGTTTACTTTCAGGCATAGAAATTCTTGTTGAACCTGGACAAAATTTCTTGAACATTTTGACATCTGCTCCCCTCAGATAACCAAGCGTAAATGCACGCCGCATGGGACAATTCTTCAATCACTTCTCTTGCTTTGGTGGTAAAGCATATTGAAAATTACTTCTATGCCTGCAAATAAGCATTGAGTAGCTACCAGTCCATTGTTAACAAAGAGATTACAATCATGAGAATAAAGTCGTTAAATTAAGTTGAAGGATACTAAGAATAATGTGACGTCTATGCTTAGAAGTGAGACTCGGATAAATACGAGAGCAACTTTAAATTAAAGATCAGCTTATAGCTATATCAGCCAAAGCCGATCAGATTCAGAGCCATCCCATCAAAGCTTATTATTCCAGGATCATTATGCACATCTTCAGCAAAGCTGAACGATCAAGCTCCTGATAAACGTACTATGGCTTGCTGAGTATATTGAGACCCATAAATGTCATCGTGACAGATGTAATCGAATCGAGTCGAGCTCAAGTATTACCATACTCAAGATTGACTCGACATGCAGGAAAGATACTTAAGCTCGAGTGAGTAGCATTACTGGAACTTGAGCTCGAGCTCGACTTGTATGGGCTCGAGTCAATGCGAATCTTATCAAATTCGAGTTAGAAAGATTTGCGGATTTTATTTTTCTTGACAATGTTTGAGCGAAAAGACATTATTGACCTTTAAAAAATTTCATATGACCTAAAGCATTTCGTAAATTCAACCATTCTTTTGGGTATAAGGGTAATTTAATAATAATAATATATTAAAGAATTAAAATTAAAAAACTCGATAAGGTTTGACAAGCCTTCAAATCTTACTATTGGATATTCGAACTCGACTTATCGAGCTACTCGAATTTGATTCGAACTTGATCAATTCGAATTCGAATTGAGTTTTTGACCAATTTACTTGCAAACAGTTTGATTCGATTACAGCCCTTGTTATCGTATTTCCTAATTGCTTTACAATTATTCTGGAGGGAACAAGAACTCAAGCGTCCCTCCAAAAAAAAAATAAAATCAAGTGTCCATATTCCTTTGGCAGAATATTCCTTTGGCAGAAGGAAGGAATTCGAAAATTTTGCTGATCCAAGACCATTGATGCCGCATTCCATCATCTCTCAAGATTTCAATGGGCTCCTAATTCATAATGATGTTGGTGGAAAAGGGGATTTAAATAAGAACGGGGCAAAGGGAAGCGTAGAGTCCTAGACAAAAGCATCAAATTTGGCCTTGGAAAGTTCATAATGTAAATGCTATACAGTAATACAGAAATGTATCAAACTAACAGGGGGTTTTATAAGATGTCTCGTTTTTTCTGTTCAACTCACAAAGAACTGGATGGATATTACGATCACTTCCCTTCTATTAATTTCTTTCCTACTTCTAAGATTTTCCTTTTTTCTTGGGTTGGAGGCATTTTTGTCCTCAAGGTACAACCCAGCAGGTAGTACTATATAACAGTCTGCGCTACCCGCCTGTCATCAATTTCAACTACGCAAGCTCCTCTCTACTAGTGTCTGCGGAAGCCTCCGCTCTATACTTGCCAGCAGCGGCAAAAATTTAGCAGCAGCGATTATGATGGTACCATTGACAAGCTCAACCAAAATTGCATTACTTTCCACCAATACCAACGGATATCCTCCTCTCAAATTCCCCTTCCAAATCGGCAAAAAGAACACTTTCCGGAAATGCAACAGTTTCGGATTTCGGTCCCCAAAGAAACAAAGTTGGAGCTGCTCTGCATCCGAGCAACCCCAACCCCTAAACCCACCTCAACAAAACGAGAAAAGACAACCCAAATTCAAGAAAAAGCAAACCAAACATGCTGATAAAGGGGTCGACCCAGTTGGGTTCCTCACCAAACATGGCATTTCACATAAAGCCTTCGCCTTTTTCCTTCGTGAAAGGTAGTATTGTTTGTCCCTTAGCTCTTCTTCTTTTCCTCGTAATTATGAAAATTATGGTTTCTATTGGACCTTTTATTGGAAGAGGTACCTAGTTTGGTTTTTACTTTATGCCAAGGTACAAAGCGTTGAAGGACTTGCGGGATGAGATTTTTAATCGTTACCTCAACCTAAAGGAGCTGGCTTCTGGGTTAGTGCTTTCTTTCTCTTTCACATATTAATATTGGGCTATCTTATACTGTTATTTAAAGTGCTAGTTTCTCATGTTTTTGAAAGTTACTGACTTTCTGAGAGTTGTTTTTGATATCTAAGTGTTTGTCAGAATTGTTAGCTGAACTCTCTCTCCCTCTCTCTCTCTCTCTCCGTAATTAGCAATTATACCATATGTGTTACCAGTGATGCCTATGTTTCTTATTACTAGACGTGAACTACTAGAGTGATGCCTGTGTTTTTTATTTCTAGATATGAACTACTGGGAATGCAACGAAATGCGCAGCATCGGGTGGATTTCTTGGAGTGGGCTCCAGGTTTGACACCATCTCTGAGGATATTTTTTTCTTGTAGAAGGGCAAGCGTCATTTCTTGCTTAGTTCAAATTCGAGCTCATCAGTGGGCATGTCTGGAAGCTTAAGTATCTAAGAGAAGTTTTAGTTACATGCTATCAGTCTCAAAATGTGTCTATAGATGTTAGTTTAGGATTAGGATTTAGCAGCTCCACTTTAAGTTCAGACTTGTGTTGTTTCTGAATGCAATTACCATTGCTCGTGTAGCTCACATGTGAAGCTGAAAATCTTGACATTAGGTGCTCGTTATTGTGCTATTGTTGGAGATTTTAATGGCTGGTCACCCACAGAAAATTGTGCCAGGGAGGGTCATTTTGGCCATGATGACTATGGTTACTGGTTTATTATTCTTGAAGACAAATTACGGGAAGGTGAAGAACCAGATGAATTCTACTTTCAACAGTACAATTACGTGGATGATTACGATAAAGGTGACAGTGGTGTTACAGTTGAAGAGATGTTTAAGAAAGCAAATGATGAATATTGGGAACCTGGTGAAGACCGCTTCATTAAGTCACGTTATGAAGCGGTAGCTAAGCTGTATGAGCAGATATTTGGCCCTAATGGGCCTCAAACGGAAGAGGAGCTGGAAGAGATAGCTGATCCAGAAACTAGGTACAAGGCCTGGAAAGCGCAGCATAGAGATGATCCACCAAGCAACTTACCTTCTACTCATGTGATAGATACTGGAATGAAAGAGTATGATGTTTTCAACATCATAGACGATCCTGTATGGCTAGAGAAATTCCGTGCTAAGAGTCCTCCCATTGCCTACTGGTTGGAGACACGTAAAGGAAGGAAAGCGTGGTTGAAAAAGTATATGCCTGGTATCCCCCATGGGAGCAAATATAGAGTATATTTTAATACTCCAACAGGGCCTCTGGAAAGGGTTCCTGCCTGGGCCACTTATGTAGTCCCAGGTATCCAGTGGTTGCTAGCATCTCTTATCTGTTCACGTAGTTTGCATAGCGATGCTTAAATAGTATAATTTGATGCTCACACTATCATACGCCACTTTACTTGTAAAAAGTAATCATTTTCATGCTTTGAATGTGTGATCTGTTAATTTTTTTTGTTTTTAAGAGGTCCATTGCTAATCATGTATTCCTTTTATTTTTTTAGGTAACTGTACTTGTTTACATTAATTAATCTGCTTAGCTTGGATTTTGGTCTCAGAAATGAACTTTTCGGGTACATATTCTTGTGTCAGTATCGGTATTGTTCTTTTAATGGTAGTAAAACAAGTTTCGTGAGAAAAAGAAATACTACTTAATTTTTTTTGTATTCCTACAAAGATAGAGCAAATACAAAGTTTAGACATTCATGCTGCACTGATGTCAGAGTTAAATGAAGAATCTATCTTTACCTCTACTTGACTTCCCATCATTGTCGCACACGTTTTCTGTTTATTGAGTTTGCATATCTTTTGTTTCTATACTGTCTTCCTGTAACAGTTCGATATTGAATGCTATTTGAACATGCAGATGCAGATGGCAAGCAAGCTTTTGCAATCCACTGGGAACCACCTCCTGAATCTAAATATAAATGGAAGCACAAGCATCCACCAAAGCCAAAGACTTTACGCATATATGAATGTCATGTTGGAATCAGTGGACAAGACCCAAAAGTTGCATCTTTTGATGTTTTCATTCAAAAGGCAATTCTTCAAGTTATTTTACATTTGTTTTCCCTTTTGTTGTCCTTATTTCCTGTTATATTCTGTCCTTCAATTGCAACTTCCTTCATCTTTATAGGTCCTGCCTCACGTAAAAGAAGCTGGTTACAATGCAATCCAATTGATTGGACTTGTTGAGCACAAAGACTACTTTACGGTTGGGTATAGAGTGAGTTCAGAATTAGATGTTCCTTATCCATATGAAGTAATGATTAAGTGTTGAAATACAATCTTTTAATGTACCATGACATGAATTCTTGAATTTAGTAATTAGCACCATATTGTTTTACTTGCATAAATCTTCCTGTGGAATTAGGATTTGAAAAGGCTGCAAGATAGGACTATCAAATTGGAAGTATGCTTGTGAACTATTTATATTTTGGATAAAATATTTGTTTAAGGGTCCTCATGTATTCTGTATAATATGGGGAACTCCTGGACCGAATGCGGACTAACAAAGAAAGTTATGCTTCCTGCTTTTTACTGTGGAGAGAATCTCAACTGCGCTAGAATGCATCCTCTAATATTTCTAGCCACTGAGTGTCCTAAGAGATGTACATGCTCAGTTTGAAAATATTTTCACCCATGCAACCTGGTTATCCAATGGATTTTCTAGTTCAGTAAAAGCTAACCTGCTGTCAAATTACCTTTCAGTAGCATAATATTTTAGTTCTTCTACAGGTGACTAATTTTTATGCTGTTATCAGCCGCTATGATTCAGTAGCATAATATTTCAGTTCTTCAACAGGTGACTAATTTTTATGCTGTTAGCAGCCGTTATGGTACACCAGAGGACTTTAAGCGCTTGGTTGATGTAGCACATGGTAATTCTTGAAAATTGACTTATAATTCATAGCAAAATGGATATGCTTCTATTCTTTTCTCTTATGACCTCTAATTTCCATCTTTGTTCATTTGTGTGCCAAAATTTAATCTGTACCATTGACATCATACTTGGAAGAATTAGTGGATTTCAGGTATAGTGAAATTTGTCATCTGAAATCAGTTTTCTTGCTACTTATCAGAATTAGGAAATGAATTGGAGGTCTTAATTTTTCAGTAAAACAATATTAACTTGCTGTAAGATTTTAGAAGAAAATATTGAAGCCATTCTCCCCTTTAAGCGTGGGAGTGAATTTTATGTATTCTTGTTGAGAAATGTTCTTCACAAACAATTTAGTTTTGTTTCAACCCAAAAGACTAGAAATAGTCGATGACAAATTTGAGCTGTCCTTGTGCTACCCTTTTAAAAAGCCTTAAAACAAACAAATGATTGATTGGAGAGAGGAGAAGAAGAATAACAGAATTATAAGTCTAAGATATTGGTTTTTTCGCTGTTTCTTGTGAACCATGTGTACTCAATGAGGAAGTTTGGCCTACATTTTCCATATAGATTTTACTTGACATGCAAAAGTCAATTGTTACTTCTTTGAATTGAGTGTCTTTGTATAACTGACTCAGACACGTACGTCTCTCTGTTGCTATTAACCTGTTTCTGGAGCAGTGTTCTTTCTTTCAACCTCGTAAACCAATTAATTTCTTTCTGGCTACAATGCCTTATTAGCTGTCATTGTCGTGATAATTTGTACATCTGTTTTTTTCAAGTGGTTTCTAATTGCATGCTCATGTCATAATGAATTTTACCCCTTGAGCTCCATTTGTTTTTTGCAGGACTTGGGTTACTAGTCTTCTTAGACATTGTCCACTCATATGCAGCAGCTGACGAAATGGTTGGTTTATCACTTTTTGACGGATCAAATGATTGCTACTTCCATTCTGGTAAACTGTTTTTGGCAAGAAAAAATGAAACTACTGTAGATGACCATTGACTATATTTCCAGATTGATCCTATTGTTGTCTTGCCCGGCTACTACTTCATGTCCTTTTGAGTACTGTTGCGTGGTCCCGTCTCATCTTAGGAAATTATTCAAAGTAATATTAATTCGCATGTTCATTCAGTAACTTTGCAAGTCATAGGGTGTTAGAATTGTATGTCAGCTTCAGTGGAAACCGGGCTCTCTAGTTTAGCACTGTGATGTTGATCAAGATTCTTACTGACAGTATGCTGATATTGTTTTCTTGTTGGTCTAGACTTTACATACTAGAAATAGAAGTTATAGGGAATAGCAAGAAAAAAAAGAAAGAAATGTACTTTAAGCTGGTCGTAAGTTATGCTCCTTTCTATTCCATCACAGAAAAGTTTTTGACCGTGCCATATGAGCTTCTGGCTTTTGGAAGTTTTTGTCATTGTATCAGTTTTTTTATGGGAAGCTAGGAAATTATATATTTTTTGGTTCATTAAACTTTTGAAGTCCATTTTTTTTTTCCATTTTTAGTCAATCTCTTTTTCTCTCTCTCTGGCAGACACACATATGCAGACGTACATACACACAGACACTCTCTAATATGGTGCACAAGGAGCATAATTTTATGTTTGTCCAACTCATTTTGCACTGATAGGTAAACGAGGCAATCACAAATTCTGGGGTACAAGAATGTTCAACTATGCAGATCAAGATGTGCTGCACTTTCTTCTTTCAAATCTGAATTGGTGAGTATAGCATACCTACCTTGCTCAAAAAGTTTTTCTTTTCTGACCCTTGATCAGAGAAATGTGGGATTTCTGATTGATATTTTCTTATCACCTATCTCCTCCTTCGTTTCCTAGAAATGTGTAGCCAATTATTCCATTTGTGTTGAGTATCTTTCCATTCTTATACCAATTGCAAAAGTTTGCATTTTATTCATTGCTCATGGAATGGTGTTTGTCAGGTGGGTGGAGGAGTATCAAGTTGATGGTTTCCATTTTCATTCCCTTGGATCAATGATGTATACACACAATGGATTTGCTACATTTACGGGTGACCTGGAGGAGTGAGGCTTCTGAAATCTTATTGATCTACTTGACATCTTTTTGTTTTGATTTTCTCTCTTTTACTAATGCTTTAAATTTCTATGAAGCATATTATTTTCCCATGGCTTGTAAGACCATTTATTTCTTTGTAAGTTTGGTCACCTCCGGAATCTGTATTTGGTCTTAAAATGCATATACAACCTCTGCAGTAGCAGCTAATACTTTTCTGTTGCAAATAGATTTGTGTATCTTATTTAGCTTTCAGTGCACCAAATTTATGTCTATACATAGTAGTATGGTTGCAGATGTTGCATTTTTGCCTAGAAGGTAATTTTATTTTTTCTTCTTGCAGGTATTGCAATCAATATGTTGACAAGGATGCATTGTTATACCTAATTTTGGCAAATGATATACTACATGCTCTTCATCCTAATATTATCACCATTTCTGAAGATGTGAGTAATCTTGTATTATTTGTCCTCACTAAAACTTTCTCACAGTTTTATGTTGTTTGGTCAAATATGGTCTTGCAATTTAAACATTATGCCTTGATCAATAGACATGAATACGAAGCTCAGTGCATTGTTTACATACTCAATAGAACTGTAACTTTGGGATGGGAATTAATTTGGTTTTGTGTGTGTAAATTTCATTAGAGCTCCACATTTGGGTTCTGTGGTTATTAGAAGGAATCAAGACAGCTAGTGAAATTGGTTGGCATTAAAGTATATAGAACTTGGAAATATCAGTTACTGTAATGGAGAATGAAGATGATTGTATGGTAAAAGTAAAACACTAAGGAGTTGGATGTTTTCCCAGCGTTAAAATCCTGGCTTCTCTCTTTTTATAAGATTCCTTGAATGTTTATCATTCCCTTTAGCTTTGAAGCCTTCTCCACCCGTTTTCAAAGAAAGCCTTCTCCACCCATTACAAACCCTGTGACTTTGAGCTTGTCCTTTCATGGCAAAGGTCAGTAATTTCTTTCACTTCTCAGGCAACACTTTATCCTGGACTATGCGAGCTGACTTCCCAGGGTGGATTAGGATTTGATTATTTTGTCAATCTTTCTGCACCGGAGATGTGGTCATCATTCCTTGAGAACACCCCTGATCATGAATGGAGCATGAGTAAGGTTGTTCCATGCTACTGCCTTAGGATACTTGACAATTGTTTGTGCAGAATTGATTTTCCAAATTTTTTGTCCTCTGATGAGTACTTATATTTCAAAAGCTTTTTGTTTAGGAGAATAGTTTATCTCTTGGTCACTTATTCATTTCTATTCTTCAAGATTGTGAGCACCTTAGTAGGCAACCAACAAAATACAGAAAAGATGCTCTTGTACGCTGAAAACCACAACCAGGTATCTTGTTATTTGCCTGCCTGTTCCTCTTGTAAACGTTTTACCACTTTTGGCAACTTTATTAATCCTATCATTAAGTTGTATGTCTAATCTAACAATTGATTCGTTTACAGTTTTGAAATTATCTTGCTAATCACTGGTTCTTTGCTTTCCAGTCCATATCTGGAGGGCAGTCCTTTGCAGAAGTATTGTTTGGTGATACAATTGGCTGCTCTTCTGTTACGGAGGAGTCATTGCTTAGAGGTTCTTCGCTGCACAAGGTAACCTTTTTGATCATTGCAGATCATACTGTGAAAAACTATAAAATTTCTATGATTTGGTCAGTTGTTCACTAGCTTCATCAGCTAGAAGACAGAATACTTCTCATAATCTCTCTCTGTCTCTCTCTATATATATATCTATGTATTTACATTTTGTAATTGTTATGCTTTTAAGAGAATTTTAGTTCTTGAAGAATCTCATGCTACATGGAGTAGATAGAATCATTTTTATGAATGAAGTTGGTTTAGATTCTTACATGGATTACACAGAAAATATTCAGATTTTGAATAGTTTCCAATCACATTGTTTGTGATCTACCTGGAGAGGCACTTCAAACAATATTTCTCAAATGGTTGAGTTCTTCAATTTTTTAAATCATTTTAATCAAATTTAGTTTCTTCAAATTTTATATCTCAACAATATTACTCTCTATTTTTGTATCTCAACTAGTGTAAGTTCATTTTTTTTTACCCTCAGTTTGTACAGCATTGTCTATTTACTCTCTAAAAATTTTCTTACTTTTGTACTTATTGTCAATTCAAGGTGACTGTGTGCTTGTTATTTCTCGGTTTAACTTGGGGTGTTCTTTAACAAGATGATCAGGTTGATTACATTTACAATTGGTGGTTCAGCATATCTCAACTTCATGGGTAATGAATTTGGGCACCCAAAGGTGAAGCCTATAACCTAACTGTGTTCTTTACTGTACATCTATCCACAGCTATGTCCTCTAAATATATTACATAATTTTGGTTTGCTAGAGAGTTGAATTCCCTATGGTGAGCAACAATTATTCATATGCACTTGCTAATCGTCAATGGGACCTCTTGTTGAAGGAAGGAGTGCACAATCAGTTGTTTACTTTTGATAAGGTGATGATTATGGTATTGTGCTTTTAGTATTTTGTCTTCCTTTTAGGCTTTCTAGCCAAAAACCACCTGACTTTTAACATTTGGCATTTCTTGAAATATGTGTTTTCTGTTCTGAATTATATATTCTGATAACGATCTGCGTTCAAAACCAATAATGTTCCTCATCTATGAATTGCTAATAGATTATAGGTTACAAATAAGATGGGCCTAATTGATGAAGTTAGAAACATAAAAAATCTGATCCAACACATGTTGGGTACATCAAAAAATGTAACTGCTACGTAATCACCAAAGATGGAATTATTACTCTAATATCATCTTCTTCCTAACCAGGATATGATGCACCTGGATGAAGTTGAAGGAATTCTTTCAAAAGGTTCAGGAGGTCATTCCAACATTCATCACGTTAATGATCCTCCTATGGTAAATGAGTAACTTTCACATTTACATCTGTTTTCACATGCTTTTGCTTGTGCTTTTGTTTGTATGTGTTCTTTTTTCATTGCAATTCAGTTGCAGGAAATGAAGATGCAACATCTTAACTCAAAAGTGGGCACCTCCACGTTACCATGAGGAAATTTATGGTTCCCTTATTCAGAATAAATGCTATAGTTCTTTTGACGTTCTAGTAGTTGTCATATTATCTAGCAGTCAACGTATATTCCTATTACTTGAATATATGAAATGCAATTTACTAGTTGTCTCCATTTTTTTTTCTGATTTTTGATCTCCAGCATGGGTTACTAAAATTCTTATTTTGTGGTGTTAGAAGAGATGCTACCGGAAAGTAGATGGTCAATGCCTTTAGATTTTTTTTTCTCTTGTTTGGCAGCCTTTGCTTTTATCATTATTAGTCTGTATGGCTGATGCAGATAATAAATTAATCATAACATGCGTAGCAATTTTGCATATGCGCTTATAGTTGCTTTCCAACTCATTTCATTCTATGGACAAATTTAAGCATATTTATCTCATCATTTTTATCATGGCTGAACATGAAAGTCCCTTATGGAACAGGTTATTGCCTATATTAGAGGTCCTTTCCTCTTTGTGTTCAATTTTCATCCCACAAATTCATATCACAGATACAGCATTGGTGTGGAGGAAGCTGGAGAGTATCATGTAAGTGATTTTATGCCGTGGTATCATCTGACATTCTAACTAAATCATAATTTCCAACTCCATGTTGGTTTGTTCTCTAAGATCTAAGTGAGGGCATAGTTCGAAATGAACTGAGGACATAATTTCTTCTCGATACACTTTGGCCAATTGGTTAATAGAAGCATCTAGCAACGCCCATTGGTAACTTTCCTCATTGCACCTGCACCTAGAAATTACTCTAGAAATACTTGATTCTTACTGACAGTTAGTTCCTAGTAGGCAGAATATGGCTCTTTCCCCTGGGCCACCCTTCTTGAAATTTGAGAACTATACAAAACTTTTCAAGGGAATAACATTTGCAAATAGTAATTTAATTTTGCAATTAGTAGACTTCCCGTCGATAAAGAAATTGGAACTCTTGGTTCTTCATTCATCCTTTGTTTCAATCTAAGCCTGAGCTAGATGTGCCGTGTTTTTTTAACTAGTCTAAAAACTGGTGAAATTTATGAAATTGAGAAAGTTTGATATTGATCAATGGTTATTTCACTTGGTGGTCCAACAAAACCACAAAATGACCAGCTATTGTGGTGACAATCATTTGAGAATTTTGATATAAAAGCATTTCCCCCATTCACAGGGAGATATCTGATTCTCTATTATGGCTCAATTTTGAGTGTGATATTCTTATATTTATTCCAATGGCAAGTTTAATCTTCCTGTTTTACATAATAAGGGAAGTTATGAATCTCTTCTTCAGATTATTCTTAATACAGACGAAAAGAAATACGGCGGTCAAGGATCTTTTGAGCATGACCAGTATGTTCAAAGAACTATCAATAGAAGGTTAGTAGTGGCTCAAGTTATCTTTGCTGGTCTTCCTCAGTTTGACAAGCTGTCTTTGATAAGGAACCACCAAAATTTGTTGTTAACAAGCATGATCTCTTCTGCAGAGTTGATGGATTGCATACTTGCTTAGAAGTGTTTCTTCCAAGTAGAACTGCTCAGGTTTGTGTTTCTACAGTGTTTTTTTCCCTTTTTATTTTTCTGTTAACAGAATGACAATAAGGGGGGGAATAAAGGATCATAATTTGTGTTGTCGCATGTGTTTCAAGCCTTTTTATAAAATGGGCACTTCTGCAAATGCACCATCTCTGGCCTAGGGGTGTATGGACTTGTCCAACTGTTTCTAGCAAGAGCTAGGGACAAAATCATTGGAATCTGAATCTAAGTAGTTTGATCTATCAAGTTCTCTTGAGTATTTTAATTCAAGGTCATCGAAGCATGTAGAAAATCATAATAGGTACTCCTTTTGGCAAATTGCTTCAGGAGTAGTTATACTGTTACACTTTTGGAACACAGAAAACAGAAATTGCTTTCCTGTTCAATTGTATTATTTCTTCATTATCATCGGAGAATTGTTATGGTATGGTGCTAGATTAATAATTTTGAGAGAGAGCTGCAACAAAATTATTTTACTTTCATGACCATTCTTGGTTTTCTGGTGGCTAACTTGGGTAGATTTTTTGAAAATTTGGATTCTCCAAATCATATGCATTCTCTATATGTGACTATGTGAGCATCAGTTTGACTCTAGGATGCCTATGTGATCTGCTTTCACTTTGGATCCTAGATTTGCCTTCCAGATAGCACAACTTAAGCACTTGTTTGGTGTCACTGTTTCAATCTCTGCTCTGTGCGAAGTTCAGTGTCCCCATGATTGAGGATCAGTTGCATCTGTCATTGCAGGTCTACAAGTTAACGAGGATACTAAGAGTATGAACTCTTTGCTGTAAGAACCCCAAATATCTTCATATATTTAGAGCGGATCAGGAAGCGTAAATTCAGGATTCAAGCTTGATGATTTCATTGGCCCAGTCCTAGAACCTTCAATAATGTGTCCATGACCATGTCATCCATTTGTGGTTCGTTGGTTGTTGGTCATTGTCCATGGTTCTTGATCCTAAGGTTCTCCAACTACTCGCCCGCCCTGAATCAGGACTCCCATCTGGAAATTGTTCATCTTGTCGGGCAGGTTTTGGATATAGAACCACTGGCTTTGCCTTTTCGATTCAAAGAAATGGGAGAGAGTTTTGGACTCTCGATGTTCTTGGATTCATGGTACTTTGCTTCCCCGTAATTATCATTCAATATACAGATGTAGCTCAATCTTTTTTTGGAGCCATCTCTGTATACGTACTCCAGTGTAGTACAGATATACAACGAAATGATGGCATAGAAACGCGTTGAAAGCTCTCTAATTGGAAGCAACAGCCTTCGACATCGTAGCAGCAGATTCTCAATGTAGTAGACTTGTAAAGTTCATTTTTGGATTTTTTATGACTTGTTCAATTGAAGCTTGACAGTTTATCTGCAAAAGTGAACACGATAATATTTTAAAGGGTAAAAAACAAAAAAGTCCCCGTGGTAAGCTTAATACACAGAAAAGCCCTCTATGATTTCAAAATATACAATACGATACCTCATGTTTTGAACTAAATTGTAAAGGTGACGGAATTCGTTAAACTTAACGGAAATGACTTATTGGAACCTACAAAAAAAATTTTTATACCTAATTTTTATTAAATATACCTATTCTACCCCTTAACTCTCAATTCTCTTTATTTAGAGAATAAAATAAATGATTTTTTTGAGTTGTCTTTTGTTTAATTATATCAGGACATTTTGGTCATTTCGTCCATTTCCGTTAAGTTTAACGGATTTTGTCACCTTTACAATTTAGTTCAAAGTACGAGAGGTTGTGTTGTATATTTTGAAACTATGGGAGATTTTTCTATATATTAGATTTACCACAGGAGATTTTTTTTTTATTTTTTACCCTATTTTAAACTGCATTTACTCAGTGAGCCTTGTAGAATGTGGATCATTTTCAACAATGGAATAAAATTTACAGCACCCAGTTCGACTGGTGCAAGACGCGGTTGAATGAATCACTTATAAGAGGATAGATATTTCCTGATTCAAGTTCGTTCACATCAGAGTACGTGAAAGTTGATTATTTACTTATTTATACACACAAAAAAAAAAAAAAAAAAATTTGCACAATTGTAGCTTAAGTGGATTACATATTTATTGGACAAGTTAGGATTAAACCCGGTGTCTAAACACCAGAAGCAATGGCAAGCTGGCATCATGAATAGGCTAACGTAAAGGATATATGGCTTTCGAATTTTATGCTTTTAATAATTCAAACTAAGCTCCGCGATGCATATCACTTAATAATTAGCTCAAACACTTTGATTCATTTATTTCCGTGAACTTCTAATAACCATGATTGTTCTTCTTTTCAATAAAAAAAAAAATTTTTAGAAGTCGAAAGGAGGGAATTGAGTCCTAAAAGTTGAATAAGGGATCTCATGATCATCTAGTAACCTGGTGGTTCAGTGCTAAGAAAGAAGCAAATTCTTTGTCACAAAAATGACTAATACACCCCTAAATACGCTTCTCAAATAAGTTGGAGTAACTATTATACTATTTAACATATCAGTCCACCTAGTTACCTAATCAGTGTATACGCTAATATATATTAGTTTACACCGAGAAAAAAGATATACAAAATCTTATTAAATTTAGAGTATAATAAAAGTGTAACACACAAATGTACATTTTTTGAAAAAAAAAAAAAAAAAACCCGCATGAACGATACATTTGTAACAAAAGACCCGGAGCAATGGCTGTATCGGGTGAGCTGGTCTTGAGACCAACAACTCGGTTTTTGTCTGTGTCATGCTCGCTACTCTATTATTGGGCCCTTTTGCTAGCAATTGGGCAAGTCCATTTCACCAAAGAGCACATACTTACATTGCAATCCAGCAGTCCAGGCAACAACATTAAAACCCAACATAAGACAACCTTCTCCGACATCCAGAGTCCAAAAACAACGTTGTTTTGGCATGGGCTGCACGTGTAAGCTAACTTAAAAGGCTTCAATGGAAAACCACCAAAACGGATGACGAAATCCAACCAAGCGCTACTCCCTCAGCCTCGGTTCCTCTTCCAATTTATGGAAATACAGTACCACTTTCTTCTTCAGCTGTCTTTTCTTTACTGCTTACCTTAATTTCTTCATCGAAGATTTCTCCAATTTCCACCTATAATTATCCCTCACTTATAGATAGAAAATAGGTTTCCCCAAGACGAGAGAGAGGGGGGAAAAAAGGGAAGAATAAAAAAAAAAAAAAAAAGCTTTTTGATTGAGCGGACGACTGGTAATGGCGAACTTACCTCAGTCCTTGTCGATGAACGCCGCCGCCGCTTTTGGTGGTCCAGGCTCGTCGTCGGCTAGCCCTTCCGCCGCTGGAACTCAAGGCAATAAGGATCGAAAAATGATGTCTGCCGAGCAGCTTGTACTTGAACTTAGCAACCCTGATCTCCGAGAAAATGCCCTTCTCGAACTCTCCAAGGTTTATATATCAATTTATGACAATTTTACAATTACATTAATGATTAGGAGAATTGCCATGTATTTTTACATTCTTTTTGGAGCATTTACTGGAGAACCTTTTTTCTTTTTTTTCTTTTTTTTGGGCTTCGCTGATTTAGTGGATTAGTCTTTTGCACTTTCTGATTTGTAGGGAATTGTCTGTTCTTTTCTTGAAATTGGAATTTTGGGTAGTTTGGTAGTTAAAATTTCAGTATGATTTGTTAAAACTGGCGATAAATGAGAAGGTGCGATCCTTCATTGTTTTTCCATTTTTCATTTTCGCACCCTCAGTTCGATATGGTTATCATTTGGTAAAATAAATTTTTTTTGAGTCTGTTGGAATAAGACAATATTGACAAATTGCTATCGGCAGTGAATCAACTGATCATTTGCTTAAAATATGTGATTTTTTCCTATAATTGTTAATTTGGTGCAAAGTTGACTTAATTCTCGATATTTTTTTGGGATAAGAGGCTGAAAAAATTTGGGATTTTTTTATAGCTTAGAGTAGTTGGATTTTCCACGTTCAAACTGCCACAGGATGTTGAAGTATGGGCAATCTCATGATAATATCCAACTACAATTGGTGCAAGGAAGCACTGAATGGCCAGAGGAGATTTGTTTAACATGCCGCTTTGTGTTCGATGATACTGCAATAATGTGATCGTTAATGGATTGGAATCAGAAACAATTAGTCAGTATACAAAAAAGTTCTTAGACACTACTTTAAATGTTTAAAGCTCACTTTAAGAGACTCAGAAATGATGAGGGGATACATTATTGCAGGACTTTGAATTACATATCAAAAGGATCTGTTTTGTTCTCTGCCAATGGTTGCTGCCAGAATAACTTTGTGGGTGTATAAAAAGTTTCATTGCCATATAAATCAGTTATTTAAGGGTGCATTATTGCTTAAATGATTCTTATGAATTAATGCTCTAACTCTTTGGTGTATTTTACAGGCATGGAAAGCACTATGCCTTTCTTCCTTGAGAAAATTACTTCTTGTTCTGCATATTTTAGCTCATAGATATTATGCATAATCGTGGCTTTCAAATTTATTGAGTAACTGATTGCATCTTCTTCCTTTTTTGTTCATAATTGTAGAAGAGGGAAATCTTTCAAGATTTGGCTCCATTACTTTGGAATTCTTTTGGGACTATTGCTGCACTCCTGCAGGTATTTAGTATGAAAGTATTCTGTTTTTGTTTTTTTTCTCAGTATTTATATTGTCATAAGATGCCAATTAAAGTGTTAGTTGATTCATGAATATTGTACTGATTAACTGTTTTTTTTTTTTGAAAAGAACAACTTCGCCAATTCGTATATTGGTTATACTCTTTGACTGTTGTACTTTTTGTGGATATATGTTTTACGATGTAATTTGACAATATGAACTCAATAAATTGTCTTTGTGTATGTGCATGAGACATTGATGGTGAGGAAATGGAAACTACATTGATAATGGAAAAACAATGTGTAGTGTATTTGATGCATCTCTTGTTATAAAGACAGTTTGCTGACTGGATTGGTGTTCTTTTTTGGGAGCATGCAGGAAATAGTTTCTATCTACCCTGTTTTATCTCCACCAAACCTGACTCCTGCACAGTCAAATAGGGTTTGCAATGCACTTGCTCTTCTGCAGGTACTACTTATTCTTTTCTTTGACTTTTTCATGAAAAGATGATGGAAGAATTTCGTATCACATTTTTGTGAGTCAGGTCATGCATGTACATCCTAAAGAAACTCAACATATTTGTGATTTTGTAACAGTGGATTCATTAACCATCTTACAACTTTGTTCCTCATGTTTTTGACTCTTGCCTTTTTTGGCACTGACAAAAAAATGACTTTAGAGCTGCTTATTCATGATAACTTTATCAAAATAAAGTATTTGGAATCTTTCCCTTCCTTTTTTATTTTTTGTTGGTGATGCTGCCATAAATGGCCCAAATCTAATTCGTCTGCTCTGAAGTGATCTTGCTCCACCGCAAAGATTATCTGTTTTGTGAAAATCATTTGCTTTTGATGAATTTGTTGGTTTGCCTTTTGCAGTGCGTGGCTTCTCATCCTGACACTAGAATGTTGTTCCTTAATGGTAATTTACTCTTTCTTCATGATTAGGATTTTTACATGGATCTGCCTGAAGTTTCAAATATCTAACGGACAAAATCTGTAGACAAAGAAGAACCCTTAGTTTAGGGAGCCTCAATAGCTGTGTATTATAATGCAGCATCTACCTTCAACCTCCCAGTGTGCCTGTGGAAAAAATATGATAATTACATGAAAATTTGTAGAGTTTTTTTTTAACACTAGCCAGTTATTTGAATTGATACTGTTCCTCTCTGCTTTAAATAATATCTTAGGTTTGAAACTGAATGGACATGTTCCTGTTTGAGTTTCTTGGAGACTAAATAAGTCAGTAATCATGCCTGCTTTCTGAACTAAAATATCTGGTTCCTTTTGTTGCACATAAACTATTGTAGCAGTAGTGCAACCTCTATTCAGCTGTGGATCTTTTCCTTGTGCTTTTCATCTCAAGAGCAAGACAAGTTGCAAAACCATTGGGTTATTCTTCATTTAGCTGAATATTGTTTTGCTGTCATGGCAGTTGATTCTTAGTGTTGCTTTTCTTCTTTGCAGCCCATATACCACTGTATTTGTATCCATTTCTCAATACAACAAGCAAATCAAGGCCTTTTGAATACCTGAGGCTTACCAGTCTGGGTGTCATTGGTGCACTGGTGAAGGTATTAAATCATCCTAAGTTCATATTTTCTATTGTCCCTCTACCTCTCCTCCCCATATATCATGAACCATGTCCTTGCCAGTTTTGGCGTTCCTAGGTTAAACAATCTTCAATAGCAGCCATGGTGTTTTCAGCAAAACACATATCTTCTGGTTGGGAAAAAAAAAAGAAGAAGAAAAGGAATACATAGAACAATGATTAATGGACTTTGAGTGCTTGTATCCGAATAGAGCAATACATATTGTAAAGTTGCACATCTGGAGAGAAATATCTAGTTTCTGCAACCTTATGAGATATTATCTTGTTTCACCCTACTCTGAGTGAAGCTCCAGTTGAGGCCGTATCTATGGTTCTGCTTATCTTAATTGCTGCTTTTGTTATGTGTTTTTAAATTGCTATCTCCCATAAGATATAACTGACCAACTTCAAGGGTTGATTTCTATCTGATTCCTTCAACTTTTCTTCTTTTTCTTGAAGTGTTATATATGTTCACCCAGGGTGAAGCATATGAAACTTACTAATTATAGTCGCAACTTTAATGTAACTATCCTCATTTCTTCGATTTGTTATTGTGTTGAATGAAATATGGCATCCTTGAAATGCATTATTTGAGCTACTTTTGGAAGTTCACTTGTATCATGTTTATATTACTTGGATTGTGCTAGCTATAATTTTCTGGTTGCCTTTGCTCCTTTTCAGGTTGATGACACTGAGGTTATTAGTTTCCTCCTCTCAACAGAGATAATTCCCCTGTGCCTTCGCACAATGGAGATGGGTAGTGAATTATCAAAAACAGTTGAGTGGCTCCTTATGTTATGTTTTACAGTGTTCTCTGATGTTTTAGTACAAACGTCTCCTCAGTTCTGCATTCCAAGTATAGTTTGCCCTACAACAACTGTTACTAGATGATGTATCAGACTCTGTGTGATTGATTCGCTTGAATCTTTGAGAATGGGAATTGGAATTTCTTTCTTGAAGTAAATGCTTTTCCGGCAGTTAGTGTAGCAACATTTGATGAACGTCAACAGTCCAAGGTGCAGTATGTAGATACGAAAATGATTCTTATCTGCTCTAACGATTGTTGTCATTTAGTGGCTGCTAGGGCTGTGGGGTTTGTCAGTTACTGCCACCCTTTTGATTAAACTGGAGACTTCCACATTGTAATACTAACTAGCCATTAAGAGACCAATTTTGG
The DNA here is from genome assembly GCF_036785885.1 of Coffea arabica. Lineage (NCBI taxonomy): Eukaryota > Viridiplantae > Streptophyta > Magnoliopsida > Gentianales > Rubiaceae > Coffea > Coffea arabica. The sequence continues at coordinate 53,089,494 of NC_092318.1, forward strand.
AATGTCACATTTGCTCATTTGAAGGTTGTTCTTGCACAATTTAGACATTTTTTTTGTGCAGTCACAATTTCACCATCTTTCTTTATGGAACTCTATTTTTATTGTGTCTGCTGGCAGGTTGCCACATTTATTGTACAAAAGATTCTGCTGGACGATGTGGGCCTGGATTACATATGCACCACAGCAGAGCGGTTTTTCGCTGTAGGTCGAGTCCTGGGAAATATGGTGGCTGCACTTGCTGAGCAGCCATCATCGCGACTGCTAAAGCACATTATTAGGTGCTACCTTAGGTTGTCAGATAACCCAAGGTGATGCTTCAAGAACAATATGCTACCTCATTGCATATTGTTTCTTTCCTTCTCTCTCCTCTTTCTGTGCATACTGACGAGGTCCCTGCATTTACATGTTCAATTTGTGTACGTGCGGGTGTCTGTGTTCATATGCATCCCATGTTTCAGTATGAAAAACATTAAGGTTTTACAACTTGTCTTGTGTAGGGCTTGTGATGCACTTCGGAGCTGCCTTCCTGACATGCTTAGAGACGCCACCTTCAGCAGTTGCCTTCGTGTATGTATACACTAATATGTAACTTGAGCAGATTTTAGCTTATAATCTTGTATTCTGATTGTGGATATGCTGGAAATATAAATGTTTCAACACCTATTAAGCAACTTCAGCTTTCTGATTTGAGGGGACCTTCATCTTTCATGTTTTTCATGTTGCCAGGAAGATCCAACAACGAGACGATGGCTCCAACAGTTGCTTCACAATGTCCAAGGGCCTCGGGTTGCACTGCAAGCTGGGACAGGGTTCGACCATATGCTAGTGAACTGACTGGAGGCCAGCCCGTTTTTGTTTGCCGTTACTGCTGATGATTAAAGCTTGCATTTTCAAGTGCATGCTGCTTTAGTTGCTTGGTTAAAAGGTCATTTGTAGATTAGGTATTTATACAACTCTAGTAACTTTTCGTAGGGGGCTTAAAAGGCCTCGACTTGAATACGAGGTCATTTTGTAAATGAATTTGATGTTATTATAGAGGTTTTTTTTCAGTAGCCGGACACTTGATAGTGTTCTTAATTGGTCCACCCCGACCTGACCTCTTTAGCTGGTGCAGGTTAAATGACACCGTAGGCCTCAACAATTGTTTCTCATAATTTTAGTCTACAGTTTATGGATTAAGTGTATAACAATCACAATTGACTTTTGGATTAAAGGTTTAGGTGTAAAACAATAACTTTTGGCACACAACTCCTAAAGAGTATGTAAGAAATTATTGTTGTTTTGTATTTATTTATTTATTGGTTCAACTTCATAGATTTGATATCTTAGAACTGAACTTGTACATGGTTGACAAGGTGAACTTGCACATTGTGAGTATACACTTGTCTGTTTGGACATATAATGTATATAAGACCATAAAAAGTTGTTAGAAAAATAAAAAAGTTGATTTGAAAAACATATTTATAATGCAAGCGAATAATATTTTAAAAGAATAGATATCAAGATACATTCGTTAATCAATTACATCACTTGTAGGCGTGGATTATGTAATTTTACATGGAGTTGTTTTCTTCACTTTTTGACCTGGATTGACATGCATTACGTTAGATAATACATACAAATTATTTGAATACTGGTTAATGTCCAATATGTTTTCCTATATTTCTTTATCAACACCTAAGTTGGTTTACCTCTAAAATTTATAAAACCTTTTTAAAAATTAAAATTTTCTACCAGATGCATAATGGACATTCATTAAGATACCTAAAATGCGCGCAAGTTAGTTTTTCTTTTTTTTTTTTGTTATTACCTCGAAGGTAATATGTACATAGACACATTTACATTTTATTGTACCTCCTGAATTAATTACAATTTGCTTAAAAAACTAATACCCAAATCCTACTCTTATCCGGTGCCTAATAGGCACCTGTTAGCCAAACTATGAAAAGTAAGTTGCACTCCTGAAGTTCCATCTAATCTAGTCGCGACTCTGATGTGGCACAGGATATGACATAAACGTAACTGGATTAAAGGTACAAAGTATCCCGGAATCAGCAGAGCATGGATTCAGATAGATCTTTAAGTATAAACAGTATCCAGCAATTTAACTTGCGTTAAATGCGAAAAGAAGCTTGGACAGAGTGGGGTTAATTTTAGAAACCTTCCCAATTTCTGACAATTTTACCTGACACCTTTCAGATTTACAATACTAAAATTACCTCCCCTATCATACTAAAATTACCTCCCCTGTCATACTAAAAGACAAAGACGTAAGTCGGGGGGGAATTCTGGGGTAAGTGGGTCTTAGTTAAGGTCTAGTAGAAGCTTCCCTTCCAACCTTCCCGTTGTCCCACATCGATTCTAAGGGGTTTGAGGGTCGGGTAGTTAAGTCCCCAAGGTTGCCTCAAGAGTTGCCGGCTTTTGAGGTGGACTTTGGGATTAGGTTTAATTGCTTTACTTGAAAAAGTCTGACAAAAAAAGACAAAGACGTAAGTCGGGGGGGAATTCTGGGGTAAGTGGGTCTTAGTTAAGGTCTAGTAGAAGCTTCCCTTCCAACCTTCCCGTTGTCCCACATCGATTCTAAGGGGTTTGAGGGTCGGGTAGTTAAGTCCCCAAGGTTGCCTCAAGAGTTGCCGGCTTTTGAGGTGGACTTTGGGATTAGGTTTAATTGCTTTACTTGAAAAAGTCTGACAAAAAAAAATCATACTACATTTACTTTCCACTACTATAACCACTGTTTCTACCCCTCAACAGATTTGCACTACAAGTTCATACATACTGATGTATTGCTCTTCAAAATTACATCCTAGATATCCAAAAAAAAAACCTACAAGATTACAAAATCTTTATCTTTTGGGTAAAATACACGGAACCCCCCTATGGTTTCGCGAAAAGACACGGAACCCCCCTATCGTTTAAAAACATACACATAAACGCCCTAAACTTCATAACTAAAGTGGAAATAGACTTCTTAACCGGCTGAGTTACCGGCTGCAGGTCAAATACCCAAAATACCCTCATTTATAATAGAGAGGGAGAGAGAATGAAAAACTGACTCTTTTCTCGTTCATCCTGTGTAAGAAAAAAAACCCTAAGACAAGGGATTTGTATACTAAATTGTTGCTGAAATATAGTGAATCTGAGTTGAAAAAGTCGTGGCTGAATTCGATCGCGAAGAAGGGAGTGACAGATTGGTGGTTGTATCTGATCGTGAAGCTGCATTCGGTCGCGAAGAAGGGAAAGACAGATTGGTGAGGAAATTTGATCGTGAAGCTTGTTCGACATTTCTAGGTAAGAATCAGAACTTATTGTTCAATATTCAGTCCATTTAATGTTTAGGATTTGTAATCCTTTTCCAATTTGCTTATTCCTTTTCCACATTACCCCACATTACCTCATATCTGTCATTTTTATAGTTGGTGGTCCATATTTAGGTGATTTATCAGAGAAAATGGGGTTTAAAAATGTAAAGATCTTAACTTTTTTAGCTTTTTTTTGGAGAATGTGGGTCTTTTTTGGAGTATGTGGTCGATGTCAGGAGGAAATAATATGTGTCGGGTTTGGATTTGATTACAAATCAGATTTCACTTAATAATCTGATTGTTGTTATAACTAATTGTTGTTATAATCTGAAAGTGTGATGTAGCTTAATATAGTTTATTAATCTATATTTGAATTCTAAAAGTGTTGATTAAATAATTTAGGTTGGGGACCATGTCAGATCCTTTTAGGACAGTGGATATCCACATGCACTATGGTGGGCGGTTTATACATCATCCCAATATTAGGTATACAAGTGATTTAGTGAGAGTGTTTCACAATTGCGACCCTGATGAGTTATCAACATTTTCATTATTCAACCTGTACTCCAACATTGAAAAAGAAGCGGCATGTGCAAAATTTTGGTATTCCATTCCAGACCATGATGTGGATGTAGGTGTTATCCCAATAAATGATGACGTGGACATAGAATTGTTGACTACCTGTTATGAAGGGCTTCCTTATATGCATATATATGTAGAGTCAGGTCAGAGGCCTCTCAAAATTATCTCACCAGATGGTAAGCTCTTATTCGAAAGAGTGACGAATGATGGTCCACTTGCTTTACCGTACAATGAAGGTTCTTCAGAGATAAATTCAGATCTGACTAGAAAAGGTGCTGGAGCTTCACAAAATCCTGTTGATCTGACTGGTTTTGAACCATATATTGGTGATACAAGAGGGCAAGAAAATAATTTAGATGGCCCAACTGCTGTAGAAACTAATGATGGCACACAAAATCCCTTCGAACCAACTAAGAAAAACAGAAGAAAGGGTGGTAAAACTCCATCGAGGAAGAGACAAACTGTGGTGCAACCTGTGAAGAGAGCAGCTAGAAAAACTGTCAGAAAATTATTTCAGCAAACAACCAGAATAGATGCTGTCGACAGCCAGCAAGAGGTTTCTTCAGTGAACCAAAGTAAAGAAGAATGTGAAAATCAATGTAACTTTGACAGAACCTCTGTTCAGACAAATCAAGTCAACAATGAACAATATTGTGACTTTGACAGAACCTCTGTTGAGAAGAATCAAGTCAACAATGAACAGCAGCACCACAGTGATGGAAATGAAGAACCTGATCCGTCTTGGTTGAGAGAGGGCCTAGAATTTGCAGAAGATGAGGACATCTTTGCAACTGCTGGTTCAACTGTACCTCAAACAAATCAGCAAATTGGTGACTTGAATGAGCAGCAGCAACAACATCAGCAACCACAAGGTGAGGAGTCCACAGCACAGCATCAACAAACTGAAGACTTGAATAAGCAGCAGCAACAACATGAGGAAGCACAAGGTGAGGAGTCCACAGCACAGCATCAGCATGGAGGAGACCAACCTATTGGCCCTGACAGTGAGGAATGGAATGAGCCTGTGACTGCAGATGAAGACTTCCTATATTCTGGTGATGAAAATGGGCCTGACTACTCATATTTCAATGCTTCAGTGGAGTTTAACAAGCCAAATTTTGAATTAAAGGTTGGGAAGAAATTCACTCATTTTACAAAATTTAGAGAAGCACTTGTGGAATGGAACATTAGAGAGGGATACAAAGTTTTATATATCAACAATGACAGTTGGAGGATAACTGCCAAATGTGCAAAATGATGTTCTTGGAGGATTCATGCAAGCAGAGTTAATAGGACTGACACTTTTCAGATCAAAACACTAAAGGGAGAGCACCATTGCGGCAGAGAGTACACTAACAAGCATGCAATCTCAACTTATCTGAGCAGAAAGTTTCAAGAGAAGGTTCGAGATGACCCTAATTGCAGCTTGGATGGCATTATTAATGATGCCAGAAGAAGATTCATGGTTAATATAAGTAGCAAAAAAGCATACAGGACTAAGAGGAAGGCCAGGGAGACAATCAAAGGTTGTGATATGGAGCAATATGAACGGCTGTGGGATTATGCTGCCACGGTTAGACAGTCAAATCCAGACAGTCATATCGCTATACAAATAGACAGGAGGTCTATTGAGGACAGGGCAACATTTCAAAGGCTTTTCTATGGCTTGGGTGCTCTTAAAAAGGGCTTTCTTGCAGGTTGTAGACCAATCATTGGCCTAGATGGTTGCTTTTTGAAGGGGCCCTTTGGAGGTCAACTGTTAGCAGCACTTGGAAGGGATGGGAATGACAATATGTTTCCCATAGCCATTGCCATTGTTGAAGCAGAAAACTATAATAGTTGGACTTGGTTTTTGAAGGAACTGATTACTCATATTGGAAGGGGCAATGTAGTGCCTTATACCTTCATTTCTGACAGGCAAAAAGGACTAGTACATGCTATAGAGGAGCTATTTCCTGGTGCAGAACACAGATTTTGCCTTAAGCATCTGTTTGAGAATTTTAAGGCAAAGTTCAAAGACAGTGAACTGAGAGAATTGTTTTGGGCTACTGCATCAGCAACTAATGGTGATGATTTCAAGAGAGCATTGAATGCTTTGGAGATAGCTCAGCCACAAAATGGAGAGAACCTTACTGCTGCTGGTTGGTTAAAAAGGCTGCCATATCATTTGTGGTCTAGAGCACATTATGGAATGGCTGCTAAGACTGATATTTCAGTCAACAATCTGAATGAGAGTTTCAACAACTACATTTTAAAAGCAAGAGACGAGCCAATTGTGACTCTTCTTGAATTTTTCAGAAGAAAGTTAATGCAACGATTGACATTGAAGAGGCAAGGCATGGAGAAATATGGAGGCAGATTGTGTCCAAACATTGTTGAGAAGTTAGCTAAAAGTGTAGAGAAGAGCAGACATTGTATTGCTGTATTTGATGGTATTGAATCATTTGAGGTTGATGGTTTCAACAGAACCTCCGTTGTGAACTTGCAACGTAGAAGCTGTTCATGTGGTGCATTCCAGTTGACTGGAATTCCATGTGTGCATGCTATTTCTGCCATTCAAAGCATGCGGATGAAGGTTGAAAACTATGTCGATGAGTGCTATAGTAAAGAGGCATACTTGAGGGCATATGCTTATAGCATTGGAGCTGTTCCATCCAAAGAACACTGGATTGATAGTGGAATGCAGCTGTTAAATCCACCATTTGTGAAGAAACAACCTGGGAGACCTAAAAAACTTAGGAGAAGAGGTCCGGATGAACCGAGAGATCCACAAAGAGCTTCCAAAAAGGGGGGGCCAGTATACTGTAAGAGATGTTTAAAAGCTGGCCATAATAGGAGAACTTGTAAGGAACCTCCTCATCCCAAATCCAAGTTGTACAAGGTACATTTAAGTATTTGAATTTTTCTTGCACTATGTACTCTTGATAATTATTCCAGCAGTAAATTTTTGACTCTGGTTGCAGGCTCCAAGCAATACCCAACGAGGGGCAAGAACAGCTTCCACTTCAGCCCCAACCAGAGAAGTACCAGTGCATCAAGCATCTCAACAAAGCAGCACTGCTGCAGTTACTGATAACAACCTTAGTTCTCGATCCAAAAGATTTAAGAAAAATTAGAATCAGGAATGTTATTTTTAGGACTTGTGTCCATGTAAACAAGTTGTAATGGTATATATGCTATCTTTAGAGCAGACATTGTATAATGGATTAACATATTTTGTAAGTGATGCTCTTTTTTGTAATGACATTATTGGCATTATTGCTCTTTTTTGTAATGCCATATATTGGATTGTGGTTATCATATTATGACTATCCAAATTACAGTTGGTTCATGAGTAAACAGGTTGTATGGTTATTATCTTTCTTTCAGACAAGAATACAAATCATGACAAAATTTGGAATTTTTTCATAAACTAAAATTATTACATTATTTGGTACATCATTATACTGCCACTAACCAAATTACTATTTTCTATAAGCAGCAATAACTAGAGATAAACAACAAATAATAAGAGACAAAATCATTATCACTTTCAACAACCCCACAGTGCCTTCAACCGTGCTCAACTTTGCATGTAGCCCCAACAAAATGTCACCATTGTTCACAGCCAGCACACCTTCATTACTGTTCACTCTTGGAGAGAATCCAGAACTTTCGTCTAATCTTGTTTCTGGACTTTTACTAGTACATTCATTGCCCATTCCATCCCTTCTTAGAGGATTGCACCATGCCCAAAAGGAGCAGGATTGATCTTCACAAATGTAATACAACCTACCTTTTGAGGGTTTGTTGGACTCCACGATCTTGATTTTTGCTCTTTTCTTGCAGAAGCACCGAGACCATTCATACCTTAGATCTGTCAAACCTCCTCCAAAATTTGCTGAAGTGGACATGACGACTTCGATATATTCAGAAGTAGATCTTCTCCCTTTTTCCTTTCACTCTTTGATAGCTTCAAATCTATTCTCCCCTAATATGTAGTGCCTTCTATATAGTAATTGAAGGGTAGTTTGAGAATGAAACTCACGATCTTTTCAAAAGATCCTCGCAGACCCATCATCAGTAGTTCGCTCAGCCGGTTATAGGTCTATTTCCACTTTAGTTATGAAGTTTAGGGCGTTTATGTGTATGTTTTTAAACGATAGGGGGTTCCGTGTCTTTTCGTGAAACCATAGGGGGGTTCCGTGTATTTTACACAAAAACAAGATGACTGGTGGTATATAATACTTTTGGTGACGTTGTTCTTTAATGTAGGGGACAACAATTCGAATATTTTGTTCTTTTATTTCGTATTTTATAATGTTGGAAATGAGAATGTCTTCAATTTTAGAGATTATACTAGATTTTAAACAAGATGTCACTGGAATACATACAGATGCTCCCAGCATTCTTGGGATTCTGATGAGCATTTTTTTGATCCACCTCAACTTATATTCTATATGTCTTACCTAATCAGTGAAAATGAGGGCATAAATTGAATACTCAAAATTTTGGGGAGCAGAAATCCCACTTCCAATTCGATTTTAGGGGGAAAATAAAAGAAAAGAAAAAATCCCACCTATACCGTTCGCCCCTACCGGGGCACCCTTTGCTTTCCCTGATGTTCCCAAAACGCCTTCCGACAATCAAACAAATCCAAACGGCGAATTCCGAAGCACACCACCTTTGACCCGTAGTCCAAGTCTTCCCTCTGTGGAATATCCCATAAATTTTGTTTAAACTGCCATGAAATCATCTGAAAAGTATGCTGTGACGTATGCTTACACCTTCCAGACGTCATCAGACGACGACGAGGACATGACGGAGACCGTTACAGACATGGCAGCATCAGTGAGGGCGGTGGAGGAACTCCTGAATTACAAGTTTAAGAACAAGATGCTTCTAGAAGAAGCTCTGACTCATTCTTCTTACACTGATTCGGCATCTTACCAGCGGCTTGAGTTCATCGGCGATGCCGCTCTTGGCTTAGCCGTCTCTAACTACGTGTTCCTGGCTTACCCGGACCTTGATCCGGGCCAGCTCTCTCTTCTTCGGGCTGCCAATATTAGCACCGAGAAGTTAGCTCGTGTTGCCGTCAGACATGGCCTTCATAAATATGTTCGTCACAATGCCGCTGCTCTTCACGATAAAGTAAAAAGTTTTTCTTTGCCTTTTATTTTCTCTCTCTCTTTTTTTTTTTAAGTATGGAATTAAGGTACCATGGTTAATGCATGAAGTATAGCTATTGATGCACACTTTTGCTTGCTTTTAAGTTGTTCAGTATGTGTATGGATTCTCGCAGATAGTTTGATTAATTGAAAAATACTAGCAGTACTACTTTATTTGATCGTTGCGGCTATATGATTGTACCTTCTTAGAATTGATGGAAATCATACCACCATGAATGCATGGCGTGTATGCATGTTTTTTTGTTTTTTTGCTATAATAGGTTACATATGGGATGAACCTATCAGTTTGTGTGATTAATTGGAAAAGATAAAAGGTAGCAGCCTTTCTCTAGCAATTTTTTTCTTGAATGCTGGTACCTTCGATAGCTACAAGTGTTTGTGCAAGTCCAATAAACATTTAGAATTATAGTTTGGTCGGCTTGCGATTTTTGCATGATTATTGCTGTTAATATGGATTCAGTTATGGTTGTGATTGTTTAGGTGAGAGATTTTGCAACAGCGGTAGGGCAGGAGGATGAAACAGAGGTACATGGAGGGGCAATTAAGGCTCCAAAGGTTCTTGCTGACATAGTGGAGTCAGTGGCTGCAGCTGTATATGTAGATTGCGGGTTTGATCTGCAAGCGTTGTGGGTGGTAAGCACTTTTTCTATTTTCTTTTTCCCTCTATTATTTGTGCCTTCCACCCCTTTGATTAAACATGATAATGTTAGACCATTCTTATGAGTTGAAGTATGAGATGTGTTAAAAGATATTTTCCTGCCCTGCTTTGTTGGATGTCTGTTCCAATATTAGGACAATTTAATATCAGCAAATTACATGAAAGAAACGGGGTTTCCAAAACTAAAGAGTTTTTAATTCCATAGTTTGCCAAACAAAAAGAATCCTAGCAACACTGCTAATCATGAATTGTGAATTATGAATTATTGTGTGAATGTATTAGGAAAACTCTTCCTCCATGCTTCCACTAAGGTTTTGACAATTCAAAGTAGATGGTGTTGCAATAGGCCTTATTATTGTCTTAGATTCTTGAACATATGGGAAGCTATTGTTCATTACAAAGTGTTTTGGGTCATCAATGTAAATTTCTCAAGGTTTGTACCTTTGTTGGGTTCAGATATTTAGGGGCTTATTGGAGCCAATTGTCACACTTGATGTACTACAACATCAGCCTCAACCAGTAACATTGCTATTCGAATTGTGCCAGAAAGATGGAAAGCATGTCGATATAAGACATTGGAGAAAAGGGGAAAAAAACATTGCAAGTGTTTATGTTGATGGGCAATTTGTTGCCTCAGCATGTTCTGATCAGAAAGAAAACGCAAAGCTTCATGCAGCTAAGGCTGCTTTGCAGAAATTATCTTACAAAACTAGTGAAAAGATTGGTAGAGACATTATAGGTGAAGTCAATGGATCTACCAAGATTGAAAGTGCAAAACAAAAACTTCATGAGCTCTGTGGAAGGAAAAGATGGCCAAAACCAAGCTACAGGTACTCCTTATTCAGTTTCATGAGTTATACTTAGGCATTTAGCTCGATTTTAGTTCCATGCCATGTACTTCAAATTAGAAGTCAGTATGTTTTTCCTTTCTTCTAAATTTAGATTCCTGAATATTTGGTAATATTTACAGAATTGAAAAGGAGATAGGTCCAGCTCATGATAGGCGATTTATATGCTCTGTTCAAATTGAGATTGCTGAGGCTGTGCTTTTTGTGATGGGAGATGAAAAATCAAGAGTGAAGAACGCAGAGAACTCTGCAGCTTCTCTGATGCTACTAGGTCTGCAAGACTCTTGAGTACTAATGATGACCTAGGTGTAGAATCATGGAAAATTGTAACCTGCTGTGTTGGTAGACATTGTAGAAGCTGGAAAAGCAGAACGATTTTCTTCATTAGTTCTGTATTATTAGTTCAATAAATATTGCATTTTCTTTTACTTTTGAATCGATAAATGATCATTGCTATGGATTAAGGTTCTTGTTGTACCATGAAAACTGGCATTTTCAACAGGGTCGATGACTTCCTAACAGGACAATCTTCAAAGACATTGCATCTTACATGTTGGCAAATGAAGGCTGGTAGTCCATGGCTCACTCAGCTGCAACTATTGCGCTTGTGGCTCTCCCAGAGGGTCGCCCCTACCTTTAAGCAGAATCATACAGTAGCTTAGTTTGCTTCCCTTTGTTGCATCTTTGCTCGATTTGGTGGGAACTTCTTCCAATAGAGGAAACCTTCCTCACTTTTAGATCCAGCACCTTAACAGCAGAATCAAACTGGACACGAGTTTTGAAGTGGTAAGTTGTTTGTTGATCACTCCCTTTTTTTCACGGAAGCAGTTTCCCGTGAGGCCACTATAAGTGAAGATGCAGCAGGTGTGTCATGGTCGAATAGGCAAGCTGGTGGTGTGATGTTTTTCTGGAAAATGTGCACTGGTCTAACATATTTGAGAAGATCTCCATCATTTTGCTTTACATATGGCTGACCAACAGCACTACCAGTTTCCAGAGCTTAGCGAAACATACCGTCATTGTCCTCGTGTCAATCCTGACAGGTATGTTAGCAGTGCAGATGTCAAAGCAAATTGCAATATCACAGCAAAGCCTGTGGCTTCCAGCTTGTTGGGATCTTGTCCTGCTCGCATTCAGTGATTAGAATCAGTTAGTGAAAATCTGGAGCTATCTATTGCTGAAAGAAGATATACTGTTCAATTGGAAAAGAGAAAGAACTCAATAATCTTGCTCAGAGGGATTCCGCCGAGTCGTTTGTTTGTACTAGCGGACGGTCCTCTCTATTTGTAGGATTATGTTGCCTGGACTCGTGTCTTCATACTCTTCCATCAACTAGGCTGCTGCTTTGAATAGGTTGCTGTAATCTTTGCTGCCCTACTGTTGAAATTAGTACGCAAATGAACTCCTCTTTACTGGTAATAACCTAGAGATACGTTGATCCGTGACAGAAAAATGTTGGTAGGAAATGGGGAGGGGGCAAAAATTCTTTTCCAAGTAAACTAGCCTTCTAAGTGCAAGTTTCAGTGCTTCTTGCTGTTTATATTTTCATTTGCCTTAAATGGTGGTGCCAACATTATTATCAGCCCAATATGTAAAGTATGCTTTCCTTGCTTCATAATATTGAGAGCTAGGACCTAATACACGTCAGGAATTTTAACAGTAGATAAAAATTGAGTTAGAAGGAATTAGATGCAAAATATCAAGCAAAGCTAATGAATTACGTTGATCAATCTGGAAAAACGCACAGTAATCCCAAGGGAAAACGGTAAGCCTGCTGATCGATGGAAGTTGAGAAACTGCAAACCAGCCTGCCACTTTTACTGCATCGTTCCTCAACTCATAGCGTCGTGTCTTTATTTATTTTCATTTTTAAATATTTGGCAACTCCAAAAATCCATTTAGAACATGCTATACCCGGAATTTTTGGTCTCTCGGTTACTAAAAAAACCATAAATCAAACAAATTAAAGGGAAGTCATTATCATTATCATTTTTTTTCCTCCTTTTTTTTGGGGGGTGGGGATGTGCAAGTTCCACCTACATTTTGTCCAAATTCAATTCGTCATATAAGCGGTTTGACGATGCTACTATCTATCAGCAAAGTCCATCTCTGATATGCAAAAGTCACACAGCAAAAGATTATGATTGACAAGAAGAGTCAAGTTATGAGATGTTTAAGTTGGAATTTGCAGAAATGATTTAGAATTTTCTTACGAAGTTAATTATCACGTAAGAATCCACCATGATTAGGAGTCATGATATCTATGAGAGACATAACTTGATTCCACCATTCAAGTGCCCCTCTTACCTCTTGTTAATCTCCAAAACCAATAATAATGTGGAGAAGATTCTATGTTCTTTCTCCACTTCTCTTTATTCATTCAGCACCCTGCTTTTTCCTTTTTTAGTTATTGCTACTTGCTAGTAGAGCACTTCCTTTCCCTTTTTGATGCAGAATTTTATTTTCAATTACCCCTTTCCCTTTTTATCATGAGTGGATTATTTGAATCCCACCCATATGTGATTTCTTTTTTTTCTTTTTTTTTTTTTAACAGTCGACAAAAGGGTTAAAACTTGTCAATCCCATTATTATTCGGGGAGAATAAATTTCATGTCATAACAGCCAAGGTTGAATCAAGGATCAATGAGAATATGATGAGATCGCTGATCAAAATGAATATTAGTCCAATGTAAAAGACAACAACGGAATGGTATAGTTTTGTACTTGGGCTTCTTGTTAGAATTTCGCAATCAAGGGGTGGTTGAATAATGCCACCATTTTACGAGTGAGAGCTGATGCCTAAACGCATGGCAACGCAAGCCAGTTTCTCCTACTCGTGTTACTTTACACTTCTTTGAAGATTAGGTAGATAGCCCCAAAATTGATTAAGATCTAATCAGGCAACTTTTGACTCAGCAGCTAGCTTGGAGTTTTTTTTTTTCTACTAGTTATATATATATATATATGTGTGTGTGTGTGCCTTTTTTTTTCCCATTAATTTTTCCTTTGACAACGACCTGAACTTTAATTTCGGGAATTTTCTTTTTTGTATTTTATGCATGCGACGATTGTTCAACTGGTCCCGCAGCCAAAGTTTACCGGTATCGTAATCAAACACAAATTAAAATTGGGAACAAAAGATAAGTTCACCTTTATATTGAGATGATTCTTTCAACTACTCCCGGACCCATCACTCAAGTAAGCCAAGAAAATGCAAACGATTATATACGCATTATCAAATTGATAAGGAAAAAATAATTTGGTCTTCCATCATCAAGGCATAACTTACCAACTTATAGAAGGCACTAAACCGGTTGGAAGGAAAGAGTGCGTTGGGGAAAAAATGTTCGTGAATGCCCAATAAAAGTCTAGCCTTATTAGTGTCGGTTTGTATAAAAATGAGGGATCTTTGCTCCAAATTAGTATCGTTTCGACAAAAAAAAAAAAAAAAACACATTTTTGTATACTATCTGAGTCTAGTTTCCAAGTACATAGTATTAGGTTTTGTATACGAAGTTAATGTGCACAAAACACTTTCGCAGAATGTTTGTTTAGGTAATCTCGACAGGGATACAAGTTCTGGTGCGTACGTTGACCAACACAACTACCAGTTAGCTCTTACTCTATGGGGCAAAAAAGAAAAAATCTCTTCGAAAACCACCCTATGTTTTGTAAACCCAATGCAATAAGTACAATTGTTTGTTTCAACATTAAGAACTACTCAACATTATTAACACATAAGACTTGTACAATTAGAGGGACCATAGTTTATGCCAACCCTCTATCAAAGTTTGCCTTAATTTTGCAACCAATGACTGATTCCCTCCGCAGCAAGGCGGCAAAGGTTTTCTCTTTCCAGGGGGGATGTCTATTACGTAACGTCATAAAACAACCAAAAAAATACTCAGCCAAAACTAAACCAAACGAGAAAGAAACTATTTTCTTCTTCAGTTTGGAGGGTTTGTTGTGGAGCGCCCAATAAGCCTCATTGCTTCGAGAAGGGTATTCCTAAATCTTCCCAAATTGATCGTCACATTCTGCTGGTCCAAATAATAAACCCTCGATTTCCTGTAACCCTGTGCTTTGATAGACTCGGGATCTTTAAGCACGGGATGATCCGGTCCATACAAATCATAAAGTGTGCTCTCTTGAGGCTCAATCTTGTATTCCAAGTAATGCAACCCCATTCCCGTTGCCGGTCCGCCGTAGTATGCATTTCCAACCCAGTCGAGTTCGAGTGGAAGCACCTGAATCATGACTGCCCCGTTAGGCAAGAAAATTTCATTTGTCAGCCCGGCACCATGCACTCCAACCATAACACTGCTGGAACCGATGACCCGAGAAAATTCATCCAAATTTGACATCAGATCATTGGTAGGAATGAACACGCGAAAGCCCAACTCCTCCATCATCCTCACCACGGCTTCTTGATTCGCTATAGTTCTTGTTCTCGTGCGAGACACTATTAGCAATTGTGGCTTTTCTGTCCCCGGCATCTGGGACACATCCCTCGGCTTCAAATTAAACGATTTTCTAAGCAGATCCCTGAATTCGACCATGGAATAAGCTCCTGGGGTGTCGCTGGTGTTGATGGCCAAATTGTCATGATACTTGAGCCCAACAATGGCCCCTGGAAAACAATGAATGGTCCCCTTACTAGTTTCGGCTGCATTTATGAACTCGAAATGCGACAGCTTGGTTAAAACCTTCCTGAATTTGTTGAGCACCCAAAGCTGGTAATCCGTGATCATGAACTTCACCTTGGATCTGAAATGCCGGCTCGTGATGAAGACGGGAATGATAATGTCGTTGAATTCGTGGAATATGTTCCCAGCAAATCCGCCCGAGGAGAAAACCAAGGCCGGCACCTTGTGTTTGAAATCACAAGGTGGTGGGCGGATGTTACCGTGCTGAATCTCGACGGGCTTGACCATTTTCATTGCCACTCCATCGTTTTTAAGTGGGTACGGCTGAGCCGTGTACTTTTCCAATTCCTCCTGATCGGAGTATATGTAAATCCTGGAAGCATTCGTGTCGAACCTCACTTCTTTGCTAGAAATATAAATATCCGAGTTCAACTCGGACAGGTGAGCAAATCCAGTTTCTTCGAATCGAGTCCGTTGCTCTCCTGCTCCAAAGAATCAAATTCTTGACTCCATAAGACTTTTGGCGAAAATTGATTTGATTTCTCGGAGATGTTAAACAAATATAATTGGTATCTCTACACATATACATAATCTTGTGGAGTAATTTTTCCGCTTTCAAGAACAACAAATTCGTATGATGGCACCATAAAGCTCCACAACTCGTTAATTCATGAGTAGGGGGGGGAGAAAAAGGAAAAAAAAAAAAAGAAAGGAAAGGGAAAGCATCTTTCTTATCTTACAATCAAAGGGAGAGAGATATATTATATTAATGAAAGTGCTAAAGATCGAAACTCAGACTGGCTAGTAGAACATAACAAACCTGTTAATAGCCTTCTGAGCATAATCTTGAGCGGGTCTTTCTTGGGTACGACATCTTTGACGGCGACCTTTCTGCCTGTGCCAAGATGGTTATTCGAATTTGTGAACTTCGCGTCGAGATTGCTGTCTGAATTTGAGAACTTTGCCTTCCCTACAGCGTATTAAAGATCATCGATGAACATCCAGGAATATGCATGGAATCGCCGTCCAAATTTTTTTCACATAAAGGCTAAGTAAGAAAACAAAATCTATTATGTTTTTCCTAGCTAGACAAAAAAGAAAAAGAACAAGAGAAAACAATCGGATGGTGGATAGAAGAGCTAGATTACATTCATCAATCTGGCAAAATATTGCAGAGTAGGCCAAAGCGTGAAAGATGAGCAAGGAGATTAAGAAAGTTGGGCTGCAAACCAGTCGTTTGGATTCCTCCACCATCGATCCTCTTTACTCCACCAGACTACAATTGTTGTTGTATTCAAGTCCCTGTCTTGACTTCAACGTATGAGTAAGAAGCACTCAATTCTCATCCAGCAACCTCTTCTTCTCTTCTAAGTCTAAGACAACATGGTTTAAACGTTCCTCTCTTCTTGTTTGTTAGTAATATATATTACTTCATGTAATTGCTTTACCTTTCTGTCTTCTTCCTTGTCCTGCTTCTAGAATTTGCAACTAAGGTTCATGCATACAAACACTGACCTAGAAATTTTTTTGGGCAGCAGCCGCGGTTTAACCTTTGCGACCTACAAATTTTTGCTTTTCATTATTTAAGAAGGTAGCTTTCAACTTTCCTATATATATATATACACATACAATTTCTTTGTCAATTGATCAAAAATATAATAATATTTAGGGAAAGGCAGTAGGGCATCTCTTACGTCAAAGATCTGATTTTGAGAAATATAAAACTCGGGCCGTTCTTTGTCAAAGACAAAGACGATTCAATTTTTTTTTTTTTTTCCCTTTCTTGAAGGAAGGAAATAAAACACAATACAATTAAGATCTAGACTAGGACGGCTCTATAAATAATATCCCATAAATGGGGAGGAGGGGAGGGAGATTATTACCTAAAAATATGATCGCCACTCAATACTTTAGCCGTAACACAAGGAAATCAATACACACATTCTTGCGCCAGCTGTATCTAATCTATATGTTTCTGCATCGCACAAGTAACTTTCCACATCATAATCAAGCATTTCATACGACTTTGTCTTTTACAGAAATCCCACTAATTGAGTAATTGATTTGAAGAGTCTAATGGTCCAGGTCCTTTTTTTCCCCTTTTCTCACTGGTCGAATACCAGCTGCTGCTGCTGCTTAAAAACGTCCAACCCTAAAGTATTGATTCTTTGCTTTCCTCAGAAAAAAAAAAAAAAAAAATTTTTGTTTTTGATTCTTTTCTTTCAATTGAAAAACAGTATCGATTCTTTAATCTCTGATGATATTTGATCATTAGAATCCTAGAAGAAGTTCTCATTTTTGATAGCCTACCAATTCCTTCAATATTAATATGTAAGAACGAACCATTGACTCTGTAGTCTGTACCAGTGGAATTGGTGATCAAAAGATCAGGGAGGTAATAGTTTCAGAAACACAACTCAACAATCAGAACTTCATATATACATGAAAGTAAGTTACTGAGACTATAAAATTAGATGCCTCACTGTACTTTAGTAAAACAGACGGCATTGAATTGAATCTACTGAAAGCCTCTTCATTTACAAGATGACTATCAAAAAGAATCATTAAATAACCTACAAAAAACGAAAAAGACAGAGCACCAAAATCTAAAGTCTTTCCATCAAGGCAGAGGATTTGTTGGGCGTCCAAGAAGTCTCATTGTTTCAACAAGTGTCTTCCTGAATCTTTCAACATTGATTTTGACATCCTGCTTATCAATATATATAGCCCCGAAAGCTTGATAACCCTGTGCCTTCATGGATTCAGGGTCGGCAATCACAGGATGATCCGGAGCATACAAATCATAGAGCGAGCTCTCTTGAGGTTCAATTTTGTATTCCAGGTATTGCAAACCCATGTCAACCGCTGGCCCGCCAAAGCAGGCATTTCCAGGCCAATCAAGACCCAGAGGAACCACCTGAATTACCACAGCTCCATTAGGCAAGAACAGTTCATTTGTTAGCCCGGCACCATGAACTCCAATAATAACGCTGCAATTGTTCACAATATGAGCAAATTCCTCAAAATTCATCATCATATCCAGCGTAGCAGGAACCACTCGGAAACCCAACTCCTCCATAAGCTTTACCACCTCAACCTGATTCAGGATTTTTCTTGTTTTTGCACGCGACAGAAGCAGCAATTTTGGCTTTTCCTCCTCAATCAGCTGGGAGACTTTCTTTATGTTGAAGTCAAATGATTTTACGAGGAAATCCCTGAATTCAAACATGGAATAACCCCCGGGAACGTCACTCCTGTTCAAATACAAATTGTCATGATACTTCAGCCCTATCACTGCTCCTGGAAAGCAATGAACGGTCCCATTTGCAGTTTCAGCTGCATTTATAGCTTCATAACGCGATAACTGGGAGAATATTTTCTTGTACTTGTTGAAAAACCAATGCTGGAAACCAGTAACCATAAATATTACGTGGGATCGAAAGTGCCTGCTCGTAATGAACAGAGGAACAAGGACATCGTTGAATTCATGGAATATATTCCCGACGAATCCACCAGAGGAGAAAACCATGGCCGGGGCGTCATGATAGTGATTGCAAGCAGGTGGAGTGGTGTTTCCATGCTGTATCTCAACAGGTGAAATCAACTGGATTGGCGCCTCATCTCCTTTTAGTGCATACGGCCGAACTATGTGTATTGCCGCTGCCTGATTGGCATGTATATAAATTTTGGAAGAATTGGTGTCGAACCTTACTTGTTTACTGGAAACGTAGATATCAGAATGTAATTCAGATGGATAAGCAAATCCAGTGTCTTCGAATTGGATCCTCTGCTCTCCTGTTTGAAATCATCAATTTCACTGTATAAGATATCGGGCAAGATAATTGAAAATGTTTGGATTCTGTTGGGCAACGATACATTCTTCTTTTTGATCTCAGATACTAATTGTATCCTAAGAAAAAAGCTTTACATTTAGGATCTACATATAAGAACTATTTTCTGTCTATCAACTTAGAGATGTATTAAAAAAAACTTTAAAAGAAGAAAGGGGAGGACAAAAAAATATCTGTCACTCAGAAATCACCGGAAAAGGGAGAGTTCATGTTCATTGATACGATGAATGTGGGAAGTAGTAAAGAACCTCTTAGTAGCCTTCTGAGAAGAAATTTCAGGGGTTCTTGCTCTGGTGCACCTTCATCCAACTTGTTCTCAAAGCCAAGATTACTATTCCAATTTGCTAAATTTGCCTTCCCTGTATATCAAAAATGCTTTTGACAGATCAGAATGGATAAATATGAAATGACTAGCCACATTTTAACATTATGCAAAGGTAGATTGATATGCCAATCTGACGCTATGAAGAAAAGCTAATTAAATTACATTGATCAAGCTGGAAAAATGCACAATAAACCAAGGGGATAATGATTAGCAAGCTGATCAGGAAACTTGAGAGGCTGCAAGCCTGCTTCTTTGACTCCTCCATTCTTCTTCAAGTTTCAATAGATATTTCTCTACGAATTAAAATGCACACATTATTGACTAGCCTGTTGTTCTCAACATTACCAGTTGGCATTACCTTTCTTCTTCTTCTTCTCAGTTTCCCATCTTGCTTTGGTTCTACAATTTTAATTCTCAATTATTCTGAGGTTGGTGTATATAATATCAGGTTCCCAGCTGGACTGTAAGGGCATGTCTGTTGAGTTGAGCATGTTACAGGCCGGAGCTTTTGCTCTTCCAAACTTTTTACGATTTTTAAATTGAGCAAACTCAGAGGAAGTCAGGAGGGCATCTTTCACCTAAGAATTTAAATGGTTTTTCCATAGAGCATCTATCTAGACTTAGCACAGATTACATCGTCGAACAAGTACATTGACACTATTTTATGCTCACCTCTTTCTCCCATATATCTCATTTCTGGTATGAACAAGTCATTGGGCTCAGGCACAGATTGAAGGGGCAGCTATACTCGTGGATCATTTGGCTTCATCACCTACGTACTTCGACATGACACTGCAACGACATTATTAGTTTAACAGAACTGCAATAACATGTATTCGTTTGTTAAGTAGTAGTAATATTCTATCTGGGATTAGTTCAATGTAGGATTTAAAGACGCTTCGTGCATGAACACACGGGCGTTCCTCCTCGAACGGCTTAGAGTATGAATTTATTGGACAGCCTTCGTGTTTATTCTGTATAATCTATTTCTCCTTTTAATCCAACCATGCTGCATGGTACAGCTGTGGGATTCCTTGACGAGAAGCAATTTTATGTTTTTTTTTTTCCTTAATTGCAAAATGTTTAGCATTAGCGATGATAATTGGGACGAGTGCTTGCAGAGTCGTGAGTGTCCACCCCATAGGAGGAGGAATGGGGCGGGGCGGAGTGAATTTTTCTCACCCCTCCTCCGCCTAAATTGTAACATAGTATAATATCTGTGTATGTTTTTATATATATAATATAAAATAAATGGTATGTTATTGTTATTGTATAAATATATTTATATGAATTAAGTAACATGTTTTGTTATTATGATACAGTGATATAATATTTTGCTAAAACTTAAAAAAATGATTAATAAAATTATTATTAGATCTATATAAATAGAAAAAATTAATTAAATAATAATAATACTAGTGGGGTGGGCCGGATGCACCCGTGAAGTAGTGGGGCGGGGACTGGGGACTGGGGACCGTGAAACTTTTGCAGTGGGGCGGGGGTGGGGGGGTGGGGAAGCTTGCTCAGTCCCAAAACCATCCCTGCCATCCCTGCTTAGTATCTATCTGTTTGGTTGGCAGAGGCCAACAAAGAAATTGCCAGGTTGCTGATTTTTGATTGACAATTATGGAAATAACTCTACAGCCAAATTGGTTGTTTTGCGTCCATTCCGCAGCCTCACCTCCAAAAGCTCTCGCTTTCCTTTCTCACACCATACACACACACACACGCAACCCCCCTCCCCGGCACCCCCCCTGCTCCTTTGGCGGGTTTGGGGAGCGGCGAGAGAGATTGGAGAGTACGAGCCTTCGTCACGTACAAAACCTAATAAAAGGCCAGCCCATATTCTCCTGGGCCACAGCCCGGAGTTTGTCCGACCCAAACTTCAAAGAAGAATGAGTGGATTTATCAAAGATTCAAGCTCTGCCACGAAAAACTTGGCCCAAAGTGTAGAGGAAATCATAAAAACTCTTTCAAAAACAGCCATGTCAAACCAAGAAATTGTAGATATTGGGGTGTGCTATTTATTTGAGGTCTTGCCATGCCAACCCATGATTGGAGCTGGGTTTAGGGTACAGTGAAGTTAAATCTCTATATGTGGTAGGAACAAAGGGGTAAAAAAAAAAAAATCCGTGGAAAGCAGTAAACGTACATTCTACAGAAAAATCTTTATAGGCATGAATTGAGAGGCAATATCATGAAAAAGCGAGATAAAGGTGTGATGAAGCTGCTGCGTAAGCGGGCTCGTTTTCAATCCGGATGGACGTTTACAAGCCAGGAAGCGCAGAATGGAATCCGAGATTCAAAGCATAGAAATGTCACTACTATTTCCCAGGGACGACCACTTATCCATCAAATAATAATAAAAAAGTAAAGGGCTTTATCTTTTACAAATTCCGGAATCTCAACTGATACGGATAAATGGAGAAGAACATTCAAAAAGATCAAATCTTGAAAGGGAAATATACAGCTCGCAGGAACATTCTTCACAATTTCAACAGCTCATCGTATTCATGGTTTTGCCCGAGAAAGAGCCAGGAGACGTACTTCAACTTGATGTGTCTATTCTAAACAGTAGTATAATATGTAAGCTGACCTAAGTGCCTCCATCCTCTCGCTTCGCAGATTCTTCTTTAGGTAATCTTGTGAAGACAAAACCTATAACAAAGAGAAGAAATGTACGTGAATAATTCTCAATGCAATATATATATATATATTGTGATTTGAAGTATAGAAATTGGATGATGATAAAATGGAACTAAGA
Source organism: Coffea arabica (assembly GCF_036785885.1). Classification (NCBI taxonomy): domain Eukaryota; kingdom Viridiplantae; phylum Streptophyta; class Magnoliopsida; order Gentianales; family Rubiaceae; genus Coffea; species Coffea arabica. The sequence continues at coordinate 53,111,638 of NC_092318.1, forward strand.
AATGGTGGATCCAATAAAAACGACTTTTGGATGGGAGTGTTTTTCAAAAATTAATTTTTTAAATACAATAAAAATTTTTAAAAAGTACACTAAAAGGTAATCTAAAAATTAGTTAAAACTTTTTTAAAATTTTATATTTCAAAATATATTCTAGAAACTCTTTTACTCTTAAATATCCCAAAATATTTTCTGAAAAATATCTTAAAATATAATCTAAAAATTTTGCTGTAGCAAAATTTTTTAAAAATATCTCAAAAACAGCTGATCCAGACGGACCAACGCAAGTGGCATGGCACTTTTCCCTATGAGGAGTCGCAATTGAAGCATATAGTGGCCTGCTCCGTGTCCCCGGTTCCCTTCAGATTTGACGTCGCAAAAGGAAAAGATATGATTTCACATGGTGCAAACGGATTTGGCTGCATACGAAAAGGGCAAGAAACTTTTACTAATTAAAACACAAAAAAGAATACTCGAGTGTGAGCTAGAAAGCTTCTAACATGAATAAATTTGAGAGGAAAAGCCCAACAAACAAACAAAAAAAAGAAAAAAGATTAGTATTGCTTTTCCAGTTGATCCTCTCTATAGTTGTGTTAATACTAGATTCTCTGCCGCAAATTCAGATCATCGTTTGATCGGATTAAATTACCTGTGTAATTAATGTCCCGTGTTTTCGCGAGTATCCAATGCACGACTTATTGGTGAAGACTCGTAGTATAATTATGTTCATACCACATACGAAGGGATAGTTTGATGGTTATGCGAAAAAAAAAAGAAAGGTGATTAATACTGCAAAATGTTAATCACACTTTGCCCCCTTGGCTTTGGGGTTAGTCACACTTTACCGTCTTAAGCTTTAAAAGTATACATTTTGTCCCCGTAAAAACTAGTCAAAGTTAGAAATTCTTGATTCCATCAAAAAGAAAAATGTAAGTGTAATGACATTATACATTTTTTAGTTATGAAATTATTAGTATTTTACTATTATTGTCCCTTTATTGCTAAAAATATGCATGGTCAATACAATATCCACTATACAAAAATATCAAATTGATAAAAACAAAATAAATAAATCATTTCTTACTCATATTGGTCATGTTCATGTTTTAAATATTTTATTCAGTTTATTATAATTTAAAACGAATAACAATGGCGATAACAATAAATATTAGTTAGCAAAACTTTGGAAACATAACGTAATATTTAGCTTGTTATTTTTTAAAGATAAACTCGGAAAAAAAGGACAATATTTTCATAGAACTTACTTTTCATTTCGTGGAATTAAGATTTGTAAAGTTGACTAGTCCTCTTAGGGTGTAAAGCGTACACTTTTAAGATTTAGGGCGTTAAGCGTGATTACTTCCAAATCTCGGGGGGAAGAGGGTAAAGTGTGATTAACCCTATCTCTCTGTATCAACAAGAACAAGGTAAAATCCCGGAATAAGATTTTGGACAGTTAAAACCTCGTACTGACAAGCGTATCAAATATATTAGCTTTATCTGCCAAGTCAGCACCATTGCAAACCGTTTTTAAGTCGTAGCCTCCAAGCAGTTGCATCGATACCGCAGAATCGTAGTTGGATTACTTGGAAAAGCGGGCAACATCATGAAAGTAGTCGTTCTTTACCTCCCTTGAACTTGAACATGATGGTTAGAATTTCGAATGATAAAACCTGCACTCCATGAATTTATAAGCAAAACAAGCGGAAAAGCATGCGATTAACATCTAGCCTTTGCTAATTCAAACTTTTGCCCTTGACAGCCAAAAAAGAACAAATAAAGAGCATGCAGCTACACAAAAGAGCTCAAGGACCTTTTCCATTTTTTTCTGAATTAATGCACCTTGTAGCCTTCTTTTTAGGTAGCGGTGATCATGAAAAATGAAGTACCAATACAGCATCAAGACGTCATTTATATTAAAATAAAATACTTACATTATATACACATAGATTCAACCTGTACCTGCAAACTTTATCTAATTCAATAATTTGAAATGTACTATTTGTTTTTTCACCAGTGTCATGTCCAATCTGACACAAATTATATGTAGATGATGGATAAGATCCTCCATACGTACCAGGTAAATTAGCCACCTCTCTAAGGACGGCAAGAATTTTGGCACTTTAAAAACTACCAACCTGGCTAGTTGGCAGAAACAATGACAGACCTTTCCTAAGGTTTTGGAGAAACATGAATAGAAAATCACATGCACATCCCAAAAGGCCGAGCCCAATAATAAATATCAGAGGCCACCAAACCTTACATCAGGAACTTTGGGAGAAACAGGAGTATGTGGGGGTGCTGCGGGTGATCAAAAGGCTTTATGGTAAAGCTCATGAATTTTCTTCCATGAGTCTTCTCTTTGCATCTTCAATTGCCCATAGAAGTTCCCAATAAATGTCTCAGCCTTATGAAATAGCTCCTGCCCACTAAGCACATCCCCAACAGCTTCCTGTTGATCATCATCAGAACTAAAATCTTCTGCTTCAGTCTCAGCACCAGCTATAAAAAATAGGCTTGGTGTAGAAGGGCTTTTCTCGACAATCTTCTGAACCTTGACACCTGCAACAATCTTCTCAGACGACAACTTCTCGGCCACATCAGGTTTTTTCTTGGTTGTTGTAGGCTCAGATTCAAGAAGCATTGCCTTGTTGGTGGTGTTGGCAGATATTTCTTTATCATTCGGAGAATACTGATCTGAAGGAATTATCATCTTAGCTTTTTGTGTTTCATGACTTTTAGAAGGAGGAGATTTCTTGTCTTCTGCTGCTTTGAGAATGAAGGAAAGAAGGCCAGCTTCAGCACCAAGCGCGACGATGAGAAGATTGAAAACAAAGTAGAGATATGGAGACCTCAATGATGTAGATAAGATAGGCGTCACGCTTAGGAGAATAGCTATGAAAAAAAGCTTTAGAATTTGAGACTTCTTAAACTTGTCCATGATCAATAAAATACGTTTAGGAATATGGACACTAGGATGTTGTTTGTGTTTGTGTAATTTCTTTGAACAGGGAGTGAATGGCAGTAGCTGCTTTAGTACGGTGGAGTGGAAATGTGGAGGGGCCTATTGATTTATATACACAGACGCAGGGGTGAAAATCAGATTAAGGGGGCCGGGTTGGAAGAATGTTGGTTTGCCTTTATCCTGATTCCCTATGAAAATAAATTAATACTCCTTGAACAGAATAACGTGCAATCCAACAAAAAGAAGCAAATAAAATTCCAAAAAGACGAAACAATCAGAACATGGTGGAAAAACTTGCTTGGTTATGGTAGGGTTACACTGGAGCCCGAATCCTTTCTTGTCTTTTAGGGTTTAATTAAATCCTGGATATAGAGCTTTAGTGGTTGAAATATAAAAGAGAATTGTTCGAACTATATATATCCTCACACAAATCTTCCCCAAACTAATTTAGACAAAACCGTCCACTCATATTTGCCTGGTGCCACCAAAAGCTGTCCTCCCCTGAAACCTGTCAAGTAATCATGATGTGGTGGGATAGATTAATTGATAACCAACTAGTATATTCTAGAATTTATGTGTGTAAATTAATCTTTCGTACATTACAATGCATATATATTATTGGGTTCAGATGCACATCGTACATGAAAAATTTGAATTTCAAATTTAAACTAAAATTAATTATCGGGCATCCAAACCTAATGGCATCTACATTATTAGCATATGGAAAAATTAATCCAAAAAGTTGTTACTACTGTACAAGAAAATCTCAGTTTATTTGCCTGAAACTTGAATATATCTTAGACTAGGCCTTGCCAACCATACAGGGCAAGCAACTATCCTTAGGGATGGCAATGAAAATGGGCGCCTGCTCCATAGAAGGAGGAATGAGGTCTGAACTTTATCATCGTCAACTTCAAGTAAGGAGATTTTGATTCTGACTTACGTCATCAAGGAGACCAAAGAACACGCGAAACAGGGAAAAGTTCATCTGAGTCGGACTAGACATTTTCATACGATAAGGTCGGTGGGAAAACGGACTGATTATTCTCATTCCACACGATCTTTCCCCTTTTTGAATTTTTTTTTTTTCTGATTTTAGGAGAATACAAAGGCAAAGGCAGGCAGCTCTTCTACTCTTGTCCACTAACTTGCTTCAACCGGCCGGCGGCGTTTTTACCCATCCAGTCGCCCTTTTTCCTGTCGTAAGAAATCCAGATGCGTGATCTTTGCCCTGGTCCCAAAGTAGCTTAAGTTTTCCGATGGAATCTCTTATCTCTACGACTAAAAGCCCACTCGAAGAATTGTCATGCTCGCAGTCGTGGTCGTGGAGTCCCCGCCACAAAATCCGATTATACTTTTTCCTTTTTTTTTTTTTTTTCCATTCTACGGCTCTGGGCCAATTGGGCCAGCAGGCGGACAATTTACCAAGTTGACGGTCCAGGCATAATCTTCACCTTTTTTACGCTTTTTTTTTTTTTTTTTTTTCTCTTGAATTTCATAATATTATTGTTTGGATGAGCTTTTCAGATTCACTTGTAGGCATGTCCGTTCAAATTGTTCCGGGGTTTTTGCTTGCTCCGGTTTTGTTTCTTTCCGAGGATTTCGCTTACTCTCTAAGGCTTAGCTTAGTTGGAACTTGGAAACTGATTTGATAAGATAAACGAAAGGAAAGTACAATCTTCGATACTCGCCTGTTCTCTTTCCCATTAGAGATGTAGAGATAAAGATGTCCGGTGATAAACAGTAGAGACCGAAGCTTTTGGCAAGAAGACACAATAATGTTGTCATCCATTTGGATAAACTTGTCCGAGGATCGGCTGAGTAGCTCTAGCAATCCCATCTCATCGGATCGGACTTTTTGAAGTGAAAAAACTACCTGTCATTTGTCTCTATTATGTTTTATCTCATCCACATTAGTTTATCTCTCCCTAGAGTTGCGTTAAGCATTTTTGTTCTCTTTTTTCCTTTTTTTTTTCAACTATTTCAAAAGTCGGTTTCGAGCATGCACCGTCCTGAGCAGTGAGTAGTACCAAGTAAATACCCCATGTGCCTAAGATCCATAAGGTTTCAAGTAGCACTAAAAAGTACAGCCCTGATCTGCCATGGAAAATAAAACCAGCATAACCTTTTTGAGGTTATCATCTCCGATCCAAACTTTAGTAACATGCATAGCAAAAGATACTTCACCAAATAAGACCGTTACCTCGCTTTGTTGCAATGTTGCACTGTCTCTGGACCATATCCATCTTACTCGAACTTCTGTGGCTCAACGTTTATTTTACGCAGCCCGCTCTTCCGCAAATATATTGCAAAATAAAAGCTTAATACACCAAATTGGCTTTACTTGTAATGGTTCAATGAACCGAAGAATTGTGCAATTGTAATGACAACTATCACCTGCGAATCAGTTGACACCTACTTAGCTGCGAAACCATCCCAACAATAGAACATAAACAGTTACATGCAGACGAACGTTCACTTGCAGGCATTCACTTTTGGAAGATACAAAAAAAAAAAAAGTCACTTAAAACTGCCAGAGGACAATAGTCACAAGATAAATAGATGCTGAAAAGCTAGATGCAAGTATCACGGCACTTCTCTCTTTCTCCTCAATGTCATTACCCCAATATTGTTACCAGAAATCAGATTCAAAGGAACCTGCAATTGGCATAAATTTATAATATGTTTCTGCCTTGAGGAAGAAAGCAGGGTCATCCGCTAGAGTACCATCCTTCTCAGAAACCCATTAAAAACAAATTCACCAGTCAACAAAAAATTTACAGTAACAAAGGACCTATTTTCTTGAGCTGAAGGTTCTCCTTTTGTGTCAAAGTAAAACTGAACTAAGCTCGATTAACAATAATATAAGGACGCAAAGAAACCTTGGGAGGCCTAAATCAAAACTCACTTTGCCATCCAGGAACATGCTACACGTCAATTCTACATCTCATCTAATTGATGAGGATGAATTACAGGGGATTAGCATCGACAACAATCTAACAACTATATATGTCACTGAGTCAACAGTAGAACTCATTTCTCACCAAGTTGACTATGTGTACACAAATACAAATGTTGAGAATTGCCTCCAATTCCACTGGATATTCTTTATCTAAGATCTTAGAAAACGGATACCATAACACAGAATACAAATGACATTATATATGTTACTTGTACCGATACACAGTTTCGATCACCCACACCCTCTAATGACCCCACCACGCAAAATTTCCCAAACCGTGTCTTAATGAGCGTATCTTCCACCACAAAGGATCCGATTCCTAACTCCTAGCTCTTTCCTTTCTACTTGAGGCGACCAGTCAAGCTGCAGCCTGAACGAATCAGAAAGTACAAAAGCCTCTTACAGCACTTGGCTCTGAAGAATCACCAGCGCCATTCTAAGCAGAGCTACTCAGGAGATAGGCTACCACACATCCAAGCAAAGCACCAGCAACAACCTGTACCACATAATGTCACTATGAGAATTTCTTTTTTTTTTTTTTTGGTTTGGGGGGGGGGGGGTGGTGGTGGTGGTGGTGGTGGGTGGGTGGTTTGGTGGGGTCAAGCTATCCTCATGCTGTAGTACATAATATTTTAAGAACCTAAAAAGCTGGACAGTGTGTTAATCGCTGCAATTAAGAAGACAGTAGTATACCATGGAAGTGACTCTGAATGGTACCGCTCATCATGATATCACTGCAAGGAACATTAGCCACAATACCTCTATATGGGAATAATAGTGACACGCTAAAAAGATAAATTCAGCAGACATCAATGCATGTAACCCAAATATAAACATCAGGCACAAGATGGGTATCACAGTACTTATTTTCTAGGTAAGTACGCTGCAACATAAGTGGCGCATCATTGAGAATTAGATATTAAATAATTATTTAAATTTCATTAAGAGAATATTAAAACCAGCATTAACAAGCCGAGAAGGCCTTGGTCTAATTGCTAAGGTTGAGGCCTTAGGAATTAGAGGTCCTAGGTTCAAATCCCCCTGCCCCTTTCCCGCTTCTTAAATCCCACCTCCCCTGCTGGGAACAAATTAAAAAAGAAAAAAGAAAAGGCAGCATTAACACCCAAAACAAACAACCGTAGTTTACAAAAAGAACCCTGATGGAGGACAGCATTGGGTGGATTTATATGTCCAGCAACTAGTGAAAGGCACTAACTCCGTTCTCGAGCATATTATTAAACAACAGTAGCATTCCAAACACAGAGTCAATGTTCCAGATGAATAAAACAGAGTTCAGAAAGTATATCAGTAAAGGCTGCTCACAGATGTCCAGCCTTCAACAACCAAACCAAGACCCCAAAAGGCAAAACCCACATTTAAAAGAAAAATAAAATAATTAAAAGCCAGTAACAAGCAATCAGTCTCTGTATAACTTAAGAATAAGTAAAACTAGAGGAGTTTTTCTGCAGTCAAACCTGGAAAGGAGTGTGACCAAGTGAATCTCGCAGAGGCCTAACATTAGCGACAGGATGTTCAGGGGGCAATTCACAAACTATCTGATTCAATAACTGCACAAACAAAGGTCAAACTATATAATCAACAAAAAGCAAGAAAAACAACTTGGGTAGACTCCTGAATACAACATGCATTGTATAAGAAGCCATATGAAAAGTTTCTAGTAAATAGGATAACTCATACACACAGTTCAAAATGTGCATACCCATCCAATGAAGAATGTAACTAAAACACAAAAGACAGGAAAGCTCATAAACAGTTAATGAAGTTCATAGGGAGAGACACTAATAAACAGTTAGCGAAGGATCTTTGAATGCAAAAGGTAAAATCTTACTTCAGCCTGCCGACCAGCATGAAGCCTAACACCAGTAGCATCATACATTACCTGAAATAAATGCAAAAAGAAATAACTGAAAATGATTGCTCCTTGTTAAACTATCCAAAGCTCCGATAAAGAAAGTAGCTACTGCAGCCTCAACAAAACAAAGAACCCAACCAGAGAGCAAGAGAGAGTGAATATGAAAAAGGAAAAAAGGGAGCTATTTGCCAGAGATATCAGGACCCTAAGTTAGTTGGTTAAATGGAATGGTGTATGTTTCTAAATATGCTATCAAGTAGATTCAATTGATCCGCCATCTGACATATAAAACCATCTCAGTTTCCCACTACAAAACCTTATTCCGTCTAGAATAAACACATTATGGTTGATGTTGAAGGGGTTTGGTTGCCCACTGACCTTCCTACTTTAAATATTACTAAAGCATTTTTGAAGCTATGTAATACAAATGTAAAAGAATGGAGAAAACCTGGTTTAGAAAGTACATACAACACATGCCAAAACGACCGCAATGGCAAAAGCAGATGTTCCCGCTCCATCTTGCAAACCTATTGCTACAGCAAGAGCAGTAACAGTTGCTGAATGTGATGACGGCATTCCACCAGAACTAAGCATCCTTCTCGAATCCCATTTCCTCTCCTTGAACCTGGAAATCAAATGCTTCAAAGTTACAAGCACAAAATGAAAGTGACAAAAAAAAAAAAAGGCAAGCTCCAAAAAAGGCACTAACATGGAAAGCAAAGAACTTTTAACTAATTTCCGTCTTTACCACCGACAGTCTAACATTAACACCCCATCGTCCCAACTGAAATCATAGCGTCACTCATTAGTAGTTCCATTTATCACCACATCACTCCAGGGTTCATTAAATAAGCAGACACATTTAATGACAAAATTCATTATGTCCTTTGTTCCTCCTGAAGGAAGTCATCAAAGACTCTGCACAGACTTAAGCTTCTCAAATCACTAAACAAAGGCAACTGATCTCGGTTCAACTCAAGCTCAATATAATTAGGTATAAAATTAACAATTTACCCTTCAAAAAGTTTTCACAGGGAAAGTGGAAAGTACAGCACCAGCCCTTAAATAGAAATACTTTGGGTCAACACGCCACATAACACCAATAAACTTGACAAAGCTAAAGATATTTCCCTATTTCAACCGAAGCAACCCTTTAGTCATTCCAATTTTAACAGAAAATCAAGTACACTTCAACAACTACAGTTTCCTAAAACAGCATGAATTAACCAAGCTAAAATTTCAGAGTTAAAGATAGACAATCAGAGTAAAGTTAAAAACCTTTTCTCTGTTATCATATGAGACCAGTTAAATCAACAGCCAAAAAGAAAAAAAAAAACAAATCAAGAATATCAGAATGCAATACCAATGGGTAAAGATCTTGAGAAATTGGGCAACAAGACAAGCGAGGAAAGCGGAGACAAGGGGGAGATTGGAGGGATAAATGGAGTGTGGAGATGAGTATGGGCGTAAGCTGGAGGATGCATCAGCTGCCGTCATTACTTCGTTCATTTCACCTTTTGGATCATAAAAATGTGGAAGTTGCAGGTTGACTTAGGGCTTATAATCTAGAGAAAACTACTCCGTTGAACGTGGATTCGGATCCCGGAGGTGGAGACGTGGAGTTTTTTGGGTCTCGCTTTCCAATTGGAGGAATTCGGTCAGGGGCGTCGCGGGGGAGGGTGGTGGTGAGGACTCACGCGGGCACCTGCCCGGGCTAAGTAAATTGTTGGTTCCAACTTCCAGCTTGCGAGGAAGGTGGGAAGAAACCGGAAGCTGGAATCTTCACCGTCTAGTATAGAACTACTATTACAGTAGTAGCATCCTAATTTTTTTTATTATTATTATTATAATTTTTGGGTCCTTGTTCAATTTGTTTGATTTATTTGGATTAAGTTAAAATAAATAAATGGGTTCTTTTAGCCGGGCTGGGCTTTTGAGTCCCCAATCCTGGACCAATTCCAGTTGTCGTGGGCTAGTATTTAAATTGAGAAATGAACCCCATGTGGCCCAAAAGTTTGGCTAACGTTTCTTCTTCTCCCACCCAAGCCATGATCCAGTAGCTTACCATGTTTATAGGATATTCAAATTGTTAATTGTTAGCTTTAGGAATTTGAACCAGTACATGTAGCAGCATTTGCTAACGAGGAGCGCAAGCTCATTTGTCAAATATACGAGAATGACCGGAGCCTTGTCCCCTGGTCTCACTTTGTTGAAGTTAGTTATAGGTCGGAAGTTAAAAGGTACGAGCAATTGAGTGGTTGGTAATCCGTAACTAGCGTTTAGCTGGTGATGAGTATTTATAAGGGAAAATCCAATGGACAGAATTTGACACCAACGTTTGGTTAATTATCATATGATAGGCTATGGAGGCGGAGTCAAACATAACTTTAATCGCTAGGACGGTGGGTGATTATATCAACATATCAATCACTAGTCACCTTTACCTATCAGGGTATTAGAATTCATAACAGTGTTCGAGGTAAGAGTGAGGCTGAGCCAATTTCTAGAGATGATTCTTTACCTCGGAACGGTGAGGACGAGATACTTGGAGAAACTAAAGGCCGGGGTAATCACCCCGGTATAGAACTTCCCAGGTGGTGTCCACAGTAGTCGAATGCAGAAGTGAATGGATGGTTCATCAAAGAGCTGCCCTCGTTCTTATTTTTTGGTTTTTGTTTCAGTTCAACAAAGTTCTTGGTAATTAGCTTAGCAAGATTATTGGTAAGGGGATTATGGATCTCTACGCCTACGCCACCGACAGAGCGGAACTTAACCCCCCCCCCCCCCCCAACAAAAAAAAGAAAAAGAAAAAGTTAAGTCAAAAAGCCGTACGATAGAAAGTGGAGGTCTTTTAAAATTGTGACGCATGGCAAGACTAAATTGCTGTGTACAGTAAAATGGGCCAAAGCTGAAAGAAAAACAGAGACCCATCCATTTGGCGTGGTTTCCCGGTGGCAGCATGATTGTCAGCGAACGTGATGTGGAGGTCCCCCCGTACGGTACCAAAGCTGTTGGAGAAAGTCTGTTCACTCCTCATTACCCTGTGGAACGTTGAGTAGAACGACTGCCTGCGAAATTTCCCCTTCTTGTCGTGTTGCCTCGCTCAGACTGACATGATGCTTTTTCAACTGCATCGGATAACTATTGTCATGTTCGTGAAAGATTTTTTTGTCATTCCAAATTTTGGGTACTTACTACTGGTACAACATCTCTATTTGATGCAGCCAACTTATACTACACCTAATTTTCTTAGTACTTTGGGGGAAAAAAAATCCAATTTTGTTTCTCCTTACCTCGACTTTTCTTAGTTCGGTGATTTTAGTTGGCATTGGATTGAAATATTCTGATTGATCTGAGCATTTGGAAGTCCATTTTTTTAAATGGTAATTGTAGCAGTTCTTAGCTCTCACTAAAATGTATGAACGTGATAGCCAAAGATAAGGCCTAAATGCTAGACTCCATGTTTTGATCATGTAATATGCCTAGCTAGTTTTGATGGTCGTGGTTAATAGCGCTTCAGTAGTCATTCTTGAGTTCGGCTTTGTTTGGAGAGCATTAACTTCTTATAAAAAAATTATTGTAACGATTTGATATATGTGAAATAAAAATATAATTAAAAAATATGTTCACAAAAAAAGTAATAATTTTTCTTTGAAAATCTACAATTCAAACACACACCATTTTAAATAGGTCTTTAAGAAAATCTACAGCAAACTAGTACTAAAATTCTTGAACTACAAATCAGACCATTCAAAATGAAGCGGATAATTTTTTGTCCTAAACATTCTTCCATCTCGTTTTGTTTATAGTTTATACTCGAGAAAAGTGGGCTAGGGAGTCAACTCTTTTATCTCCTATGGTCTTAACTGATAATTGTGCTCATGCATTCCAAAATCAAGGGGGGGCGGCTAATCACATATTTTAATGGAGCCAATTTTGAAAGATCAACTAATCAATAAAATGAAGGAAACACGATGATGCCATCATTTGAGTCCACGTTGGCCCAATAGTCGAGGTTAAGTTAGCTTGGAGCAGTAGTAGCACAGTACTACAATAGAATAATCTAAAATTCTAAAGGAAGATACGAATCTCTCGATGCTTTCCACGAGTTTTTTTGTCGATTATGGGCCTGTTTGGAACCTGAGTTTTTAAGGAGTTTGTCTATAAAACTTTACTGTAGAAGGTTTTGTAAGGTGAAAAATTTTTTTGTAGAAGTTTTTGTAAGATGAAAAACTTTTTTTTCTTTCTTTTTCTCTTTCTTTTTCTTTTTCTTTCTTTCCTTTTTCTTTTCTTTCCTCTCTTCTTCTTCTTCTTCTTCTTCCTTACCTCTTCCCCTTCCCCGTTACCTCCCAGCAACAACTCCCTTTCCCCCTTCCCCCGCCCACTGCCCACCCCCCGCCACCCCTCAGCCCTCCCTTTCCCCGCCCACTGCCCTTCCCCGTCACTCCTCAGCCCTCCCTTTTCCCCGCCCCCTGCCCATTGCCCTCCCCCGTCACCCCTCTGCCCTCCCTTTCCCTCTTCCCCCGCCCACTGCCCACCCCCCGCCACCTCTCTGCCCTCCCTTTGCCCACCCCCCGCCCACTGCCCTTCCCCGTCACCCCTCTACCCTCCATTTCCCCCTTCCCCGGCCCACTGCCCTCCCCCGCCACCCCTCTGCCCTCCCTTTCCCCCGCCATCCCTCTACCATCCCTTTCCCCTTCTCCTCCCCTCCGCCCTTCCCCTGCAGCCCAACCGCACCAGACGCTCTAGCAGCCCAGGCTCAGCCTTTCCTTTGCTCCACAACGCACCAGACGCAGGCCAGGCTCGCGACCCAGATTATTTGCACGCGCGGAATGGGGGACGAAACGGCGGTGGTAGTCGGCACCGACAGTGGTGGTGGATTGGGATGGGGGAGGAAGAAGGAAAAAAGGGAAGGGAATTTTTTATGGTGTGTTTTGGGTATGTTGAAGTGTGTAGGTAAAAAATTTTGAGAAGTTTTTTGGGATTCCTGTAGCAAAAGTTGTTAAAAAACTAGTAGGTAAAAAACTTGCCCAAAAAACTGGCTTCCAAACAGGCCCAAGCGTCTAGAAATCCATAATACGGGACAGCAAGTCGTTGTCCAATGAGACTATTCCATTTATTCTAAAATTTTGCTGTAACAACCCTCCGAAAAAACAATTTGCTGTAACACGTTTTTCTTCTTCTTTTTTTTTTTGTATAAAGAAATAGTCCAATTAACTGCGGCATTGAGCAGAAGAGCGTGTTCACCTGCACAGCTGCTAAATAGTACTTTTAATGAAAAATTTGTCAAATTGGTCCTTCATATTTTTAGAAAAAACTTTTTTAATACCTCATATTTAAAATCGGCCTCAATAATCCTTTAGATATAAAAAAAGTCTGCCTAATTGGTCCCAAAATTCATTTTAACTCACTTTTTCAACCAAAAAGTACACATCTTTCTTGCGTGTCCATAATTTTAAGGGTAAAAATGAAGAAAAAAACACTTCGTTTCCTTTTTTTATTTAAAAAAAAAAAAGAAAATGTAAACCAGTGAACCCCTTTTCCCCCTCCCCCCCTATTTTAGCTACTAAAATCCTAGTTGTAAGCCATCAAACACCCAATCAAAGAAGAAAATTTTAGTGTGGTCACCTACAAGTAGTAAAAGAAGAGCAAAAAAGTACATTTAAGAAACTCACTCATTGAAGAGTACACTGGAAACAAATAATGATTGATGTCATTGTGATAAAAAAAACCCATGATTGTGATTTTTTGGAAAACTGCAAATCCGATAGAGAGATTCTATGGTTGCTGAAACTATGGAATAAGTCCGAGCATATTTTATTTTGGTTGTTTTAGAAAAAATTGGTTCTTAATATAGAGTGAAAATAGGTTCTTAATATGTGTTGTTATTGCATTTTAGGTAAATCGTACTCGTCACTATTTCAAGTGGTATAATCATCTGATGTGCAATAAATCAATGTCAATAATACCTACCTTGTTAAAGGCCATCAATCGGTTGGAAGCTGAGCATGAAAGAAGGATTTAAAAAAAAAATTACTTTGGGCTACTTTACTTACTTTTTGAATGTGCATTTTGTTGATTGTGTTGAATAAGAATTTAATTACAGTCAAAAGAAGAAACAAAACATATGGTGTAAAAGCAATATGATCTTTGTACCTTGATTGTTGGCACCATCGTCAACATGATATTGAAAAATGAAAAAAATTAAAACCTCCCTTGTTCAATCGAGGTTTGTATTTAGGATTTTGGTGGCTAACATATTTTTTAAGAGGAAATGAAATGTGTTTTTATTTTTGTCCTTGAATTTATGGGTAAGTGAGAGAAGCGCGCACTTCTTGGTTAGAGAAGTGAGCGAAAACGACTTTTAGGACCAATTTAGCAGACTTTTTATATTTGAGAGACTATTGTGGTTAATTTTAAATATGAAGGGCTAAAAAAGTTTTTTTTTTGAAAATATATTAAAGAAATCGTCCAATTAACTGCGGCATTGAGCAGAAGAGCGTGTTCGTCTGCACAGCTGCAAAATAGTACTTTGAAATGTAAAACGATCGTTGACGGTGGGACCCACAAGCTGGGAAGATGGAATGCCTACTTTTATTACACGACGGGCAACGCTCGCCATACAATCAGGCCAGTCGAGTCCACGGCGGAAGATACTTCGGAGATCCTTTTCCAAGCCAAGAAATTTCCGTGTGCACGTATTTTTTTGTATTTTTCCCCCAATCCATCATGAAGCCGTGAATTCATTTTCTTTTGTTTCTCAGAAAAAAAGTTAATGAGTTCGTGTAGGCTATTGCTTATAGTACGTGCCTCACCTTTTTTCCGTTTCCCTTGCGGTGGTGCGTGTTTCTCACGTAATCACTAATCAGCTCTCAAAATACGAATTATGAACGCCGTTATCTTGGTACAGATGCCCGTACAGTTAACTCCAGTGGACCGCTCTCCTCCCGTCCCTATCCGTCTTCTCTCCGTGGAAATGCAAAAGGGGAGGCCCATCCCCACCATGGAAGCTCTGTTTTGAAACTCGGACCAGATCGGTCGATCGAACCGAAAACCGGTCAAGTATCCGGTCCGAGTCAGGGTAGAAAACCGAAAATTTAAAATCCGGTCAAAGTCGGTCAAAAATCGAATTTGACCGGGAAAAAACCGATTTTTTCGGTTCAATAGTTTCATGTGGCCGAGACTAGTTAGTCAGCACCTCGATAATCTATAAAGGTGAGCGTTTAAGGTGGGACCTACGTGTCCTCGTCTCGCAGGCACCAGCTAATTGTTAGACAAACCTGTTGTCACCTCTGTTTTCAGACTCGGACCGGACCGGCCGGTCGAACCGGTCGAACCGGAAACCGGCCAGGTAGCCGGTCCGAGTCACATTAGAAAACCGGAAATTTAAAATCCGGTCAAAGCCGGTCAAAAACCGGGTTTGACCGGGTTTGACCGGGAAAAAACCGGTTTTTCCGGTTCAACAGTAATTTTTTTTAAAAAAAATTCAAACTTTTTAATATTATGTTTTGACCCCCTAAATTGTTAAAACTTATTGATATAGCTCAAATATTTGATACTTTATAAATATTGTCCTAAAATTTGATGTTATTTTTCAATTAAATTCATAATTTTAATTCTAAACTTGTTAATATTTATTAAATAATATAAATTGCTACTTGATTGTTCTAATTTCTTTGTATTTTCTTGTTAAATATATTTGAAACATCAAATATATATGAATATGCCTTTATTAATATCAATATATTATTAGATATTATATATATAATATTTTAATTTTTAAATAATTTTTATTTATGACGTCATCCGGTTCGACCCCTATCGACCCCCGGTCGAACCCATTGACCCCTGACCCCTGACCTCGGCCGAGTCGCTATCCGGTCCGGTTCTGAAAACATAGGTTGTCACTTGTCATCAGCTCAGTTTTTCTCAATTGGCGCTAACACTAACACTGTTCGGTAGGAATAGCAACGGGCGTGGGGTGGCGTAGCTTTTTTTTAAAAAAAAAAACTCAATTTTTTCAATATTATGTTTTGGCCCCCTAAATTGTTAAAACTTATTAATATATCTCAAATATTTCATACTTTATAAATATTGTCCTAAAATTTGATGTTATTTTTCAATTAAACTCATAATTTTAATTCTTAACTTGTTAATATTTATTAAATAACATAAATTGCTACTTGATTGTTCTAATTTTTTTTTATTTTCTTGTTAAATATATTTGAAACATCAAATATATATGAATATACATTTATTAATATTAATATATTATTAGATATTTTATATATAATATTTTAATTTTTAAATAATTTTTATTTATGACGTCATCCGGTTCGACCCCTATCAATTCCCGGTCGAACCCATTGACCCCTGACCCCTGATCTCGGCCGAGTCGATATCCGGTCTGGTTCTGAAAACAAGGTTGCGTTCCAATCCTATTGCTGGCGTCGCGATGATAGGCCAACAATTGAGCGTCAACATAAATGATATTGTTGCAAAAGATAAAACTCCATCCCATCGCAATTATTGATACGGTGAAATGCTTATCCTACTTAAATAAAAGTTGGACGCTCGGACACGTCTTAGGTAGGACCCGTAGAATTAAGCCGACTCAAATTTCAGACAAAAGCGTTGAAATAGACTCGTTTTAGCTCGTCACTCCATCGGTACATCTATTCGGTTATTACGTATAAAACTCAATTAGTTGATCCTATAATCTATCTAAGCTTAATGATGAAAACCTGACCCCAGCGACGAATGAATTAAACTTCAATGGGAGCTTATCCAACTAGCCTATTTAATTCGTGCCTATTCATAGTCAAATGGATATTTGGTGTAGTGAGTAAGATTGAATTAGCAGTTTTGAATTCAAAAATTTTTTTCCTGCACTTTGCAAATCTATTTATTCCCTATTGGAAAAAAAAAATTTGTAATAAAAAGGCTATTCATCGTTAAATTTCTACGTTTAGTACTAAATTTAATTTTAATCCAGGATTGAACTTGAGCTCAAGTTCAAACTCGAGATTTACGCTGGGAGCTCTTCTCTTTTTTATTTTTCTTTTTAGAGCTCTCCACGGAGTCCGAGCAAGGTTAAAAGTCAAGTTCAGCTCAATTATGTTAAAAGTAAATCTTTCCTACACTGACGACGCATACACTATCAGCGTTGGATTCATGACACTACATAAATACTTGGCTCTTTTTTTTTTTGGGATTGTATTCAACTCAAATCCACATCCGTTTACAAAAAGCGGTTCACGAAAGGAGGCTAATTTTCTCCCTGAGCGGTCCCATTTGGAATGCGACTTTTCCACCAAAAATTTGTACAATATTCTCGTAACATATTTTTTAACCACATTTTATATGAAATTTTTTTTAAAAAATACCTTTTTATGTAAAAAAATTTATAAATATTTTATTGACATATTTTTAACTATCATTTTATCTCATATATATTTAAAAAAACTTTTAAAATATTATCTTAACATATTTTTAAATTAATTTTTTACTTCACAAACATCATGTCGTTATCGTAAGTCAATTTGCGTCTCAAAAGCTCCGATCAAACACTGGCTCATTATTTTGGAAATCACTACTCACTTCTTGCCTCTTGCCTCAGCCTCAAATTGGACAAATGGAGAGTATCAAGGGTTCAGCGTTCTTTTTAAGTTGTTGATAATCCGAAAACAACACATGAATAAACTTCACTACAAATTTTATATTTATAAAAGTATCCAATGAAATCACAAAATATGAATACTCCATAATAAAATACCGTAGAAGTAAAAATTTTGTACACTGATGCGACTGCCAAGGATGCTGTCCGAGCTGAGCTGCTCAACGCCGGGCTGGCTGAGTGCCACCGGACTGAGAGGGGAAATCAAGCGGGCAGGCCTGCAGAGAAAGAACACCGGCGGGACTGGAGTCCCCGGAATAGCTCTGACGGTCAAGTCAGTAGAGCTTAGGAAATAGGATAACAGTGTATAGTACTGTAGATAGCGTATCTTGAGTTGTCAAGAAGTGCTATATTTATAGGCTTAACGGGTAGTAGTTTCCATGTAGATGTGAGTGTCCCCTTAGGTTCGGAGTCCCCCTAGGGTTTTGTACGATGGCCCCTTAGGGTTCGGAGGCGGCGGCCAAGACCGGGCTGTCTTCCCTTATTTCAAGCTGATACGCCCGGACTGCGGGATCTCAAGTGCCGACTTGGTACGCCGAGCTGACACGTGTCATGCGTGGGTTTGCCCCACTACATACACCCTTTTTTGACCCCATACCCGGATTCGGTCCCCATTCAGCAGTGTCAATGAGTGTGTTTGGATTGTAAGTTATTTGCCCAAATATATTTGCTTATATCACCATTACAATTTCCAATATACCTTTTTATCTTTTCAATTATCTTTTTATCTCACATATATTACATCACAAAAAATGCTACAGTAAAAATATCTCAAATAACTTACAATCCAAACACACTCATAGCCCATAGGGACCACTCCCTCCAATCAGGCGCAACCATAACCACTGCTACAACCCGCCCAACTCTTATCTTCGGATAATGTAATTACTATATATACACCCGCCTTTCATTGCCATCTCCGCCCTCCAAATCACCCAGCAAAAAACCAGCAGCAAATCTCCTCCTTTTGCAGACCAAACCCTCCCCTTCCTGCCTTGCTTCTACAGCTAGCCAACCGAGCGGGATATAGTTTAATCGATTGAATCTCTGCAATCGCTATCAACCACCCCCTGGAGGCTGGAAACAAAGGTGTGTTAATGCGATTTGGTAATTGCAGGTTTGATAGGTGCAGGGGTAAGACCCAGGATTAAACGAGTTGCAGACATCACGGCTATACACAGAGCTTTCCGCCCTCTCATACATGTCCGAACAGTACGACGCAAGGGTTGTCTAAGCGAGAGCAACAACCCTTCGCCGCACGGCGGACGAGGCGCCTTGCCCTCTGAAGGCGGCAGCCCTTCCGACCTCCTCTTCCTCGCCGGCGGCGGTCATTAAGTTTTTTATTAGGTCTAATTTATATAGCAGTATTTTAAAGTTAAAATTGATTTTTCGCACTACTAAAATTATACTTTCACCGCTCAAGTGTTTAAGTACGCCGAATTCTGTTACCAACAAAGAATCTCTGCTTTTGATTGGTTTCATTGACTTTTAATTGCTGCCCTGTGGGAAATTTGAAAACTTGTATGAAAAATGCTGAGAATTAAGAGGGTTCCTACTGTCGTTTCCAACTACCAAAAGGAAGAGGCGGAGGAAGGTGCTGCTCGCCAAGGAGGGGGGTGCGGCCGAAATTGCCTCAAGAACTGTTGCCTTCCAGGTACTTGATCAATTGTTGCACCGTGATTATTAAATTTCTTGTTTTATATGTTCGTGTTTCTGGGGCTGAAGTGTAGTATTTGGTTCTGTCTGTTGATTGGACACTAGGCGCAAAGCTGCCTTTGTATCGTTTTAAGAGGTTGAACGAAGTTGCTAATGAGAAGGATGGCCTTAGCTGTGAGAACAAAGAACCTCCGGTTCCTTTCCTGGAATCTCTCCTGCTCGGGGAGGTATATTTCGTAAGAATGCTAGGGTATTAAATTAAACTCTTATTTTTACATATGCGTGCTGAGAGTAGCAATTTGACTGTAGTGGGAGGGTCGGATGCAAAGAGGGCTCTTTCGCTATGATGTTACTGCCTGTGAAACCAAGGTTTTTGCTTTCTCCCTTTTTACTATCTATTATCTGTTTGGTTTTGAGGCTCTAAAATGTCTTGCTCGAGAATCCTATATGACATTGATGCAAACAACGAATGTTGGAATAGGTGATTCCTGGTGAATATGGCTTTATTGCTCAGCTGAATGAGGGCAGGCACCTTAAGAAGAGGCCCACTGAGTTTCGAGTTGATAAGGTTTTGCAGCCCTTTGATGAGACCAAATTCAACTTTACTAAAGTTGGGCAGGAAGAGATCCTCTTTCAGTTTGAGCCGGGCGATGAAGTCCAGTTCTTGCCAAGTGCACTCATTGATACTGAGAACTCACCAAGTGTTGTTGCCATAAACGTTTGTTACTTTACCTTTCATGGTCATTGTAATTGATTTTTGTTAGAATTTCATCTGTTTTTAGCTGAATTCGTCCTGTTTAATTAACAGGTCAGTCCTATTGAGTATGGACATGTGCTGTTAATCCCTCAAATTCTCGATTGCTTGCCTCAGAGCATTGACCATGATAGCTTGTTGCTTGCTCTGTACATGGCTGCAGAGGCTCGAAGCCCATACTTCCGATTGGGTTACAACAGCTTGGGTGCATTTGCCACCATCAACCATCTTCATTTCCAGGTTCCAATCTGCCATCTACATGGTGTACCGTTAAGCTCTGCTAATTTGATTTCATAGTTGGAAAGTTCTCTATAACGAATTCTGGACTAAGTAATTTGTTTTTCTAATTAAAGGCCTACTACCTGGCTGTGCCATTTCCCATTGAGAAGGCTCCCTCTAAGAAGATCACCACCACAAAAGGTGGGGTGCAACTCTCAGAACTTCTGAAATATCCAGTCAGGGGTCTTGTGTTTGAGGGTGGAAATACTCTCAAGGATTTGTCCAATGTTGTCGCTGACTCCTGCATCTGCCTTCAAGAAACTAATGTCCCTTACAATGTTCTTATCTCGGATTCTGGAAAAAGAATTTTCCTGTTCCCACAGGTAAGCATTTCCGGTTATGTATTTTCTCATGGTGACCTTGCACGTCGTGAGTGTTACTTGTACTCCTGCTTACTGGTTTATTTTGTTTGGCTGTAACATCTGACCTCTTTCTTGTTGGATGGAATTGATAGTGCTATGCTGAGAAACAAGCTCTTGGAGAAGTAAGCGCTGAGCTACTTGACACACAAGTTAACCCAGCAGTTTGGGAGATTAGTGGGCATATGGTGCTGAAACAGAAGAAAGATTATGAGGAGGCATCTGAGGAAAATGCTTGGAGGCTCTTAGCTGAGGTATCCCTTTCTGAAGAGAGGTTCCAAGAAGTGAAGGCTCTGATCTTTGAAGCCATTTCTTCTAGCATTGAGGAAATCGACAGTGTGAATCCAAGCGTCCTTGAGAAGCCAGATGTCACACATCAGCCTCTTGAGGATGTTGATACCCTCAACAAAGGGTCTCAGCGAACAATGGTGTCTGTGTAAGCATGCTTGGTTCCTGCTGAGCATTGGCCGATACATTTTAGATTGGATATGTGGACCATATGGTGTCTGTTGTCATACTAATGAAGGTCATTACAGGAATTGGCCTTTCCTTGGTTGACATGCCTTGAATAATGCAACTAGGTTTGTGGGATTGGATAATGTATGTTTACTGCGTATGATTGGCTTTGCAAACCTGAGTTCTATGATGCGAGTCATGTAAAACATTTTAGATTGGATATGGTGTCTGTTGTCGTACTAATGAAGGTCAGAGTAAGTACAGGATTGGCCTTTCCTCGTGCCTTGAATAATGCAACTAGGTTTGCTGGATTGTTAGGGTTGTTGCTTGTATGTTTACTGTGTATTATTGGCTTTGCAAACCTGAGATCTGTAATGGGAGTCATGTAGAATATTTTGATGTTTGTAATGGATGCTTGTTCCTAAAATCTCTTCTAATCTCATAAGAGGCAAAATTTACTTGTGTTTGGTTGGCAGAGCTGATATGCTTCTGATTCAACAAAGCAGGATTCCACCTTCTGCAAAAAATGCAGGTTTTTGAACTCAAATCAGATAGGGTTTATGTATGATGCGAAACTTTGATCAGGGCATTATGATTTTCATTCCAAACGGCAATTCTCATGCTACGGAAGGAGTTAAATTGTATACTGTAGTATACTAATTGGAAGGCATGCTGCTTTAGTAGCCTCTGTGTTGGGAAAACTTGCCAATAGTTTGCCAAGGCTTAAGGAGTCAGAATCAGAGAAAAAGGCCGAAAGTTTGATCCATCTCTTTTCAGGTGACAGCATGGGGAGACGAGTAGCTATGTAGCACCGAACCATGACAAACTTCCAATTAATTGCGGATAATCTGGACAATTAACTAAAGTAATTAGCATCGGCTGATGATGAGATGCAGTAGTTCAACAAATGAACCAATAGGCTTTCACCTAATTTAAGATGGAAATCGATTGGAGATACCGGAAGGTGTCTAAGCTGTTTGTTTATAAGATGGCAAACGATGAACTAAGTTTGAAGTGGCTTGTTAATTAGAGGGGAAGTAAATTGTGTTTGTTGAAGGATGTTGTCTTGATGTGGTACTGGGGCAAAATAAGGCGGAAAACGCCTCGCAACACATATTCTATTAACCAAAAAAAAAAAAACTTAGTACCAAATAATCAATTGATTGAAAAGGTTAAAAATGTTTGATTTGAAAAGGCATAATGTATATTTACATCCGCTTAGTTTTTTTTTTTTTTTCGGACATCCGCTTAGTTACTCATTTAAATTTTGAACGGTGGTGTTTATTAGTAATTCTTTGCCCATTCACATCACATGAACCTAACTTTTATTTTTGTTTTCTGTGGTCAAAACGGTAAAAATGTCATTTCCATCACCCACAAAACCATCTGGACCAATGTGCAACATATGAGAGCTAAAGAGCTTAAACAAACTAACAAGAGTTTAAGCATAATAGAAGAGTTTCGTTAGAGGAAACAAACTTGAAATTATTTTATAAAAATGTAACATTTAATAAATGTGCTTTTTAGTTTTAACAAAATATTATAGTTAAATCATTCAAAGATAAATAGTATGGGCACATTGGAGAAGCACTTGCAGGGCATTATATTTACTTTACGGGGAAGCAAAAAAGTTAGTGCTAGTCTCTCTGGTTCCTTCATATTCTGCAGTCTCCCACCCTCAAGCCTCTTCTTCTCATAAACGAAAGCGAAGACGCACCTCCACAAAACTCTCGTCCAAGCCATTGCGCTAGGAGCAATTTGGGTTTCGAGGTAACGCCCACTGCCCTTCTTTCCAAATTTATCCCTCATTATAATCCGACATTCGCATCAATATATTCACCTGGAGGGAAGGCCATGCCTGCTTATGGTCATTGTAACTGTCTCTACTTGTTTGATAAAATGCCCAAGAGAAGTACTCGAGTAAGGTTAGTTAAGAATGATCGTGTGAGGTCAAAAAGAGAAAGGGGATTGTGACGTAAATCATCATGTTGTAATTTGTTTCACTGTGAACTATACTTCTCTTATTACTCGTTGCCTGGGAATAATTTCTTTCTTTCCTTCTTTTCCTCTCCTAGCTGTAAGTCTGTGCCACGCTGGGTGTCTCTTCCGAAGAATTACTTGTTGCTCTGGTTGCTTACTTGTTTAGTTAGGGAATATATGTTTTAGGAGAACTAGGAAAGGAAAAGATTTTTTTTTTTTTTTTTTTTTTGGCTCTGTGTTTGGATTAAGCAGCTTGAGAGTTTCATTTTTTTCTAGCACATCTTAAACGTATCCATTCATATTTTCGTGAGCCTAAGTTTATATCTTTCTGAATCCTGTTTTTGATAGTAAATTGCTGGTAATTTTGCCTAATTTGGATTGTATTAGGAGAAGATGAAAAAAGGAATTCATCCACAGCGTCAATGGATTTCCTACGTAACCCAGAGTGGGCGATTGATCAACGTTATGATGACAAAAATACACCAAGTTGTTAAAGTCTATCACATAAGGGGTAGACAGGAGAGGACCGAAGGCATTGGCCAGATTGCAAAATTTAAGCGTCGTTATGAACAACAGAAGGTAGAGGAAACAGAAGAGAAGTAAATCCTTTCACTTGCAGGAGCAATGATACATTTCTATGTTTTCCCTGAACCAAATATGGAATGCCTTGTTTTCATTTGTCATTACACTATCGTGCATGGTAGCACATATGCTTCATCATTTCTTTTCCATAATTGACAACTTTTAATGGTTTCTTATGGACATTGATGGGTAATATTTCACAGAATGGATACCAAGGGCTTCAGTATCTGGTGGTTGTCCTTTCATCTTCTTTGCAATTGTTATTGTTTTCTTTTGGATCTTAACGGTATTCTCTGCCAAGTTGAATTAAGGATATATGACAAATGTACCTTTGATTATGCAAGGTGTTAGATTCTATTTCCTTTTCTTTTATTCTTATCATTTCTTGGTGCAGCCTGCAAGTTTCTAGGCTTATTCTTCTTTAGGCAAACAACAACCACTTGTCTTAGCATTGAATCTTATTCTTTCTACTTGTTTAGTTTTGAGATCGCTCATTTTCTTCATTGTTCATTTATGATTAGTTTTGCAAACATAAGTTTATCATGTTAGAGGTCCTTAATCTTCACATGATAATCTAAAGGACGAAGTTTTTCCTCCAGACTATCTATTCCAACTAGCTGAGTGCTAGTACGATATATACTATAGAAACTGATAACCATTAGTTCAACCAGTTTGGGTACCTTGTTTTTCCCCCTTTTTAATGGTCTGTGTTGTTGTGCTAATGAAGTTCAGTTGCCCTTTCCTTGTGTGATATGGCTTAAATAACGCAACCAGGTCTTTGCTGGGTTTTTATGGCTGTCACTTGTCTGTTTACTGTGTATTATTGGCTTTGCAAAACATGAGCTCGGAATTGCGAGTCATTTAAAATGCTTTTGATGTTGTAATAGTTGTTCGTTTAGAGACTTCGTAAAATCTCTCATATTTTCCTTAAGAGGCAGAATTAATTTATTGGGCAGAGATGATATGCGTCTGATTCGACAAAGCCGGTTTGCCACCGTTTGCTAAATGGCCAGCTTTTGAACTCAAATGGGAAGGGGCGTATGCATTATGTTCAAATTTCGCTTGAGGTATTCTGATCTGTATGCAAAATGGTGATTCTTATGCTGCGAGAGGAATTAAATTCTCTACTAATGATGAAGGTTGTTCTGCTTAGTAATCTCTTGCCAATAGTTCAACAAGGCTCAAGGAGTCAGAATCAGAATGTAAGGTAAAAGCCGAAAGTGGGATCCTATTTCCCTTTGCGCCAAAGCATGTTGAGACAAGTATTAAACTTAGTACGAAAGCGCGACAAATTTCGGATTGATGGCTAGCTAAATTAATTTGCATGGCGTGATTAACTAGTAATCTTTCGCCAAAGTCAAGAAAGCTGGAAGGGGGAGGGGGGGGGGGGCGGGGAGAATACTGTGATTTAAGCTCTTCGTTTATTGTTGGAAGAAGGCACTGTTATGTGAACCGTTGTGGTTATTTGATATGGAAACTGTGTTCGTTTAAGAATCATATTATTTGTTGGAAGATTTTTTTTTTGTGGAAATAATGGTGTAGCATTTTTAAAATATGATATATGTGAGATAAATAAGACAATTGTAAAAATAAAAAAGGTAATTGAGAAACATATTATGTAACAACAATTTTTCTATAAAGAAATCTCAATCCAAACAGACCGCATTTACCAATTTTTTTCCTTGCTAGGCAAGTGAAATGGAAACCAGTTACCCATACATACATGTTTAAGAAAAAGAAACTTACACCAATGAAATAAAAAAAAAAACTTAAAATGTTTGATGTGAAAGAGGGGTAATGTATAATTACTGCCTTGAGAACTTCTGTCTGAAACTACCATTAAAAAGGGACTAAATCCCTCTTTGAACTTTATGTTGGGGGTTTGAATTCTACTTGCAGTGAAAAAAATCCAAAGGAGGTGTCAACGCATTCCTTTGATCTAGTCAGATCTGTGTATAACTCTGTCTAAAATATCTTCCAAGTTTCGATTTCACTATCCAGTACGAACGACGTCGTTGGGATAAAATAGTGTTTGGATTGATATGTTTTGAAATAAAATAATTTACTTTATAAATTTCAATCATCTTTTTATTTCATATACATCACATTATAAAAAGTGCTATAGTAATTATCTCAAATAAATCATCCAAATAAACTCCTTTTCAAACAAACAAGGCCCAATTGGTTTCACTATCCACATTCATGTACGTCGTTGCAGTCAAAATATTACCCTTCCCAACGTCTACCACCTTCAGGTAGAACTCCTTTTATACTGCAATATTTTACAGGGCCTTGTGTCGATGGAGTAATAGAAGAAAATCTTCTAATTCTTTACTCCAAACGGTTTGGAAAATGCCAATCCAGAGTAGCTGAGGAATCCCACTCTCTGAAACAAAAATTTGATCAATTAAACCCTTCTAAAAGAAGAAGTATGTATATATCAGAATTCTGGCTTGCTTTTCTCCACTAAATTTTTTTTCCTATGGTTGCGTTTTAATCTTTTTGAGGTATGTATATATCCCTTAAAAGTACTCATGATTTGCCATCAAATTATGGACTCTACCGTTTGCAAGGTTCTTTGAAGCTTCAGATTTGCATTTTTTTTTTTTCAGAAAGAATGATAGTAATTTTTTTTTGTTTTTTTACCCCGCATGAAAGTAAAACTTGAAATCTGGATAAAGGGGAAGCCGAAAGACGGTAGAATTTTGACAAAAACAAAAGGAAAAGACAGGATAGAAAAGGTAAGCCACGTCAACAAGTTCTAGATTAAGACGCCGTCGTTTTGTTCGAGGCAGGAGACTTGGACAGATATGCCGTTGGACAGAGGATCCCGAGTCCCGAGTCCCGACCATTAATTACTTGCCGTTTTCTTTTTCCTTTAAATTTTATATGGTGTTTTTCAGTTCTTTGCCTGTTTAAATGCACCTAATGACCAGAAAGTTTGAGCATTAAAGATTTTCTTTGGAGAAAATCAACGGAAAAAAAAAAGCTTGAAATGTTGATGCTCACCTGAAAGTATGTAAATTCTAATATTTGAAAACGGCTTTTATAAGTATTTCCTTTTAACAAAATAGTAGTGAAAATCCATGATACGTATGGACGGTGAAATTTAGTCTGGGTTCCATAATTTCGCAGTCTCCATCGAACACCCTTGGAAGCCTTTTCTAAGCCATCCCGCAAGGCGCAAAATTCGGATTTTGAGGTACTCTCCACTACCCTTCTTTTCTCAAACTTTTTGCCTGATCGTAGCCGACAACTTGAAGCGGCATTTGCATCAATGCTTTTGTATTCGGAGCAGGCCATGGATGTTTACGTTGATAGCCTCTACGTGCTTGATAAAATGCCTAAGACAAGTACTCGAGTAGATTTAGTTGAGAATGAGCATTTAAGGTAAAAGACAAAAAGGGATTTCTACATCAATCATCATCTTGTAATTTGATTCAATGTGTACTATATTTCTCTGGAGTCATTGCCTGGGAATTCTGTGTTTGTTTTCCTCTCTCAGCTGTTAAGTCTGTCACACCCTGGGTGTTGCTGTTTCTTATTCCTAAATGATTTCAATAGTTTCTTTAATTTTATTGCTCATTTTCCTTCTCTAGTGAGAAAGTTTTCTAATAAGAACTTCTCATGTTTCTGTTTGGTAGATATTCCTACTGTAATGGCATCTTCTGCTGCATTTTCTACATATGCATTGCATGGAAGTAAGCTTGCTTCGCGGACAATGTGGGCCAATACTTTTAATGAGCATACTTACAGTTGTTCAATCCTGCAATTAAAGCAATCAATTTGTGGTAAGCCTAGTTCCTTGTCGGTCGAAATTCCTTTTGAACTGCAACCAAATGGAAGGTTAGTCTCCAAGAATAGAATCATATGCAGTGCATTCAAGGTTGAGAATACACCATCAGTCATGGTTGGGAATAAGTTTCAACTTGAGGATGTCATTGAGGCTCAGCAATTTGACAGAGAGACACTGAATGCAATATTTGAAGTGGCACGTGAGATGGAGTTGGTTGAGAAGAATACTCCTGGAAGTCAACTTCTTAAAGGGTATCTAATGGCCACACTTTTTTATGAGCCCTCAACTAGGACTAGGCTGTCATTTGAGTCTGCCATGAAGCGTTTGGGTGGGGAGGTTCTGACGACAGAAAATGCACGCGAGTTCTCATCAGCAGCAAAAGGCGAGACACTTGAAGGTAGTCATTTTCCAAACCCCTGACAAGTGGTTTTGTTGTTTCCATTGTAAGTTGGGCTTTTTATATGCAGATACTATAAGGACAGTTGAAGGTTACTCAGACATAATTGTGATGAGACACTTTGAAAGTGGTGCTGCCAGAAGAGCAGCAACAACAGCCAGCATTCCCATTATTAATGCTGGAGATGGTCCCGGACAGCATCCAACTCAGGTTTTCTGCTACGTTTAATTTAATCCTGATAATTCTTTCGAGATTCTGCTCTGCTTTGCTGGTTATGGTTTGTCCATAATGTTACTCATCTCCATTTGTCACAAGTATCTCAAAAGTTGTGAATTAGTAGCATGCATTTCTGCGATACGGAGTGTTATCTTGATTCTGGATGGGATGTGGTTTTGGAGGGATTAAAAGTACTTCCACTGCAATTCTCATCCAACTTCCAAATATTAATGATTATGTGGAATGTCTCAAGCATCTAAATAAGATCTTTCCATGTTTCCATTGATTTTTTCTGGGGCAATACATTCATGTTTTGGTTTCTTTGCAATAATGTTTTGTCAATAATTTCTATCACATGTTGCAACACAGGCCCTTCTTGATGTATACACCATTGAAAGAGAGATTGGAAAGCTCGATGGAATTAAAGTCGGACTAGTTGGAGATCTTGCCTATGGAAGAACAGTTCGATCACTTGCTCATTTACTAGCCAAGTACCATGATGTGAAAATCTACTTTGTGTCACCTGATGTTGTAAGAATGAAGGTACGGTGTAGTATTTTTCAAAATTTGGTTTTTTCTTCTGCTTTTGCATCCTCAAAGCAATTCCAATAAACTTAATTTGTTGATTTAGAGAGGCTGGGAGTCATGCTCCTCCTGCTTTCTGCTAATAATTTGGACGCTTAATTACATGTGAAACAGAGGATTGCCACTCAGCAATTTCTTTTCAACTGTATTTTCAGAATGACATAAAGGATTATCTGACATCTATGGGGATTGAATGGGAAGAAAGTGCAGATTTAATGGATGTTGCTTCTAAATGTGACGTCATTTATCAAACCCGAATCCAACGAGAAAGATTTGGAGAAAGGATTGATCTTTATGAAGAAGCTAGAGGCAAGTATATTGTTAACCAGGACGTCTTAAATGTATTGCAAAAACATGCAGTAGTGATGCATCCTCTCCCAAGGCTTGACGAGGTAAGCTTGCCACCCGTACTAGCAGGATTTTAGGTGATACTTGGCATCCATAATTTTCCCTGATTACCAGCTGTTTTCCTTCACTCTGTAATATAGATAACGGTGGATGTGGACAAAGATCCAAGAGCTGCCTACTTCAGACAAGCGAAGAATGGTCTCTACATTAGAATGGCTCTTTTAAAGCTTTTACTTCTTGGTTGGTAGAAGACGGCCATGGGTTTTCTTTCCGACAGTAGCCAGTGGTGCTTGCTTCTATGTGGAGCAGCTAGGTTTCACTTTTAAGAGGCTTTTTGGCTAATTTTCCTTTGACGATTGATATGAGCACAAAATTCATACTTGCTGCCGAGTTGTACCTTACTTTGGCACACATTGATGGCTAACTTTTGCTGCATTTTCCGATTCTAATCAATGATGATGTGCCCGAGAAATGAAAAACCCTCAGTTCTGCATGATGAAATCGATATATTTGGCTACTATTTGCCAAATCCTTGCGATTTGCACTCTTTGCTCCAACTTTCCCCACGTTGCTTGCAGTTTATATCATTTTTCATGGCGTTGCTTAATCTGTAACAAAACATACGTCCATCCAGAATAGGAAGATTGAAAATTCTCTATTCAAGTAGTAGTAGTAGTAGTAGTAGTAGTAGTAGTAGTAATACAAGATGGTCATCCGTTTTCAACGGAGTTGAAAATAAGATAAAAGCAATTATTTCTTTCAGCACTGTGTACGAAAAGATCTGCAGTTTATCTCGCAAATATTACATACAAAAAGCCATTTCACCTAGTGTTTCAGAACAAGAACAAACCAAACATCCATGCAATCAAAGACTGGATCATATAGCACTTTAAATACTACATTAATTAAGAACAAAATCCCAGAATCAAACGTCTAAGCATAACACAAAAAGGGTTCTGACTGATCACTTGACTTCTTTTTCATGTATACAAAAGCCTTGGAAAATTGCAAAGACTTGATTATTTCTCCACGGGATCACTCTCATCACCCGTCTTGTGGATGTTTCCCCTACCAGGAGGCTTCTTGAAACTTTCTTTCACAGTTTCAAAACTGGTGTCACCAGCCATGGTTTCTTGAAACGCATCAGCTTCCTTTTCTACGGTCTGACTAGTTGTTCCCTGGCGAGCTTTTTCTTCCGCCACTCGTCTGAACTCTTCAGCCGTCGAAGCTGCTCTCTCCGCTGGACGGCCATCTCGGTGGTGGTCTGGTTTCTTTTTTGAACCATTTTCTTTCTGTCCCTGCTTGCTAAGTTGGCTATACATCTGATCACCATCACCAGACAAACCATGTCTTAGGTAAACTGCAAACACTAAAACACTTAACAAAGGAAAAAAAAGGCATGAACAGGAAGGAATTAGATGATTACTTGTACCCTGAAGCTAATGGGTTTGACAGGTAGACATCTGATTCGGCAAGTCTGTGACAAGTTATAGAATTGCAGAAGTTTGCCTCCCATACTGAATTCGAGCAGTGATGAAGAAAGAGAATTGTTGGTTTACACAAATCCTGATTACTCTTTGTCTCGGTGATCCTAAAGCACCAGAAGAATTGAAAATAATGAGAAAGAAATTGAATTGGCTATGTACCTTTTCATCACTTGCTAAGGCCAGCAAGTCACTGGTGCAAAGCTTATAGCTTGAAGACACTAGTCTGCCACGTGGCAGGCAGCAAAAATATTTAGGGATAATTGCAGAAACCTCCCCCGAGGTTTCTGATAGTTGCACTCATCTCTCCTAAGGTTTGTAAATAGCACTAACTCCCCTGAACTTAAGATTTTGATAGCAACTTTAGCCGATGTTAGAGAAAGTGCCATTAAAAAAATCTTTTGAAAAGTGAGATAATAATTTTGTTTCATTTGTACTCGTTTTGCCTCTTGCAAGGTTGTATTAGTAAAAGAATGAAAAACATTAAAGATGAGAACAATTAGTGAAACTTAGAGGATATATGTGCAAAAAGAACAATGGCAGCAGTAAAATCTACAAGAAGTAACAAACATATGTTCAGAAATCTGATATTCTAAAGCATATAAAGTGACTGTTGATAAAACAAGAAAATTCACCTTTGATCAGTACAAGATAGTTTTTTATTGTCATGCTAATCCTTATAGTATGAGTAAATCTTTCCTACACTGACAGTGTATATACTATCAGCATTGGATGAATGACAACTATGCAAAATTTGAAAAGATTAATCCTTATAGTATATTGATTTTACACTATTTACTATATTTCGTACATAGTTATGCTCTCTCATGATCAACACAACAATTTTATCATACTATAACTAACACCACAACTTTGTGTATTAAATTGAGATGATAAAAAATTACTTACCTATCATCTTCTGATTGTCACAAATTTTTAACTGAAAAATCCTCAGATTTTGCGTTGATTTCTACTTTCTTTCTTCTTTTGTTTCATGAATGCATGAGATGAAATAAATCCAACCAAAACCACCAAAACTTATTCTTCTATGAAGCCTTCTTTGGAGGTTTATTTCTCCTACATATTTCTTGCTTCTGCTTCTTTTCTATGTAGAAAATATATTATTTGCATTGTTTTCTCAAGTGTTGTTAATCATAAAATAACACCATGTTGGATCATCAATTGGTGCCATTTTGTAAGTGCACTTACAGTGCTTAATAAAGTAAATGTTAATTTTGTTTAATTAGCTATCTTAGACTTGTTTATTGCTCTAATTTTTTTGCCCCAAATTTATTTACTAACAATGTTAAATTCTTATGATATAGAAGTAAATTTATCATATCTTAAGTCAACTATATGCCCCAAATTCACGTTAGAGGAGGTTAGTGTTATTTTTCAAACCTTAAGAGTGGTGAGTAAAACTGTTGGAAATCTCAAGAGAGGTTTCTGCAATTATCCCAAATAACAAATAACAAACGCAGCCTCAATTACGTATACTGAGTATGATAGCCTGGAAAGGTGCCGAAGGAAGGATAAGCATCAGGTGGCATGTCACTTGATCATGCATCATCTTTGTTTGGTGCTCACTGAACGAGAATGATTTACCTTACTACTTCGTAGCTTTTGATGGGTAAATTACGCAATGTATATTGCCTAGCTATTATGTATATGTTTGAAAAATGTTATTTACACTTTATTTTTTATTATTTGTATTTTCATCATTTGTTTTATCATATAATCTAATAAATAAAATTTATATGATTAATATGATAGCGGGTGTCTGATTAACAAAAAATGGAAGTATAAATAACTTTTTTTTATATTTTTTCATTATATATCAACTATCTTAATCAACTGCTGGTTCCAATTATACTGACATATCTTGTGTTCCGGCTATTGGACGTATATTAGTGAAGAAAATTATTATTCACAAATTAAAAATTTGAATTGAAGGGAAGGATTTAAGTTTAAATCTTATATCTCACAATTAGAGATAAAAATTAAAAAGGTTGCGAAGAATGGTGGATGGTTACTTCAAGAAAAAAAAAAAAAAAAAAAAAAGGTATGGTGGATGGTAGGATAAAAAAAGAAAAAGTAAGTATTTGAGTTCTAGTCCGACCCATTTCAGTCAGGTGGGACCAAGACCTTTCAGTAGTGAGCCCATTTTCTCTCAGGAGTCGAGTTTTCAAACTTTTCATTGTAGCCGGAATACAAACCTCACCCGTCTTCTGCTCCAACTGAAACTCCCAGGACTCGGAAACCACTTTGGTAACATCATTTGTACTACTCTTCTTGCCCTTTTATTAATCCGGATGTTCAAGAGTAATTACATCATATATAGCAGCATTCGCAATGCACTAATAAATTTGTGCGCTTCTCTTACTTTGTAAACATGGGGTGTGAATAAAAATTGAGTCTTTGTGCTTAGCCGAATAAACTTGTTTGATTGGGGATTTTTGTGAAACGGATATTCTGGATTATAGAGTTTTTCGCTTTTTTTTTAAATTTTTTTATCAAGTTACTAGGTTTAGAAATTTGGGGAATTAAACTTTTTCCAGTCTCATATGGATTTTATTTGGTTTACGTCAAGTTTAAAGTGATTGGCACTTGGATTTAGCTACAGCTGAAAAACATAATCATGCTATTCAATTGTCAATACTAGACTGGAGCTCTGTTCAATGACAATATGTTCTAAATTGATTCGTCAAGTAATCAAATCTAACGCGAGCAAGATTTCTTACTCCTTTTAATTATTTAAGCTCAGGCTCTGCTTGACAAGGATAACACTTGAGAATTTGCATATAGAAGAACCAAGCAAAGCTTTTCTGCAAAATTATGCTCGTGAAAAATTAATCCAAGCTTTAACATAGTGTCCAACTGATTAGGCTCATGAACACCCTAGAGTTACTAGCACATTAATTTGCTTGTGAGTTTCAAATGTCAAAGCAGTTTCTTTTTTGTTAACCACTTAGGTAACAAATTCTTTCTCGCTTTGCCTGTTTGGCTAGCAGATTATTGTTGAGTGCTAGGTTTAATAAGATAATTTATGTTATGACCTGCCAAGTTACAGCCACACTCAGTTACTGATCAATCTGGAAACTGGACAGCATTGCTCAACCAGGAAGAAATGAGCGCTTTCAAGGCTTTTAAAGCTTGCGTGCCAATTGAATGGAGTGATAAGCTCTACATAACCCTTGTTAGGGGTATGCCTGGAACCAGGGAGCTCCATAGGCGGACATTAGAGGCGCTGCGCCTTCGCAAATGCAACCGCACAGTTGTGCGAAAAAATACTCCTACAGTTCGTGGAATGCTTCAGCAGGTTCTGAAATTAGCTTGATCCAACTACATATTTGTCTTATGTGGTCATACTCTGGTTTGGCAACTGACAATTCTTCAATAAGATTGCAAATAGTCATTACTATTCTTTCTGTTATGTGTATTGGTTCATATCAGGTAAAACGATTGGTTGCAATTGAGACAAAGGAAATGCACGAGGCTCGGAAACGAAGAGACGCTAATCACAGAGCTCTGCGAGCACCGTTGGTTATTAGTCATCATCCAGCCCCAAAGACTGAATCCTTTCAGTTATCTTAGAGATTCTTCGAGGCATGCTTCTTTTATTTTTCTGCTTTAATCTCTCTACATACAAGTGAACACAGACACAGAAGCACACATTTGAAGGTAGATAAAGCATTAATAACGTGTCTACAGGTAAAATGGTGATGTGTTTTGCGGTTGGTGAGGGTAGTGCTGGACCTTTTTTCTCTACAAATTATATCAGGATGATGTTTGTAAAATTTCAGGTTAGATGAGATAAGTGGGGATGACGATGAACAGAAGAAATCGTATTGATTTGAGAAATAGATTTAAGATTGTCTCCTGCAGCTAGATTGTCATTGCAAATTGTCTTATTTAAAATGTGACACAAAGCAATAGAATTGTCTGGCTTGAAACATGACGTAGTGACTAAAACAGGATATCGAATTTGGGAGGAAGGAAAGAGGGTTGGATACAAGGCTCGTGTATAAGATTCTATGCTTCATTGTGCTGTTTTCATTTCTTTATCCGATGTAGTTGAACGTGCAATTGTTTATTTGCTGTCTTATCCATTAGTGTAATTCTCTGGTTTGGTCCTTCCATTTATGTAATGTTCTCTGTTCTGCAGATACATAGCATAGTACTGATTGTGATTCAGATCTTTGAAGAACAGAAGTTTCATTAGTGGCCGAACTTGTGTTAAAGCTTGTAATCTCCTGGCGGATGAATAAAATTTGAAGTGTTGCAAATTTAGTTCAGACTGCAGAGACATAGGCAGTTAATGCTTTTTTCATGAGAGGTTTTTTCTTTTGGAATGAGATCATAGATTAGTGGACTAAACCGTCGGATTTATTTGGCACTCATGTTTGTAGAAAACCGTTTTACACCATAAACCATTAGTATTATTTAGAATATGTTGTGGTATTAGAAAAAAAGAAAGAAAGAAAAGAAAAAGTGGAAGATACTTGCCTTCACATGTGTCCAAGCATTACTAATATCTAGTGGAGGAACTAATGGAAGAATCAAAGCTAGTGCTTCATTCTTAGTTGGCTGAGAGAAAACAAGAAAGGAAAACAAACCACGTTCCATTCACTTCCTCTGTTGGCTAAAACCGAGAAACAACAAGGAAAAACAGAAAACCTCTCTTACCTTCTCCAACCTTGAACACCAGCCAAGAAACAAGAGCAACTCCAGCTCATTTAACCAAGGAATCGAGAGAGAGAAACAAAAGAAAACCAGAAATGTTATATTTTTGCTCATGTCTGGTGTATGTTAATCGTTGGATGCATCAGCTTATATAGAAAACCCTGTTTGTTGAACGGGCTTTAAATCTGGTCAAATTTCTGAGAAAGTTGAAGGTGGTGAATGACGATTTAGAAATGATACCAGTAATCTTGAGTAGTTATCTGGTTACTTAGCCCTTTTCTTTTTTTTCTTTTTTTTTTCTAAAGCTGGTAAAAGGAAGTTCATGCTTGTCTTTAACTTTTGAGATTGTTCTAATGCTTCAGAATTGTTGGGTAGTGGTAGAAATTGAAGGTGGTGAATTGCAAGTGGAACCCATTGTATTCGAGTAGCCCTTTGCTCAAAGTATAGCATAGAAAATGATAATGATCTCCAAGTCAAATTGGAGGAAAATACAAGGATGTTGAACACCAAAATTTCACACAAGATTTGTCACTCTTTTCTTTTTTTCCTATATCATTTGGTTTTTTTTCAAATCTGCAAAGATTATTTGAGGTGGGATAATGGCACCTTGATTGTCTTTTGACTCCTCTACTGTACATGGTCTCTAGCTTGAAGCAATTAACGGAGGATCAAAAACGTGACTAGTATTCTTCTGTTCTAATGCATGCAGGTTAGCAAAAACTCCAACAAGAGGCGCAGTATTATAAGTGCAGGCTTCTGTCTGCACATAATTTTCCCTACCATCTCTAAATTGGTCCTTAATATCTGGTCCACCTACCAGTGCTCCCACCAGGACATTAGGATTTGATTCCTGGCGTCCATACCAGTTATCATAACCTTGTGTGCATCCGATAAATCCCTCGTTATTCCGATAAGACTCCATGGATGCACCTCTGTGATGCACCCTCTGGGGGTACCTTGAACCGTAGCCAACCAAGTAGCTGATGGCCATCGGATTAGAGCCTAGGATGTAATCAACCTGTGATTTCGCGAAGGATGATACATCATCTGGACCCACTAAGACTCCTCCGTGGCAATTGAGCTTTTGATTGGCAGCTCGGAGATGATCAGAGTAGGCCATAAGCAAAAATGTTGCAGATGAAACATACTGCATGTTGTTCCATTGGCGGATGTAGAGGAGACCACCTGGGGTGCGATGTATATTGGTTATATTGTTCTTGTTCAGGCAGGCACAGATGTAGTATTCTGCTTTGAAGCGGTATTCTTGGAGAATCTGACTGTGTTCTTCGTGCTTTTTTTTCATTCCCAGCTGCATGAAAGGAAACGTATGGATAAATTGTAGAAAAGCCATTAAACAGGGAAAAGTATTTTCAATTTTATTCAAGTATTGATTTGTTGTTGTATTTAGTGCTGCCCAGTGCATAAATCACAATCCCCATTAAGCTTCATCAGTTACAAAAAGGAAAATAATTTCTAATTTTTACCTTCAATGCAGTATTGTTGAATAAGGGATGAAATCCCCATTTGCAAATCGACCCAGTCTGGGATCCAAATGGGGCCATTAGCAAATTGACCCCGTTATCATCATACTGAGGGTCTGTTTGTTTCGATGTAAAATGTTTTCCATGAGAAAATATTTTCAGTGAAAGACATTTTCCATGAAAATATTTTGATGTTTCATGATTTGCCGATGTTTGGTTAACTTTTAAAATATCACTTCGACAGAATATCTGCAAGTACTCTGTTTATCATTCTTAAAGGCATAAACTGATTCTTTTCCAAACTTGAAAGCAAGGTTCCATAAGAATATGCAGTGGTAATACATACGAATAGGCAGTTTGGAATATTAGGTTCATAACTCATGGCAAGTGGAAAAAATAACTTCTAAAGATCTATTGTGTAAGTTGTTTTCCACTAGAGGATGCAAATCATTTTCCCAAAAAAAAAGGTTTTCAGTGGTCTAATTGCATCTGGAAAATTTTGGAAAAGATTTTTTCGGAAAATATTTTGCACCGAAACAAACGGACCCTGAGAACAACTAATTCTTCCCCACCGTCATGGAATCTGTGCGAACCTTGTGCATGAATCTAACAATAATAATGTGACGTTTTAATTGCTTTCTTTCCTAATTCTGTCTTGCACTCATTACCCCAATCTACTACTATCTGCCGCTCAAATAATTTGGTGGATAGCAGAGAAAGACATGAAATCTTTTGGATTATTGGATTCTCGAGGTCGGAGGGGTCATCCTTTTGTCCTTCCCAAATTATTGAACACCTAACAGTAAAATTAGTGGCGGCGGATGGGCAGGTCTGCATGGGGCTGGAGGCACCACCATATCATCATCATCATTTTAATCAAATGATGATTTAACCACAGTGGTGGCTCTGTACGTGTAAAACCTTAAACCTTAAACTAAAGTGTGTTGGTTGATTTCTGAAATGAAAGCAAAAGAAACGATGCAGTGAAACACGAAATGGGAAAAAGGCAACTATAAAGAGACTAAAAAGAGCCATAACTAAAGTGTGTTGGTCTTGGATGAGGCAGTGGAAAAAATGGGAAGAGGGAAAAGCAAGTTTACCATGGCAGCAATAACCTGGACACCAGCATACTTGACATCCCAGCTGAATTCTTGCATGGCCCAAGTGATCCCACCGAAAAATTGAGCCTTTCCAATTGCATAATTCAAATAATCTGCCCTGTCGGTGGCCTTATACAGCCACAATGCTCCCCACAACAACTCATCCATGTAACCACTCACCGACGGATAGTACCCCTTCGCCGCTCCTACGCTGCTATCGTATTTCCCTCTATACTTGTCACCAAACTCAAACAACTGCGCAACAAATTTAATCAAACCTAAGTCTTTGATTAGCTGAACGGTACCTCCAAAAGAAATACTTATACTACTATTACTTATATTAATCAGACATTCTCCTTTAGTTCAGTTTGGTTGGTCGCTATCATCTGATGGCATGGCACAAAGATATTCTATTCAAGCAGTCTGAATTGAATTGAATTCGCGTGCGGGTATAGATTATAGTCTGAATTGTGTACGTAATTAGTTGAATCTAATCTAGTGAAGATCAATCAAACCCCACGTACCTATCCCTCTAACTAACAAGTTATAACAACCTCATTAACTATCTGAACTCAACTTACTTGTTGCGCATGATCCAAGAGAAGGTGGGAGTAACGAGGATTGGTTCTCCTGAACGCAATGGATGCTGCCGCCATTGCAGCCGCCGTTTCTCCGGCGACGTCCGAACCCGGATGATCCTCGTCAATCTTGTGAGCTCTTCGGGACGTCGTCATGTCCTCCGGTCTTTGCCAACAGTAGTGATCCGTGTCCCCGTCACCCACCTGAAGGATCAACGTTAACTTGACATGCCTAGGACAAAAACAGTTTGTTTGCACAAATATTTGACCAGAAAAGATTTGGACCCACGCAAAAAATCTATGGTGTGAATGAATAAAATCACGTCTCCGGCGTGATTGGAGCAATTTCTTCGGGGCAGAATGCGGCGCGTGAGGGAACATTTGATATGACTTAGCATGTCTTGCTACATATAGACTTTAGACAAGTCCATAATTTTTTCAACATGGGCATAATTTCTTTGCTTAAAAAGAAAAACAGTTTGAAATTTGAATCGCTTGCTTCGTCGTCACTTATTTTTTAATAGTAATTGGGTGCAGTAAAAATGGGTATAAATTACCTGAACCCACAAGACATGAGGCTGAGAATGTGCTTTGATGAAATAGTCAGTCCCCCATTTGATTGCTTCAAGCGCGTGGCGATACTCGCCCGCGGCCGCAATCTCTTCCCCGTATTGTAGGACGCTCCAGGAAAGCATCGTAATGGTAAAGGCCATTGGCAAACCAAACTTAACGTTGTCCCCTGCATCATAGTAACCTCCTACCAAGTCCGCCTATTTTTTTTTTATATATATATATATACATGAAAAAAGTGTACAAGAAAATCTTAAGTAATGTTCCAATTACATGCTATACCGTATATGATCATAATAAGTAGAATGTGACGGAAGAAAAAAGAAGAAGAAGAAGAAGGTGAGATTGTGGTCGTACGAACCCCTTGTTCCAAACCGTCGGTGAGGCCAGAATGGTGTCGCCAAGGGACTCTCTGATTGTAAGGCAAGTGACCGGAACGTTGCGCTTCGAAATAAAGGAGGCTTTTTGAAAGAGCTTCTCTGTAACGGGAAAGGTTTGAAGATTCAGAGAAAGGGAGGAGGTGGAAGAAGGCAAAGATGGAGACTAGAGCGGCAGCCCATTGCCTCCTGGGAGCTTTGCATTTCCTTTCTTCCTCCATTACTCTCTCTCAGCTTTTGAGTCACTTCCACCTTTCCCTCTTCTTCTTCGCCTTCGTATGTACATCTGAGGCATGTGACTTCTTTAAAAGTTCGCTTGTGCCATTACGTGGCTTATGTCTCTAATTTTATTTTATTTTTTTTAGATTTTCGAATTTTAAATTTTCTCCATTTCTTTTTTCCCCTTTTTTACTCCATTTGGATTAGCTGTTTTTTTGGGTATTTTTGAAAATTTTACTGTAGTAGTGCATATGAACAAATTTTACTATAAAAATTTTTTGAAATATTTGATATATTATATGGATGAGATGTTTTTTGAATTATTATGTATTACTGTAACATTATATTTGAAAAACTTATTTTTAGAAAAATGGTTAATCCAAACAGAGTACTTCAAGAGGGTAACGAGAACAATCTTTTTGTCATAGCCTTTTGTTGGTTGTTTTTCGTAATTCGTTTGAATTATTATTTATTGGAGTTTTTGTAGAAAAAAATATTATAACGATTTAATGTATGTGAGATAAAAAAAAGTAATTAAAAAATATATTCAGGAAAAACATTAAAAAAAAAATTTTTTTGAAGAGAAATGGAATCCAAACAAGGAATTCTTATAGGAGGAGGGGACTCGATGTGAAAACCATCACATATTGTGACAAATTTTATAGGAGGCAAGGTTCGAACCCTTGACCGCCCGCACCACCAAGCCTTAATGACCTGTGAACTACTGAACAAGATCGTTATGCCCCCGGTCAACGGTCGTATGTATAGCATTACTTGAGGATCAGTAGTATATGCACTTGTTCCACCAACTCGTAACTGTGAATCTACTACCATGCGCGAGTAAGTATACCTATAATTCCCTAACCAGCTCTACTGCACTATTATTTCGATACATTTATTTTACACAAATACTCTATAATATATTATTAAGCAGTTTTCTTTTCCCAATCATAGGGATGTAGCATTTTTTTTTCTTTTTTGTCCCCATCTTTCTTCCATTCCTATTTCCTGTCCACCTTCTATTTTTTTTTTCTTCTTTTTTTTTTTCTCTTTTCTCTTCAAAAAGGATTTTGTTCTTCTCCTGGCCTTAACTTGGCAATCCGCAGAAGGTCCTTTCTCGTCAATGAGAACGACTCTTGCGCTTGTTTGAGAGTTTAGACTTGAAAAAAAAAAACAAAAAAGGAAAAAAACGAAGAAGAAAAGAGACAAGATGACAACTTACAAGAGAGAAGAAAATAAGAGAAGTGAAAGACGTAGAAAAATTGAATGAAACCCTTATGAATGATTTGGATTAAATAGGCGTTACCATTTTGTTGTTTAAGACATTTCTATTTTACATATGTCGCATCACTATAGTATAATATTTTTTTTTATAACAACTTCCAATCCAAATGGAAGATGTAGATGGTGTTCCAAGGTTATGAAGCAGTCAAGATTGGTACTAAAACAAATATGCAAATGGTGTTCCCAGCAACTACATTCCATTGATACAATGAAGCCGGTACGAAGCAGAGTCGTTACTGCTCAAGAAAATGCTTATCCTAGAAGTCTGCAATGTAACCCCCACCCGAATCACAATAGCTGCGAAGGACTTTTTTGAGCCTTCAGAATTATTGACCTAGAAACCATTCTCCTCTAATAAATTGTCTCGTTCTGTACTTTACAGAACAGAACAGAACAGAACAGGGCTTCATTCCAATTACCATGACTAGTGTGGTCAGACGTCTTCATTCCAACAAATCTATGATGACAACCTATGATATGATGCTCAATTTACATCTTGCAATAGGACATTAGGTCGCTCAATTTACATCTCCTTCCCAGGACTGCAAGCAGTTAGTTTAGGTCGCTCAGTCTCCCAGAATCCGGTAACCATTGAAATTGTACCAACAACACCTTTGCTTTTGATCTAATAGCTAGCTTCCGGAGAAGCTTGCTGACGGAAATATGCATCTGCCCTCATCCCTAGAACAGGCGAACAAACGAGAAGAACATAATCACAAGTTAAAAACTGCACCATGCCAAGGGAAAACAACAACAACAACAACAAAAATGAAGAAAAATCTGAAACACTGATGAAAAAGCATCGAATCTAAAAGATAATTACCAAACGTGGTAACTATATGTCATAACGTCAAAAATCCAGAACAGCACCTCTAGCATCCATCATCAACTACTAATATATAGATACATATAAAAGCCCTCAAGGTTAAAAGTAACATCTCACTTTTTAATATTACAAATTTACAATATCATCAAGCCTTCCAGATTCCCCATCATATCAACGCTTAGGCAAAGGCACCTCCAGTCTGGTGCAGCATAGCATCAATCTCATCACCATCTTCCATACTCACCTGTGTACAAAATAAAATGTAAACAAAACTAAATGGATTGATTGCAAATTACATAACAGTAGTGTCTTGGAAAGACATCTTAAAAGGAAAGAAGGAAAAGTAACCTGCTCAGGAGTCTGCTCCCCTTGGAGGCGTTGGCCATCAAACAAGAATACCATGGAGCCCAGTTCCACAGATTGTCTCTCGCAGTAAGCATTAATGAGCTTCTTCAGCTGTGTGCTCCTCTTTATCCTGAAGAACACCTCGCTCCCATCCTACACAAACCACCGTCATCGACTACTTGTTCAACGGCCAAAAAAAATTAATGCAGATATTTTGATCATGTTAGCCAAGAGCTTAAATGCCAGCAGGAAATTGAAGCACCAAAACACCAAGTAATAAAGCGAAATTTAGCTTAGGAACCTTAACTCGAACATGGCACAGATCCATGTACAATAGTCCACAAACATTCGGAGAATAACACAAGAAAAATCAAATTCCTAAAAATAACTTAATTTTAGAAACATAGTACTACAAAACAAAAACGAAACCCTGACAAACATTTTACACGCGTTAACTGTTTAAGAAAGAAAATGGAAAACAAAGAAACCCCTTAAACGGAGTTATACCATGCTAGAAGACAGAGATTATGAAACATAAAACATTCAGAAAAATACAAAAGCCAAAATAATAGGAGACCTGTCCCTTGACTTTGAGGTTAATGTGTTGCTCAGAGGGCTTCTTATCTTCCTCTTGAGTAGTGACGCCTGACATTTTCCAGCTCCTCCTCCAATTACAGCCGCTGTTGACGCCGTTGAATTGGCCGCCGCTGATGTAGAAACTTCGGGGAGAAGCGGGCACTGCCAAATGTTGAAGTGAATTTTGGGTGAAATTGGGTTAATTGGACGGCTAAGATGTAGTGGGGCTGAACATGATCAATGGGCGAGATTGGTTATCTAAAAAGGTTTGTACTGTCGCATGACATTTCGACTGTTCACGGGGAATCAAAATGTGCATAGGGCCCTGGCCCGTGTAAGATGCTATTTGGACTTAATCATCATATCAACTGGCCCAAGTAGGATGTGTCGTTTCTCCAAGAAAAGCAATCATCATATCAACTGGCCCAATTAGGATGTGTCGGTGCGCCACGAAAAGCCCAATTTCTTAGAATCTCCGCACGAATTCTTTTCAACTTCCCCAATGAGCTCTAACGTTCTTTGAAACATGTTGACTCAAGTAACAATTTTTTGTTGAAATCACACTAATGTAAATACCGAAGGGCTCTTTCATGCTGCAGTTACCTGGTTCGACTCTCAAATCCTATCGATTCCCCATTTTTCTTTATAATGCTTGAACTTTGCTCGTTAAACAAAAATAATTGTTTTAAAAAAACTCCTGCTCTTGTTCGTGATGGATTATTGTAGTTGATTATAGATTCTGCAGTTTTTAAAATGTTCTTGTTTGCGTTTGTATTAAAATATAAATTTCTTTTACGAACCAAAAAAGGCTAAAATCTATAGTCAATAAAAGATTAGCTTTTACTAATTCTAATTGTTCTCTAGTGTCAATTTTAGTAATTAATTTTTGCTATAACTAATCCAAAGGTGAACAAGGCTTTACTTAATGGACCAATTGTTGTCCACCCATGGGAGTTATCCGTAAGTATGGATTAAATTCTCAACACAAAAGCGTGCGTGTACTTGCGACAAGGCCCGTTAACCGTTACCTACTCCTCCTTCCCAACCCCAAAAGCGCAGAACTTCGATTGACTTTGCCACAAACACAAAAGGCATTGGTGATCATCCGCTCAATCAAAGTCACGCACGCTTTAGTAGTTAGCAATAGTTGAAAACCAACCATTCCTTTTTACCTGCCTATGCTTGCCAACCATGCCAGATTTCACCAAAAAGGGAAATTTTTTTGAAAAAAAATTCAAATCTTGGGTCCCATATGACAAATGAGTTTTTTTTTGGATGTTTATCTAAAATTTTACTATAACTTACTGTATAAATTGTAAAAAATATATATTTGAAATGTGTAAATTTTTGGATATTTTAAAGTATATATAGTTTAAATTTTTTGAAGTTTTTTTAAAAATAACTATTTTTAAAGTTGTTACAGGCAAATTTAATTAAAAACTTGTTTGCCAAACAGGTAAAAGATAGTAAACTAGTAGTAGCATAACCTGGCAGCATTAGGTGCAGCCGCTTATCGATATCCAAGAGCAATGCCGACCCATTGGGTTGTTAGCTTAGGCACTAAGTAGGCCGACATGCCTGAATTTCAATGAATCCCCCGCACACTAGCCACTGTCTTGTTTTGGTGGTTGATCAAATGATGATTGAAGGAGCAGAGGCCACAATCTCGGCCGACCTATCACCTACGTATTTGCACAAGTGTAGCTTTTTGTTATTCAATACTCAAAAAGGCTTACGCAAGAAAACGCATAAATATCAAAGCATACATCTACATCCTTATATTGATTTTCACTTTACCATGCACTCACAATCTAAAAAACTGATTGGCTATTTTTTTTCAAAAATAAATTTTTCAAATACAACACTACAGTAATGCACAAATAAAAATAAGTCAAAAAAATTTCATTCATATAATATATTAAATATTTAGAGTAAAAATTTTTCATATACGCTGTTACAGTAAAATTTTTCAAAAATATTCTCAAAAATAATTAATCCAGAAGGAGCGTTGTCCAACTTCTC
This sequence comes from Coffea arabica, assembly GCF_036785885.1. Taxonomy (NCBI): domain Eukaryota; kingdom Viridiplantae; phylum Streptophyta; class Magnoliopsida; order Gentianales; family Rubiaceae; genus Coffea; species Coffea arabica. Next base: position 53,156,064 of record NC_092318.1, read on the forward strand.
TGGGATATGAGTTGCACCTACTATTCGGAAAGCATTCGAAGGTGACAAAAGGAATACGAATTTGTGTAGAAAGAAATACTGGCCAGGGAAAGGCCCACCAACTGATGGAGAGTTTAGACTTGATAGGATCATCACAGGACTACACGAATTGCTTCCTATGGCAAGTCGTGGAGTAATTCACCACACCACTTCTGGCGAAAGCATTAAACTGAAATCACATTTTCTCAACTGCCTCTACCGACTTTGGGATAAAGTGTGGTCAGACAACGCCAAAGGAAGAAAGGCAGGAGATTTTCTATAATCAATCACTTGATTCATTTAGGAGATGACTTCTAAGCTTAAAAGATAGAAAATGAGTTCCCTTTTTCGTGAAAATTCTACGGTTTTGGAGAGCCATGCTGACGGGATATCTTTATTTCAGGTCGAAAAGTGTTAAAATTGTAAATTATCTATCTCATCCGGATTTTGAGGTACAATAAAGAACAAGCATAATCTAATCATGTTTCTCCTGTCTGAGACAGTAATACACAATAAATTATGTTTTCCAAGAAAAACTCAATTGGTATAATGCACAATACAGACTAAACCGTAATTGCCTTGCCAGGTTTTTTCCAAAAAAAAAAAGAAAATAAAAAAAGCCTCCGTCTTTATTCCACAAGTTCGATGCATTGTGGTGATCTATACTACCTGAGATTCTTCTGCCGTTTGTTTCTTTTGGGTATTATATTTTCAAGTCAAATTCATCGTTAGATGGTATATAAGTGTTTTTGAATCTTATTATTGTAGTTTGAATTATTCAAAAATATGGAGCAATATTGATTTGAGGGAATGGTTTTAAAGGGACTGTAGAAATTTTCATGTGTCATGAGTAATGAATAATGATAATCGGATAAAGTATTGATTTAGACAGAGGAGTATGGATTCATTGGACCACGGGCAGAAATGGTTGTATATTTTGCACACCGCGTAATTTTATTTGCATACGGTGTAACTTTGTTTGTATAACGTATAACTTTAGAAAAATTTTTATGAACCCCACACACGTTGTTAAAAACGAGATACAAGAAGTGATCTGGACTGTACAATTTTTGGGGACCAAATCTTGATCGTAAACAGCTCAGAAGCGGTCCATCTGATGACCGTTCCTGGCCCTCATCCGGATTCATTTAACCTCTGACCCAAAACAGAAAGAGAAAAATCCACACAAGCACAAATCTTGGCCGTGAACAACTGAGGAGCGGTCCATCTCCTGCCCCTCATCCCGATTCATTTAACCTCTGAGAAAAATCTACGCAAGCACAACTGCTTATGATGATATTATCCATTAAAATGTCATTATCTCTCCACTGCCAATGTCATGCCGAAATTCCTGATTGGCTGCTGGAGCCCTAACGCATTCCCATTCCCAATAATTATCAGTCTTGGTTGCATCCCGTTGTATATGAAGGACGAAAGCAACGGTTAAAACTGGAGACACAAGATTTGGCTTTGTCGAGATTTGGCCTGTTCTCATCCTTCTTCTCGGAATATGTTTTTGTATGTGATGAGTTACGTCTGATTGTCGGAATGGTTAGTAGTGATTAGTTTACCAATTACCACGTATGATCTTCAGGCTTTTGTTTGATAAAGTCCACGTAGGTTTTAGTAGTTGACGAAAACCTTGAAATCCCTGTTTTGGTGGATACAGACGCGCCTTAAACAAAGCAATGGTCCTCCTACGGTTTTTTATTCTTTTGGGTGGAGGCCTCGAGGTCCTCCTACGTTAGTCGTTAGTATCGTGTTTTCTGCTAATAAAAAGGGTCCATTACGTATTACTACATTCTCAACCAAACGACCTCAATCCTCATATAGTACCAACCGAGTGGCTTATTTTCTGGAATTGATCGAACAGGTCTACTTGTTTCCCTCTATCTGGCTCGTGTTCTTCTTGCTATCGTGTTTAGATTGCATTTTTTAGAGTTTCTGTAATAAAAAATGTATTGTAGCGATTTGATATATGTGAGGTAAAAAGATGATTGAAATATGTGTTCACGAAAAGTGTGAAATTTTTTTTGATGAAGAATCCCTTTCCAAGGATAGAGATTAGGGGTGCAATCAAGTCAAGTCGCTCGCGAGTAGCTTTGACCGAGACCGAGCTCGAGCTCGATCTACTTGTTACATTCAACAAGTCGAGTTCGAGCTCCAAAAATAAATATTCGAGTGCTCGACAAGCTTAATCGAGTTTTCATATTATATTTATATTATATATTTTGAGAAAAAATTTATAGGTTTAATTAAAACTCGATCTCGAACTCAAGTAAATCGGGTTTGATATTTACTCGAGCTCAAACGAGTCGAGTTCGAGTTTAATTTTATTTTATCGAGTCGAGCTCGAGTCTAAATTTATTTACTCGTTCGAGTTCAAGTTCGAGCTCGAGTAGCACTGACTGTGATCGAGTTCGAGTTTGAATATGGTGCTACTCAAACTCGATAACACCCCCTAGTAAAGATTTGTTATTCCCTCGAAGCAATGACTTGATGGAGACGTATGTACAACTTGAAATATGAAAGCAAGGAAAAACGGAGCAATAGCAGTAGGATTATGATTTCGGGGCACCACTAGCATATGCCACTTTTCTCACTCTGAATTGTAGCTTATAATTCGTCTTGAATGTCACTAATAGCATTCATATTCATCAAAGTACAGTCAAGAGTTCGATAACTTAACATGCTAAATCTCCGAGGCTGCAGACTCTGACTTAATTTCCCGTGCGACAGATTTTGGGCCGTTACGCAATTAGAAAAATGGTAGCGCGGCGCCTCCATCCGTACAGTGACATGACCTGACCTGGGCCAGCATCAACTGAAGTTATAATAAGACTCTCTTGCGAAACGCCAATCACAGCTGGCAAGTGATCGAGTCCAACGTTCATATTTGGTGAAATCAGATAATTTCAACAAGATCATCATGAATTGCCATTTTGTCCATAAGGTGGAAACCATACAACTATAGGTTGTAAGCATGTACATTAATGAGTAATTCCAGAAGTTAAAAGGACGGCTAGTTCATTTGCTTGATAAATATCCTTTAATAATTTTTGTATTTTAGCTTTTAGGCATCAAGAGTCACCAGAATTTGGCATTCGATAGAAAATGATCCCTTCTCAAACTACTACTGCTGTGGCACCTGATTTTTATTTGTTACTAATTCATTTAAAAACTAGTCTGTTAGAAGAGAGTTACATTAGACATGACAATTTTGTTTTTTTTTTATGTTTACTATGGTAAAATGACCCAACATTTCACTTGCACTTCTTAAAAAAATACTACTACTGGCATGGAATAAACACTCGATTGATCCTAAACCCCAAATACTACTGCTAGCATGGGGAGGCATTTATTTTTTCTCTTCGAGGAAGGAAGTAGGCCAACAAGATTGCGACATTTTACCCAATATCATACTTTTCTTTGACCCGGCACCGTTATTTTTACCCAATATATTTTTTTGTCTGGAAAAGTTAGGGGAGCTCAAAATAGCAGCGACAGAGAATTTGTGGGTGACACCAGCCTCGACTCCACACGTCCACTTGGGCACCACATAATCTTACCAATTCATACTTCCAAGGTAACTAAGTACTCTTTGTAAACTACCACTGACCAATAAACTTTTGAAATCGTTTTCCAAATTTGAGAACTTAAACGAAGGTGAGTTCCAAGGTAAGGCAATGTAAGAGTTTCTTTTTTTTTTTCTCTTTCCAATTCTGATTTTTCGTTGTAAAATTTGCAACTTGACAGTGTGCTTACATTCGGGCAATTTCATGGGGTAAGGCCTAATAGAGGACAAGAATTCAAAAATAAATACATCAATGCCAAATCAAATCTACTAAAGAACAATAATAATATATATTTGGGATAAAAAATTTACTTTATTTTATCAAGTCCATTTTTACAATTTGGATGAGATCAATCATCAATAATTGGCCACGTTGTCCCAATATTCCACCTCCTCATCTCATCTCATCTCCCATTCCCATTCCCATTCGGCCCTCTTATCATCTTTACGTTCCCACACACACTTCCCCACTAACTCCACGATCCTTTTATTTTACCTGAATTCCCCCCGCCCAAATATACCACAACGGTAAGTAAACTTAGCAAGTTCCATGCACTTCTATCTATAAAACCACCATAGAACTAGAACCAAATACTTGTAACACCGAAAAGAAATCTCCCCTTAGATTCTTTCCTCGATGCTCTGCGTACCAAAGATCCAGAGCATCATGGCAACTCCCTCCGCCCCGCACCTCCTCCTCCTCCTCCTCCTCCTCTCCCTCATCTCCCTCTCTTCCCTCCCCTCCACCCTCTCCGCCGGCGGCTCCATTGCCATCAACTACGGCCGTGTTGCCAACGACCTCCCATCCCCGCCCCAAGTCGTCCAGCTTCTCAAAGCCCAAGGCCTCACTAAAGTCAAGCTCTACGACACAGACTCCAATGTCCTCTCAGCCCTCCCCGGTTCCGGCATCTCAGTCACCGTTGCACTTCCCAACGAACAGCTTTCCTCCGCCGCTGCCGGCCAATCCTACACTGACTCGTGGGTGCAGTCCAACATCCTTGCTTACTACCCCAAAACTCTCATCGAAGCCATTGCCGTCGGGAACGAAGTTTTCGCGGACCCCAAGAACACCACTCCTTTCCTCGTACCCGCCATGAAAAACGTCTACTCTTCGCTGGTTAAGTACAACGTTTCCGCCATCAAGATATCTTCCCCCATTGCTCTCAGCGCACTGCAAACCTCGTACCCATCGTCCTCCGGTTCGTTCAAGTCGGAGCTGATGGAGCCGGTGATCAAACCGATGCTGAACTTCTTGAAACAAACCGGTTCGTATGTCATGGTCAATGCGTATCCGTTCTTCGCTTACACGGCGAACACGGACACGATTTCGTTGGACTACGCCTTGTTTCGCAACAATAAAGGCGTAACAGACCCGAATAACGGGCTGGTCTACAAGAGCCTGTTCGAGGCCCAACTCGACGCCGTTTTCGCAGCGATGAATGCGGTGGGTTTTAAAGACGTCAAAGTCGTGGTGTCCGAAACCGGGTGGCCGTCCAAGGGGGACGAAAATGAAGTGGGTGCAAGCCAGCAGAATGCGGCGTCGTACAACGGGAACCTGGTGCGCAGGGTGCTTGCGGGTGGTGGGACCCCTTTGAGACCCGACGAGCCGCTCAACGTCTACTTGTTTGCTCTGTTCAATGAGAATCAGAAGACGGGGCCCACCTCCGAGAGGAATTATGGGCTCTTTTATCCGAGCGAGCAGAAAGTTTACGATGTTCCGCTGACGCTGGAGGCCTTGGCCAGGGCACCCACGGCTTCGCCGTCGAACACGAGTCGGGTGGCGACGAAGCCTCCGTCCACATCCAGCGGTGGTGATTTTTCCCCCAGCAGCGCGGGCCAGACTTGGTGCGTGGCGAGTGGAGATGCTGGGGAGGAGAAGTTGAAGGACGCACTGGATTATGCTTGTGGGGAAGGAGCTGCTGATTGCCGTCCCATTCAGCGCGGTGCCACGTGTTACAATCCGAACACCCTTGTGGCCCACGCATCATACGCTTTCAATAGCTATTATCAGAAGAAAGCACGAAGAAGTGGGTCCTGTTATTTTGGGGGTGCAGCCTACGTGGTCTCTCAATCTCCCAGTAAGTTCTCTTCAAAATACTATACTAGTAGTAATTTTTTTAAAAAAAAAAGGAAGGAGGGGGGATTTGCTTTTTCATGGGGGTGCTAATGAATATATTGCATTATTAATTTATGAACCTGATTATATTCACCCGTGTGCTATACTTTTTAGCCACCTTTAATTGCTCAAATGATGGATACTTAAATAATTAGCAATGTAATTATTGGTTGATTCTCCAATTTGATTCCGGATAATTATGTGTGTATTGATGGAAAATTTGTACTGCAGAGTATGGGAGCTGCAACTATCCGACGGGCTATTGACAGGCACATTGCGATGGAAGCTGATTGTACTACTACTAGTGGCCCTTTATTACATAGGGAATTTATTGTGGAGTAGTTAGGTCAGAATTTTTGTTGCTGCTATATTGGCTTCAGGGACTCTATTTTATTTTTTAAAATTATCATGTAAGTAATCCATTTTTTTTTTTTTTTATAGAGAGAGTAGTACTGTAGTAGTATTATATATCGGGTTGGTATGGCTATTTGACTTGTTCTCTGTAATTAAATACCTACTCTTTGGTGCGTTGATGATGATGATTAGATTTCGTGAAAGTTCCAGTTTTCCATGGTTGGTTGCAATTTTAGAATTTGAGGTCGGCTATATCATATGCTTCAACGCTTTCTTCCTCTCCCGTGATCAGATATCTATCATGATTAGTTAGTAATCAATCTCTCTAGAAACTTGAATGGTCTCTAGTTTTCCTCTCTGTTCTGTACTTAAAGATTGTGGGTGCCTCATCTGTGGCTTCAAATTTACTCTACTCTGCCACGACTTAAATCATATTTGCTTTCAAGACAAGGATTAAAATTCACTACAGATTTCCTGCGAGAGCTTGTGGCTGGCGTGCAGAAATCTTCACAAGAAATATTAGATTTGACGATGGAATGGGAGCCCAAGCTCATGAATCTTAACATGGAGTTGGACCAGCCTATGTTGTTATATCACTAACCCACCACCCAACATTCAAATTTTCCTACTTGTGCAGCCCATTCCACTTTACTGACCTGTTTAAAAAAAAAAAAAAAAAAACCATATCTAGATAGGGAAAAAAAAAAGTAAAAGAAATTACAGTTACAAGCCAAAAATCTCCAAAAACAAGATTAACCTTTGATGCAGTTGTAGCTAGACGGAAGTTTTTTCTGTTTCTCAATATACATAATTGTAGTAGCCTCTATGTTCCTCGTTGCATTTATATCACCAATCATTAAGGGAATTATTGTTACATTGACACAATTCACAAACCATAAAAAAGAAATCAAATATTGTTTATTGACTAAATTGTAGTGTGATTTGAAGAGTGTATTTTTTAATACAATGATGAATTGAAAATAGCTTAGTTAGTATTCAGGAGTGTAGAGATTCTCGTATTATATGTGCATTCCTCTTTCCCACACTTTGTTCTTCTTTCAAGAGAAGAAAAAAAGAGGAATAATAGTTATGTGACCAGGCCTGGGCTTACGGCTTACCTTTGCGGATAAAACCCAATTACACAATGAATGTCTGTCACCCAAACAACAGAACGAAACCAACGTTGTATTTTCTTTTTTCTTCCATCGGCACAGGGATCAATACTGAGTATTTTCTAGGTGGTTCTCGTGAGATACGTAAAATAGCATTATACTATGGAATAAAGAACGTATGAAAATATTATTTTTACCTGTGATCTGGAGTCCCATGATGGGATTTTCTCCAAGTAAACTGGAAATTGCCCGTGTGAAGCATAAAATGATCATTTTTTAAGATCTCTTTCTATCACATCTTAAGGAATTGCAATTTGCACGCAACCAAAAATAGGCCATTTTTTGCGAATGTATTTTTGCACCCTCTTATTGATTTACGACTAACAAGCTGTCACAATTTCGCACCCCCCTTCCCCCAACCCCCCCCCCCCCCCCCCCCCCCCAAAAAAAAAGAGAGAGAGAGGCCCGTGTCAAATTTATGGACATGAACAACATAAGGTCCATATCATACCGACCGTCATCAGTCCATATACATTGCAATTCTCTCTCAATCATTTTGTAGTGTAAAAATTCATGCGAGTCGTATTAGTGTGTGAAAGGGGAAGAAAAAAGCAATTCTTTATGGTGCCTGCCTGCCCAACGATAATCCTTGATTCCGAAGTTACTAGCAAACAATCCCATCATTTTACCAAAATAATTGGCGACCCAAACGGAATACTTCACCTCTACACAAGCCAGCCATTGACAGGGGTGTCAATGGGTCGGGATTTGGATCCGGACTTATATCCGATAAATTTTTTCGAATTTGGGTTGAAAACTAATTTTGATATTTGGATTCGGATCCAATCCCATTTACTCTAAAAAAAACAAGGCGGATACGAAATATAGGATTACGATCATTATCCGACCCGGCCAAACAATATATTAATAATTATAAAAAATATTTCTATATATATTCTTTTATCAAATTAACAATTTAGTAATGACTTTATAGATTGATTTCTAGTTACTTTTGGATTGACTATTACGAGTTATTTGTGATTTAATTTTGTAATTTGATTTGTTTAAGTTTGAAGATTGGATCTATGATTGGTTTTGGATTTAATTTTGTAATGTTTAAATTTTGACCTTTTATTTCCAAGTAGACTCGGATTCGACCTAGATTTGATTCGGGACCATCAAACCTGGTTTCGGAACTTTAAAGTCAAGACCGTCGGGTATATGAGTCGGGTCCGAGTGTATTACATAAAAACATGTTCGGGTCAAAAATTTTCAATTTCGACTCAAACCCGACTTGTCACGCCCTACTAATTGACAAGCACCTGAGACCAACAAATCGGCAGAATTAACAACTTTGCTCTGCACCAGCTACAATCCATGGGCCCAAGTAATAACAGCTGATTTGCGTTTTTTTCCTTTCTTGTGGAGTTAATTTTCATGAAATTGCACAAAATTAATTCAACCGAGTATTTTTAACAAGCGAATGCATCTGTTTACAGTGATAGGAACGGCTGCTGTCTACGGAAATATCTGCTTTTGTTAATTGGTTATCTCAATATTCATTGCGTAATGGTTTGATTATGCATTGTGTATGATAACAACAATAATAAATTTTAAAAACTAAAATAAAAGAAAACTTTCGGTGAAAAGGGGAAAAGTAAGTAAAATGGTCGGAAGGCGAGGGTAATGGTAAAGCTGCGTCGGTTTATTTTAGGCATCCAAGCGTAATGTGAAAGGAACCAACCCATTTGAAGATGAGTTTTTGATTACTACATCCACATCCGAAACATGCATCACGGTAGCTTGCATTTGAAGTTATGTCATCAGTCGTCAGCACGGGGCCAAAACATCAAGCGTGGCTCTAGAGGATGAATTTGTTACTAGTATTTTTCTCTCTTTTTTTTTTTGGTTGGTCTAGAATGAGGAAGGAGGATATTTTAATCCTTAATAAACTGGCCTGATGAACAAACAAAGGATTAATCTTTCCTGCTACACTATACACTGTCAGCATTGAATGAATAACAACTATACAAAATTTGAATTTGAAATTTAACTTTTGCACACATGTCATGAATCCAACGATGATAGTGTATACACTGTCAGGGGTATATAAGATTTACTAACAAACAAAACCTTTCCTAAAACTTTTCAGTTTTGCTAAAAAACTGAAAAATATTGGATTCATGAACAAATCTTTCCTAAAACCTTTCAGTGTAAACAAAACCTTTCAGATTTACTCATAAATAAAACCTTTCCTAAAAAATTTTACTGTATTGGAGAGTCTCGTACATATTTTTTGCTTTCACTTTGTGTCTTACACATCATGGTATATAATTCAGTTCTTACGTTCCATTCAATACGCTTTAAGAAATTCACTTAAGTTGTGAAAATGACTACTTATAAAAGAAACTCATTACGTTTAACACGAGAAAACCTGTGTACTTGTCGGGTTTCTTTTAATGTTTTCTGGTTCAGCTTTCACTACTGATTATTAACAAAGCCACCATACTGGTATTTGTGTATTTATGCGTACGCTTTCCACGTTTATTGCTTTTCGGCTTTTGCAACTTTAACAGTGAAACCTTTTTGTAATTTAAATCTTGTTGAAGCTAAAGAAGAATGGCAGAGTCCAAGCATTCCCCTTGTCCCCTTTCCTTCCTCTTATAAGGTTAAGGATATTTAAAAGAATTTTAAAAAAAAAATAAAAGATTGAGCGTCAAATAAAAGGTTTCTACCATTAAGTTGGATGTTTTCCGGTGTGTGGGATGTTTCTCAAGGATGGTTCATGGCTGGCTTATTGGATGCTTTTCGAGATTAGAGGGCATTCAACGGTTTCCTGACTTGAGAAAGGATGAGAACCCAAGAACCTCTTGAGTGACATAGGAAAAAGTTAGTCAAGCTTTCATTTTCTCATACAAAGGTGAAAAAAAATTAAGAAGTATATTAAACAAAACATTGTTAAACCTTTTCTTCAAAATCTGGCAATCGAAACGGACTTTTGGTTTCACACATTCTTACTCCAGCTTTCATTTTCCCATAGAAAGGTAAAAAATAAATAATTAAGAAATATAGTAAACGAACACTCTTAAAACTTTTTTTTTTGTTTGAAAAACTTGCAATCGAAATTAAAAACCGACCTTTTGTTTTTATAGATCCTTGAATGCTCAAACTTTGAACAAAAGCAAAAGGTTCAAGTAAGGAAAAATCGTTCGAAATGTCTGTCATATTACGTCAAATGAATTTTTTCGTCATTTACTTTTAAAACCTTTATAAAATGAAATCGATAAAATTTGATTCCAATCTAGATTTTTAACCATTTTAACATTGAAACTATCACGTGACCCATACACGATCATGTTTTAGGTGAGTCCATATTCATTTTTGCCTCTAAAATATATGATCTAACCTAATCCATATTTATTTTTCTCTTAAAAAAGTGAAAACTAACTTAATTTATATTGATTTGCACTACTAAAAAAAGTAGGATCTAGCCTTTTTGTATGTAAAATATAATTGCATATGGATCACATAGTGATCTTAGGCTAAAAAAGTGGTCGAAAACTTAGGTGGAGACTAAATTTTATTAATTTGAATTTGTAATGAACGTAAAGCTAATATTTCAAAAGTGAGAGATAGAAAAATTTATTTGACAAAAATGTGAGAGACATTTTGAACAATTTTTTTAAAAAGTTAAGTCTTTCCAAGTTGATTTGTGCAAGTGATTGGCCTCATTTGCTGCCTTCTCCAAAATGTAACCGTAACGTTATGCAACGTTACTAATCTCTATTACTTTCTCTTTTCTGCAGTTACTAATCTTTTATTTGGAATCAGAAAATCCACTATTCTATAATCAGACTTTTCATATTTCCAATAGGAGAACATAGTAAAACAAAAACAAAAAGAGACAAAATCATATATATCTAAATATGGGGGAGGGGATTTTTGAAGGAATTGTACATTTATCATTAGGAGCCTCGTTCATTCGAAGCTAAACGTTAGATAGACTACTCTTCAATATGTTATGATTATGAAGATAATTTTTAGCAACCTTCGTGATATTTGAGATGCTTGTTTACCAGGATATGTAAACTTTATAGCCAAAAATTTCAAAAAAAAAAAACCGTAAGAAAAACACACTAGCGCAAGAAATATGACAACTAAAAATTAGGTGTACAAGTAAGTAGTGTATTTGATGATTTGAGATTAATATGGTATAGGAAAAGGTCGAACTTAGGCAGAGGAAGCTGCAAAGAGGTCTTATGCCACTCTTTATGGTTGGTTGGTGTTGGTGCCGTGGTCGGCCTTGGGCCACAAAATCACCAAACCAAAAACAAATCAAACAACCATTTCTAAGTCAACTTTTTGTTCACACTAGATATTAAAAAGAAATCAAAATGGGCCATGGAAAACAAAAAAAAAAACCCAATAATAATTAAAGGGATAATTTTAGAAACCTCCCCTGAGGTTTATAATAGTCTCACTACTCTCCTCCAAGGTTTTCAAAATATCAGAAACCTCCTATAAAACTAATTAGTGAGTAACAAATCAGCCCAACTCAAATACAAAAGTAATATAAAATTGGTATTAGGAGAGAGAACGCAATTTGATTCCATAACTACCCTCAATTTTTGCATTAGGATGTTAATTTACTACGAACAATATATATCTTTTTTAACTTTATCAAATCTGAGGAGTGTAACTATTACCATATTCATAGAGTGTAAACAAAAGATCAGCTTTCTAACTGTACAACAAATTTAGCAACTCAATGTCTCATTTACATATTGCACGTGTAATATCATACTATCACATCTATTATAACACATCAGTTGCATAATAATCTGCTACAAGAGAAATAAAGCATGTTAACCCAGTTACAGCCAACATTTTGGTTTAAAAAATATCATTTGTTGAATAATCAGAAACAAAAAAAAAAATTTGTCATCGTTAAAAGGTTTTTCAATTTAGTAATAACAATCTTTACCTATATTTTATACAACATCAACACCTATTTTCCATTATAATAAAAGTAACAATTATGATAGAAAAAAGAAAAGACACTATAATTGAATACCAATCATCAAATGAAGAGGATCATATAGAACATAATACGAACTAGATAATGTCATATTTTTCATTTTTTGTTTGATCAAAGTTATTCATTTCACTTGCAAGGTCACTATTAAGCATGACCATTAAGAATTACTTTAACATCTACAATCAAATAATAAAAAATTCAAAACTTAAGGGCAGAAAAATCTTAGAGGCTGACCATAAGATTTTCACAATCACCAAACAATTGAGGACAAATTTCGTCTTCAAGTCTCATAAATCCTTAGATATGCTTAAAGAAACTCAATTTCTCTTGTTCCACAAGAACTACTAAAAGTTTGAATAATTGTTTCCACTTACACACATCAATTATCAATCACAGAAAGATGCCTATATTTGACCCCTCTTTTGTAATGGCATATTTGAATTAAAAAAACTTATAAAATGTCATTATTTCTGTTAAATTTAGTTAATAACAATTTAACTAGTCATGTGAAAATAATTGTGAAATGTCTCTTTAGTTGTGTGGGTATTTAAGGCGTTTCTTCAGGATTGACGTGGCAATTGAACCCAATAATCTGACCGGGAAGTTTCTGATATTTTAAAAACCTTAGGAGAGGGTCGTGAGACTGAAATTATCCCTAAAATCCAATGCGAAGCCTCATACGTGTAGCTCAATTGTTCAACCAAGCCTTGTGAAAGCCAAAACCATCTGCCGGTTGGCGTGACACGGAGCCCCCTCAATTTACGAGATAATGGGTCAACTAGTCAGAGTGGACCGGCCCCCCGATTCAGCTTGCTTTATGTCCCCACTCTCCCGCCGATTCAACGACTGGTTACCGGAACTCACCTTAGCCTAGCCAGTGAGCTGAATAAAGGCGGGAAGATCTGGATCACATGATTGTGTTTGGCTGACAACGTGGTCAGTTGGATGGATCCCACCCGCACACCAGATACCCCTCGAGGTTGAGAAATGGTAGTACCTACTAGGCTGCTACTACTACCATATTTTAATTAGCATTAAAATATGGGGTACAAAATGGAAAAATAATTTCTGCTGAGGAAGGGTAGGAGGGTGGATGGTCCCCGGGAGGTTGAGTTGGGTCGGGCTGGTGGGTCGCGGGTTGGTGTATTTATTATGACTTGGTGTGTGTAGAAAATTCGAAATTCAACACGTAGTTGTTTGCCAAATTACCTTGACCTTCCCTAAACTCTTACATAATTGCCCCTGCTTCTTCGTTTTGCAAAATTGTGCTAACCTCTTCCCATTTTTTTTTTTGTTAAATAAGCCTCTCATTTGTCCTATATTGCGATGCTAGTACAACACACTTCTATGTTTATAATAATCCAAAATATAGCATTTGCAAAACCTTTGAGACAGTAGTTTAGGAATTGAAAGCTCATTTCGTAGTGTAAGCTATCAATGGTTTCTGAACTAACTAATGTTAAATGATATCTATTATTTCAAAATTTCATGAAGTGTCAAAAATGATATCTATACATTTGGTTTGTTTGGATAGAATATTATTTAAAATAATTACTATATCACTTTTTTATGATATAATGTATGTGAGATAAAAAAGATGATTGGAAATATAAAAATATGAATTGAAAAACGTGTTTATGATACAAGTGAAATATTATTTGAAAAAATGTGGGTTTATTTAACTTCTTAAGTAAGTTTTATGTAAAAATTTGCGATAAAAAATAGTGAAGATGATATTTATAAAAAAAAAAAAGTTAAAGGAGTGTTTGGATATCATTTTTTCCTATCAAAATTAACAAAATCAACATAAGAAAAATAAGAGAGAATATTGTAGTCTAAGATATACTAAGGGAAGTCAGTGCAATTGCTACAAACTCTAGGGGAGATTATCATAATTTACTATATTTATCATGGAAGAGGGATGGCTAAGCAATTTTCTCGGTTGGTGGGCCGCGAGGGTTAGATTATCGATAGTTGCGCGTCTACAGTCTGTCCCTTGTTGACCCCGCAGCCTGGTCGAGACTTAATGGTCATGCTGGTCAAGGTAATTTTTCCTTTTCAGGAGTGCCACTTTTTTTTTTTTTTTTCTTTCCCTGTCAAAGGTGTACGACTATTTAAAACTCCACTTTTTACTCATTTTCATAATTTTTTGCTGGTTTATCCTTTTTCATCGTACTTGTGGATGAATTTTCAATCCTTCCCATAATTTGAAGGGACACATTCTGTTTGGATTGTAAGTTATTTGGGATACTTTTACTGTAGCATTTTTTGTGATGTGATGTATGTGAGATAAAAAGATATTGGGAAGATAAAAAGGTGTATTGAAAATTGTAAAGATGATGTAAGCAAATAAAATTGAAAAAATATGAAGCAATCCAAACAAAATTGAATTTTTATGCCTAATGCGAATTGAAAGTAAGTGCCTAATTCTTTTGTTCATGTTTGATATTTCGACCAATTCAAAAGTTCTAAAAATTCATGAGTACTAATTTCCAAATTCTACTTTGTGCTTGTTCTTTAGGAAAATTGCCATGCGCGATTAACTTAAAATACTTTATTTTGTTCAGAAATGTCCATGTCTAAAGAAAATCTTGGATCATAAAACAAATAATACTACTACTTCCCGTTTTGCGTTTTGCTTTAGGCCTCCTCCAACCTTCAAAGTCGGAGAGACTCGAGGAGGGGAGAGGGGGAACTTGTAGTACATTTATTTGCAGTGGACGGTCCCGTTTGAATTTCTATTTTTATGATTTTTTAAAGAAAAATATATCACAACAGTACTATTTATAATATATATATAAAGTAAAAATATGATTGAAAAATATATTTACAAAAAATATAAAAATTTTCTTTAGAAAACCGCATTATGAACAAGACCGTAATCTTCCAAATTTGATATTATCTAAGAAAATCCAATAATCATTAGAGGTAAATCTGAATTCAGTGTGATAATAAGCAACCGTCTCCGTGATCATCAATCAAAAACTTTGAATAGCATTATTGAAATGGTCTGGTTAACGGTTGCCCTATGGATACTCGTAAAGGTTTATCATAATCGTTAATTTTTTTAAAATATAAGATTAATTAGAAAAAGAGTATAAATGTAAAGGGATTAATTAGAAAAATGTATAAATGTAAGAAAAATTAGTAATTATTAATATACGTATATACATAATAGGTTAAATGAAATATAGATGTGTTAATGTGGGTATCCGTTTGAAAAACCCATATACAAACAGTAAAGTTATTTGGTTCCGTCTTTGATGTCAATTTGCTTCATGGAAAATTATGAGATTTGTTGAACAATCCAGGAGCCTGGTATGCAAATAATTCGTTTCTTAGGGTTGGGTGCAGGACGGCACCGTCACGGCAAATCATACCAAGCGGTGGTGGCCTCATCCACCAAGGTGTCATGAGGATGATAGTGCGAGCATGCCTATTCCAATTCACAATTTAATTTCTAATAATGACCCTAACATATGTGTAAAATTACTCCTTTCTATAGACTTATGCAAGTTAGCTTGGCTATTATGCCTAATCATTCAGTCAAATTACTTCTTTTGACCACAATCTCAACTTGTTTGCTGGCTTCTACATTTGCAACAAAATCTATTTATTGCACTTGTTTTTTACAAGTTCTGATGTAGGGGTGATCCATAGCCAAAATATACGTATGTACGCACAGCTTTTTCTGAGTTTATTGGTCACAGTTGTGGCTTTATTAATTGTTGGGAAGTAAAATAGTGTACAAGAAATATAGGTATGCATAAACCGCTCAGAGTAACCACCAGCTCAGGGCTGGTGGCCACCATCAAATCATGAAAGTTTGGTGGGGTGGGAGATAAAGATTCAAATCTTGAGCCTTACTTTGAACCGTCTCCCACTAATCGTCACAGTATGTGGCTCTTCAAAAAATTCAGATGGATGCACTGATCCAATGGTGGTTCAGTTCCTGTTGGACCTCTCTATAGGTCTAGTTGGGTCATTCATAGAATATGTTAGAATAAGAGTAGGAGTAGGTGTAGAATAGACTATCATTATTATGTCAAAAAAAATAAATAGCTCAAAGTACTACTAGTTTACATAGGCTAGTTATTCTTCAATTTATTTTCATGTGATTGGAGCTAATAAACCAATTGCCGAACTTATTTTCTTTGTATATTTCGCGAGACCATAAATCATTCATAGGAGTACTACAGATTACCCTCACATCAATTTAGGATTTACACACACACACACACGAAACATTTTGTGAGAAAAATGTTGTTCTTGTACTTGACCTTATCAAATGACTCATCATATGTGACATTTGCCAAACTTAACTACGCCGGTGAATGAACATTCATTCAGGGTGGTTGGTCAATGACCGTGTCAAATCTCAAAATGAAAGAGAAAAAGGGAGCAAGGTAAGAAAAAATTACTTGGCCGCGAGTTATCCTGCAAAATTATGCAGAAGCAAAATTGCGGCATTGCATAATGAACTTGGATTTGGGACAAAAAGGGCAAAAGATTAGAAGAAACGTGTGTTACTTAGGAAAGTATTGGGAGCATGGAATCGATTTGGTCAATTTTGGGTGCCACCCTCGTCGTTGTTGTTCATCACTTCATCTGACGAAGTCGCATATTCTCTGTTCCTAGGCAATAGCATCTCAAAGCGAATGCTCGACATTTTGGAGCAAATCCAATCGTAAAAAAGAGAATATATAAAACATTCTGCTGAGACAACTCAACGCTACGGGACCGAAGTACTTCTGGAATTATTTTTTTTTTTAAAAAGTAAATTTGTTTGGATAGAGTATTATTTACAATAATTATTGTAGTATTTTTTGTAACTTAATGTATGTGAAATAAAAAAGTAAATTAAAAAATGTATTTATAATGTAAGTGAAATGTAATTTAAAAAAATAATAATGTATCCAAACAAACCCACTATTTCTCGAATTAATGAAAAAAATCCTCAATTTCATCCTCGCACAAAAAAAAAAGAAGCAAATATTGACATATTTGTTTTTCTTTTGAAAACTAGGACTCGTCCTTTATAAGTGAAAAGAAAGCAAGAAGAGGAAAATCTTATTACACACTAACTTAATATTCAATATTTAGAAGCATCACGTTTTTTCTTTTTCTTTTTTTCAAGAAGAAAAACGATAGACAAATTTCTGGTTGGTTTACAAAATTGGTCCATTAATATCTATGACCAATCATGAAGAATTTTTACTAAACCAAAAGATAGAGAGTCTCACCTTTTAATGCAACTCAATAAAAATCTTTAAAATAATGTAAGATAATCGTGTGATTTCCAAGGACCATTTTGTCTTTTTAGTCATCCAGTTATTCTACTGGCGATTAAGAAAGGCAAAAGAAAGAAGAAAACCCAAGTTGTGAATGAATGGATGGTTTTTTATTTTTATTTTTATTTTTATTTTTTTGAGGGAATGAAATGGATGAATTAAAGCCAAAGGATGGGAAACGGAAGAGAAGAGAAAACAACTTGGGTTTGTGGGGCTAGGAATGGTAGAGAAAATCGAGAAAGTTATACAGTAGACCCTAAGACCATAGAAAGAAAAATGTTTAAATTTAACCAAAAAAAAAAAAGAATTTAAATAGAGAGAAAAGGGAGGAACATAAAATAAAGGAAATAGTAGAATAAAACCAAGAAAGGTACAGTACACGAACTAATGAAATGGAAACTTCCCAAAAATAAATAAAGGAAAATGAAAAAAAGACCCTCCTCCCTTTCCTTTCTCTCTCTCCCTCAATTCCTCCTCAACCAAACACACCACATACAGTAGAGAGAGAAAGTTGTGTGGAGAGAGAGAGAAGGAGAGAAAAGAGAAAGGAAAGAGAAAATACTGCCAAAGAAACAAAAAAAAAAAAAGAGATATCTCATCTCCTCTCCTCTCTTCTCCTCTCTTTTCTGGATCTTCATTTCTCTGTTCTTCTTCTATTTGTAGATAAAAGAAATTTTCGATCTCTTCTCCTTTTCTTTTCTTTCTTTTGTTTGTAATTTTGTTGTAAATTTGACTTTCGGCCATGCGGAGAGGCAGAGCAGCCGCAGCGGCCAAGCAAGCGGCGGCGGCTGCAGCAGCCGGAGAAACCAATGGATCTGGAGGATCTAAAGAGATCAGATTCCGTGGTGTAAGAAAAAGACCTTGGGGAAGATTTGCCGCCGAGATCAGAGACCCCTGGAAAAAAACTCGAGTTTGGCTCGGTACCTTTGACTCAGCCGAAGATGCGGCTCGAGCCTACGACGCCGCTGCTCGGACTCTCCGGGGTCCGAAAGCTAAAACCAATTTCCCTTTGCCATCAACCTCTTCTTATCATCATCCCCACCAGTTTAGTAATTATCAAAACCCTAATAACCCTAATTTTAATAATAATGACCCTGCCATGTTTATAGATCACCCTCAAAACCGGTTGTATCACCCGGAGCCGCACCAGATTTTGCACCCTCAGCGGCCCACTTCTAGCAGCTTGAGTAGTACTGTGGAATCTTTCAGTGGTCCCAGACCTCAGACGACGGCCGCGGCGGCGACTTCCATGATTCCGTCCAGTTCCAGAAGACATCCTCGGTCGCCGCCGGTGGTGCCTGATGATTGTCATAGCGACTGCGATTCATCCTCCTCCGTTATTGATGACGGCGATTGCGACATCGCTTCGTCTTCCATCCGGAAGCCGCCATTGCCATTTGACCTCAACTTGCCAGCGCCGGTGGATGTTGACGCTGATGACCTTCACTGCACAGCTCTATGCCTTTAATGGATGTTCTGATCTGTCTGATGATAATATGATTTCCGAACAATTCGATATGGATGTTCGGATTTTCCTTTTTCTCTATTTTTTCGTTTTAAGCCGGAAAAATTCCCCAAAAAAAAATTGAAAAAAAGGGTCATAGGCAGGGTAAGACTAAGGTGATGCTGTAAGAGAGATGAGATTGGCGGGTCATATGTTGGTCTGTCTGCTATGAGTCTGTTGTCTGAAGAGAAATTACCTCTTTTTTCCTAAAAATATTCTTAAGATTATGATTTTAATGTTATTATGGTTAGAGGAATGACTGAGATGGATGCTTTGAAACATGGGCTAGAGTGTGATATGATATCATAAATGTATGATGAACTGATTACTCTTATTTTTGTATCTTAACTGTATGGGAGCTTTGGGATGTAGAGCAGTCTCTACTGTTGTTGTTGCTCTTGAAGTGATACGATATTTACTTTAGTATTTACTTGTAAAACTAGACTGGGTCAAACAGTTCTGAGGTGCAGCTCATGTTGATTTACGAGGATATGAACATTGCCACCCTTTGTTTTATGTAAAATGAGAGCTTTATCTAATTTGATTGACGGTCAAAAGGAAGTTCTTCTTTAAATGAATCTGTAGATTTGTGTGCTATTTCGTAAATCTTGGTTGTTGATGAGTTTTTGTTTGCTAGGCTTGTGTATTAATGGTGTAGAGGTTCATATGCAAGCCCTGTCATTAGTTTAGTATTTAAGCATGAGTATGTAGTCAGTGTTGAAGTAAAAAGTGCATTGAATGATTGATCAAGTCGGTAGACTTGAAGCCATGCATGAGATTTTCCTGTTGGAAGTTATGAATTGCAAGTTATCGTGTGTGGTATGGAGTATTGTTTGTTTTTTGATTTGTGGATGGCTCTTGTTATGTTTCTTTCTTCGGCATTTGGATGCTTGAAATGAGGAAGCATTGAACCTAGAAATATTCAACTGATTGGATCTAAGTTGAGGATTGAATTTGTTGGCTAATTTGTTTGGTGTACTAGTAATAACAAAGCTATTAGCCTATCGATCTGTTTCTTACCATCTTAAATACTTACTTTTTTTAGAGCTTGACATCATCTATTGCTTGCAGAAGTTTGTTGAATTCATGTAGTATACCTTTGTAGTGCTCTGACTTGCATCATAATGCCCTTCCTTTTTTCCCTGTGGTTGTGCTTTGCTCTGCATAAGCATCTTAGTTGTATCACAATGGATGAACTTGTGCTTTGAATCTTGTACCAGAATGATATGTAAATACAATTAGCTTGAGATAATTCGGTCTGGCAGTTTTTTTGCCTCTCATATGTTTAGAACTGCGAAGCTTGTTCTTGTTAACCATTCACTTGTGTTTTTTCTTTTCATTTGTTTTGCATCTGGCAAATTACCTCTAGGAGCAAGTTACATGCTAGCACTTTTGCAAGGTAAGAAGTTGATTGGGTGGGAATAGCCAAACACTATGCTCTACTTGGTTGCTAGGACCATGGGATTGTGGCTAGTTATATATTAGTGAATGAGAGGTTTTGTGATCAAATGGTGATGCATTGAATACTCTAGTGAGTGGATGGATAGGTTTATGGAGGCTTCTTTGATTTTTGTTGAGGGTAGTTTATACCTCTCTTGCTTGATGGTCACATTAGATGTGCATACTGTGTTGTAGATGCTAGGTACTTTGACTTTGTACACGTTGGCTCACTGAAAGATGATAGGATCTGTACCTTCCTTCCTCCCTTCCCCATATATTTGGTGTTTCATTCTGTCGAAAACTCCTTTTTTTGCCTGGCAAGGCCGATGCCTACTTTTTGAACATTTTCTGAAAAACTTAAATAAACACCCTGTTCTTATTCTGAGTTGCTTCCTTTAATCCTGCTATTCGGCATCAAATAGAATCTCCTGCTGAGATTAATGCGCTTTGGTACCATGGGGACATAGTTGCAAAGGTCTTCCTTTTGAGTCTTGTTATCAAGTGTTCTGTTGGATTTCAATGCGAATGAACTTATCATAACCATCAGCTATTTTGGCGGGTAATGCACAATTTAAATGATGTATACAGCAGTGCATTTTATGATCTCATGGAAGAACAAACTCGTGTGAGGCGGGCACTTTTGGTCTGGGGGAATGACTAACAGTAGTATTTATTTGTCATGATTTGACCGGTTCTTGCGCCTGTGTAAGTGACCAGAATTGGAATTAGCTCATGTACTGGTGACTGATTTGGCGTAGTTATGTTGAACTGGCTGAATGTCAAGTACTGTAATTGCCTAAAATAAATAAAAAAGGGTACTGTAATTCTTTGCTTCCTCCAATAAACATGGAAGTGGGAGTGAGACTAGGGAGTAAGGGAGATCTAATTGCAATTCTCGTCGTATCCTACTTTTATTCATTCTTTCCAGTTGAGATGCAGTCAATTTCCCTGAAAACAATTGGTCAAAAGTTAAAGAATTGCCCGCAAGATATTCTGCAATCTTAATCCATTTCTACAGTTTAGTGTGTAGTGGAAAAACCTTTTTTAAAAAAAAAAAAAAAACTTGTCCTGGAGAAATGAACTAGGCTTTTTAATATATTTGGATTTGGAATTGTAGGTGAGTGGGTTCCCCAGCATTCCAGTCCTCAAAGCTACTTATGTACTAATAATAATACGTTGAGCAAGTATATTTCCCTACGTCAAAGTCCACCTTCCTCTCGTAGTTTGCGGCCGTTGAGATTGAAACTCTACATTTAGTCCATGTCCCAGAATCTATCAACCCCTCGGACCATGGAGAGGTGTTAGGGGAAAGTACTTGAGCTCCTTAGACATCAAAATCTTTGGTGGGAACCGGCATTGCAGGTTCTGTTTAGATGGTGGACGATTATATAAGGAGCGGGGCAGGGACGGTCAACCATCCTGAACAATATTTGACCCTTAATTACTGTGTTTGGATAGAGAGTATTATTTGAAATATTATTTAGAATAATTACTATAGTATTTTTTGTGATGTGATATATATGAGATAAAAGGTGATTGAAAATATAAAAAGGTGAATTGAAAAATGTGTTTATGATGCAAGCGAAATATTATTTGAGATAATTTCACTATCCAAACAATATATTTTTTTGAATGTTTTTATAATTCTATGTAAATTTTCTGTACATCCTTTTTACAATAGAAGTGAGATATTTGTTATTGTTTAAGTGGATTCCATATATAATAATTAGTTTTTATTGTTAAGTTTTATAAATAGTTCACGCAAATTATATCTTATTTAAAAAATATTATATTATTCAAAAAGATTATCATGGATAATCGTTCGTGTCCGTGGTCGAATTATGTATATCAACCCATTTGTCAGAATACAGCCAATTGGAATCCTAGTGGCATGCATATTAGATTGGAGCAAGTTTTTGGGATCGAAATAATTAACGTCCCCATTTTGGCCGCTAACCTGCACAGACATGTTGGAAGAGAAAAACCAAAGGGAAAAGAAACAAAACCTTTTTAGAGCTCCGTTTGAATTGAGAAATTTGATGAAAATTTTGAAATTGATCTAAATCCCTCTAGTTGTTTGGATTACTTGAGGTATATTTGGATTTATAATTTATTAATTATTTAAATATATTTTAAACACTAAATTAATTGATGATTTACAAAAATAAATATATATTGAGTGATCAAAACAATTAAAGAGATTTGAAAGGATTTCAAATCTTTCAACAGATCTCTCAATCCAAATGCAATATATGAGAATTGAATTTTGGCTCATCTTGTGCCCCTTTTGGGGTTGTAGTGCTTTTGGTAAAAAAGCACGTTTAGTTGTTAAAAGTATTTTCAAGGCATTCGGTGAATATTATCCCATAAAATTATGAATAAATTTTTTTGTGTTAAAAGCACTTTTTGCAAAAAAAAAAAAAAAATTTTGGTGCTTTTAGAGTAACTTTTGTTATTTAAAAAATAAAACATTAAATTTAATTATTTTATTCTATATTATAAACTAAATAAAGAGATAAATACATTTAAAAATTTTCGAATCACATATTATCTAATACAATAAGTACTTATTGAACTATGTCTCCAAATAGTATACTTAAAAGCACTTAATAAGTACTTCTATCAGGAGCTCTCTTAGAAAAGTATTTTTCCATAAATTACCGTAACCCCGAACGAACCCTTAATCATATTAAACCAAGTCTTCTTAGTTAAATTGGTCATTCGGCAAAGTATAGGTTCCTAGTAGGTGTAGGAGTAGGAATTGACCCAATTCCAAAGGTCTCCTCGTAGTAGAAGTACATCTTATACTGAATATATATGTCAAGCGTTTTATTTATAAACATAATGTAATTTGTATACTAATTAATACAAGAAGTATGATAACCGGACCGAATTGCACGGAATCCCAACCGCATTGAGTTCTTTTCCACAAAAAACAGATGAGCCAATGAACGTTTGACGTCAATTTCCATCCCAACTTTTTTGCTACCTGTAAAAACCAAAAAACCAAAGGCAGGACTCATGAACTGCATCCAATCAACCACTGGGCCAATGGCTCAGTGGCCACCAGGAGGGATTAAGTCCCTTCTTGGTTGGACTGTTGGTGAGGGTTCAAATCTCATCAGCAGCGAAAAAAATTTAAGAATTGTGCCATAACATTTCCTTGGTCTAGTTGGGTCTGTATACCCACTAACCCTTACAACAGCCTCTTTAGGCTCCCCCTCCCCCCTAGATTAGGATAGAGTAGGTTATACACATGTATCGTTGCTGACAAAAAAAAAAAGAACTGCATCCAGATGAGTCCCAGGTAACGCTAAATTCAACGAATACAATTGACAAAAAAATCTCGATTAGTTTCTGCAAAGGTATCTTCAGCCGAAGAACTGATAATGTTGTATTATACCACCACTCCATTAAAATACAAGCAATCGAGACGTAATCCCGAAGATTCAATGCCTATTTTTTTAAAAAAATTTGGAAATAAATATTTTAGCAGCACAAAATTTATAATATGATTTTCTATAAGCGACTGGTCTGACATTATCATGTGGAGAGCTGGCCTTTTTGTGCTTAATTAGAATCTCCAACTTTACACGTTGCAAACCAACGCTCATATGTGCAGTGTCGTTTTTCAGTTAATTACAGCTGTGATTGGATGCACTAATGTAAGAGGCATCTTTTCACCACAAATCCCTTAATATTTTAAGAACTCATCCTGCCTGAACAACCCTACCCAGACGTACAAGTTTGGTTCGAGGATTCAAGTCTTGCTAGCAATTTTTAACATTTCCAGATCAGATCGCATCTGATGTTAAGGGGGAAAAAAAAAAGGAGTAAAAGAGTTGTTACCACACGACTATTGCAGTTGGAGATGCTCATCTCGACTGGTTCTGTTCAAAATGAATTTGGATAAATTCGGTTCCAATCATCATCACTATCTATAAGCAATCAATGGTAGTACCCCCTGACAGGAAGTTTTACACCAATCAATACACTACTTGCATCGACATCCATCCGGGGGCACACACGCATCTACTAGTTCTATGGCGTTTACAGGAAGAAGATGAATCGTTATACTCTCATCAGTCAAAAGTGGTGGCACGGGCTGGTCTTTATTAGAAGGAAAACTACCCAAAGCACAAAGGCAAGAAGGAAACAACTATGAGCATGAGATGGATGCCAGCTCTCGCTGTCTCACATGCTGCTTGAGATTTTAGGTGCACCCGACTTCGGCCTCCGTGACATCGACTCGGATCAGATTATTGCTTTTTAACACCGCGCGTTTTACGGACATGGTGGAAACTTGCTAGTATCTATTAGACTCAATCTAAAATCAAATAAGAGTACTTTACTTCTGTTTGGATTGTGAATTATTAGAGATATTTTTACTGTAGCACTTTTTGTGATGTGATGTATGTGAGATAAAAAGGTAATTGGGAAGGTAAAAAGGTGTATTGGAAATTGTAATGATGATGTAAGCAAATAAATTTGAGGAAATAAAAACCAATCCAAACAAATTGTTTGTCAGTTTTCTTGACTGTGTATTAGACAATAATGACTCTTAAAAAAATTCAGAAAATACAGTCCATTTAGGTAAACTCTTGATTTTTGCAATGTGGTGAATTTTCGAAAATCCCTTTCTAACTATGCATTCTCTACTTTTCAAACAGAAAAGAAAAAAAAAGAGAGAAAATATGCTTCGTCTGGATTAGTTGTTTTTGAAGGTATTTTTGAAAATTTTTATTGTAGCAGAGTTTTTAGAATATATTTTGAGATATTTTTAGAAAATATTTTGAAATATTTAAGAATATTAGAGTTTTTAAAATATATTTCGAAATATTTTTTAAACATTAAAAAAAATTTAGACTCCTTTTTAGAATATCTTTTAGAGTATATTTTAAATTTTTTTATAATATTTAAAAAATTAATATTAAAAAAAATTGTAGAATCCAAACAGAGTTGCACCTTTCCCAATTGTGCATGTACTCTTGTTTAATTCACAAATTTATTTTCATCATTAACTTTTTTTTTTTTATCAAAATATTTTGATCATTAACTTGGTGCTGCGAAATGTTGATCAAACTCGAAACAAGCTGTCCAATCGAAAGGGAAAATCATTCTTATAGCTCAGTAATCAGTCAATCACTCCCCGTTCAGTTGCATTTGATTTTTTTTGTTTTCTTTATTTGGTGGTTCGATAAACAACAAAATTTGTGGACCAAATAGGACGAGAGTCGTGACAAAATGATCGCAAAAGAGGACGAAAATGATTCGAAAGATTCACCATCTGCCCCTATTGTAGAACATAGCAATGCTCCCTCTCGTTAACTGCAAGTAAATTAACCAACAATTTAAGGTGTCGGGGGAGAATCCTAAAATACTTGCTCCCGCAGCCGGAATCCCCTCCCATTTCTTTTCTTCATCCCCACCCTGGTGGCCAAGCCAACTCTTTTTATTCCACCACCACCATAGCCAATAATTCACCTGCCACATTTCTCCGCCCCATTCGTCCGTCCTTCCTACGCGCCCCATATTTCCCGTTTGACTCACAATCCCAGCCAAGCATCCAAGAATCAAGATTCAAAGCCAACTCATAATCTCAACCAAGCCAAATAGTACTATATTTATTTTCCTAGTATAATAAAAACCTTAAATCAGACCCCATTTCAAACCAAAATCAAGGAGCCTTCCGAATTTCGCACCCTCCTCCCAACTCCTATTTCTCTCTGCCTCTTCAATTCATAATAGTTTAACCCTCGTTCATACGATGAACTGATTGTTTTTCCCTTTCGGGTAAATACTAAATGATCAATGGAAGCCGACAGGGAAGCGTCGTTGAACGAAAACAGCAAGAAGGCATTGTTAGCTAGAAGTGCATCACATGCACAAGATGAATTGAAGAGTTTCAGGACATGGCTGAAATGGATGTGCGTGGATCAATCTGATTGGTGGACTGCGTTTCTTTCGTGGTCTGTTTTTGTGGTATTGGCTATCGTCGTCCCTTGTCTCTCCCATTTCTTTTTGGCTTGTAGTGATTGTGATAGCAGACACAGCAGGCCTTATGATACCATTGTGCAGCTTTCTCTTAGCACCTTGGCGGCCCTATCTTTCATTTGCCTTTCCCAGTTTGTGAGGAAATATGGGCTCCGGAGATTCTTGTTCTTCGATAGGCTTTGTGATGACAGCGAGACCGTCAGAAAAGGATACACCGTTCAGTTCAATGTAAGTTTCTTTCTTTCTTCCTTTGTTACTTTTTGTATTATTTAAAGTTACTGGCTTTGATGTTTAAGCATCCGACTTGTTTTCATGTATGGTTGATGATCAATCACGCGTTAGGGGTCAAGACAATAGAGGTTTCGACTTTGAAATTTCTGTCTTTTCGGCTAAATCAACCTGGTATTCTGATCGTCCACGTTTATGGTAAAGGATCTCATTCTTTGGTTTTTGGAAATAGTCAAATGGGGATCCTAGTATGTGATTAGGATAGGAATAGTGTATATACACCTGCGAGTTCGGAGAACTATGAATTCGTAAACATGTATGATTGTGTAGGGTGGTAAATTTAGTGTGGATCTTCTTGGAACATGCCATTTTGCTTAATTGTTTTGATGAGTGGCCTAAAAGTAGTATTTGTTTCCTGGAAACGAAAGGTCAGTCCTCTAGTAGTCTGGTGAACTGTAACCTGTCAAGTGTCAACTTAGAACAGGTTCTTCTTCTCAAACCATCAACTTTTCTAGATTGAAGAATTCTGAGGGCAGGAAGTAGTGGTGAGGGGGGGGGGCGCAAAATAGCTGTATATAGGGGGAGGAGAGCTATATACAGCTCAAGACTTAAATTGTTGTTTATCACCCTGTTGTTGAGAACCACATTTATCACCCAATTAAACCTTTCTGTCAGCATTGTGAAGGAAAAAGGTGGTATATTGTGGTTGGATTGTTAAGTGCTTAAATTTCATAGGCAATCCTGGAAATAAAATTCTTGGTTAGTTCCTTTTCAATAACGAAAATAATCAGGTCAGGAGATAATACTAAAGCACTAGTCATAATCTGTGCATTAAGTTTGCTAACGGCGTAAGATTTGATGCCTAGCAAGTGATCATAGCTCTGGCAGTGAAATTGCAGTGATGTTTAAATCAATCAAGTAATTTGCTTTTCTGACAACCAGTCGCTATCTAATAGCCATTATTCTGTTTTGACCAATCAAGTAATTTGCTTTTTTCGACAACCAGACCCTTTCTAATGGCCATTATTCTGCTTTGATCAACATGATTGGCAATATTGTCTTTATATGCAGAGATCCCTGAAGATCGTATTCATCTTTGTGATACCTTGTTTCACAGTGGAGTGCGCTTACAAGATTTGGTGGTATAGCTCGGGTGGCACCCGAATTCCCTTCTTGGGCAACATAATAGTGAGTGACACTGTTGCATGTATTTTAGAGCTTTGCTCATGGCTCTACAGGACTGTGGTCTTCTTCCTGGTGTGCACTCTCTTTCGCCTCATCTGTTATCTTCAGATCCTCCGATTACAAGACTTTGCACAAGTCTTCCAGGTAGAGTCTGACGTCGAATCAGTGTTGAGGGAACACCTCAGGATCAGAAGGCATTTAAGAATTATAAGCCACAGATACCGCTTATTCATTTTATGGGCATTGATCATCATAACAGTTAGCCAGTTTGCATCCCTACTCATGACTACGCGCTCAACTGCTGATCTTAATATATACAAAACCGGTGAACTTGCTGTACGTTTCCTAATTCCATATTCTTTTCCAATATTTCCATGATCTGTTTATGAGAGAAATTTGAAGCTGAATGCCTCATCTTTGGTATGCAGCTATGCTCCGTCAGCCTTCTTGCAGGGCTGATGATCCTGTTAAGAAGTGCAACCAGAATTACACACAAAGCACAAGCTGTTACATGTCTTGCGGCCAAATGGCATGTCTGTGCAACAATAGATTCGTTCGATACAACTGAAGCTGAGACGCCTATTTCTAGGGTGCCTGTCAACCACGTTTTTCCGGTGAGTTCTGATGGATCTGACGCTGATGATGATGTTGGCGATGAAGAGGATGATATAGACCACACCAAGCTCGTTCCATCATACAACTACAACACAATTTCATTCCAAAAGAGACAAGCCTTAGGTGAGTTGGTATAAAACCTCATACAGTCCAAGAAAAAAGCCTTTTACTACCACTACATCAGGAATGTGGATGATAGTGCATCAAATTCGTACTTGTGTTATTGATTTTTTGTCACATGATCATGATGCCGGGCTGTTCTCAACTGTATCTTCTTTCAACTTTTGGCTTTCTTAAAGCTAGGAAAAGCCGAATTCAATCAGAAACTACACAATACATGTTTCTGGAATTCTGATTTCGGCTTTTGAAAAATGCAGCTTTTACGAAAGTCAGAATCAATTGAGAACAACCTGGCTATCTCATCGTATTATCTTTGTCGCCTAAATAACCAATCCTCAGAAACAATTTTTTGTTTTTTGAGTTTGTAAATTAGAGACTTGATGGTGTATGCGAGGCAGCTGATTGTTTTGGATGTTGCTATGCATGTCGCAGTGACATACTTTGAAAACAATAGAGCGGGAGTGACAGTCTATGGATTCATGCTGGATAGGACCTCGCTTCACACGATATTTGGCATAGAGTTGTCCCTTGTGCTTTGGTTGCTTGGAAAGACCATCGGTATTTCATAGAAAAGAAACAAGAGGGTTGCGAAATTTTGTGTGGGATTAGCATTTAGGCCATGTTGGGCAATTGACCCCTGAGAAGAGATTTGAGGCGGTTTGCTTTGTCGCCGCCCATTACCATCCATGAACGATCAGCGACGAGTGACAGCGACGGAGGAAGGTCTGTCTAGCTATAGCTCTAGCTGGCGACATCTATTCAACATTTTTTTGTCAAAATATCCTTCGTGCGTTCTTCTTCATCTTCTTCTTTTGTGTATTTTTTTTTTTCAAATAGCTCTTGATTTCTATTTTTTCTTGTGAAGTATCAATGTCGATTAATGTTTCTTTGTTTGTACTTATGCTGCAGATGATATGTAACGTATTTATATCTGTTGAGCTACTGTCATCATTTTATTTTATTTTATTTTTTTTTAAGAAAAGAAATTTGGATAAGTACGGCTCCCGTCACCACTTTTCTTGGTAATGTCCAGCTGGGATTATTTTTATGATGGTAAAGTAATATGAGTCTATTTTTTGGTATTTACACCAAAGAAAAATATCTTCCCCAGTGGGGACATGGGATGGAGGCATTAAGAAATTTGAGACGCTCCTTTGATGAGCACTAATGATGATATAGGAGTAAACGATTGTACTCTCAAAGGAAAAAAAAAAACTTCAGTCAACGTCTCCACGGTCGAAATGTGACCTTCACTCTGACGTGTCCATGCTGGAATTGGAAATGCGTGTGTGCGTGTTCCGTTTTGTCATTTGTGCAGTTTGCCTCGCAAATCTCGGGAGCTTGAAAGCTAAACAAAATTTTTTTTTTCTACCATATTTTTATTTATATTTCTACTCTAATATATTTTAAGGGATAATACAGTTGGATCAACGGAATCGACGAAGAGCTGAACTATCGTTGAATCATACGGAGTGTGCGATACACTCATATGAATTTAAAAAAATCACAATAATAACAAAGTGATCGGAGGCAAAACCACAATATGGATATACACAAATGTTTATTCACAAGTTCTAAAAACCCAAGTCAAGATCGCTGCCTACTTCCATGGCTTTGCTTACAATAAAGAAACAAAGCACTCTTAACGCGAGAATAATATATGAAAATTGGATGTGTACCAAGGGGAAAAAAAAAAACTAATGACAGGATAAAGTTAAGAGACGCAAAAAAGATTAATAGTCGAGTGTATTTGGGTAGAAAATTATTTAAATTTTATTTAGTAATCATATTAGCACTTTCTTTCTTTGATGTAATTTGTACTGGATAAAAGTATAATAAAAAAAATTATAAAAAATGTATTTATGATACAACAAAAAATTCTTTCCAAATAATCAAATATGCAAGACACACTCAAAATGAACAATACATTCAATGAGTAACAATTCTCAATGGGATAGTTTAGCGATAATAATTATTTGAGTGAATATTAATAGTTCGATATTAATAGAATTTGTTCTACCACATGCAAAGACTAAATTTAAATACTTATGTCATGGTTGTGAAAACTTACTAGTGTGCTTTTCTAATTCGTTATTGCCTTTCATAATGTGGCCTCTGTTAGCATAAACTCTTTGGAAAACATGTGCAACTATGCCAATTTTTGTTATTATTATTATTATTTTTAATGTTCAAGGAGTTTATAGCTTTTTGTTGTTTCCATATTAAAAGCACACCTTAGTCATTAAGGAGACAAATCATAGGGACATGGAGAAGGGTATTTTCAATAATAATAAATCAGATGCCAAAAAAAAAAGAAAAAGAAATTGAACACCTAAAACGACGACGTCGAAAGTTAAATTTAATTGCCTCGCGTCCGCAAAATGGCTCTCTCCTTTCCGCCTAACGGAAGCGATGGCACTAATCTTTCTTCAAATCCTGTTGCTTAAAAACCAACGAACTCCTAAATTAAAGCCGCGGGGGGCTGGTGCATTCGCTTCAGAGAACGTTTAATCATTTGGAAAGCGGAATCGAGTCATGGAAATTGATTCCGCTCCAATCAGCCGATGCTCCAAAGAAAACCAGAAGATCTATCAGGACTGGTTCGCTTTTGCTGATTCAGGTCTCTTTTTCTTCCCCAAATCTCCCCCCTCTCTTACACATTATCCTTTTTGTTTCAAAATTATTCAATTTTTGAACTCTTTCTATTTGATAAATTTTGATTTTTTGTAAATTTTCTTCAAATTTCAGATGGAGATGGGCGACTTACAGGAGCTGATGCCACCAAATTCTTTGCCCTCTCAAATTTACCTCGCCATGATCTTAAACAGGTTTTGTTCCTAGCTACGTATTCAGCATTGTCTCCTCTCTTGTTTTCCTTTTTGTTCAAGTTTAATCTCACTTATTTGTTTATTTAATTCTTTTGGTTTAATAAAAGATTTTTATGGTAATATGATAGTATTCCGTAATAAATGTCTCTCATCGACACTGCTTCGGCTTTATATGACTGCATATTGTGGTTGCTTGTGTTGTTGAAACCATATTACCAGCATGGATGCTCGTACGTGTATATTTCTCAGCTTACTAGCATTTCTAATTAAGTCATGTAAATATTAGCCTCCTACAAATTTATGCCGTTTATGTATCTTTTGGTGATTTTTTTTTTTTATTATTTTCCTTGTCTTCCACAAGGTTTGGGCTATTGCAGATTCTAAACGACAAGGTTTTCTTGGTTTTAAAGAGTTTATTACGGCAGTTCAGGTTCTGATATCTTCTCTCCCTCATTTATATTTGGCTTAGCTCCAGTATCGGAAAAGATGCTAATTTTCTCTTGTATCTTAATTTCTAGTTAGTTTCTTTGGCACAAGCGGGGCATGCATTAACTAGTGATATCATATACGCTGAAGGTAAGTAGCAGTATGGTTTCACCTTCGTTCTCTTTGTTTGGGAATAATGTGGTCCAGAGGAGTGATAAGCATATTGATGCTTTCTGGTCTGTCTGTCTTGGAATCTACTGTATCCTTTTCATATGTTAGCCTTACTATTTTAGCAAATTATAATTGTTACAGTTGACTTTGAAAGTCTGAAACCTCCAGCAATGGATGGGTTGGATGCGCTACTAGCTGTGAGTATACCAATGTCCTACCTAATTCTTTTTGCAAATTTCTTGGATCGTTCACTGATAATTCTCACTTTGTTATTGCATTTATGCAGAAGAAAAAGCATACACCGAAAAGTGAGCTAGAACAAAATGGTGAGACTGTTATTGATCTAGCTACATATTTTGTGTTTCTTTCCTCTTTTCCTTGTTTAGAGACCTGAGTTTGTAAAGTTCATATTTGTTCTGCAATTCAGGCATTCCTCAGTTGCAGTCTTCACCATCTGCTAATTGGTTTTCTTCGTCAAAGTCTGCAAAGAAGGTGCATTGTAACAACTACTTTGTCTCTAAAGGATGAAATATCGCACTTTTTCCTATACTTTTTGCATTGATACATTTTACACAATCCATGTTATTTAATTCTTTGCATTTTCTGTTCCCTTTATAGACTCTTATTTCTAGTGTTGGGTAAACTGTTTTACAATACTCTCTATTATGTATCAAAGTAATGTGATGCAGCAAGATGATAAACAGAACGGATTTGGGGCTGTAGAGAGGTCAGACTGGAAGATTTGATATATCTTCTGTGGACATTATCGAAGCTGCCATAGGACTCTAGTACATGACAAGATGACAAAAAAGTTTGATATGGACCGTAGTACATCAACTAGTATGCTAGTAGGACTTGAACACTATTCCACAAAGAGCACTTCTTAATGTGCAAGAACTTGTCTATTGATGATTAAATTTGCATCATGTAAACACACTTTACTTATTGTTTTGGGTCCTATAATGAGCTTTGCTTTTGCTTTGTGTCCTGTCAGGTGTCTCTAAGCTCTGTTACATCAATTGTTGATGGATTGAAGAAGTTGTACGTCCAAAAACTGAAGCCATTGGAAGCAACATATCGTTTCAATGATTTTGTTTCCCCTTTGTTGGTGAGTCATGTGCATCTGCTTTGTTCTTCACTTGAGGGATTTGGATATGGTTGTGATTCCATTGTCTTAATTAACTGAAATCATAGTTGACTGGATTGTTCCTTTCCCTAGACAAATAGCGATTTTGATGCTAAGCCCATGGTGATGTTGTTGGGTCAATACTCAACTGGGAAAACAACATTCATTAAACATCTGCTCAAAACGAGTTATCCAGGTATTTAGATCTTCATGCGGAGTCTGCGTATCTACTCTAATATCTCCTTAGAAGATAGGACCTTTCTGATCATTTTATGCGTTATTTTCACAGGTGCTCACATTGGACCAGAGCCTACAACAGACAGATTTGTTGTTGTTATGGTATTTTTGCCACTCAATTATTTTTCAATTTTCTTTAATAGTTCATCTGTATCCAAATCATTATTCAGTGGATGAAAAAAAAGTAAATATTTGCCTTACCAGTATAACCCCACAAAGTTTCAAATATTAGATTTCAAGATTTCTTATTCCAGAATTCCAACTCCACATTAGGCATAAGGAAAGTAATTGGAAATTTGTTTACTTTTATTCTTGGGCTTATTGCTTTATTGTGTTTTCTACAGAATGGACCTGATGAAAGAAGTATTCCAGGGAACACCATTGCTGTACAAGCAGATATGCCATTCAGTGGTCTGACTACTTTCGGAACTTCCTTTTTGTCAAAATTTGAGTGCTCTCAAATGCCACACCCAGTAAGTGGCTACTTATTCCCCCTTCCCCCCCCCCCCCTCCCTGCAAAAAACTAGCAGAATCTCCTGAAATGGTTTTCAAACTCACTGTTCATTTGAACTTTATAAGCTGTTGGAGCATATTACATTTGTGGACACTCCCGGAGTTTTATCAGGAGAAAAGCAACGAACACAGAGAAGTTATGACTTTACTGGCGTCATATCGTGGTTCGCTGCAAAATGTGACCTCATTTTGCTTTTGTTTGATCCTCACAAACTTGATATAAGTGATGAATTCAAACGTGTAATTGCATCTCTACGAGGTCATGATGATAAGATTCGGGTAGTCTTGAATAAGGCTGATCAAGTTGATACTCAACAAGTAAGTAGGTAGAATCAATTTCATCATCCAACACTGTGCCAAATATCAAAATATAGTTCTAGTCTTCTGATATACTTGCCTCCCTTCTCCCTGAATTGTAGCTTATGCGAGTTTACGGAGCTCTAATGTGGTCTCTTGGCAAAGTTCTGAACACTCCTGAGGTTACTCGGGTCTATATTGGGTATGGTCTATACTTGCGTCTTTGTTCATTGTATGTGCTTAGCACGCATCGCATGTTGTGAGACTAGGAAAGATTTTATTCTTCACGGAATATTAGAGTGAGTATGTATTTATATCTTGAGCCCTTCAAATCTGAGTCATGTTCAATATAGGGATTGCTAATAGGATATGATATTCAGCTTTGACCATTTAGTCATTTAAGTGACTATATCTTGTAACTGCTGCTCATCATTAACTCATTTAAGCGACTAATCTAATAACTGCTGCTCATTTTGATGATAAGCACAGTCACCCTATGGCAGTACAAGAACGTTTTGAAGCCCACAAGAATGTCTACCATTTGGCTTCAATAAAGTTTTATTGTCCTTCTCACTCTTCTGTTTGTACATAAGGCCCAAGGCAGATAAATAAATAATTTGGAATAACTTTAGTGCCAAAGCACGTTACTGCATCATCTCCACTTTGTGTTTATGTTAATTAGTAGACATGGAATTCTCTTAGCCTCACCATGCTCGTCATATCTTCAACTATTTTTTGATGAGATTAGTGTTTCCGACCGACATGAGGACTTGGGAATGATTTCTGTGTGTACTGCTGTACGATTATCATAGATTTTCCTTTTCATCCCATCAGTTCTCCATGTTGCACGCAATTTTATGACTGCCTTGCTTTGGCACAGTTCTTTCAATGACAAGCCTATCAATGAGGTCGCCACTGGTCCTATTGGAAAAGAGCTTTTTGAGAAAGAACAAGATGACCTCCTTGCAGATCTGAAGAATATACCCAAAAAGGCTTGTGATCGTAGAGTAAGTTGACCAGTTCTGCTTACGTGAATGCTTTGCTTGCTTTCAGATGAACTAATTTGGCTTGTCGGGGAGTTTAACTTCTTGGGTTGATAAGTTTCCCTGAATTTTTTTTTTGTGCAGATAAATGAATTTGTAAAGCGTGCTAGGGCTGCCAAGATTCATGCTTATATCATCAGTCATCTAAAAAAGGAGATGCCTGCCATGATGGGCAAGGCAAAAACGCAGCAGAGACTCGTTGATAACCTGGAAGTGGAATTCGGAAAGGTTGTTCTCTTTCTAAAGTGCATTTAGATGTCTGCAGAGAAATATCACAATTATGTTTATTTCTCGTTTGCTAACAGGTTCAGAGGGAGTTCCATCTGCCAGCGGGGGATTTTCCGAATGTTGAACACTTTCGGGAGGTCCTGAGTGGATATAGCATTGATAAGTTCGAGAAATTGAAGCCTAAAATGATACAATCTGTTGATGATATGCTTGGATACGATATCCCAGAACTTCTCAAGAATTTCCGGAATCCATATGATTGATATGCATACATCTGCTATCAAATTACAGCAGTTTTTTTGGGTAAGAGAAATCAGAAGAATATTGCTGATGATTTGCTAGATTGGCCGCCCATACGTTCAACTTCTTCTGACGCATAAACATGATTTATGCGGAAAACTACGACGCTGTACACTTCGATTAGGCGAGCTAGTGTGAAATTAGCAGTGACATGAATAATTATTCAGATTGTATTGTCTTTTGATTTTCTTGGCATTCTTACAAAAATAATATATAATTCCATTTACAAAACTAATATAGTTCCTACCCAGAGACTGTTACTAAACTCAGCGTTTTCAAGTACATTTCCTTTTTCTCAGATACATGGCGTAAAAGGAAACAAGAGAAATCTTAACAAAGATACAAAATTTACCAAGATTTGCCTTCTCATAATTGATGGTATTCCACTCTTCCACTGCGCGAGCGTAAGAACATACCAAAAAATATTGCTTCTCAATATTTTGTATTGAGAACATACCAAAAGATGGCTGGAGTCCGAATATGTTGTATATGTAAACGATATCATACCAAATTTACGTTATTACCGTTTCCGCCCTATTCAATAGATATTCACCTTCTCTGTGGCCACCAACTATGTCGTTTCTTAGATCGACAAAAACCCTTTTGCATCCAAAGAAGGCCTTGAAGGATCTGATGGCCAACGTTGGAGCCAAAATACACCAATTTATGATGGCATGCAACTTCGGCAAAATTTTCAAAATCGACAGAACCTCTAATCCTCATCTTTGTGGCGAGCCCACCCCTCGTGTTTCCGTCTCTTCTCCTAGCGAAAGTGATCATGCTGATCATACACCGGCTGCAATTCATTCACCAAAGAGTGTACCACCAGTTCTCTGTCCACTTCCCATTCAATACTCAACAGATTCTAGTGGTGCCGACGACACCAAAGACGAGGAGGAAGATGTAGAGGAAGAGGAAGACGAGGAGCAGGAGGAGGAGGAGGAGGAGGAGAAAGAGAGTCATGTGTTGGACTATATTGTAACGTTTCCTGACTCCGACTCCGACTCTGGTGCTGATGAATTATCGAAGGTGCCTGAAGGGTGCTTGTGTCCTGATCAAGAATATACCGTAACATATCCTGACAGTACCGACTCTGAGTCTGAATCTGATGCGGAGGAAGAGCAAGTGTTTGTCCATAAAGATCATTGCTTGAATTCTGATGATGGTGATGACCAATTTCACTTTGTGACGCCTCATCAAGAGGAGGACATGTATGCTCATCAACACTGTGGGTTCCAATGTCATCATCACGATTATCATGGGGACCGTCATCATCACGATGAAGGTTATTATGGCTGGACAGGCTTTTACTATGTTAGACAACCTCCATTCTGATATACTACAATCTTCTTCCATTACTTACCCCCGATTTGATAACATTTTATATTTTTGTTTCGGGTTTTGCCCTCTGGTTTTTATTGCGTTCTTGTCATCAGGTTCAGGATTGCTTGTTTGATTGAGCTACTTCATTGATTTGAAGCGTGTACTTGTGGTTTATGTCTACACACAAAGTGCTAGAATATTTTTCTCTATTGCTTGCTTCATATGCTCTGCTCTGATCTGTTAATTTGATGTTACTAAGTGATTGTATGGGGTTTGCATGAATGCGATGACAATTTGCGGTCAGCTCAAAAGGTAAGAAGTTAATGCTGCGTGTCTCCCCTCCACGGTGTCAAAGCCCAAAAGACGCATTCAATTAATGTCAAATCACTAGTGCTTAATACCCAATTTAATTGGTAGGGTTACGCAATCGTAAGAATTTTTAATTTTTTCCTTTTTTCTCTTATTCCTTCTAAGATTTGGAATCTCCCCTTAATCAAAATAAAGAATCACTAGTATTATTTTGTTTGATAACTTCATACTGCAATCACTAGTTTTGTTTGGTACAAAATCTTTGTAATCAGATCTTGTAGTGCAAGAATGCCACCTATAAAATGCAAATTATCTATTTACACATTATCATTTTGCAAATATTAGATGAATATAGGTTCGTTGTAGATCATTTTTTTATGATTTAAACTGTTGCGGAAGCTTTACTCCAACAAGGCAAGTTTTTTTATCTTCAAAAGGATTCGTGTTGTTCCAACAAGGTCCAATTTGAAAGAAAGTAATTTCGTAAACGCCTTTCAATACATGGATAATTTCACAAACCTCCTTTGAGGTTTGTACCAATTTTATTGAGCTCTTATTTGGTTTTACAAATTACACTGACCTCTCTTGTTATAATAAAATGATTATAATGACCTTCACTTAATAGATAGTATAATGAAATGAGATTAAAAAAATGAAAAAGAAATCATACCTCTTCGACTAATCCTATTTACAAGTTACAACCAACAACTATTTCCTTTCACTAATTATCACTCCGTTCTCATTCTATAACTCGCTCTCAAAATCCTACCAACCATTGCTTATAACTTCCTCCAATCATATCACAAGTGATCCCTCTAAAGTCTACTATATATCCCCATTCTTCTTGTCTTCCTTTGGATTAGCTAAATTACAAGTTCAGTTGAAGGATCAAATTTAATGGTTAAAGTAAAATTTAATTTTATGGTCAAAATAAAAGGAGATAAAGAGGCTCACAATAATAATGGAACAAATAATGCAGGCGTTGGGCAAAAGAGGAAGGGGAACCAAAGTTGGTAAATTTGGTAATTTGTTTATCATCCGTCCATAATACTTTTTTTTCGATGTTAATAACTGCATTTGGATTTCATTTTATGCTTTGCAATTGTTGGTTATAGTTTTACGATAGAGGTAGAGCTTCTTCTCTATATTTAAGATGTTAACATGTTTAGGGATTTGATGGTAGGTTAGGTAATTTTGTTTTGAGATGGTGTGGGCATTGGATTTGAAGTTTGGGGTGTGATTAGTTGTGAATAGTATTTTGATTTTTGGGAAAATGAATTTCTTGAAAATCTCCATAGTCATAATCATGCCTTTCCTTTTCTTAAACTTAATTAATCCCATCCACGCCTAAATCTTCTCTAAGGATTTTCTTCAAAACCATAATGTGACTCACGTAGTTGGAGTTGAGCCACTTGTATGGAACCAAGTCATGGCATTCTATGTTGAAAATCATGCAAACATAAGAGTAATTGATTGTGAGTTTGACTATTCCATAATACCATATGGTAAGAATATTTTTGAAAGATGGAACGAACCTTCAAGGTTGGATGCATGCTTATGCTTTGGGAGAAGCAATTTTATGATTGTGACGATGGAATTACTTGGGTTTAGATTTGAAATTAGCTTGTTTGCTAGTACAGTGGATTTGGTGGAAATATAGAAAAAGGCATTTGGCAAAACTCTTTTTGTTTCATTTTTTTAACAAAAAAAGGTAGTTTAGGATTTTTGTGAAAAGCAATAGTCTTTTGGATCTATATTGTTACATGAATAATAAAAGCAAGGGAGGTAAATGCAATTTAATAAACTTGAGAGGAGCTCTCTGCCATTGTTAGAAATTTCAGTGGAGGTTTTCGAAATTATCCCTTCAACAAATCAGAGGTTTCAATAAATTTGAAGGTATGTAGAAATACACACAAAATTTTCTACCAAGCTTTTGGAAGAGTAAATTATAATTGCCTGCCATGCAGGAATTAGGAAAAGAGGGCAAGTGCAAAGAAAGAAAAAGCGTGGTAGTTAGTTCAGCAAAAAGGCAAAGAGGAAAAAGTAGGGCAACTGCAAAGAATGAAAAAGCGTGGTTGTCAGCAGCAAAAGGGAGAGCTCAGATGTGCGCTAGTTTCGTCAGAGTGGTCAGACGATCGTGGCGACCCACCACAGAAGGCACTGCTTTCGTCATGGCAACCCCAGGAATGCACCAGCCGGGAATCGAACCCGGGTCTGTACCGTGGCAGGGTACTATTCTACCACTAGACCACTGGTGCCTTGTGGTGTACATCGCCTTTTTAATAGATGTCAAGATGACGGTGGATATCATTTTATTTTAGGGATAATTTTAGAAACCTCCCTTGAGATTTTTAATAATTTCATTTAGCTCTATCAAGGTTTTAAAAATTACACATGCCTCCCATATCATTCAAAATGACAACACTACTCTTAACTATTTTAATGAAATTTTCTTGTTTATATGCTTATACTTAGAATGACTTTTAAAATTATTTTTTTCATTCTTTATCCTTCTTATTCCTTTTTTTAATATTTTGCCAATAAAACTGTATAACTACCAATATTACCTTTAATTTTTATTGTATCCAAATGTCAAATTAGTGATTTTTTTGATGAGTTAATTTATCTGTAATCCAATGTTTTTGTTGATCTTTATTTTCTATTTTTATATTAAAATTAACAATAAATCAAAAGAAAACGACCTAAAATCACTATTAAATTATGATAATCTCACTACTTGAAAATTTCATAAATTCTGAATGAATTATTTTAACATTTTATTTTTTATCTTATAAATCTAAATCTAGAATAAAATACCATAAAAATGTCCTATCATAATGATAAATTATTATTATATTTGTTTATCAAATAGTAGGTATGGACATGAAAAATTTGGTATCTTTTTCTTATAATTGTATTAGATAATCTTATAATTATAAAGAAAAATAAATTAAAACTCATTACACTATGAATATTCGCTTAAAAATTTAACCATGTCAATATTATTTTAAGGTTTTATTACCAAAACTATCAAATAAAGAGAGGTATTGTAATTTTTTAAATTTTGAGGGAGCTCAGTGAAATTTTTAGAAACCTCAGTGGTCAGCAAAAAGGAGAGCTCAGATGTGCGCTAGCTTCGTCCGAGTGGGCAGACGATCGTGGCGACCCAACACCACAGAAGGCACTGATTTCGTCACGGCAACCCCTGGAATGCACCAGCCGGGAATCGAACCCGGGTCTGTACCGTGGCAGGGTTCTATTCTACCACTAGACCACTGGTGCCTTGTGATGTGCTTCGTCAGTTTTTATAAAATTTCAAGTTTAATGGTGGATATCATTTTATCTTATCACGCCATCATGGATGATAGCTAAATAATGAACATTATACACCCAAGTCCGAGCACTTGTTGAGTGTGGACTTAGGTCGTGAGGTGTCTTCTACTACTTTTTTTTTTTTTCTTAAGGCAATTAGGTATCTTTTAAAAAAGGTATAAATTATCATAATATATGATAAATGACAATTTGTATTAATGAAAGAGATATAGACTACACTAAAAACTTTGTTGCATTTGAAGGGATTTTGATGCTCTTTTATTGGTACTGGTGTAAGGGCACATTTAATGTGTGTGCAATTTAAAATATTTAAAATGAATTAATTTTGTATGATTTTGCTTTTTTTTTTTTTACATAAATTATATTCATATTATTTTTCTAAAGAACTTTGATTTATAAGGTTACAATAATTTAATTGTTATGATACTTAAAGCGATTGTGGATAATTATTACAATACTTTAAGTAGGTATGAGTAGTTATGTTGGGAGAATTGGATTAGGTGAATAAGGTAAAAATTAGTACTCTTATCAGTATAAGAGTTTAATTAGGACCCTCGAGAACTAATTAATTATTGATTCGAAACCAAGGCCCGCAGCGGAAACCCCTATTTGGCAGCAGAAGACGCTCAAGCTCAAGCTCAAGCTCAATCTCAGTGGCATTCCTCACGCAACTTCTCGCTGACGACGTCGTACAAAAAAGTTGTACCTCAAATCAGCAGGTAAAAATGCACAGGTCAAGCATCATAAGAATAATTTACATGAATCAGTGATCATTAATCTATTTGGGGTCAAAATTCATAAACAAGACTAATTTGTTTAGCTATTCATGGAGGCGTTGTTACTGGCACTATGCTTGTTATGTTTATGAAGTGCTTGTTGAAATTCCCCTGAGAATGTTGAACCCTGTGTAACTACTGTAAACACCTTGCTTATCAAACACTTGTACCAAAATTCGTACCTGTATTAGCACCTTGTTGGATTTTACGTACAAAGGTTCAAGAAATGGTCAGTGGCTTACCTTTTCTTGAAGTTGTTGAAATGGAGCTTTCTGGTTGGGATATGTAAACGTAATTGCCAGTTTTTTGGTTCAACGTGCCATCAAAGTCGTGGGATTTTGCTGTAATGTACCATGATAATGAAACGGCACGTATTATATGATTAAATCAAGAACCTTGACATGATTACCGCATTTTGTAGGTTGCAGTGGGAAGGAAAATGCTGCCTCAGAGGATGAAAAAGGTCATTACCGACAACCCAAAACAACTTGCTGACTTGATCGACCTTGTAAACCTGCCCTCAACGCTCAGAGAATTCTTGGGTCAGTCGCAGACCTCGCGTTTGGGGTGCTTTACGCGTGTTTGGTCGTACATCAAGGAGAACAAACTCCAGGTTTGAGATTTATTGCTCAATGCCATTCCTTCGCTATTCACATTTATGTCTGGAAAATTTTTGAAACAGCATGGTAAAGCCGTTGTGATGCAAGGTTGAATTACGAATGGTCAGGAGAAATACTCGAGTGCCAGTAGTTTTGATACTTTGGGTGTATCTTTTTTTTTTTTTTTTTTTTTAATATTAGTTAACCTTTGCTTTTCTATTGGTTTTCTTTAGGATCCAAATAACAAGAATCTGGTCAATTGTGATGCTAAATTGAAGCAAATTCTGTTGGGTAAAGGCCAAGTCGATCTTGCTGAACTTCCTATGCTGATTAAGCTGCATTTCCCGAAGCAGCAGAAATGATCTTCACGTTTGCAAGTCAAAGATGGCTGACACCAACTCTTGCTTTCGCATTCCTTTCTATAGATCGGATGAAAACACAAAGTTTATGTAATAGTCAGATGGTCAAGGAATTATTTCTGTTAGTGGCGAGTTGGCAGGTTATCCTTTCCATCGCTGCCTTTAGAATTTTTCTCAAATGTTGTAGTTAGTAATATGACATACATGGATATCAGCTCTACATATATTATTGGTTATTGCTGCCGTCATGAGAAAAATCCCATTACAATGATAATGAACTCTCTTTTACTCTGGTTTTTAGTTTTTAACTTTTCATTGTATGGCTATACAGAGAAAGCATTGCGTTCAGGTGTTATTTGTTTTTTCTCTCTCTAGATTCTTTGCATCAGGTGTATCATTAACTGCTTAGAGGGAAAATTTTTCCTTTTTTTTTTTTCTTGAAAGAAACCTCACGAGAAAAGGTCAGAAAATTTAACTGATTCAATAGTTTGACAAATTAGTCAAATTTTTCAATAATTGAACACATTAAAACATTTTCTGTAGCAAACAGTGCAAGAGAATTCTTTATGGCATGATGTGCTATTATGCCATTCGTTTTCTCTGTGGCATGAAAAGAATCCCAGAATGCATATTTGGTTGCATCTCTGCATCTGAAAGGGTTATACCTGTCACATGAGTAATGCATCTCAAAAGTTCCAGTCCCGCAACATGCTGTTGCTGTGTCTTCAAATCCTGTATTAGGGCAACAAATTCAGAAGGCATTTTGAGATAGCGTTAACAGAAACCTGAATTACATGTCCTACAAATTTCAGGCAATTAGCTGTAATGTAGACGGTCTTCTATATTTGAAACAAATAGAGTAAGGATGATGAAGAGAAGAAACAATATGGAAAACTATAAACTGCAAAATCAAGTGGGGGAGGGGGAGGTGAGTATGCTCCTGCTTAAACTTTGTACATCATTTTATTGAGTGTCTTTTCTAGCTCAAAGATTCATCCAGTGTGAAAGAAGGATTGACCAGGTAAACTTTGGATTATGATTTATGTGATGGTGTAGAAGTCTTTATTTTCTTAATGGCAGACGTTTCTTTGGATAAGCAACATATTTTAAAATGAGAGATATTTTGTTTACATTGTTGTCTTTTGAACATTAAAGATCTCATACTATCTTGGCAAAATCTACACAGGATGAACATCCTAGAGTGAGCATTATACTAATGCTTGATTTGTAATTAATTTCTGAATTTATGCCTGATGCTTTCTGGTCCTGTCTATCTTGGAATCTACTGTATCTTTTCATATGTTAGCCTTACTATTTTAGCAAATTATAATTGTTGCAGTTGACTTTGAAAGTCTGAAACCTCCAGCAATGGAAGGGTTGGATGCGCTACTAGCTGTGAGTATACCAATGTCCTACCTAATTCTTTTTGCAAATTTCTTGGATCATTCACTGATAATTCTCCCTTTGTTATTGCATTTATGCAGAAGAAAAAGCATACACCGAAAAGTGAACTAGAACAAAATGGTGAGACTGTTATTGATCTAGCTACATATTTTGTGTTTCTTCCCTCTTTTCCTTGTTTAGAGACCTGAGTTCGTAAAGTTCATATCTGTTCTGCAATCCAGGCATTCCTCAGTTGCAGTCTTCACCATCTGCTAATTGGTTTTCTTCGTCAAAGTCTGCAAAGAAGGTGCATTGTAACAATTACTTTGTCTCTAAAGGATGAAATATTGCACTTTTTCCTATACTTTTTGCATCGATACAGTTTACACAATCCATGTTATTTAATTCTTTGCATTTTCTGTTCTCTTTATAGACTTTTATTTCTAGTGTTGGGTAAACTGTTTTACAATACTCTCTATTATGTTTCAAAGTAATGTGATGCAACGAGATGATAAACAGAATGGATTTGGGGCTGTAGAGAGGTCAGACTGGAAGATTTGATATATCTTCTGAGGACATTATCGAAGCTGCCATAGGACTCTAGTGCATGACAAGATGACGAAAAAGTTTGATATGTACCGTAGTACATCAACTAGTATGCTAGTAGGACTTG
Organism: Coffea arabica; assembly: GCF_036785885.1. Classification (NCBI taxonomy): domain Eukaryota; kingdom Viridiplantae; phylum Streptophyta; class Magnoliopsida; order Gentianales; family Rubiaceae; genus Coffea; species Coffea arabica. Next base: position 53,200,577 of record NC_092318.1, read on the forward strand.
AACACTATTCCACAAAGAGCACTTCTTAATGTGCAAGAACTTGTCTCTTGATGATTAAATTTGCATCATTAACAAATGACCATTTGTTTGTAAACACACTTTACTTACTGTTTTGGGTCCTATAATGAGCTTTGCTTTTGCTTTGTGTCCTGTCAGGTGTCTCTAAGCTCTGTTACATCAATTATTGATGGATTGAAGAAGTTGTACGTCCAAAAACTGAAGCCATTGGAAGCAACATATCGTTTCAATGATTTTGTTTCCCCTTTGTTGGTGAGTCATGCATCTGCTTTGTTCTTCACTTGAGGGATTGGATATGGTTGTGATTCCATTGTCTTAATTAACTGAAATCATAGTTGACTGGATTGTTCCTTTCCCTAGACAAATAGCGATTTTGATGCTAAGCCCATGGTGATGGTTTTTGGGTCAATACTCAACTGGGAAAACAACATTCATTAAACATCTGCTCAAAACGAGTTATCCAGGTATTTAGACCTTCATGCGGAGTCTGCGTATCTACTCTAACATCTCCTCAGAAGATAGGACCTTTCTGATCATTTTATGCGTTATTTTCACAGGTGCTCTCATTGGACCAGAGAAATATCACAATTGTACAGAGAAATATCACAATTATGTTTATTTCTTGTTTGCTAACAGGTTCAGAGGGAGTTCCATCTGCCAGCGGGGGATTTTCCGAAGGTTGAACACTTTCGGGAGGCCCGAGTGGTTATAGCATTGATAAGTTCGAGAAATTGAAGCCTAAAATGATACTCCCTCCGTCCCACTTTGATAGTCCTGATTTTTTTTTCACATAGTTTAAGAAAAAGTAGTTAACTTTGTTGGAACAATCAATTTAGGTAGCTATTTTTCTAAAATACCCTCATATTAATTAGAGTACAACTTTATGGGAACTTGAATTGATGATAAAAAAAGAATCAACTCTCATTAAATGGGGTAGGTTTATAGTAACAACAACTTACATTGAATAAGGATATTTTAGGAAAATTAAAATACAATTACATTCTTCAATTGGAAAGTGGACTACAATTTGGGACAGATGAAAAAGAAAAACAGGACTATCAAAGTGGGACGGAGGGAGTACAATCTGTTGATGATATGCTTGGATACGATATCCCAGAACTTCTTAAGAATTTCCGGAATCCATATGATTGATATGCATATATCTGCTATCAAATAACAGCAGCTTTTTTTGGGTAAGAGAAATCAGAAGAATATTGCTGATGATTGGCCGCCCATACGTTCAACTTCTTCTGACGGCATGATTTATGCGGAAAACTAGGACGCTGTACACTTCGAATAGGCGAGCTAGTGTGAAATTTGCAGTGACATGAATAATTATTCAGATCGTATTGTCTTTTGATTTTCTTGGCATTCTTACAAAAATAATATATAATTCCATTTACAAAACTAATATAGTTCCTACCCAGATACTGTTACTAAACTCAGCGTTTTCAAGTACATTTCCTTTTTCTCAGATACATGGCGTAAAAGGAAACAAGAGAAATCTTAACAAAGACACAAAATTTACCAAGATTTGCCTTCTCATAATTGATGGTATTCCACTCTTCCACTGCGTAAGCGTAAGAACATACCAAAAAATATTGCTTCTCAATATTTTGTATTGAGAACATACCAAAAGATGGCTGGAGTCCGAATATGTTGTATATGTAAACGATATCATACCAAATTTACGTTATTACCGTTTCCGCCCCATTCAATAGATATTCACCTTCTCTGTGGTCACCAAATATGTCGTTTCTTAGATCGACAAAAACCCTTTTGCATCCAAAGAAGGCCTTGAAGGATCTGATGGCCAACGTAGGAGCCAAAATACACCAATTTATGATGGCTTGCAACTTCGGCAAAATTTTCAAAATCGACAGAACCTCTAATCCTCATCTTTGTGGCGAGCCCACCCCTCGTGTTTCCGTCTCTTCTCCTAGCGAAAGTGATCATGCTGATCATACACCGGCTGCAATTCATTCACCAAAGAGTGTACCACCAGTTTTCTGTCCACTTCCCATTCAATACTCAACAGATTCTAGTGGTGCCGACGACACCAAAGACGAGGAGCAGGAGGAGGAGGAGAAAGAGAGTCATGTGTTGGACTATATTGTAACGTTTCCTGACTCCGACTCCGACTCTGGTGCTGATGAATTATCGAAGGTGCCTGACGGGTGCTTGTGTCCTGATCAAGAATATACCGTAACATTTCCTGACAGTACCGACTCTGAGTCTGAATCTGATGCGGAGGAAGAGCAAGTGTTTGTCCATAAAGATCATTGCTTGAATTCTGATGATGGTGATGACCAATTTCACTTTGCGACGCCTCATCAAGAGGAGGACATGTATGCTCATCAACACTGTGGGTTCCAATGTCATCATCACGATTATCATGGGGACCGTCATCATCACGATGAAGGTTATGGGTACCAATATTATGGCTGGACAGGCTTTTACTATGTTAGACAACCTCCATTCTGATATACTACAATCTTCTTCCATTACTGACCCCCGATTTGATAACATATTATATTTTTGTTTCGGGATTTTATTGCGTTCTTGTCATCAGGTTCAGGATTGCTTGTTTGATTGAGCTACTTCATTGATTTGAAGCGTGTACTTGTGGTTTATGTCTACACACAAGGTGCTAGAAAAATTTTCTCCATTGCTTGCTTCATATGCTCTGCTCTGATCTGTTAATTTGACGTTACTAAGTGATTGTATGGGGTTTGCATGAATGCGATGACAATTTGCGGTCAGCTCTCTTCCTTCCACAGTGTCAAAACCCAAAAGATACATTCAATTTAATGTCAAATCACTGCTAAACATTATAAACAGTCAAAGGCCTCACTATAGATGCTGAAGACTCTTGCTGCACCTGAAAATATGGCGAATTTGAACGTGAAAATCTAAAATAACTTGGGTTTTGATAGTGAATGAGCATGTACTGAAACTGCACATAATATAACGTATCACGAAAATCAGAGAACAAAACAAGCCATTGAACTCCTACCAAATTCTTTTGGATTTTGAATGATTTCTGAAAAAATTCCATATGGGTTGGAAAACACCGGTATCAATTTGACCCTTTTTTCTTCTAATCTTTTTTTTTTTTTTTCATTAAATAATGAAAAGATCCTAAACCTTACACAAGGAAAGAGGAAGGTGGAGGATTTGTGACTGAAGCCTCATGATTTACCTAATTACTAATATCCTTGGTGATCCTTTAGACCTTGACATCTATTTGTTAACAATGTAGTAACAACAGAAATTTTAAAAATTCACCGAATAATATGTGTTAGCTTTAAAAAGATGGTGTACCAATTTACCTATATCTAAGAGACTGGAGCAAAACTGGTTCACAAAATTTTCTCCTGTGCTAAACTACTCCAGAACTTAACTGAGTAAATTTACCATTTCTTCCTATAAAAAGTCGAAAACTATGCATTTTTGCTCGAGCGTGCCAGCAAATCATCCATCTCTTTTCTAATAATTTCAAGAAGACTTTGAGATTTGAGATTCTTTGGATTGCATTTTTTAGAATGTTTTTGGTACATTTTAAAATGTGATATTGTGTTATAGTATTTTTTAAAATGTGATGTATGTAAAATAAAAAAATAATTTAAAAAATATAAAAAAGATATTAACAAAAAAATTCCTAAAAAGTAGCAATCTAATCGGCGCAACACAATTGAGTTTGTTTGGATAAGAGTTTTTTTTTTTTTTTTTTTCAGTTGGGGGTATCCGAGCCTGCACCCGACTAATCCCCCAACCCCGAGGAGAGTGGGCCCCACCGATCCTCAGAAAATTACCCCGGTTGCTCGAGCTCAGGGTCGAACCCCAGACCTGTCTCACCTAAAGAGGCTACACAGGCCACCCGAGCTAACCAAGGGGGGCGGATAAGAGTTTATTTGGATGATTTATTTGAGATATTTACTGTAGCACTTTTTGTGATATGATGTATATGAGATAAAAAGGTGATTGGAAAGATAAAAAGGTGATTGAAATTTGTGAAAATAAATTTTACAAACCAAATTATCTTTGTCCAAACAAACTCTATGGGACGTGCTAAAATTGGCGCCAGCCCACATTTACATCGGTGGTACGCTTATGAACTTTGTAACGCCTTTGGCCCAATCACGTCACCACAAGTTACAAGCTTCTCGATGCTTCTAATCCAACCTCTTCCTAGAACTCCAACAACTGGACGTTTCTACCCCCGTGAATCGTGTCAACCATTCGAAAATTCTCCAAGGCAAGATAGGATATTTTTTCCCTTTTTTTTTTTTTTAAATTTTACTCTGTTGATTATTCCTTTTAATTCCCAGTATGCCTACAGAAAGACTATATATTAACTTTAGTCCAACTAGTTACAACTTGGTACATGATATCATATTATCACTCACATTTTTTATTAGAGAGGATTGACAATAATTTTTTATTTTCTCATTTAATGATCCAAATCCGTTACCTCTTTTTAATAAAGAATTTTATCAATTAGACTGCTTTTTATTAGTTATATACTCTTAAGAGAGAACGAATATTTCTTACAAAAAAAAGAATATAAATATAACTATTTTAATAAATATTTTTCACGAAATCTCAAGTATACTCTCTTTTTCTTTTTTTCTTCAATTTTAGTGAGGAGAATCTTAAGAATTATTTAACGTGTTTTACTTACAGGAGTATTTGGTTTTGTAAAAGATTTTACCACATAATAATCACACAATATTTCAAAAAAAATAATTCAAGTGCAATAGAAATGAGGTTATTTTTGTCATTCAATAATAACTTCCTTCTCTCCAACCTTCCATCCTAACCTTTTCTTTCTCCCCAAGCACGCCTCTTCTCCTTGCTTTTCTATCCCTGTTTTCTCAAGGCCTTCTCCATCATCTTCCTCCTTACAGCTTTAGCCTTTTATAATCTTAACTATTTCATCCCGAATTTTGCCCGAGAATCCCAACTTTCAGTCATGTTGGTGAGTAGAATTGCAGCTCGTTCATCTCGAACCATGGTGACTCAGTGCCGCAACTCGTTGCTTCTCTTGGCTCGCCAAGAGCAACCATTTATCCCCATTCGCTCCAGTCAATACCACTCCCTTGTCGAACCCCGAAATAAGGTCTTCTTCTGATCCAATTTTGACATTGGTTTACGTTTTTACGGGTTTTAGTGAAAAGGGTTTTGCTAGGGTTTAAGCGGTTATGTTAGTTAATTTGACCATTTGTTATTCTCTTTCCTGATGTTTGACTCTCTCAATTGTTTTGGATGATTTTATTTGATCTTTTATATGTCTTGCTGTTGTTTCTTTTGCTAAAGATTAAATTTTTATGATTCGTTTGAATATGGATAGGATTTTTCAGTTCTTTTGTTGTAAATGTTCAATTTTTGAGATTCGTAATGTTCTTGTTTTGTTTAGTTTGGAATTTTTTTAGTGTAATTGTTTGACTTGTTTATTGTTTTTCAACCTTTGCTTAGATTAAACTCTCCCTGAAAATGTAAGCTTTTAAGTTACCAAAGTTTGGCAATCACTTTTGCAGTGACGTTGTCTTGTTCTGGTAAATTCATGCACTAATCAACAGTTGTTCTTAATTATCTATTGGTGTAAAACTGTTACCTGAAGTTTTGTTACTTGATTATACTTTTTTGGTTGAAGTCTAATAATTGGTTTAAATTGGATGAATTCCACTTAGAAGGGTTCTATTTTGTGTTTTTTAAGTAGGGAGTTTATTACGAGAAAAAAGCAATAATGCAGCTTATTTTCTTGCTCCAGGTGGTTTCAGGACAAGTGGCTTTATTACATCGCTCCTTTCTGAATGGATCTCCATTTCAACTGTTTGGTTTTTCATCATCTGCTTCCCCGCAACATAATGAGAAGGATACAGCACAACCCGGAGCAGAAAATGGAAGTGATGCTGCTGCTGCAGGAACAAGTACAGAAACAGAAGTTCATGATAAAACTGAAGCATCAGCTTCTACGGATTCTCAAGTTAAGGACGAAAAAGATGTATCAGGTTCTAATGTGGAGCCTAACTCTATCACATCACAATCTGTCAAAAGAAGGAGAAGAAAAACTAAATGGTTTTCATTTTCTAATTCAGATTCAGATTCAGAGGGTGATCTCTCGCGGGATGACCTCGTGAAACTTGTGGCGGAGAAGGAAGAACAATTGAAGATCAAGCACGAAGAGTTGCAGAAATTGCAAGATAAAGCTCTTCGTACTTATGCTGACATGCAAAATTCCATGGATAGGACAAAACGTGATGCAGAAAACCTGAAAAAATTTGCCGTTCAGGTTTATAACAACGATATTTAGTTTATCTCACATGCATCAGTGTTATCTTATGCACAGCAAACCTGTTTCAAATCCCCCCCCCCTCCCCAAAAAAAAAAAAAACACCCTTTCTTATGTATGCTGAAAAATTATGTCAAAACATCCTGTATGACTAGCCATAGCACATTAATTTTTAGCTCCACTCAGATGGATCGCTTTTCTGCAAAAAAACAAATAATAATGCAAGACTAGGAAGTCCCAAAAAAATTCTTCAAGCTGGGAAACCAGCCAAGCTGTGTAGACATTGTGTAGAATTCTTGAAGTACAGTTTTTGTATGTAGAAGTACTGATTCTGTTTATTTGGGTATTGTCATAGGATTTTGCCAAGAACTTATTGGACGTTGCGGATAATCTTAGTAGGGCTTCTTTGGCTGTGAAAGACAATTTCTTGAAGATTGATGCATCCAAAGATGCTGTTGGAGCTGTGCCACTTCTAAAAACACTTCTGCAAGGTGTTGAAATGACTGAAAAACAGCTGGCTGAGGTCTGATTTTCTTGCCCTAAGCAATGTACATGTAGTTTCCCTCTTACGTCACCATAGTATGTTATGGATTGGAGTAGTGAATGATTACCATATCACATGGTCTATAGTGTGTTAACCTCATTGCCTTATCAGTTAAAAATATATCGATTAATTATCACTTTCAGGTATTCAAAAAATATGGATTGCAAAAATATGATCCGGTAGATGAAGAATTTGATCCACATAGGCATAATGCCGTTTTTCAAGTACCAGATCCTTCCAAGCCTCCCAACACTGTTGCAGTTGTTTTGAAGGTAACTTTTATATATCAATTTTGCCCCTTCCATGAATTTAATATGGTTTCATGAACTGCAGGAGGGGAAGTTTGACAATTTTGGTCTGATTTGAAGAATTCTCAATTTAGATATAGATATGAATGTTCGTTTAGACAGATGAACAAGTTATTGTCATATGGTGCCTGACATCATGAGTGCATTTAACCCTCTACATATTTGTTTCGTTTTGGAAATTTATTTTGGTCAATTAGTATTACAGCAGCTATTATTATTAGACTAGGAAGCAGAAGTATCATTGGAGTGATGTTTACTTCCGTAGGTTCCCGTTTTATCTTAACTACTTATGTCGCACGCTTCCTGAAGGAGTGAAGGATGTTATATCTGTATTTGATCGTGCAGGCCGGATACAAGTTACATGACCGGGTCATTCGGCCAGCAGAAGTTGGTGTGACACGGGCTGTGGAAAACGATGCAGAACAAAGCTCCGAAACCTGATCAAAATGTATAGCTTACTGCATGCATAGTCCTTGAGCTTGTCTGAAGAAGATCAATGCCATGGGGTTCCAGTCCTATAAGCTCAATCTAATCTTTTCCATTTTAGGGGATAGATCGTAATTTCTTTCCTGTTTTCAGCTTTCATTTATTGTGACGTTGCAGAGATGGCGCCACTAGGAGCAGCAGTGTCTAAATCTTAAGCTCTGTGACGGGATTTTTTTTTTTTTCGGAAGTTTTGTAACAGGAATTTTGATTAGAGGGATAAACATTTTTGCTCCTAGTTGCTTTTTCCCGTCAACTCGATGGATCGTTGATGGCGGAGCTATTTATCGGCGAGCAAACTTTGCCTGGGCAATGGGTACTGAGGGTTCAAATTCAACACTGGCAAGTATCTTTAATTCAATGATTACTATTAAGGTAACTTCTGATATATCAATAGTCTGAGTCAAACAAATACACGAGGAGGGAACTCACAATGGTAAACGGGACAGCGGGATTAGCATCAGGGTTCGCTCGAAGTCCCTCTGAAATCGTTGTCGCCGACAAAGGTTGTCACGGCTAAAAAGTGGGGGAAAAAAATTAGAAAGACAATATAAATCCGTTGGCCCGTATGCTTAATTAGCCGAGACAGGGCATTGCCCGAGTCAGTCTAGGACTAGGCGGTGATATTGATTTCTGACCCATTCTCTTCTATTGATGAGTACGAGAGGACTCCGCCTAGTGGTGCACAAAGCACATCCATGGATGTTTGGAAACAAGGGGTGTAGAAAACTTAGAGATATTTACTGCTGATTTTCCCTGAAACCGACCCAGCAGTACACATGCCAAACATGGAGCTTAATAGCAGAAGGTTTAAGTGGAGCATAATTACAAGAGGGAGGGGCTTCGAGGTGATGCATACTCTCTCTCAGTTCATAGTCCTCAATGCAAGTGAAATTAACTTTCGAAAAAGGCCATCTAAAGTGCTCAGATCTTCTCATACAGTAAACTGCTCTCCCAATTACTCCGTCATAATGGCTTCTTTAAGTCAAAGCTGCAAATCCAAATTCTCAAAATATGCGTGGTCCTCACCAGGTTCCTGCATCAGAGAAGGGGAGATCACGATGAAAGTCATAGCAGCTACCTCTGGAAAGTGATCAATCTCGAAAGGCGCGTTATTAGGGACTGATATCAGTCTTGACATGTTTTTTCTACCATTCAGCAGTGTCAAATGTATACCTTTTACACAAAATGATACTCTCCACTATTATAGAATCAGGTCTAAATTCTACCGTAGAGAATACGCGTTCTTGTACTAAATTTTTACTTCCTTCTTGATCATTTTGCCCCTCATGTGCGAGGATACTTGGGTCTCATAAGGCAGTTATTCAAGTATATGGTAATGCTGATATACAAGTCCTTCATCAAATGCAAATGTAGGAAAATGCAGCTTCTTCTGTCTTCAGTTGACAGAATACAGACAGACAGACAATGATCTAAATGTATGGAGGGTCAACAAAATCTGTAACAGAGACCTGAGGGTTATGAGCTAAGAAACAAAACAGAAAGCAGATTTTAAAATGAGTCACCTTCATTTCTTCCACGAAATTATCATTAAAGTGCGGCTTCTCAAAGGGCATATCAATAGTCATTATCACATCTGCTCTAGATTGGTTCTTTTCAATTCTTGCAGCATCATCGTCCAGCCTTTCGACAGCTTCTTTCTTCTTTTCTTCGAACGCAATAACCTAAAAGGTTAAAGGTCACAGAATATGGATCAATGTAGATAGTAATAGGCCTAAATTCTGCTTTCCTTTCCAAGTTTTTTTTGGTTCACATCAAATTCTTCTTGCACTGCTTTGCCTCGCAATTTTCCTCGCTTATAAGCATCAACATCTTCAATGAGATGTCAATCACAAGCTCAAAACTTTTTCAAAACGATCAGGTGAGGAGACATTAATTTGATGAAGGGGAAAAGAAAAAAAAAACTGAAGAAATGGTTTCCTGTTTTCGCACGTTGAAAACTTACACCAAGAGACTTTTCTTTTTCCCATCTCTCCTTCTGGCTGGGCTTTTGGCTTCCCTTGTCCCCTAGGTTAAACTAAGCGATTCCGAAGTAACAGAGAGTTAAGAGACGGTATAATAATCCCATTTCAAAACCATGCCTAACCATCAGAAGGCCAGAACCACTAGAAACATTGATCAACCCAGAGAAAAGAAGGAAATAAGCTTCAAAACATAAAAAATAAGAAGTAAAGAGGGTGAGAAATGGGCCATACCGGGGTGTAGCGGAACTTGCGCTTAGAGGGCTCCGACGACTCACCGGAGCTGTTTAGCGGGGTCCAGCGGCAGAGGAGGAGGCTAGGTGCGTCCTGCTCCTGGTGCTGGTGGCCACGCTTGCCGGCGACGGCATTGTCCTTGTTGGGCTCTGAAGGAACCCACTTCCTCTTCCATTTTCGGACAGGGCCGGTGAAGACTGGAGCAGATGGAGCTGGGCCTAATCCGTATCTGGAATAAAACCGGCTGAGCCGCTGCCCAGTTCCTTCCATTGGAAAAGCTCTATGATTTTTCAGTTTTTGTTTTTTTGTTTGGTTGGGTCTGTTTTCTCTTTCTTTGCGACTGCGATTGATGAACAGAGGAGGATGAGAGATGTTTTTTAGGTTCTCTTTCTATGGGTGGCTGGTGATCGCGGCGGAGTAAGCAAGCAAAGCCTGCAAAGGTTCCATTTCACCAGTTTTCAGACTTCAGTCTTGAAAAGATCTTTAAAAAAATACAAAAACGAAAAACGAAAAGCGACGTCGTATATCAGTACGGAAATAATGATCTGCATTGCAGCTTGCCCCGTTAGCGGGGGCCACCTGGTACCGTTTTGCTATTCCACCCTCCAGTTGTCCTGTCCACTTGTCCTCCCTTCCAATGGCAGTGTTGCAACTTCGCATGCAGGTAGGGACTACTGACTGCTGACTAGGGAGGATGTTTGGTTTCGTACGTTAACGAGGTTGAAGTTACTGGGGCATAGGGCTATTAAATAAAACGAGCAACTTGAAAACTCTCAGTTTAGTTGGACTTGATAAACCTCGAATCAGGCTCATTAATTTTCGTAAATCAATCAAATTTGAATTAAAAATTTATTCGATTAATTAATGATTCGCGTAAGTTCGAACCATTTAATATTTGAGTAGGCCGCTTGAATTTGATATGAAAGGGTATATATGTCATTTTATAAATTAAAAGAATAAAAATTAAAAATTATATATTTTTATGGTGATTAATTCGTACGATCTCGACTAGTTTGCGATAAATTAGTCGAGCTCGAATTCGAACTTGAATCACATGTCTTATTTGTCAAGTCAAGTTCGAGTATATTTTAAAACTCGTTCACTAAATCGAGCGAGCTCGAGTCTTGACAAGTTAAGTACAAGTCGAGTTTGACAATCAAAATACTCGTTTGAATTAACACCAAACTAGGGCTTGACTTGAACTACTGGTTTGAGTTCCTTGCTATTGACCTAAACACCAGTGAAACTCCGCTAATTTAATTTCTTTATGATGTTATCGAGGCAAATTCCATCATCAAATTTCGAACAGTACTGGTGAAATTTACGAGCCTTTACTCAAGCTGGGCAATATTTGCGCTTCGCTCAGCTAGTTTACACTTTACACCGAAGATCTCCAGTTTCCTCAAAAACTAAAAAAAAAAAAATTCCTGAAATACAGAACTGTGTCGTTTAGGCCTGACCATGTCAATACCTTACTACTTGGACATCCTATCCATCATTCACTTCAAAAGCCCCGGCAGGTTAACAGTTTCGCTGTTCCACAGAGCCAAAAATGGTGCTCTATGGCACAGCAACAGCATCAACATTACTCGAATTCAAGGCCTCTCTTCTCTCCCCTTGCCCTTCTTTCAGTTCCCGACCTGTGAACCCTCTTATTCAGCCCGTCAAGAACACAATTTTGTTCCCTCCTATTAAACACGTTACTAGTAATTCACCGTCTCAGCAATTCAAGAAAATCTCAAAGACCTTTGAAGCTTCAGCTTCTACTGCTGAAGTTGATACCCTTGTTGAAAAACTTCCAGCTGATCTCAATGTTACTGAAACCGAAGAACCCAATTCTAGAGTGAGTAATCTTGTGCGCCTTTTTTTTCTCCTTACTGTATTTCTAATCTCAGTAAAAGGTGAAAACTTTATTTCTTTGTTTAGAACATCCCATACGCATGTTTTCTTTGTGTTTAATTTTTAAATGACCTCTTGAATGCTGCTAACGAGCTTTTTCTTTATCGTTGAACTCTTGCTTGCAGGTAAGGTTGAGCGTAGAAGTCCCCCCTGTTGTTTGTGAGGATTGCTACAGCAGAGTCATCCGAGAGTTCATGAAGAAGGCAAAGGTGCTTTTTGCCTTGCTTTATCAGTCTGTTAATATCTGCCAATAAATTGTTATAGTCTTTATAAGAATCTTTATCTCTGTCTGTCAAAAGAGAAGGAAGAATGAAAAAAAAGAAGCGATTTTGAGAGAAGCTCTCTGATATGTGAAATGGGAAGTGTCAAATTTGAGCTTTCCTTTGTGAATACGGCAAAACGAATTGCAAATTGATTGGTATATTGCTACTGGGTGCAGGTGCCAGGGTTTCGCCCTGGGAAGAATGTTCCAGAAAGCATTCTTATCAATTACATAGGTAAACAGAATATCCAGAAGGCTATTGTTGAGTCTATCTTGAAGAGAACCCTTCCACATGCTATGTCTTCGGTAGGTTGTCTTTTCTATTTGGTTTCATCTGTTAACGACTATTCCTAGATTATTTCTTAGCGAACATGGAATGCATAGCGCGCTTCTCTTTCTGCTGGAACTGCTCATTACTTGGTTTGCTGACTATATTTCGAATGCTATTTCACAGATGACTGGAAAAGCCTTGGAAGATTCAATTCGTATTGTGACAAAATTTTCAGAGATGGAGAATACATACTCTTCTTTGAACTCTCTGAGGTTTGTTAAAGTATTAACTTCAAGTAACTTCACCCTTGCATGTCATGTAATGGAGCTTATGAACTTAGTTGCTATTAGGTAGCTACAGCTCCCTATGGTAGAATGTTGTTATAGTATTACTGCATTCAGAGGCAAGGAAATAGTGATGGAAATTCAATACTTTCTTACTTTCATATGCATTTTTCCGTGTGCTCATGCAATTTTTTAGTGGGGTCTAGATATGACGTCATTGTTGATGTGGCGCCTGAAGTCAAATGGGTTCCTGAATATGGGTACAAGAATTTGAAGATTGTTGTAGAGATAGACAGCGAGATAGATGCCAAGAAAGCTTCTGAAGAAGAATTAAGGCGTCGCCATAAGTCTCTAGGTTCACTTAGAATTGTAACTGACAGAGGAGTAAAGGTAAAAGCATGCTTTATTTCGTAGGAATGATACATATTCCAAGTTCAGTAACTGAAATAGGTCTTCTTGCTTTCTAATGTATTGTGGACTTGAGAGTAAATTTCTACAGCTTGGGGATGTTGCTGTACTTGATATATCTGCAACAACAATAGAGGCAGATGACTCAGATGCTAAAAGCATTCCATCGGCAGAGAGTAGAGGTTTGCCCATCCTCGACCATATTTCTTCTTCAAACAATAGTTGATTATCTTCCGATCAAGATGTTATTTGTCTGTTTTAACTATATATCCTTTTTTTTTCACTTTATTTGGTTTCTGGTGCATGCCTCTACTTTTGCGATAGAAAGAAAGAACTCCCATTCCAAGATCTATCCATATATGTTCTGGTGTGAATGGACTTTATTCTCAAGTATCCCCTTAGAAATTACGTATGAAGATGCAAAGCTGTAACCATGCATCTCAAAGCTGTAACTATGAAGATGTCTGCAGTACTAAACTTTGCAGATTTCATGCTTGATGTTTTATTGCAAATAGGAGCAGTATGATGGATCAGTCTCTAGACTTCATGATTATAAAAGTTTAAGGCATTTTCTTACTGTAGTTATGAATTAAGGTTGACACTATGGTGAAATACTTAAATTTCAATATCTGTTTGTAGGTTTTCAATTTGATACAGAAGATGGAGATAGAATCCTTCCTGGTTTCCTGGAGGCGATTACTGGGATCCAACGTGGTGAAACAAAGAGCTTTCAGTATGTATTTCCTGAATCATGGGCACAAGAAAATCTTCGGGGTATTGAAGCTAAATTTACCGTGAGTCACATTCCTATTTTAAGGGTCTTTCAGATTGATGAAACTGACTAGTAAATTCATTTATTTTCTACATGATAAGCTTTGCTTATTTTCTTCTTTCGTCTTTTCATTTATGCCTTTTAGTACACAAGATGAGTTGTGAAATTCGTAACTGTTCTAGCCTGTGTAAAGCCTGAGCAATTTTGAACATACTGGTATTCATTTTTGCTGATACTAGCTGTTATTAGAACTCGCAGAGTCCCCTGAAACTTTACCAATATTGAGACAGGGTACCTTCGTGTAAAGTTTTCCTTGTTGTCAATGCATCTAACAAGTGTTATTTAATCAGTTTGACAGAATTATCAAATTGTTAGGTTAATGTTCACTTTTGATTCATCTAAACTTTATTCAATAGTTTAATATATTTCTGCATGCAACCTTATACATGATAATGGAACATTTTGAGGAAAATGATGCAGTGTAATGCTTCACTTACTCTAGGTGGAATGTAAGGAACTGTTTCATCGAGATCTACCTAATCTTGATGACTCCATTGCTGATAAGCTACTTCCTGGGTGCACTACACTGGAGGAGGTGAGCTTTTAGAGTCCTGTTGTAATTAAATTCAGGTGATTGATGTAATTGCTCATCCTTTTTTCACACTGTTACTTGCTACATGTGCCTGCAGGTCAAGAAAGCATTACTGGAGAAGTGCCTAGAAGTGGAGCAAACTGCCAAAGAACAAGCAGCAGATAATGCGATTCTTGATCGACTATGCAAGGTATTCTATACTTTGAGGCATGATGAACATTAGATATATCAGAAATATCCACTTTGACATCTTCTGGCTGCAGTTTATCCTATCCAACTTACATGTTACCCTTGCTGTTAAAGTGGACTTTATCTTGTTGATCTGTCTGCTTTTATTTCTTTTCGTTGTCTTTTTATATGTTATTCAAGTCGACATTTGATGTAGTGTGATGATGGTGTTATTTATGGCATTATAATAGCTATAAGAGAATAATCTCTCCTCCCCCTCCCTGTTCTCCTGGACTGAGGGCCATGTCACCAACTCTATGTGGTATCTAAAAGTGGGCACTTTTATTTTTTATTTTTTTACAAGTGGGCACTTAAGAGAATTTTCTTTTCAATTGAACTTTAACCATCATGACCTCAGCAGTTTGGTTATTCTCGTACCCATGTAAATTCTTCTAACTACAAGTCTAGCTATTCTCTTTGGCATTCTAAAGATGGTTGAAGTGGACATCCCTCGGTCTTTGTTTGAGGAACAAGGAAGGGAACTTTATGGAGCCCAACTTTTGCAAATGCAGGTGATTACTTCCAATCCTATTTTCTTGTAGGCCACTCTTGACTTTCTTAGAATGCTAGAAGTTGACATCATTATGCATCTAATAAACACGTATTCATTTAAGCACTGTAATTGGAGTAGGCAAATAGGCAGCTGAATGATCAACAGTTGGCATATTTATCAAGTGCCAAGGCAGTCAATGAGTTCTTGGAGAACAACAAGGAAAACATAAATCATTTGATAAAGCAGAATCTAGCTGTTGGTGACATATTTAAACGTGAAAATTTGCAGGTGCACCCTTTTATCCCCCTCTGATTCTTTCTCCGTGATATTCAAACTACTCATCCTTTGCTTATCTCGTATATTTTCATTAACCATTTAGTTTGGAAAACCTAGTGTTCATCTATGACTTCCTTCCCATGCTGCAGTTTTCAACAGAAGAGCTGGTGAAAGAAGTAAAAAACTCAATTGCCGAATTCAAAAGACATAATCAGGAATACGATGAGGAGCGTGTGAAGGAACAGGTTAGTACACTACGCAAGATGTAATCCTCATAGCCACTTTAAAAAAATTGATCTCTCTTTTAGACTAAATAGTTTGGGGTCCACAGACAAACTATGTTTTGAACTAATTGGGAAACCTTGAGAAATTTTGGTAGATAAAGGGATTCAGAGCTGAGCAATTTTCCTTTATTAGAAATTGTATAGAAAAGAAGTAAAAGGAATGTTGACGTGGTTTAATGGGCTGCTTTGCTCTGAATTCAATCTCCGGCCTGTTGAGGAACATCCTAAATCTGTGCATAAGGTGTACCAAGTGGCAAAGCTTTTACTTGCTCTTTTTCCCTTTGAAAATTCGTACAGGTGCAAGAGGTGCTGGAGGGGGCAAAAGTGCTAGAATGGCTAAGAGAAAATGCAGAAATACAATACACAACTCGGTAGATAAAAGCAATTAGAAAATAATGCATGGTTTTGGATAGCAAGGAAAGGAGATATATGTCTGTTGTGGCTTTCACTTTTAAGAACGGTCCACCTTCTGGTCGCGAACTATGAGAAGAGATGACATCTCCAATGTTTTCGGCCGGACATGCGAAGTTATTGCAAGATTCGTCTTGGACTTGCCGGTCTCAGGTCCACTGTTTTGGGGTTGTCTTTACGGAATCAGAGAAATTATAGCATTTAATGATCCGTATTGTTTAGCATTCGGGTCGTTGGACATGCGAAGCTTAATGATCCATATTGAACAAATCCCCAAGAACAGATTTTTTTTTAAAAAAAACCTGCTGCTTTCCTTTTTCCTCCTTGAGATTGCTACTCTGTTGTGAGTTCTGACCAAGCATTCAAAACCTCGGTCTCCACAAAGCAGAACCAAAAAACGTTATGACAAAGATCGAGATAGAAAATTGCAACTCGTGCAAGGTAGCACACAGTTATTCGTTTGTTTCATGTTCTTGGGGTGGTTCGGGATTGCCCCATGTCCTTAGTTTACAATAAAACGTCAGCAATCCCACCATTCTAATCTCTATTCTATTTCCTCCAAACCATGGTTGCAACCTGTAAATGGGATCCTGCCTATCTTCAAAATTGAATCCTATAACCTTGGGCAATTGGAGACGAAACAATTGAATCCTATAACCTTGAAGTTGCTTCATAGCCATTGCCAACAATTGTTATCCAAGCGAAACTGAGAATTATCTGCTCAAGGAAGTGATAAACTGCCGCTCCTCGAATATCTGACTGAGCTTCAAATAGAGTGCGTTTTGCTCCTCGAAGCTGAGATGCCGTACAATCTGCAACGCCAAAACTTCAGCATATTAGGAGTATGGACTGGGAAATCAAGTAATACTCGTGGCTGGACTAGTTTCTAATGTTTTTCCCGATTAATAATTGAATGCAATATTTTTGTAGCATGTTCGTGTTTTTTAAGATTAATGCCACAGGCAAATCTTTGGCATTGTTAACTTCCACACCGTTGTCACGAGATTGAAAACTGAAAATGAAGTATCTTCAAATCTATATGAAGTAGCTGTTCCAACAATGAGCAGTTCACCTGATCCAAGATCATCTCGACAGGATTGTCTTGGGAAGCAACGAAAGACTGGTAATAGATGTAAGCAAATATGGCCATCACCATCTGCATTGAAGGTTGGCATTGGTCATCAGTGTCCTCCGCTTGAGATCAGACGCAAGACTCCATATCGATGATGAGAAAATGCAAGGATGAAAAGAAATATAGGTATGTTTTGCACCCTTTCGTGAAAGAGGGAATTTCGAGAGAAGTGTTCAAAGACAGATTCTGGTAGCTCACCTGGCAGTCCATTCTATCAGTAAAACCTCCATGTCCAGGAATGCTGGCACCAAAATCCTGAATAACAAATGGAGGAAAAGACGGGTATGATTTCCACAATTTTTTTTTTTTTAATATCCAGAGACAATAATATAGGAATGATTACCTTGATCTTAAAAGCTCTCTTGAATCCACTCGCAAAGAAACCTCCAAAAGGTGCTATCATTGATGCAAACAAGCCCAGGCATAAAGCATGCCACTGCACGGGCAAAATGGATATCTCCTTCCATGGGAACTGCACCCATTAATTTGTTAAAACAGATTTACACTACCGTGTCTTTCAGCAAGATATTTGAGCAAGAAAGTAGTATTAAAAATTTCAATGGAAGCATTTGACAGTCTGTAAATTACCCATTCAGGAAGCAACCCAGATAATGAGTAGTAATCCGGCTTAAACAATGGACCAGGTTCACACTCGAGCCAACCGGTTGATAGATCCTGCACTTGGTTATTTTAGAATGTCATGTCATAAACCTAGTTTCCAACCATTGGGAAATGGTTTGTATGGAGAATTTCACCTTTCTTGGACAAGTAAACCACTGAAAACGGCCCATGATGTTTGCAAGCTGCATGTGAAATTTATTAGGATATATATATATAGTCACTAAGGACAAGATTTGTCTGAGAAATCCTGGAAGTCGAGAGGTAGTAAAGGCATTTAGCAGGGCAGAACATAATATTTTCTGTTTACTTTTCGTCATCATAAAGCACCAGAAGATGCTTACCAGAAATGCTGATGCCATGGTTGCAACAGATGCTCCGATAAAACCCTCCCAGGTCTTTTTTGGAGAAAGTTTGATCAGTGGTGTTCTTCCAAAGAAGAAACCAAAAAGATAAGCAGCTATATCGTTGATAGCTATAAGTGATGCAGGCAAAAGGAACCTGCATCAATCACGATGATCAACTTGTTTTTTCACTCGCATAAAGACGAACTGAAGAATTGATAGCATTGCAAATTGGCCACATAATTCTTCAGTTGAAAAGCATAAAGAGATTGAAATCTCCACAACTTTTGAAGAAATCAATATTCATCTGGATTTTATTTCCTTTTTTTTTTTTTAAAAGAGAGGTACTTTGTTTACATCCATAGGAACCCCAAATCCTATCAGCACATTTCTGGAACATCATATATAAATTTCTATAACAAAAAATGAGAAAGACCAAAAGATCAGATTTCTGTGTAACTCGGGCTTCTACTGCAGGTTCATTCATTAGGTTAGCCAAAGTCGAGCAGAAAAATAGGCATATAATGTAACTGTCTCCAGGGAATTCGTAGCTTTGCTAATCTTTGTTGTTCGACGACAATAGAGCACCTAACCAAGTGTGTTAAAAGTGATGATTCCCTCTTAAAAACTGCTGCTTCAGAAGTTCATTATGAAAGAAAAAAAAAATGCAGCGAAAAAATGAACAATTGGGGGCCCAACATTACCAGAATATTCCTTCAAAAATGTTGGCTACAGTGAACGATGACTGCATGAATACCGTAATGAGGATCATGTGTGTCCACGCATACTGACCAAACTGATATTTGTACATCTTCTTCTTCAGGGTGAGAATGAAGCACACGACTCCTGTAACATTGAGCTAAACGTTCATTTTCATAAAGAAATGTGCAAATAAAACATGAAGCCAGATGCATGCAACAATATTTAGTAACCAATCAAAGAGGAGAGAAATATAAGACCTAAGGTAAGGACTCATAACAGCATGGTCCAACCTGCAATATATAAGAAATAGCAAATGACCATCTGGTATTTTACAAGCTTGTTCACCAGCTTATAGAAGGCCCTTTCAGACGTTACAGTTTTTACAAGATGTTGACTGAGGATACGGCCGTATACATGCAGCATTGCTGTGAAGAAGAAATGCCTGGAGCAACACATCATCTTAGTTTTAGACCTTAATCTTCTGCCGCGAGGAATTAACAAGCCTTCAAAACGAGAAGGAACGCTGATTTGAATCATTACCAGTTTAGCAGCCTAAATCCTGGAAGCTGCCTTTCCTCGTTGACTCTTCTCGATAAACTGAATAGCTCTCCAGTCATGAATATTTGGATGACAACCACCATGGCACAGATATAAAGATGACCCATGTAAAGAATGAATAGTATACTTATAAGCATCCAAAACGTAGAAGCTGTGCGGATCCGCATTGATCTGTACTTGTTCTCGTCATCAACGAGTAAGTAGCTTCCGCTCAATTTGCGTACATCCGGAAAAGACTGAAGAGAGGATGAAATGTTTAGTTTTCTAAATATACCATGAAAGTTGATGAGGAATAAATGTTTTACATGGCCGAGAAAATTTTAGATCAAACGCACTCTTTGGATTAACTGCAAGCCGGGGCAATTTGATCCCCAACCTGAAGCCATAACTTAAACTTACTGTGGTGGCAAGACAAGACATGCAAAATCGTGGCTTCTCCGAAAACCAATAACAGAAGCAGAAATCCCTGTGCCTTCAACCTCATTCAATTATGACATATTGGTAGTATTGAAATGGACTAAATGACGGGATAAATGCATGAAAAGCGTAAGTTAGGAATTAAGGTATATATAGGATGGGCCTCCATTTCTTGGACGATCCTAGTACGCACAATCAAAACGTTCTCATCTCAAAGGACCTTAGAAGTTAGAAGAAACTAATAGGTTGCTATCGTTTGATCGCTCACCTCAGTTGAACGCCTACGATGACGAAATCTAGGAGTAGATGGAGAAGCAGGACCATGATCCCTCTGTGTCATCCTTCTGTATTATTTTGTTGGAAGACTTTTTTCTTTTTTTTTGCAGAGTGAATAAGCCTGACCAATAGAAGAACATCATATCATATAATGCAACAGAATCTATAAAAAGAAATGATCCAATCTGAACGACCATCTACTGAATTTGTGTGAAAACAGATTAAATTTTGAAAAGAAATTCAGCAAACGAAATATGATATTATTTTCTGTCCCTCATTGAGATCAATTCAGAGGCATCAAAGTTTTCACTACCATGTATGACCAAGTTTCCACAGACTGAGCCCGTTTCGGACCCCGTCAATTAGCAAAGTTCTTCCTGCTTAGTTTCATAAATTTACATGATTTAAGTGATTTGTGCTTTAAAAAGGACTATCCCTCTCCGCATATTTATGTTACTTGGTGAAGAAAAGGCTAATGCTGTTCAATTAAGAGTCATAACGAAAATCGTAACCCTGTATAAGACCCACCAAACAGAGCAACAGGTACCCCATACAATGAGGCAATCCGGACAAAAGAAGTCATCGTCGTATTTTGTAGTACTATTAAAACTAATCCCAAAATCTTTCTGCTGGGGGCAGGCTGCAATGATGTTATCACCTAAATATCTTGGTTGAATTTTCCTGTTTTAATGATTCCCAGCAGCGAGCAATAGATGCCTTCTGTCTCATTATGCATGGCATCATACGAGTAAAATGATTAACCAAAAAAAAAAAAAAAAGAAGGCCTGCCAGCTTAACCAACGGAGAAGTGGGAAAAGAAGCTATTCAAGAATTGCAAAAACATTAACCAAGTGACAAAAGAGAACTTACAAAAACAATGGATTTGGATTTGAGCTTCCAATACTTGCTTCTACATCACCGGATTCTCAATCAAAGAGATAGGAAGGAAAAAAAAAAAAAAACCCAATCTGCTGGAATAAAAGCTCAAGAAAAGTTGCAGGAAAAAGCGGAAAGGTTAAAGTTTGAAGAGTTAAAGTTTCCAACCAAACGGAAAAAGTCCCACTAATGACACGTGGGTTTTGGACACCGTATTGAATCCCATGAAAAAGAGCTTTCTAAAAAAAGTGTTCATGCCCAAAGCCAAGAGAAGCTAAAACCAGGTAATCATGGATCTTCATGGCAAAGTATTTTCATCGATCGGGTAGAGCAGAAAGATTGTTCAATCATTTAAGGGTCCTTCTCAATAAAGAAATAAATAAAAATTAGAAGGGTTGATTACGGTAAGCACCTTTTTGCATTGAATTGAAGCTAGTATAATTTTACTCCGCTGCCAAACTCTTCTTCCCTAATAATGTCTAATAACCCCTTTCTCTTGGAAAAGCTATTAAGACTTGAAAGGATACCATTGCCATCATACAAGTGCAACAGAACACAAACGAATTGTTCCCCGGAATTACACTCTAAATAATACATAAGCATAATTATGAAATATGTTGTATAATTTGCCACTTCATACCTCAGCAGGTGTATGGCATTGAAGGAATTGTCCTCCTTGGAAACTTTGAAATGCTGCTTGACTACATAGGTCGTGCATGTTCGAATTTTGCTGTTAATGTAAGAGTTATATTAGTGGGCGATCTCTGAAACATGTTCGTAGTAGCAGCGATCAAAGCTGAATGCTACGCCAACATATATTTATCCAAAAAACATTTATTTATCCAAAAAAAAAAAACAATGGCTTATGCTACGCCAACATATAAATGGTAATTTCTGCATCGAGAAAGTTTTGAATCCCCGTATATTTTCTTGGTACGACGGGAGCCTCTGTAAATGAGATAAAATATTATCCGGATTTATGAAGGCTTATCCAGACATAGCCCCCAAAGTGCTTTGCTAAGATTGTGAAGTTTCTGTAGTAAGCCTGTGGACGTTTTTCGGCAGTCAGGAAAAGCCTAACCTTCAATTTCATTAAAGTCCCCCACAATTCCCGGTGGGCAAAGAAAGTGCACTAAGAAATCAGAAATTGCACTTAGCATTTGGTATTTTGGATTGGTCGAGACCTACCTGATAGTAGCTAGTACTGGGTAAGAAATGTACTGCTAATAATGAGGAAATGCATGTGACGGTCCTTTCCCTTGTTTGCTGGCGGGCGGCGGCGGTGGGTTCAATGCAAGCAAACAAGTCTCCCATACATACGCACATTCATTCATTCATTCCCTGCTTAGCCATAGCATTGAGCATTCAGGGTCACATGAAAGTTGAAACACAGCTCTGCAGTCTGCACAGCACCTCCTAATTTTTTCTGCCTCAGGTTTTCCAGCTTAGCCTATTACCGAGCAGTCTTGGAGCATTAGAAAATTAATGGCTAAACCCGGTACATTAATTATACTTTAACCAAGTAACATTCTTCTTGATGACAACGTGAAACTCTCGTAAAATGTGACACGATGAGATAGAATGGCGAAAGTTGGTAGCTGAAAGCATCACTGGCTTGCACTTTGCCTTTACTTTCAGCTTTAATTTGTGGATCTAGTTTATATTTGCTTGAATCTCAATATTATTTTTTGTTAGAGGCTGTGAAGATTAATAGATTCAACTTTGACCTACTCATGGGATGATTAGGTGAACTCCTACCTTGCATGGTCAAGAAACGAGGGAAGCGGAAAGTAGTGTTAGGTTGTGTTTGGATTGCATTTTCCGTCATTTTTCATGGAAAAATTACTGTAGCGATTTGATATATGTGAGGGAAAAAGGTGATAGGGAAATGTGATCACGGAAAACGACAATATTTTCCGACGGAAACAAGCAATCCAAGCATGGCCTTATATTCCCCCACAAATTCAAACTGACTCAAGTTGATGATGCGGAAAATGAAAATACTACTACATGACATAAGTCGCAAGTGAAAAATCTCTTGTAGAATATATATATATATATATATATATATATATATATAACTTGAAAGAAAGAAAGAAACAATTAATTAATCATCATTTGCCAGTCACGGGAAAAGGGAAACTAATTAATTAGAAGTGTGATTTGTACTTTTTAATTATTTATGTGGTATGCCCTTATTGTTGGCCATAACAACTTCGAATTCTGTTTGTTTCAAAGGAATTTTTTAAAAAAAATTGTAACATTTTCTATGAACACATACTTCAATCACCTTTTTATCTCATGCATATTAAATCGTTACACTAATTTTTTTTTATAAAAAAAAAATTTTTAAAAATACAATCCAAACAAAACCAAATTTCTCCTCATTTTACAAGCCAAGCAGAAAGCTAAGTGCAGTTGATTAGCTAGGCGTCCAAGATAAGGAAAATGACAAAGAGATCACTTGATTAATAGTACAGCAATTAATTATGCGTCGGCTATCTAAGCTTCAATTTTCTTATTTAATGCTTTCCTTCGCTCTTTATGCATCATCACGGCCTCACAGGGATTATGATACAAATTGTTGTCTTTAACTGTCTCTCTCTATATATATATATTTTTTTTTGGGTCCAAAATTTAAGTTGAAAATTATCAACAGGGTGATCTGCAATTGACAGCAATATGACTTTTGCGATGGAGTGTATCCGGATAATAAAGACGTGCACAATGGTTCGTGATGACACCCGGTAATGATCGCGACTTTTGAGTTTTGCCCCCAAAATCTTATTTATTCCTCCATGCACCGTTGCTCGCACCGTGTCCATCCTTAAATTACGATATAGGCCATCGGGTTGGAAGATAATAACGTAATTGCCCTGTTCTCAGTGGCCGCATAAATGATAAATGGGATAATTCCAAAAACCTTCCCTTAACTTTTTGCCAATATCATTGGCCTTCCATGAAGTTTAAAAATATCACATACCCCCGCCCCCCTCCTTTTCATATTTTCTCAAGTACCATAGCCAATGTTTGAGGTGTTGTTTGAATAGTCTCAATTCAAATGTTCTCCGTCCTATTATTTAATTTCCAAACAAGTTGTTTATTTATGTCATTAGATATATAGCTGTGATCACAAGGCAATATAATTCGTTCTATGGATTTTTTATATACATGAATTGTTACGCATGTCACATGAAAAAGTAGTAATGCTCTTCACTCAAAATAGGAAAATGTTTGAATTGCCTAGTTTTTATAATTGTAATGATTTATATTATTTATTGATTGGTTATTGTTAATGTTTTTCCATTAAAACTATCCTAGTATTATATTATTTCAACAAAAAATTGAAGGCATATAAAAGTGGTTTCAAAACAAGTGAGCACATATGAATTATGAAGGGTTCCTATGCTTATAATATAATTTAGCTTCCCAACACAATAATGTAGAACTACAAAGAAACAATATTTTTTTTTTCAGAGCTCACAAAAGAGAGTCTACCTATAAAAAAAGACTGAAAATCACGATATTTCTATCACCAACATGCAATTCCTCAAAACAAGGGAATAAGCTATCTTTTAATTTATTTCTATCACTCAAATCGTGTTATCGTTTACTATAAAATTTTTTGCAAAAAAATTATATGGGTATAATGTGCTATGTTCAAATTTTCAAACCAATTATATTTTAGTAGATATTGAATACGAATCCGATTAAAGAAATTTATGACAACTCAATATATAATGAAATATCCTCTCTAGTAATGCATAAATGTAAAAGAAGTACTAGGAGAATATTCATCAAATAATACTGCAAATATTCAGTTCAAATGTAAAAATTGAAAGCAGTTGCACTTATATTTGCTTCCATAATTTTTTTTCCAAAAGGAAAACTTTCAAACAATCAATTGTATGCATTTTCCGCGGAACTTAAGTAAGGAAATAAATGTGTGAAATTTCAATTCAAATTTCATAACGGGTCAAAAGGAATTTTGGGAAATAAGTCTTCTAGTAGGAGAGAGAGAGAAAGAGAGGCGGAAAGGGCCCGGCCCGTTCGAGCAATGGGACGAGTCAAAGAAAAACAACGGCGGTCAAAGGGTGAAGGGCAAAATGAGTACCTCACATCCTCCGACAGTGTCAAATATCGTAAATAGTCCCTAAAACCACGGGCCAGAATATAACCAAAAAACTTCGCGACAATCATAGGAGTAATTTTCTAACGCCTTTGGACGACGACGTTAGAAAACCGGGGCCCCACTCACAATCAGTCTCCTCTTCCTCATCTAAAATCTATGCACAAATAAATAAATAATATATATCAGTCTCAGTCCCAGTCTGTCCTTTTGCCCTTTTTCTTCACTCCTCTGCTTCACTCTCACTGTCCTTGCCAAAAACACGCACAACACACACACACACACCAAAAAATCGAACAAAGGTCCTCAGATCTGAGCCCTAAATCCATCCAAAATTCCATCCTAGCAGTACGATCGCTGTAAGTATTATCTACATTTTCAGCCTTTTTATTCTCTCTTTACGTGAAAATTATTTCACATAGTGCACGCACAAACTCGCAGTTGTAATTCTACTTTGATCGCTTGTCGAGAAAATGTAGTAAAGTTGATGAATTTAGTGCTTCTTTTGAGATCTGAGTATTTGTAACTCCATGTGATATCGTCGTCTCAGCATTTACTTTGTTTTTGTGGTTTGGTATTGGATGAGTGCTGGTTGCGGGGTTCAATTGTGTGATGAAATTTCGGGTTTATCGTTAACAGTGGAACTCTTCTTTTTGCTTTTTCTTTTATTTTTGTGGGACCTGATTTTGTCTGTGCAAGTGAAAATGAAGTTCTTTAACTAGGATTCGCTGAGTTTTTGTGAAAGATTTGGCTGCTGGAATTCATCCCCTAGGCGGAAATTTACATTCTAACCTGGCATTTTTTGTTATTTGATGTTCATAATGAGTTGGTGGTCTGGGTAACCATTAAAATTGCGGGTGTTATGCCATAATGTTGGTGGTGTTCAACTTGTATTCTACAGTCTCGAGATGGCAATTACCTGTTTGTTTCTTCTTTTCAGCGTGGTTTTTGGTTGCCAGAGATGATGAAGCTTAGAATGATTTCACATCGTTAATAGCTTGTGCATCTTACATTTCAATTGATTTAAAAAAAAAAAATCACTGGCGAATATCTGGCATTTCATTGTTCATTTTAGGTCAATATAAGCATTTGCTACGTGATTTTGACTTTAGTTGAGGTTTACATTTTCGTTCTGCATTTATTTTTTTCATTTGAGATGCTATTTCTTTTCATTTCTTTTTCTTTGAAAAAAATAGAAAATAGACACACTGTTTTGTGCTTGACATTACTTTACCTTAAGTGTGACGTGTCGTGATTGTTGGACTAATTTCGAATCTCACATGATTTTGATTAGGTTGTTAAAGGATGGCAGCAGTGGACGCCCAATGTCCTCTTCTAGGAGAGACTACCTGTGGTTCTTTACTGCAGCAATTGCAGGCAATTCCCCTTCATTTGACTCACACTACATATTTTTCAACTTATTATTTTCTTATGTTCATGACATGAACAATAGTTAAGCGCATAATTAGCCATGGGAAGTCTTGACAACTGGTGAAACTCAGAAAACCCACTTGATGACATGTTATATTCTATTGAAACACACTAGGCAAGTAAAGTGGTGCATGCAATACTGGCCTTTTGTGTCTCTTATAAAATAATGGCACATCATTCTGTCAGTTTAGCACTTAGAGTTGTTTGCCACTTGAGCATTACTCAATGATTTCGTGCATTTACCATTTCAATGATTGAAATCCTTGTCTTAGTGCAGCTAATCTGGGATGAGGTTGGTGAAACTGATGAGGAGCGGGATAAGATGCTTCTTCAGTTGGAGCAAGAGTGCTTGGATGTGTACAAGAGAAAGGTTGACCAGGCTGCAAAGTCCAGGGCACACCTTCTTCAGGCATTAGCTGATGCCAAAGTTGAACTCTCAAGTCTTTTATCTGCACTAGGCGAGAAGAGTTTTGTTGGAATTGTAAGTAGCCGCCTATTGATGCTATTCTTTCATAAATGTTAGGTAATTAGGAAATTAGGATGTTTGGATCAGTGTCAACTTAACATCCAATTCAACCTTGAGCTGAAGTTCATTATCTTCTTTTGGCTCTGATTGTGCAGCCTGAGAAGACTACTGGAACAATCAAGGAACAACTTGCTGCTATAGCACCGGCATTGGAGAAATTGATGAAACTGAAAGAAGAGAGGATAAAAGAGTTTTCTGACGTGCAGTCACAAATACAAAAAATATGTGGAGAGATTGCTGGGACAACTGAGCAGGTTGAAAGACCGTCCGTGGATGAGTCTGATTTATCGCTCAAGAAGTTAGATGAATTCCATGCTCATCTACAAGAACTTCAGAAAGAAAAGGTCACGTCACTCTGCTGTTAAGGTCGAATTTTTGTATTTAAAGAGGTTTGCCCGTCTTGAGTTTTTAACAGGCCCATACTTTTAAAATGCAGAGTGAGAGATTGCACAAGGTACTTGAATTTGTCAGCACCGTGCACGATCTTTGTGCTGTGCTTGGGATGGATTTCTTCAGTACTGTGACAGAAGTGCATCCTAGCTTGAATGATTCTACTGGTGTCCAATCTAAAAGCATAAGCAATGACACACTGTCAAGATTGGCCAAGACTGTCCTAGCACTAAAGGAGGATAAAAGACAGAGGCTGCATAAGGTAATTGTTTCAGTGTGTGAAACATTGTATTTTTGTTGCATTGATAGATATTTGTTTTGTGGAAGGTAAACTATCATTTGAAAGTTGCCATGAATGGTGCTTGTACAGTCACACTAGCCATCCAATCACAACTACTAATCAATTGCATGTAGGGGGTATCTGGATTTTTTTATGTTGTACTTCTGCTTATTTCAACAATATGCATCTAAATAAGAAAAAGGATATCTCTAGCACTGCAGGATTAGTTCGTTTAGAAATTTTACTTTGTGATCAGTAACTTTAGCATGTTATCTGAGTCTGGCATTTATGGGAAATAATAACACTCTGTGGCTTATTTCCATTATGGTACTCTGGTGTCTGCTTGCAAATTTTGTATTACCTTTCATCTTATCTGTATGCCATGTACTCACCTTCTAAGACATGCCTTTCTTGCAGCTTCAAGAATTAGCAACCCAGCTAACTGATCTTTGGAATTTGATGGATACCCCTGAAGAAGAACGGAGTTTATTTGATCATGTTACTTGTAATATATCAGCTTCAGTTGATGAAGTTACCATTCCTGGGGCCCTTGCGCTGGATCTGATTGAACAGGTATAGGCCTTTATTTTTTTTTCTTGTGCTTTAAGTTCTAACATGGAAGCTGAAAACACAAGTATTCATCTTGTTTACTTCTTGTTAAGGCTGAGGTGGAGGTTGAAAGGCTTGATCAGCTAAAAGCTAGTAGAATGAAGGAAATTGCTTTCAAGAGGCAGGCTGAGCTTGAAGAGATATTTGCTCGTGCTCACATAGAGATTGATTCGGAGGCTGCTCGAGACAAAATTATGGCTCTCATTGATTCTGGGAATGTTGAGCCTGCAGATTTACTGGCAGACATGGATAATCAGATTGCAAAGGCGAAAGACGAGGCTTTGAGCAGGAAAGAGATATTGGATAAGGTTGAGAAGTGGATGTCAGCTTGTGAAGAAGAGAGCTGGCTTGAGGACTATAATAGGGTAACTTTCTTCTCTGGCGTGCCATTTTTTATGTGTATTTTCATCACATGCATTTGAATGGATAAAAAGTCAATGGTCTAGAAGTCCAGTTTCTTCCTTGTAGTTGCTTTCTATGGTATCCAAGAAAAGATCAGCCTATCTGTTTAGTATTTTAATGCAAGTTAGTTAAAGCTTGTTTCAGGCCCCCAAGATATTTCTTTGTTGTTTGCAATTTTATTCTTGAATGGCCAAGGCTGGGGTTTCTTCCAGGGAAAAATAGGATACGTGAAGTTAAAGAATCCTGCGATTACATGTACTTTCTGTGTTCTCTCTTTTACTCTTCTCAGTACCAAATATGTGATGACTTGCATCTTTTTTGAACAGGATGATAACAGGTACAATGCAAGTCGTGGTGCACATTTGAATCTCAAGCGTGCTGAGAAGGCTCGGGTATTAGTAAACAAAATACCAGGTACATTTCAGATCTATTGGTATGTTTGGGCTACTTGCTGGATTATTATATTTCTTTTCATTTATAAATGAATTTTTTCATATTGAGCTCAGTCAAGGATGAAAGACACTCAATTACAAAGTGATGTGAGTGATACCCATCAAGCAGCATATATTTTTTTGCATGTCTGAATGGTTGCATTAAGTGAATTTTGGCTCTTTAATGCTGTTGTACAGTTCAGTGAGCCAGTGGACAATAGATCTACTGATTACCGGTGCAATGATAAAATAATTTGTTTTGAGTTGAAGTTTATGTGGCATATAATGTACTGGAATACTGTAGCTTCTTTTATGACTTGTATGACTACTCCGCTACCTAACAAGAAAGCTTTAAAACAATCTTCAAATATGATCTCTTCTGGATGGCAACGCTTGTGTGGTTATATGGAGCATTTTATGGATAACTGTATAATCTGGTTGTCGGCATGTAGCTCTTGTTGACACCTTGGTTACCAAGACTCGAGCATGGGAAGAAGATCGTGGCATATCATTCACGTATGATGGTGTTCCACTACTGGCGATGCTAGATGAATATGCAATGCTCAGACATGACAGAGAAGAAGAGAAAAGAAGGTTGAGGGTAAGTCAAACATCTTTGGCAGGACAAACTACATTAGTAACGTTCAAATGATTTAGAGCCCATCTATGCCTGGCATAGTAACAGTATATAACATCTATATGTTGCCCTCCACAGGATCAAAAGAAATTCCATGAGCAGCTGAGCAAGGAACAAGAAGCAATGTTTGGTACAACACCTAGCCCTGCTCGACAGGTTGGTGTGAAGAAGGTGGTGGGTCCACGGGCAAATGGAGGTGCTAATGGAACTGCAGGGAGACGACTGTCTCTTCCTGCCCATCAAAATGGTTCTAGGTCAATTAACAAGGACGGGAAGAGAGATAGCTCGAGGCCAATTGCTCCTGTGAATTATGTTGCCATATCGAAAGAAGATGCTGCATCACATATTTCGGGCACCGAACCACTTCCAAGTACACCATAGTAAACTGCCTCGAGAGATCTGATATTTGTGGCATTGTGTATTTGTTGTTACTGGCTTTAGTTGCTGTAGTATACATCTTGGGACAAAAAGTGATTTTGATACTGTAGGGACTGAGATAACTGTACCGTGTCATACTCGTTGTATCAAATAGGGCTGTTCGATTAATGTTGCTCAACCTCTGGTCTTTGGTCCGGTGATCAGAGAGAGCCTCTTAGAGCACTGTGGTACACCAAGTTGGGGATTTAATTCCCGCTTGGTGCATTTAGGGGTTGGGTTCTCCCTTCTCCCATAGCATAGGAATAAAGTAGATGATTGGCGATAGACCCAAAAAAAAATGAAAAAGAAGTGCAATGCTGCTCCGTTTGCAATGACTAGTAATTACAACCCCGACAAGACCGCGCTACCCATTCATTGTCTTGGAAAAATAATTAACGAAAAATTGGGCGTACCTCCGATGTAGTGCATTTTAGAGGTGGAGCGACCGTGTAAAAGCTCATTATCCTACTAACTGGCAGGCCTTGTAGGCAGCCCGATTAGGCCAGCTCTCTACGACGATTAGACAACGGATATCCTCAATTGGGCCAATCTCGTCCTGGGGTCTGCCTTTTGTCCTCTAAAATCTTTGTGATGACAACCAATTACGGAAGTGGGTCGTGATGGAATGTCCCCTAGACGCTCCTATGTCACATTCCGAGAGATGCACAAGAGTCCAAGTTCCTCTTGTGTAGCACTCGGCCTGCACTTTCAGATTCTATATTTTGCGAGAGACTAATCCTTCCCTTGATGATGCACCGTGAAGTGCTAATCCTTTCATATGAGTGCCTGCGGTATCAAATTCTTGAGTTTAAATGCTAAAGATATCCGAATGCTGCTGCATCTTTGCTCCACTGAAAACATTCCCTTTTTTTTTTTTTACCTTTTTTTTTCCGTATCAAAAGTCTAAAAGGTAGGAAAGGCTTATGTATCACCTCCTTGGGAAAATTATATATATGCTTCTACCTCCAGATCGAGAGATCCCATCACAGCTTAAAATTCCCTCTGCGATGGCCCTGGACATTTGTGGAGATTTAGATAATTTATTGGTAATTAATTTCAGGCAGGAATAAGTTGAATTTTCAACTTTACAAGATGTCATGAGGTCCTCAATTGACATGCCAGTCTGAAGTTCTAATCATATGAGAGAACACAACAGGCACATGCAAATAATGATAGGAGATAAATTACATCCATTTCCTCATTTCTCCATGATGTTGTCCTCTGACAATTGAACCACATTTCCCCAATTTTACATGCATGTCTACAGTTTCCCATGTCTTCTGGCCTCAAGTTCATTGGTAGGCTATAACATCAGAAAAGGTTTGGTCGTTGACATTATCCATTCCCAAAAGAAGTTTGATATTTAGTGCTTGCTCTCATGGAATTCAAAGCCACATCCACAAGGCCGCACCAGCATGCACGACTGCTTGCTTGTTCTTATCATGACACATTTATCCACTGAATAATTCCTTGTCGGGAGAGACCCAGGGTGGGGAATGAGACACTATTATTCTAACTTCACAAGCAACTGGCTACTTTGGATCTGAACGTTACCTGAGGTCATTAATTCTTGAATGCTTCCCGACTTTACTCATAACAATCATAGCAATTTATCATCTAGACACAGCAGGTTTTGCCACACCCGCTGCTCGCCAGAAGATGCAATTATATGTTACGCTTAAGAGAGCAGAATTATCTACCATATGAGTTAATCGGTTGGAATATTCTTATGGCTGAATTGCGGAAGTAGGGGATTGGTTCTGGGATAAATAGGACAAATATTGAAGTCGCATTGAATAGTTTGGAGGGTAAGAGCTAGCAATCAACTGCCTCGAGATCTAGAGAAGCCGAAAATTAGTACACAATCAACGCTTACATAATTCAATTTTTCTTCAGTTGTAAGTAAACAATATCAAGTACACCACTTCATGTACAAGTAACCATGCATGCAGGAGGACGTTGAGAAGAGAACGTGCAGCCTATCAACCTAGCTAGTAATTTTAAGATCTTCTCTCCCTAGTCCCTATATATCCAGCATTGACCAAATCAAACCTATCTACTCTGCTAAGTGCCCGCGTGCCCTTGGATCAAGACCACGAAGTTTTTGGCTCGCTCTTGGTTTCGCCTGATAGATCCAAAACGAAAGCATGAATTCGTTTCAACTTTCAACCCATAGGAAAAGCGCCTTTCTTGTCTGAGATGTAGAGAACATTAATATGTTGTTAACTTTCTTTTCTTTTTTCTTGTTCAAGCAGCAGATCGAGAAGATATGTGCATTCGGTATTCAAAAAGACATGCATGCTGGTTTTCAGCATCAATTGCTTTTGCCAAATTCCTCTTTTAGATTTTACAGGCTGCGCTTAATTTGTTGAGCTAAACTTGCAAGTTATAGTCCGCATCATAAAAAAAGTAATAAGAAACCAAGGCCTTCTATTGATTTTATGTCCGCCCTGGATCATTCTGTTCCTCTTTTTTCTTGATAAACTTTTCTTGCCCCCCAACAATAAAGAGGGGACATGACAGTATAATGATCAAGTATCTTCAAAAATGTGAATGACTTCAAAACCAAGAGCACCAGATAAGTCTAGCTATCTTTAGTTGTGCAAGTACCCATGAAATTAATTAACAAGCCATCATGCAGTTTTGGCACTTACTAATTAACAAGGCCACTTTTTTTTTTTTTTTTTCTTCCTCTCTGTCAGATTCAAGGTTCAAATCCTGACAGTTAAGGGGATAGGAAGGATGTGGAGAGGGATGAGATGATAAAATTTAAAACAAAAGTTTTTTGTTTTTAGAGTCCACGCCATTGATTTTAACTATCCCACTTCTGTAGCATTTAAATAGTTAATCCCACAAAAAAAATGAAGCAACTGCAAGGCCTAAGGCCATAAAGTGATCGAGTAGTAGAAAAGTCTTAATTGTAGCTACTTAACGGTAACATTTTTCTTTTATTTTTTCTAGTGTGGCACCTGAAGTTTGCATTGCTGGCCAATTGAACATCATGATGGATCTTATGAAAGCTGTTTCTGTAGGCTTCTAGCAGCCGATCATCGAAACCTTTCCTAGCTCGTATTTGTAGGTGGGGGTCAATATAGCAAGGTCTTTTTTTTGACCATCAGACAGCGAGACCAAAAAAAAAAAAGCACATATTGTGACTTTGCAGCAATAGTGCTGGTTGTTGTTGCATGCACTTTTGTCTTTCTTTCCACAAGGTAGAACAGTAGAATTTGAGTGTTGGGTCCAAATTGCGAACTCTTTCCGTCTGCAGACAAGCAGGAGCAACCGCCCAATTTGCCAATTCAAATTCCAAATCTTTTAGTAATAACTTTGTGATTCATCTTGACAAAGAAAAAGAATAGTAAGGAAACTATTCGATCCATCATCACCTACAAAAATCAAAGTGGGGTTCACAAAGATGATGTTACACAAAAACTGGCAAAAGGAAACATAACTACTCGCCATTTGCTGCGATCCCTTTTGACCCCCCCCCCCCCCCCCTCAGCGCAAAGTTTCATTCTTCTCAAGAAAGGGGAACACCCGCAAAAGCAAAACACTGTATGGTCAATTCGAAACACATTACTTATTGTACTCATTCTCACACTGTATGGTTTGTGAAACTTGAGGGCAAGAAAATTTAATCACTGCAAATGTCCAAAATGGCTTTTGCGCTATATATAGTGTATACCAACGATGACATCTGACATATAGTGAAGATAGAAATCGAATCCATTCAAATTTCTTTCTTATATATAAAAAAAGAAAAATGGTACAATTTTGGTGTAGTATGCCGTCGACACCGGACCATAATCATAGAAGAGGCCTTAACATCTTAATTCTTTAATTACCTACAGTTTTTTTCCCTAATCAAGAATGTAGTATATTGACGAATGAGAAAATGAAGCATACGCTATTGATCCGCGCTGTAATTTATAAAAAAAAATCAACCGACATTCAGCACTGTCCATGGAAAAAGGGGTCTAGACTCTAGAAAAGAAATGCTCTGTTACTACTTACTAAAGCGGGGCTCTTAATCCAACTCTCTCAAATCTTTGATTATCTTAAATTCCGTTAACAGTTAAAAGGAAGAAAGTGAAAATATTTCCTTTGCATGCATGGTCGGGCTGCACAGTAATAACTACCACATGCAAGTCAAAAGCTTTTGTCTTTAAAAACCAAAAACCCAAAAAAAAAAAAAAGGAGTTGATAGTTAATAGGGTAGTTGAAAATTCAGGTCGATCGTTAAAAGATAAAAAAGTTGCTCCCTGAGAGATCCATCCGGTAGAAGAAGAAAATAGTCCGGCCTAGTATCACGTGAATCGGCGACTATCACGGCCGTTTGGACTTTTTGGTGCTGAAAAGAAAAGGAAGGGAGAGAGACGATGATGTTGGACAAAGAGTCCTGGAACAAGATTCCGGGTATTCAGTTCAGACTACCACTACTTCAATTGCCCATCCATACATATATATATATATATTGCTTGCTTCACAAGATTCTTGTATGTATTTATGGTTCTTTGAAAATTCCAAAGCAGCAAATGGGGCCACGAATGCGAAGTGAAATTATAAAATTTGCCTTAATTCTGAAATTGGCAGAATCAAATCTTTTAACACCACTGCCTTCAAGTGTGAATTATAAGACAACGGACAATCTAGCCTCAGATTAAAAAAAGTTAACCTCATTTATGCATCCTTTGTAGCTTTCAGCTCATTTCTTTAAGGTCTTGGGCATCAACAAAAAAGGTTTTGCGACTCATCTTTTCCTTAATGCTTGGGAATTTTCATAGAGTAATCATTACTGGTTCCAAGTGGAGAAAGAGAGTTGATGCGATAGCTTGTACAAAGAACTTATTAGAGGAATGTCCTGAATTTTCCAGCCAGCCAGCCAGCCTAGCTATTAGAGGAACCACTTTAAATCCCGTTTGTTTTTGTACGAGTTTGAGCGATCGATCATATTCATCAGTAGTGTTTTGGGTCCTCTCCCAATCTCCGCAAAGATCTGCGTTAGATTCTGCCGCAGATTCCAACAGTTCTACGGTATCATCAGTGATGTTAGCTATAGTGTTAATGGTAGTTAACAAGCATCATTAGGCGCACGATGGAGATTGAGATTAGCCTTAATTTCTGGTGTGAATGTTTAT
Source organism: Coffea arabica (assembly GCF_036785885.1). Classification (NCBI taxonomy): domain Eukaryota; kingdom Viridiplantae; phylum Streptophyta; class Magnoliopsida; order Gentianales; family Rubiaceae; genus Coffea; species Coffea arabica. Next base: position 53,235,934 of record NC_092318.1, read on the forward strand.
CATGAGAATAATCAAAGGAAAATGTGTTGTCCATTGTCAAATTCATTCATTTCTCAATTGATTTCACCAATCTTCACTATTTTAGTCGTCTCATCCATAACTGACGATGGTACCCCATAAATGACATGATTTTTAATGAATGTTCAAAAGTGTTAATTTGACACGCTCAAATTTATCATTTATGCGTGGAATAATCTTGTAAACACTCACATTGTTGTATACGGGACACCCTTGGATGCAGGTTACTTAATTTCAATTTGAATTTGAGCTTTACTTTTTTTTTTCTTTTACACATGTGGCGTGCATCTATAATTTTCAATATTCGGTGTCAGTATATATACAATATTAGCCCTATATATTTAGGGACTTACTTTTATTTTTATCCTCACATTTATTTAGACACTTCTAACTTTTCTTTTAAACGGAAATTGCACAACAGCTACCGGTCCATATGACAAACAGTAACCCCGCTAAAATAATAAGATTTTCAATGAATGTTCAAAGGTACTAATTAGTACACTCAATTTATTTGTTATTGGGAATATTGCAACGAACCGGCAAATATTGTGACAAGAATTTGCTTCAAATCGTGATAGAATATCAATTTCCTTTAGGCTTTATTTGTCCTGTATAGCGTGCAATAACCTTGGACAAATATCATTTAGGATAAGATGAAATTTGTTTGTCTTAAACTCTTACACAAATAAGACAAACCCTTGTGAACTAAGGAGTGCTTTTGAGAGAATATACAGTAATAGGAAAGTGATTTTCTGCAGCAAATCACTCTCTACTTGGCTTCTTTATATAGGAAAGATTGTTTAAGAAACAAAAGAATTCATTAAATACTTGTATGAATAGATTCAAAGTATTGTGTACAAATTCATGCACTTTAATTCATGCATCTCATGATCCTAAGATCAAAACATGAATCTATCTTTTCATTTAGGAATTCCCACATACATGAATATATTCATGAATGAATGTACATTTTAGAAACATTCACAATACTATACATGTATCAAAACATGAATGAATATACATTAATTACGTGCATGTACATCATACAAATTTTGAAAAATTTCCAACATTTGTATATATACAGTCTTATTTTTTTGGATTATCTTTATTTGTCAAAATTTATTTGCTTGAATCATTATCATATTTTCTAATATGCACTCTCTACTTGGCTTCTTTATATAGGAAAGATTGTTTAAGAAACAAAAGAATTCATTAAATACTTTTATGAATAGATTCAAAGTATTGTGTACAAATTCATGCACTTTAATCCATGCATCTCATGATCCTAAGATCAAAACATGAATCTATCTTTTCATTTAGGAATTCCCACATACATGAATATATTCATGAATGAATGTACATTTTAGAAACATTCACAATACTATACATGTATCAAAACATGAATGAATATACATTAATTACATGCATGTACATCATACAAATTTTGAAAAATTTCCAACATTTGTATATATACAGGCTTATTTTTTTGGATTATCTTTATTTGTCAAAATTTATTTGCTTGAATCATTATCATATTTTCTAATATGCACTCTCTACTTGGCTTCTTTATATAGGAAAGATTGTTTAAGAAACAAAAGAATTCATTAAATACTTGTATGAATAGATTCAAAGTATTGTGTACAAATTCATGCACTTTAATTCATGCATCTCATGATCCTAAGATCAAAACATGAATCTATCTTTTCATTTAGGAATTCCCACATATATGAATATATTCATGAATGAATGTACATTTTAGAAACATTCACAATACTATACATGTATCAAAACATGAATGAATATACATTAATTACGTGCATGTACATCATACAAATTTTGAAAAATTTCCAACATTTGTATATATACAGGCTTATTTTTTTGGATTATCTTTATTTGTCAAAATTTATTTGCTTGAATCATTATCATATTTTCTAATATGCACTCTCTACTTGGCTTCTTTATATAGGAAAGATTGTTTAAGAAACAAAAGAATTCATTAAATACTTGTATAAATAGATTCAAAGTATTGTGTACAAATTCATGCACTTTAATCCATGCATCTCATGATCCTAAGATCAAAACATGAATCTAACTTTTCATTTAGGAATTCCCACATACATGAATATATTCATGAATGAATGTACATTTTAGAAACATTCACAATACTATACATGCATCAAAACATGAATGAATATACATTAATTACGTGCATGTACATCATACAAATTTTGAAAAATTTCCAACATTTGTATATATACAGGCTTATTTTTTTGGATTATCTTTATTTGTCAAAATTTATTTGCTTGAATCATTATCATATTTTCTAATATGCACTCTCTACTTGGCTTCTTTATATAGGAAAGATTGTTTAAGAAACAAAAGAATTCATTAAATACTTGTATGAATAGATTCAAAGTATTGTGTACAAATTCATGCATCTCATGATCCTAAGATCAAAACATGAATCTATCCTTTCATTCAAGAATTCCCACGTACATGAATATATTCATGAATGAATGTACATTTTAGAAACATTCACAATACTATACATGTATCAAAACATGAATGAATATACATTAATTACATGCATGTACATCATACAAATTTTGAAAAATTTCCAACATTTGTATATATACAGGCTTATTTTTTTGGATTATCTTTATTTATCAAAATTTATTTGCTTGAATCATTATCATATTTTTTAATAACTTTTTTTATTTCACGCACATCACATTTAAAAAGAAGTGATACAATATTAATTTTTTTTGAAAAATTATTTCAAATATTCTACTATCCAAAGACATTTAGTACTGTCTTTTTAATTTAACTTTACTTTTGAACAGAGATTGTACAACAATTAGATCATCAAATGTACCTTTTGGATGGAAAGTGTGATTTAGAGATCTTATTCGTTGATGAAAAAAAAACATTCTATGTCATCGACTGTGTATCCATTATTTCCCCCACCCTGTTGCCTATTAATTCTCCCCGCCCCCCCCCCCGGGTTTCCACCTGCGGGGTTAAAAAAAATTTATTATATAATTTTATTATAATTAATTTTGAACAAATAATCAAGTACTAAAATATCAACATATCATCAAATTATTATTCATTGCAACTTCACAATTGAAACTCATAAAAATAATTAAACAAAAGTTATTTGAATACAATCTAATATGATAAAACAAATATAACTAAAATAATCAAGTTTTTACTTTTGATACAAATACAATCACTAAATTATTATTGTATTTTTTCAGAAAAACGTGTTATTGTATTAAATGTAGTTAAGAATTTAATATAAATGTATTAATAAATTTAGTATAAATAATTAATAATTTTCATTAATAGACATGTATAATTAGTAGTATAATTGATAATATCATTATATATATAATTATGCACATATATATCTTTTTTATTTTCTAAACGGGTGGCAGGACGGGGAGTGGGGCGGGGGAGTATACCCCCACCCCGTTTCTAAACTGGGGGAAAAAATTGCCCCCCACCTCGCCCCAATAGACCCCGGGCACCCGCACCCGTTTCCATCCCTAATCTTACAAGATATAAAAGTACCAAGCTCAAGTTACTGTAGCAATTGGGATTGGTTGTGGTCCGGTTATTGCAGTAATTTTCATCAATTTGAGAGGCCTTTGGTTACGGTGGTGCCAATAACCATTGTTAGTGGGTGCTCTTAGTGGGGGTTTTTTTTTTTTTTTTTTTGTCGACACAGGAGTGTCCGGGTCAATCCTTACGGGGCCCGACTAATCCCCTGCACCCCGGAAGAGGAGGCCTTAGCGGGGTTTATTGAATCGGGTGAATGTGAAGGCATCTACATTGGAGTGCCATGGGAGGTATAATAAATCCCATGACACAGGTCCATTACATGCATCATTCTGATGATGCATGTAATGGTGGGTCAGACAAATTTTTTTAAGTTGCAATAGACTAATTTTCATCGGTAGTATTCATTTTGTTATTATTTGATTTAAATTATGTAATATTATGTTATGGAGTTCAATTAATTACATAAAGAATTATTAATTAAGTATGGATTATTATGATATATTCGCATTTCAGGTATCACATATTTGTTTAATAATTGCATAATTATTTTTCAAAAAATAACAATATATTATTTTTGAGAGATAGAAAAAGATATATTGTCCAAACTTAGAAATTAATAATATTATTTTTTAGAAAAAAAATTCAAAATGTAAAAAATTTAATGAAAGTTAATAACTTATTTTTTAAAATAACGAAATTATTTTTAAAAAAATTACTTTATTTATTTATAAAATATGAGTTATGCATTATTAAAATAAATGTTTGATTTAATTATGGACTCATGCTATTACACCTTGTGGAGTGTAATCCATTATGAGTGAGAGTATAATAAAAAATGAGAAAGTGAAATACTGACGTAACATGTGAATTACACTCTAAAGAGTATAAACCATTGTAAATGCTCTTAGTGGATGCTGTTGTTGGTGATTGCGTGGCGCTATATTTTATATGGTGCGTTCCGTCATTGTTGAGCTGGCTGCTGGAGATGTGTTCATTCTCATAGTGGACATTGCCTTGTATCCATTTAAAATTTTAGTTGCTTTTGTTGTTTCCTTTTGCTCAGCTTCGTTCCTGCTCAGACTTTGGGTCATTTGTATTCACATGTAAACATACTACAACTGTCACCTATATACATACAAGTGTCATACAAACTAAAAATATTTGGCACTCATGCAAGAATTACAACCAATTTCAATTGACACGTCATGTATCTCAAATCTCCACATATCCAGACAAGCGGCTGGCACTCCATTCAATTCTTTCAATAAACGTTACAATAAAGATTAATAAATAACAAATTTTCCATAATAACTAAGCCCTGCCACACCATTGCATAACACTAAAATTATACATACTAAACACAAACCTGGGCATTGGCGTGGCACCCCAAAACTAGTAAGGTATAAGTAAAAGCACTTATGCCACAAGTATTCCCAGGATTAATAGCACATTTGTGTATCAGTATACGTGGAATGCATAACACTTGTCAAGAGTTGAATGAATCGATTCAGTTGCTTAGACTAGTTCTCTTCTCCGGTCTCCTGCCTCTTTCTATGGTGTCCATACTAAACTAACTACACGAATTCTTGTCTGAAAATTTGAAGTCGGATATTCACCGGAGATGGGATATTCACCGGGATTCCGGCATCAATCTCGGACATGCTTTTATTTACCATTTTTTTTTCATTTTCCAATTTTTTCTCAAATAAAAAAGAAAAAGAACATGCACGTGAGACCCATACTCAACAGTTTACCACCCCATAATTTACTTTCTTAAATTGTATATGATGTTTCGTACTACATTACCAAATTTCAATTTTTTTTTTTTTGGCTGGTTGGGTGGGTGAGGGTGGGGCGACGAGGGGGTTGTACTACAATACCGTAACTTATAGGGCTTGTAGTAGAATAAGAACTTTCTCAACCACCTATATATTCTACTCTTGGAAGCCATTTTCACTCCACATAATTAACTACCAAAGCAATTCTCCTGATTAGATTAGATATCGACGAAAAATTTCTAAATGGCTCCTGCGGAAGACAACGTTGTTGTTCCACACAAGAAGCTTGAGAAGTTGCTGAGCATGAAAGGAGGCAAGGGAGAGGCTAGCTATGTCAATAACTCTCAAGCCCAGGTTCTTCGTTCTCCCAACCTTTTTTTTTATTAGTACTTTGTTGGTATCCTGACATGGTAGTTTGCGGACAACCTGGACTAGTAAAACTCCAAATTTGCACGTTGGATTTAGTACTACTTGAGAGCAAACTTTTGGTCCCTGTCCAAATGCCTTCATTTCATCTTCAGATGTTGATCGATCATCAATCTAACATATGCATTACTATATTGGCAAACATAACTACCACTGAATACATCGTTATTTTGATCCATAACAAAAATTACATGACCGCATAAAATCAGAGAGGGTTTTGTTTTTTTCTTTTCTTTCTACCTTTTTATACATGGCTCTTCTTTAACTTTCAGGGTTTCTTTTTTCTGCCTTTTATATATGGTTCTTCTCCATAAATATACCTTTGCAGGCTCAACATGCTCGGTCCATGCTCCATCTTCTGAAAGACACCCTGGACGTAGTCCAACTAAACAGCCCGGAAACCCCTTTCGCGGTGGCTGATTTGGGATGCTCTTGCGGCAGCAACACTCTCTTCATCGTTGACGTGATCATCAAGCACATGATCAAGCGTTACGAGGCCTTAGGCTACGATGAGCCACCGGAGTTTTCAGCATTTTTCTCTGATCTCCCCTCTAACGACTTCAACACTCTTTTTCAGCTCCTCCCACCCTACGGCGGTAGCATGGAGGAGTGCCTCGCTTCCGACAGCCACCGCTCGTATTTTGCTGCTGGAGTTCCTGGTTCATTTTACCGCCGCCTCTTCCCTGCTAGATCAGTTGATTTCTTTTACTCTGCGTTTTCCCTGCACTGGCTTTCTCAGGTAGTTATTTCTCATATGACCCTTTTTTTTTTTTTTCAAAGTTACAAGAAGAAGAAGAAGCACCTTTTGATGACCTTTACTGTATGTAGACTTTCATGAGTAGGACAACATGATTCATTGTTGATTAAACAGCAAATGAAATATTTTAGGAAAAAGGTTCATATATAATACTGCTGCCTAATTAGACTAACTAATAATAGTTTAAGAAAACTTCGTTTGTTTTATTCTCGAATCCCGATGATGATTTGCAGTTTAATTATGACACTAAACCAGATTGATTGATTATACCAAGTGAAGTAATCACGCATTTGCTTTAGCTTGTTAACGATCAAAACGTACCGTCTGATTTACTTTGAGAAGGTCAAAAAGTAAAAAAGTAGGGTAATAATTATAATGCGCCTTGGCTTTAATCAAACTTCAAAACCGCCTTTCAAAGACTTGCTGAATCCATCTTCGACCCTTTTGATTTCATTATAGTAGAGTAGCATATGGTATCAGTTTATGAAAGCAAATAACTTTCTTTTGGTTTCAACAAAATCCCCTTCAAATTGGGTTCAATTGTAAGTTCCCAAAACACGCCTTCAAATGTTCATATTGTTGACATAAGTAGTAAGTGGAATTATTATCAGGAGTCAGAGGGAAGTTAAATTACTCCTACCCTACTTGATAGGACAGAGAGTCAAATGAAAGATTTGAAAAAATTAGCTAGTGGCTATATAAATTTGGATTTGAGAAAGAAAAAGTTATCATAAGATGACAAATCATGGGCTAATTAGTCATCCGATGACAAATCATGGGGTAATTAGTCATCCTCTTCTTTCGGTTTCGGAAGTGCTAATTACTGCAGCGCTGGCTATTGTGGATTAGTAGCAGGCTAGCAGTAGTGTATGTACTATGTATAGGCCGGGTGGCGCAAGTCATCACAAATAAATATAATAATAATATAAGTGGGGTGCAGGTGCCCGATGGTGTGGTGGACAATAGATCAGCGGCTTACAACAAAGGAAGAATATTCATCCACGGTGCAAATGAGATCACAGCAGACGCCTATAGAAAGCAGTTCCAGACGGATTTAGCCGGTTTCCTCAGGTCAAGATCAGTGGAAATGAAGAGGGGCGGATCAATGTTCTTGGCCTGTTTAGGCAAAACTTCACTCGACCCCACAGACCAAGGTGGGGCAGGGCTTCTTTTTGGGGCTGACTTTCAAGATGCCTGGGATGATCTTGTCCGAGAGGTAATCATAACCACAAATCATCATCATTATTATTAGGATAATTTGTTTGGTTTAGAAAAACATTCATTCATGCCCGAGCAGGGTTTATGGTAATACAATGTATTAATCGAGCAGGGTTTAATCACGAGCGAGAAAAGGGACAAGTTCAACATTCCGGTGTACGCGCCGAGCCTGCAAGACTTCAAGGAGGTAGTGGAAGCCGATGGGTCGTTTGTCATAAACAAGCTGGAAGTATTCAAAGGAGGAAGCCCGCTGGTGGTGAATCACCCAGATGATGCGGCTGAGGTGGGCCGAGCCTTAGCCAACAGCTGCAGGAGCATCAGTGGAGTCCTAGTCGATGCCCACTTAGGCGATCACCTCAGCGAGGAGCTGTTCTCCCGTGTCCAGCGCCGAGCCACAAGCCACGCTAAAGACATACTAGAACACCTCCAATTCTTTCATATAATTGCCTCTCTTTCTTTGGCTATATAGTCTCAAATTGCCACAAAAAGGCAGATACTGGAAGGAGGATCTTGTACTTCCAGTCCATATATTTATATATATATATATTTATGTATGCGTATAGGGACTGTTTGTTTGCACCTGTCAAGTTATAATAATTTTTTCTTTTCTTTTATATATATATATATATATATATATATATATATTGCTGGTTTCGTGTTTCCTTTTTTTTTTTTTGTGGAATTAGTGAATAAGTTTTCTCTTTTCTAAATTTGGAAATACAGTTTAAAAAAAAAATCACTTCATTAAGTAAATAAAGTGATTGAAACTTCCTTCAGGCTTCAACTCAATTATCAACAGGACAGCTGAGCCTCACAATTGTAGTGCCAAGAAAAGCTTCAGAGAATATATTATATTTATTTGTATGTAGAGTACATTGGCATAATCTCCCATATTGAAATATTGCTTGCTTATGCGGATTTGGAGAGAGGAAACAGCCGACATGGTTTTCAGCCCAAAAGGAAAAGCAAAATGAGAAGAAAGCAAAGAGAAAAAAAAAAAAAAAAAAGTTATGAGAGTCAATGAGGTGTGGATCCATCTTATCCAACATTGTGTTAATCAAATCACCTTTAATTAACATCGTAATGGAATCTATTGGATGACTCCTTTTGCCGTGAAACAACAATTATAGCGCTTTTGTGGAAACTTTCCACAGTTGGAATGCCTGTTTAGTCTTTCTTTTTTCTTGTATACGTTCCATCAGTTCTCGAAAATCGAGACTGCCTTTGTCTAACTGGGCTCACGCTGCAGTTAGCTATCGGGAACCGAAAAGGGTTGCAAATTTGCAATTGCAGCATCATACTACAATATGAACACCAAAACGGACGTTGGCGTAAGCGGAGGGGGGTTGCACTTTCTAACTATGAAGTCTCGGGTTTGAAATTTATGAAAATAAAAATAATAACGTTAGCAGAATTTTCCTCGTAAGAAGTTCGATCCGACTCAAGCAGAATTAGTCGCAAATCGTAAAATGGATACGGGTACCTGTGGTGGACAATATAGACGATCTTAAATTGGATTGGAAGTAAATTTTGATGCTTCGGTTAAAACCCTTCCAAATCCCTACGGTTCCAAGTTTCATGTCTGCAACTGTATGCTCCTAGTGCATTCTCTTGGTTTCAAAGTTATAATAACCCCTTATTGTTATAATAATAATGATAATGATAATGATAATAATCATCATCGTCGAAGCAAAGGGAAATCGAATAAATGACATGGTGGATTCAATGGTGTGGGATCTATTAGAACATTGTATTTACCATTTTGAAGGCTTGACTCCACTAGTTCAACCAAACGAAGTGAGATTTTTAAAGACCACCACTTTGTAGCACCACTTTGTAGGAGAAAATATGGGAGAGAATCCCACCAAACAAGCCTAGACTTCAACTAAACCCGATCAAAATCAGCAAAGGACATATGCAGCAGTAGCATTCCCTATCCCTGTCCTGCGTACATGTCCAATCTTTCATGTTGATGATGAATTCAATAACAATCGAGCTTGTTCTGCCAAATCAGCAATCTTTGAATAATCAGCATGTGAAGACTTCTTCATTGATCCATACGATTCCAGGTTCCAACTCAAACCACTTCGATGCCTATATCAGATCAAGCCCCTACTGTAAAGTCATACAAAATTGCTAAAAACACGACATTGCTAAATCCCTGTAAAAGCAGCCATGCACCATCACTCCGAATCTCCAACTCCAGCCATCCTTCTTTCCAAGACCCATCAGCGTTGCTAAATCATTACTGCCATTACACACTTAATTTCAAGGTATATAATCACATAAAGTTAAAAAAGACTTTCCCCCGGGAGAAGAAAAAAAGAAAAAGAGTACGTAAGGTAAGGTTGAGGAAAATTCGGATGCAAGTGTAAGAATAGCGTTACATAATCTCCAAACATTCTCAAATCTGTCACCGTGGGTCATGAGTCCAATATGAATACATGAGCCACTTCTGGTCGTCTAAAACTCACCTTCTTCTTCAACTTCCCACTCTGGGTTCGGCAGAACGAGGAATCTCCGATCTCTCCTCCATCAAGTCTATCAAATTTCATCGAAGATGATCTCTCAAGCACGGAATTCTCTCTAGAATTAGGTAAGCAGCCTTCGTCATTAGCTGTATGATCAAGTGATGGATAGACCCTCTTGTTGGCTTGCTTAGAGAGGGCAAACTGATGGTGATCACCAGCTTCCTTACCGTGACTTAAGCAAGGTGATGCTAAAATCCATTCCTCCAGAGTTACCAACTGTACTTTATTCTTTGACCCATGATACTTCTTTTTTTGCGGATGGGACTTCTTCTCTCCCCTTTTCTGTGTTGTGCTTCCGCCTAGGCATCCTTGCTTCACAAAATTGATTATGGATGCTGCTAAACCAACTTCAGATTCTTGTTTAGATGATCCTCTGGCATTCTTCTCGCGAAAACCTTTAAGATTTGATTTCATACTATTTTCTGCTCAAATAATTAATGTCGCACCTAATATTCGTGAAAAAAAAAATAACTCAAGGAAATTAATGAGATGGTTTTGATTGCAGGATGACGAAGAATATAAAACGGAACTCGGGCGGGTACTCCAAGAGGGAACCATTTTTCATAGGCAGAAACGTTCATTATTAGGATTGATTCTGAAACTCCATTTTGTTATCCATCGGTTGTCCCCAAGCAAAGCAAATATTATTCAGATTCCTCTGTGGATAATTTTCGATACTATTTCTACGATACAAGAAAAACCTCGTCGCTTCCGTGAGTTACGTCCAAACAATCCAATCCTTTGAATTTTTCTTCAAAATCAGACGAAAACTATTGTCATGCGTCTTCGTATGCGGCCTGGTTCTAGAACAGAACAAGCATTGTACAGCGGGTAAATAGTGCTAACAGAACAAGCTTTGTGCTGTTAATATTAGTGAAGCATTGGCACACTTCTACAAGGACTTCAAGAATGTGGCATCAACTATAAAGAAATCAAGATTCATAGCTTCCTTCTACAGGTATAAAGTTAATCCAGCCATAGCTTTCTCGTTTGGATTGTAGTTTTCTATAGAAAAATTTTAATTATTTTTCACGAACACATTTTTTAATTATATTTTCTATCTCACATATATTAAATTATTATAGTATATTTTTTTAAAAAAAAAAAAAATAACTCCTAAAAATAGCAATTAAAAAGGCCTGCCGGCCGCATCTACAGAAACTTTCATTACCTCTTCTTCTACCCCCACGCCCACCCCAGAAGAAGAAAGGCAGAAAAATGAAAAACTGGTATCTTGTTATTGGAAACCTTTCCTTGGAATCTCGAAGATTAAAAATCAATTTCCTATGAGGTTTCCCGAAGGTCACTAATTGCTAATTTTAGCGAGACATATACACTTTCGATTTCCAGTTACGGTAAATAGAGATATGAAGGCTGTTGAATTAATTAAAAGACCGAAATTAAAAGACTTGACAACTGAGATCCACAATCTTACAAACTACGAGAAGATCGCAGGGACGGATCATAAAATTTGTTCCTACGTCGTTTCAACCGCAGAAGCATCTGAAAACTTCTAATTATACCTTATATTTCAAAAAGAACAAATCGTAAGGTTTTTTCCTTGTAAACTGCGTATTTATTTTGCCCTCGAAATCCCTGAACTAAAAGGATCTAAATAAATACTCGCAAATCTGCTTTTAATTATGGTGCTGTGCTGCAGACAGCAAGGATTCCAACTAACGCATCGTCTTAAAAAAAAAAGGTACATATCTAATGGTTGGAAGATAAAAGCATCAATTTTTCGGTGCGTTCAGCAATTTTGTTACAAAAGCACTACAGTTGGTACACATTAGACATGGGGTGTGAGAAATGTGGGATGGGAAGGGAAGGTTACTGAAGGTCCATAGCACGGGGCATTTCTTCACGCTTCCAACAATGACGCACAAATTTCTTAATGCACAACCAACTTCCAAACCAGCAAGTGTACAAAATCCAATAACTTCTCAATAACTGATACCCATCTTTACAAGTAAACAAGAAAAGAAGCTGGCCATAAAAGGAACATCACCAAAGCAAATATCCAAAATCAAGAATTCAGTGACCAGCAGATGGAAGTGTTAATAACTCAAGTGACTTCTTAAGGTGATCCACAGCAACAGAAACATCATCAAATGCCAAGGCTCCAACTGCAAATCTTGCAGCCTTGTGTGCTTCAGCAATCTTTTCAGGCGGAGGCTGGTAACTGCTGTCATAGTGATATGTTTGTGCAGCAGTTATTTTAGGTTCTGAAACACTCCCATTTCCACCAGCTGAATTATACTGTGTACCTGATGCATAATTGGTGGTACTAGGAGCTGATGTTGTAGAGTAGGAAGCATCAGAGCCTTGATATTGTGAAGGATAATGAGATGGAGCAGTGGGAAGGCTACTCTCAGTAAAACTAGGATAAGACTGAAAATGGGGATATGAGTAAGAGGGAACATCATGTGAAGGATAGTGCTGCTGGGCTTCATGTCGGTATGCTTGTTGATGATAGAATTGGGAATAATTTTCAGATCCGTTGGTTGAAGGAGGCTGATGGAAAGTATGTGAAGGATAATCATCAGCAGGATAAGGAGATGGAGGTAAATTTGACGAAGGTGATGCCACTAGGTTGGAAGGGGGAGGAATATTTGCAGAATGGTGGAAGTTAACTGTGTCATATGTTTGAGGAGACGAATCTGACTCAAATGTAGGTCTCGTAGCAGCATCACTTCCCGGTTGAGGTGGATAATCAGCTCCGGTTGAGGGTCTAATAATGGTGGTATCACTTCTCGGTTCAATGTCCTGGAAAGGCACATCAGTTCTCTGTTCAAGGTCCTGAAGTGCTGGGTCACTACTTCTTGATTCAAGGTCCTGAAAAAAGCAAGGTCAGCGTCACTAGCCTGCACACCAACTCAATTGCCCCAAAAAGAAGTTCAAATCAGCTTTTGGATTTCTTCATGCTACTTCATAAAATAGTATGTCTGACCTTGAGCCAGAAATTCATGCATAACTCAAAATCCCAGGAGTATAATAACCAACTTAGTGATCCATTACTTAATCCTTAAAAGCAAAAAATGGAAGAGGAAGAAGATATACAGCAGAACTAAGAGGGGATTTCCAAACTTAGAAGTAAATGATTTTCCATGATAGCTTGAGAAACCCAAACTCTGCCTATCTCATTCTAGTGGTCCCTACTTCTTAATGAATAAAGTTTCAACTTGCCTCTAGGCCACATTGATTGCAACAACTAAAGATATACAATAGGGGTTGAGGTCATACGTATTCACCACTTGATGTACTTGGTGGCACAGATAAGTCCTTCTCACCCCCGGGAGGACCTGGTACAGGTTTCCTCCCTTCTTTCAAAGCTTTCCTGATATCTGCTGCTTTCCAGGCCGCATATTTCTGCTTCTGTTCAAGCTGATAAAAGAAGTGATCAAGCAAATTCAACAGTGTTAGCAATATAGATCATAAAATTACCTTCAAATGTAAACAATCACGGATGAACAAACAAAACTATCAAAATTTTTCATCAGAAACTCACATCAGGCTGAAGTTCACCAAACTGGTTGATTATTTCAAAGAAAATGCTAGCAGCATAAAAAGTCTTTGCTGTGTTCCTGTAGGAGATGTAGCAAATTATACTGTTTACAGACATATTGTGTGGATTGACAATGTGGAAGTGACAAAATCTCGAGGAACTATTGACAGAAAACCAAATTTCATTGACGAACAAAACATTGACTAAATGCCATAAAAGGCAAGTAAGAAGCTGATCAACCAAGCATGAACGCAACCCTTTATGTGTATGTGTTTTCTAAAGCCACAATCATCAAAAGCAAACTTCCTATGCAAAAAATAGCTAATACATATTCATCACACCAAGACATAGATTTTTTCACATGAAAACAACAAAATCAGTAAATCTAGCCGGGATGATTGGCACGAGTCATAAAAAAAAATATATAAAAATGTCCAAGAAACAATTATCGCATAACCATATCAAGTGGGACGACTATATTAACTCTCATCAATAGCCAATATAGCTTAAAATTGGATTCCAGAACTTCATGTATATGAAGGTTATAGAAAAAATAACAGGTATGTTCTTGTCACTACAAAGCTGAAGAAAGCAATGTGACAAAGTGACTGCTTGCATGCACGACAAATACAAGTTCAATTACCTAAGTAAAACTTCAGGTCTGATATTCTAAGAAAAGCTCAGCTCTTTCTCATAATCAGAAAACAATAAAATGAATACTTCAAGAGACACATGGTTACATCATGACAGCCTCAAGCTCAACAGTAACGAATCCAGCGATTTTAATACTTGAAGCATTGACCAGAAGCCACAGATCAGACCTTGGCCTAAAAATACATTAAGCATAATATGAAGATCATATCACTGCCTAGATTAAAGAGGTGAAGTGGAAGCAAAGTATCATACAGGTCAGCTTTTCCAGCACGATCCTGCTTGTCTGCCTTAGAAAACACATTCATGGCAAATCCCTCAAGGTGTAAATGATCATCAGGCCCCAGCTGCAGTGACTTTTTGTCCTGTACCAAAAAGGGCAGAAGATAGGAAAGAAACTACCTGTAGTAAGAGATTTTCTTCTTCCTGAAAGTTTAACCAACTTCTGAAGTATGGCAGTAGGAATATTAATGAAAGACGAACCAATCCCCTCAGAGATATGAAAGATTCAATCATTTTCTTTTGTACATAACAACAAAGTCCATCTCTTCCAAAACCAAATAAAAAACTTTAAAAAAATTAAAGAAAAAAGGGTATTATTTTTTAAGAGAAGCTTGATCCTGATACACGTAACATACATCATCAACTAATTGCATAAACATTCTCACGAAGAATCTATAAAAGCAAATTAGAAAGAGAGATAACCAATAAAAAGGCTCCAACAAGACTCCAAAATGGAGTATCGTCATCATATAATATCTCTCAAATGATCGGCTTTGTACAAAAGAATACATAGAAAAAATACAAAAGAAAGGGGAAAGTAAAAACCTTCTCAAGTTGATTCATGAGGGAAACGAGGAGAGAGTTGGTGGTCTTAGTACGCTCGCTCTGGGGGATCTTCAATCCTCGTTCCATCGCATATAATCGACCTAACAACCAAAAGACGTCGAATTTCCGAAATCAGCAAATAGCAAAAGTTAGGGTTTAAGTAAAGTACTAATCTGATTGCATAATCAGCACAATAATACAAGTACATCACTATTTGAACTTAAAAATTAAAAAAAAATATGCACGATGATGAAAGAAGTATAGAATATGATCGTACAATAGTAAGCAACGAGGGGTTCGTGCTTCTGCAATTCATCGGCTCGTTGAAGATAAGGCAATAACAGCTTTGCTGGTTCGTTTTCCCCTGCCATCTTTGCTCTTCTCAACTCGCACACAAAGCGTCTTCAAATTTGATGTAAGAAGTTTTCCTTGTCTTTTCTAACCTTTTGCTAAATTGGTTGCCTCATAAGACGTTTATGTAATTATTTGCACCGAAAGACGGCGATGGCGTGTGGGGTGCTAAATGTCTCTCTGCCTCTTTCGGGTCGAGAAACTTGAGAATGATTAGAAAGTGAAAGAAAAAAATGTTACAGTTCAAATGCCCACATTTCTTCTGTGTGTTACAAATTATAAAATATTCTCCAGTAATCTTTTTTTTTTTTTTATGTTTCCGATAATCTTTTTTATTTCACATGTATCAAATTATAAAAAAAAATATTATAATAATTATTTTAAATAATACTCAATCCAAACACATTATTCTTTTATCCAATCAAACTCAAGTTAAATCTAAGAGCCAATCAATATTAAACCTTGTCTTACCTTAATTTGATTAGTAATGAATAAAATAACAAGCTTAATTCATATTTCACAAAAACCCCCCCCTTCCCCCCCCCCCTCCCTCCCTCCCCCCCCAGAGTTTACAAATTAATTTTTTCTTGATTAATAGTGTAATGATTTATTCTTTCATCCTAATATTTGTAGATATATATTGCATGTTCAAATTTTAAACTTGAATAAAAATTACTTATTATGCATCCAAACTTGAGAAAATTATTTGTATGTATATCATATGTTCAAATTTTAAACTTGACAAAGAATTATTTCTTGTTATGCATCTAAATTGGACGAAATCCTATAGTCTGTTAGAATATTATTCTCTCAATATATATTCATCAGTGATGATATTGATTTATTTATGAACTTGTTAATGTAAATGTTAAGAACACTTATTTCATTGTTGATTTATTTATAAACTTGTTATAACCTAAGAGTCAATAACACTTATTTCATTACCCAAAGCAAATTTTAGAATCTCCCCGAAATTTATTAGCAAAAAACAAAAATTTATCCAAACAATTATATTCTTGAATTGACTTGGGTAATCTTTTTAGAAAGAAAAGATTGCCATTTTATCAATAATAACTCGATATTTTGGGTGCATTTGAATTGAAATTTTTTTGTCAAAAAAATAGTTTTTATTTCCAACAAAATCTACAAACACACCAACACAACATAATCACCTCTTTCTCCACCACCACCACCACCACCACACTCTCACTCCTCCCAACTACTACCACTCGAAATAAGCCCCTTTCTCTTCACTTCTCCCCCTCCCCCTCTCTCATCCAAAAACCCACGCCCTCTACTCTCCTTCATCCACTCTTTCCTCCACTTAAATCCTTCACCACCCTTTCCCTTGTTCCTTGTTCCTTTTTTTCCACATTTCCCTTCTTCCTTCTCCTTTTCCTATTCCTCTTTTCTTCTTTTTCCTCTTCAGCCATTCGCATCCAAATCCAACCATAACCGATCTGGTCTAGATTGTGGATGGTGGGCGAAGAATAGGAGGAAAGAAAGGGAAAGGAAGAAAGGAGCAAGGACAAAAGATAGGGAAGGGAGTAGGGAGGGATAGCGGTGAAAGAGGGCAATAGTGATGGATAGGTCATCTACGGGGGTGCAAGGAGTAGGTAGGGGGAGGGGCAGAGAAGGGAACGAAGAAAATATCCCAAAAAAAAAGCCAAAAAGCCAAAAAAACACACACCTTCTAACCGTCTATAACAATTATTTTTCTACACTGAAGTTCAATAAAAACACCCACTGGCGACGGACTAGTTGTTAAGAAGTAAAAGTTACTATTACAGCCCCAAACGAAAAATGCACGAATAATTCATAATGATCGAAAAAAACATATTAATTTCTAACTTTGTGATTGTCTTCATCCAGGACAACATATTACGCAATTGCGGAAGAGAGCTGAAAACAGCCAGTTATCAGATACGCCAAGCCACCCAGGATGTCGAGTAATTTTGACCCAAAAAAAAAAAAAGAAAAGGGCATGACAAGGTTCCTACTCTGGACTACAACTAGAAAATTTTCAATAAACTATTATGAGAACCGATACATGTACTTGTAAAAGCTATAATTTCTAGCCCAAAAGAAAACCAAATTAAAAGAACTACAGATTGTACACGAACTGAATATTCCACCATTAGTTGTCCCGGGGCCTCTGCTGCCACCACCACCTGTTCATAAGCCCACAACTTACAATCAGCTGCAGACAAATCAAAGAGGAACCGGTATTCTAGTTTTAGATAAAGTTTCAAGTACTTCTTTCTGACAGCTTAGGCCTAAGTCCCCATGTCCATTACTTCAGAAGAATGCAAACAAAATATTACTCATCAATAGTCTGGATTTTTCAATGGCCAATGTTGTCAGGGCAGAAAGGGGAAGAAGCAGGGGGGGGGGGGGGGGTGGGGTGGGGAATTGCTTGGATAAGTTGGCCTGGCACTCCACAATGTTAGGCATTGTGATAGAAGGGCACAAGTAAAAGACACTGGAGCAGAATTGCGACCAAACTTTTCATCAGACCAAAAAGATGCTTACATTGCCAATACTTGACATGCAAGCCGAATCTACGTAACCAAAATGCTGGATTTAGGTTGTAAATCAAATTACTCTTACAAAGGAACATGAAAGATTATATCGCCAGAATACCAAACCCAACAGCCTAAACCCTACACCCCCCTCCCCATCCACTGCCGTGAACCCCTCCTGGCAGGGAAAAAGGAACTGGGAGATGTTTTACCTGAAGAAAGTCTACAGAGGGTAGCTGCATCCAAAGCCCAAGGACATTGACACCCAAAATGATTGGTAATTGACTGATTAGCAGTTAACATCACGAAACAGCCCTTTTGGTTCATCATAAATCCATCTGCCAAAAGTTTAAGAATTAATCAGAGACCAAAACAAGGCAACAAGGACAAAAACAGCAATAATCGGTGGTGCAAGTGTCAATGACAATAGGTTTTCCCTCCTGTAATAAGTGTTATGTTAAATTTCAAGATTCTGACCCGAAGCATCCAGCATCAACAATAGAACAGCCACAATTTGCTTGGCTTTAAATTTGACAAAGCAGTCCAATATATTGATCAGTATTCCTGAAAATTATAGGTACTAGTGTACATATATGCACAAATATAGTTCCCCCAGCACAAACCATCTTTATCCGATCTCTTAATGCTGGATATCTACATCAATTTTCCTCACTCCAAGCACTTATACTCACACATACAATGCATACAGAGAAAGAGACAACAGACACAGGAGGGACTCCTAGACAGTTCATGGCATGAGAAGGTGGCTCTTCGTATGGACACAACAAAGATTTTTAATCAAAGAAAATAAATGTTTCACTGCTAAACCATTTCAATTTCAGACATTTAAAAATTAAAGAATTAAAGAGAGCTAGAATTTTTGTCAGACAAAAATAAAAATAGATGCATCAATACTCATAACAAGCTTCGATATAATAGAGATACACGTACTGGAAGAATAGATGAGAAAGTCAAAAGGTGCTAACAGAGATATTTCACAATCATAGACCTTTGACAGAAGATTAGTGCATGATTAAACAATAAAACTATGTAGCAACATACTTGCATACGTAAAGTGGCTGTAAACTCTCATTCGGCCTTTTTCCTCCATTGGTTCTCTTTTCTTTTTCTTCAATGAATCTTCCAGGAGGAAGAACTTCACAAAGGCCTTGTACCAAGCCAGCCATTACTGTGCAACTAATAGTAGACTCATAGACCTACAGAGAGCAAGACGGAAGTTAAGGAGTTGAGCATACATTAACTAGTAAAGTAAACATGTCAGACCAGACATTGCAAGGGCCAAATTGTCTAGCTAAATTGTAAATTCATAAAGCAGAGAACTAGTTCTTGATTTTCCTTTATCAAAATTTTCTGAGCTGTTAAACTTTAATCACTCCAATGACATGATTTTCTCAAGTAACAAGTGAAACTTTTAAGTAGTTAATTTTGTTCATGCCCTAATCCATTCTCTTCTTCATCGATAAAACACTTGAAATTAAAAATCCAACTCCAGACCGCAATAGAACCACCACCATCGAATTCTCCATCAATTGTAAAGTTCTTGACAAGTTCCTTAGGCTTATCAATTTACAATTAACTGCATCTTCAATTTACCCTAAAGCCCACTATATATCAGACAGACCGTAACTTTATTCATTTTACATTTGGTGATATTGGCTAATACTCTGCCATCCAATCATTACACAACATGATTTAGAAAAAGCACAAGGAAAGCTTCTCATTAGGTAAAACTTTTGGTGTACTCTCCAGTCAATTGTCGCCTGGGAACCTGAAAGCTTAACCAACCAATTTCTTCCACATTTCTAATTTTTAATAAGGTGTTTGAACATTATATCTTGTCTCAAAGTCTGTCAACTATATCTACAGAAACCTTGTTCAATTTATTAGCATCTTCTAATGGATAAAAGTAATTAAGGAAGATGCTAGCCAATAGGAACTGAAAGCTTGTAACTGGGTCAGCACGGGAAAAAGATTAACATAACAGATAATAAATGCATGGAAATAAAAGCTAAAATTCACCTCACTGCTTTCCAGGCCACAAGGACGGCCAACGGCTTGTGGCAAATCAGCAGGAAAGTAGCACTTATTGACACTCACCCACCTAGTTTTCATCTTAATATCCTCCCACATGGCCTGCAAAGGGAAAACAAGGCAATCCAATCAAAAAGATCACCAATAATTATTTGCTATTTCACGTCTTTTCTTTTTCACCTTTTTTGTACTCCATTAAGGTCAGGGATTAACTTGTTTCAAAAAGCAACCTTCTACTTTTACCAAGTACATAGCAGTTCTAGTGCAGAGCTGAGGGAAGTGGCAACTCAGAAATTGAGAGCAAATGAGATGAAAAATATCAAAAGAATAATGTCAACCACTCATAGGACAAATATCAGGGCAACGGACAGACCTAGCTGGTACATGCAGTTTTTAAATTTAGAATAATGTCAACCACTCATAGGGTAGAATCAAGCATCCCTATGATTGCTTTCTGCCCATCAGCTATACAAAGTAATTTGTGGATTAGTATATGAAACTTGCAAAACATTTAGGTGTCCCACAAGACCTGAATTATCCTATATTAGTACCTGAAGTTTTGACGGAATCAATCTATCATTGAATTGAATAAGAACATGATCATGGAGTTTGTAGACAACTCCTCTAATGCAGCAAGACTGGTAGAAAGCTTTCTCCTCATCGACTTTAAGTATACCGCCGATCCAATCCACATTGTGTACATAATCTGGTAGAAACTTTCCATGCTCTGCAAGTCCAGAACTGGCTGCAGAAGTTTCAGCAGGAATAGCTCGCACAGTCCCTTGATCATTTTGTGAAGATTGCTGCAACAGAACAGCACTATTTGGTGCCCCTGGCTGGCGATTATCTTGTGCGTTGCCAGGGGACTGCGACGGAGAAGAGAAACTAAGAACTGTCTCAGATTTTAAAGGAGTCTGTGAATTCGACTCTAGCAGTTTCTCTTCACACAGGCCTTTAACTGATGACAAAGTAGGAGAAACAGAGACTGGACAGGAGGCTTCTGTTAGATTATTTAAAGAAATTCGTGAAGATGACTTGTCATCCATCTTTCCTTTGCCAACAATAGTATTCCCTCGTATTTCGGTTGTATTTTCCACCTTCAATGCAGATGTTGGATCGCTATGACCACTTACTCTATTACCAGTAGAGGCCCTTTGACTTGCAGCATTCCCATTAACCATTATCTTCTGCTGGTTCACCTTCACATCTAGAGCGGCTGCTTTCTTATCTGGAGTTGATGGGAGAGCAGCTGCACTAGAAGGCACTTTGGGAACATTATTGTTTCTCATGACACGACCATATTTAGGGGGCAAGCCTTTCCCATTGCTTAACTGCAAGCATTTTACACAGTGCCACTCTGCTCTAGGAATTCCTTTTGGATTATTTATGTGGAGACATTTCAAGTGATAACCCTTCTCACAAGCATCACAAACAAGAACACTGTCCACATCATTTATGGTAGACTTGCATGTTTGGCAAGTCGAAGCCTTGTTCATGTAATCCCTGGACGGTGGAGTCCAGACAGGGCGCTCAGAAACCCGTGGCTGTAATAACTTTTGAACAATTTTACCAATTTCAGCATGGGTATTTCTTGGTATGGGAGCCGGAATAGTGTTTGTGCCTTGCAAATGCTGATTTACACCAACTGCATGATTTCCAGTTGTAATCTGAGTTACTGGTGGTTTTGATATTGCAATTTGTGGGCCTATTCTGGACTTGGCATCAGTTGCTCCCTCAACTTTAACGGTAGCTTTCGCAGGCACCTTCTCAGCTCCAATTTTAGGGGGTGCGGTGGTAGATTGGGGTTGCAGAGACCAAGCTGGCGTTTTGACAGAGGGCTGATCCCCAGAAGAATTTGCTGCACATCAAAAGAACATGACACATCATTTTACAATGCTATGGAAATTGGTGACCTGATAGTTCACCACAGAGATCGGTACAATTAAGACCAACCATTTTCCAGGGAAGACTTTGTTTCTGAAGTTCCATTAATAGAGCACCAAAGACATCTTATTCACAAACAGAAATCCTACGTAAAGATTTTTCGTGAATCCAGGAAAGTTATTAAGGTACAAATACCAGAAACCACTTCTAGACATAAAAGCCAGATGTTTGCAAGGGGCATCAGCTAGAAAATCCAACAACCAAGTATGCGTAGTTAAAGCAAATTCAATACTTACTCTGTGCAAGGGTCTGCTTAGTCTACTTGATAATATATATGTTGAGACCAATGCACAACCCAAATAGTATGCAGCACATTCAACTCAGAAAAGAATTGCTTTTGTAGATATCAGGTAATTAATTGCAAAAGTACCTATCACTAATCATTCCTCGATTAAAACAAGGAAGTGATTGCTACCTTGCACTTGTGATGTTGGCAAAGATCCATTTGGTCTTCCATCCAACCTGAATCTTTCAATCCTAGGCAATGCAACTGGAGTAGCATCCCTTGCCATATTACTGGAGGGCAATCCACTGGGAGTTGTTGGTCTTACTTCACTTGTAGGTAGCTGATATGGTAAAGATGTCAATGTTGTACCAGCTACATGACCTAGAGGTGAAGGTTGGAAGCTTCCAGAAGAAATTGGTATATGACTAGGTTTATCTGTGGCAAAAACACGGCCAGCAGGGGGTGGAGCACGATTTTCAACCGCCACACCAGACTTTGTATGCAATCTTTGCGATGAGTGTTGAGCAGAAGGTAGAGTAAAGTCCTCAGCTTTTTCCATCTAAAGGTGCAGCCAAAAACAAGGAAGATTATGCACAAGATAAGGAAAAATATGTAAACCAAGATCTGTAAACAGCATTCTACAACCATGTAAGTGATCAATTAATGCTGCATAACATGAGAATCCAATTCTGACACTGCTTAGAAAAGAGAAACCCTATGCTGATAATATCAAAAGAAACTGTTAATCATAATAAGAAAAAATAATTACAGTCAAAAAGCTATCAAATAATAGCACACACACAAGATATTAGCGCCTAACTGAGTACCCTTCAGTTAATACATCAAACAAAAAATGAAACATCTTAGAAGAAAATTTTTCAAAAAAAAAAAAGCAAAATAAGTTTGATCTTCTAAGCCAAATAATTTTCAACAGAAGGTGCTAAAGTTGAGACCTCAAAGAAAATACTTTAACCACAGGAAATCAGTTCAAGGACAACAGAATTACCAAGTAATCTCAATTTTTCAAAGTTCAGCATATTCAGGAACTTATACTATGAACTAATAGTACCAGAAATAAAAAGAGTAATTGGCTGCAATGTGCATTTAATTACACCCGACAAACAAGTGAAATACAATAATTGTTTTTTACATTCGATTATGAATACCCACCGCCAGAAGGATTAACTTTTACACCGGGTAAAGTAAAAGTGTTTGTAACGTGTTGAGATAGCATGAAACTAAGGAAAGCTAATAATGACGGCATGCAAACACATGGATGTGCATTCTTATGCCCGTTAAATGTTCGCTACATGGAACAACTACACGTTTTATTCAAACATATCCATATTCTAACTCGGCACATGGATCCACAAATACAGCTAAAAGTCAATTCTTAGAAAATCGAGCAAGTAAATGAGCAAGCAGAACTTTAGTAGCCTAAATTTGTCATCTTACGAGCCATCTACTTTTCTCAACAACAGTATTTTCCCCTAATGACAAAAGAAGATAACTGCATCATAAAAGGACTTCAATGTAAATAACAAGCACTGCCTTCCCGCCTATAATTTGACTTTTCAAAATTTCCTTTTTAGCGGTATCATCTTGTAAAAAGTTGTTTAAGCCAATGGATTGGACAACTACTCACATGGACATTCACACAAGCTTTCTATAACAGAACTAATCATGGCTTTGCAATACTAGTTGAAGAATACAGATTATCTGATTAGCCATAAAGACTAGTAGATTTCTTGTTCGGAAAATCACTGCCAAATTCTTCAGTGCAAGTTCTCACCACAACCCATCGTTTAAATGAACATTCTCTTTACAGCCCAGAACGGTATGATAGTCACAGTCAAATTGAACTGTTAAGGTGTTCTCCTCTGTTTCCAAACTCAATAACAGCACATTTCACCAACTGAATGCAATCCAAACAAAATTTAGACCAACAAACTAAAAAACTAAAGAGTTCAAAATCATGTAAAGAAAATCAAACCAACCTTTCTTTTGGAAAGCAATAACT
This sequence comes from Coffea arabica, assembly GCF_036785885.1. Classification (NCBI taxonomy): domain Eukaryota; kingdom Viridiplantae; phylum Streptophyta; class Magnoliopsida; order Gentianales; family Rubiaceae; genus Coffea; species Coffea arabica. The sequence continues at coordinate 53,260,328 of NC_092318.1, forward strand.
TCTCAGCAATGGTAATCTTGGGCGGCCGAAACCCTAACCTCTGTTCCCTCGCCTTATTAAGCCCGAGATCCTCAATAAGTGCCCCAAAAACATCCCTGGGAAACACATCCTTGGGCGGAAACAATTCACAAACCTCCACTAACTTCTCTCGAGCGGCCGCCATAATCTCCTTCTCAACACCAGTCGGAACCTTGCCTCCCCTCATTTTCCCCATGGCCGCCAACACCAAAACCATCTCCGCCACCTTCCTCATATTACCAACCACAGCGCCTCCATGCCTCAGCTTCTTCGCCGGCGGAACATCTTCTCCTCCTCCTCCTCCTCCTCCAGCGGTATCCTCGGCCGATCTTTTCTCACCCAATTTCACTCCGGATTCAACCGAATCCATCCTTGACAAAACCCTAACTCAAGCCAAAACCATAAACGGCGTCGAATTGGGAGAAACCTGCAAAGAGAAGAGAGATGAGAAGCCATAAAATGAGGAGACAGGAGGACGGGGAAACCCTAGAGAGAAGAGAAAAGAGGAGAGACGGGAAGGAAAGACTCAAGAGAGACGTTGAGATGAAATTTGGGAAATAAAAAAGAGAAATTTTGCGATGCGTTAAAAATTAAAAATTAGAATTATACTACCTTTTTGGCGGGTAATTGAGAGATAGAGCTGCGAGTTGTTGTTATGGTGAGGCCGGGGTGCATATTGTTTGTTGACAGGGCAGCAAAAACTTATGTGCAGGGCAAAGAGGGAGAGATTATAGAGAAAACGCGATCGTATTAATATTAAGCGATTTTTCACTTTGCCCCCTCAATTTGTACGATTTTATAATTTTTCCTCTAAATCTTTATTGGTTCTCGATTAGCTCCTAAAATTCATAAGTAAGGATGCTTAGTTTGTTTTTTCTTTTTCTTTTTTCAATATTAATATTATACTAGTTGGGATGGAAATAAATAGGTTTATTGTGACATTAAGAAAGATAAATAAGAAATCAAGGAAGAAAAATGCTTAAAGAAATATGAGCGCATGCATCACTCTTATTTTTTTTTATCATAAATTGTCTTTTTTTTTTTGTGTTACATGAATCCCTGATAGTTTTATGGTCATATGTGGTTTGCTTTGCTTGAGCTTTTAGCTTTACTTACAATAATTTCGGCATTAATTTATCTTCACTACTCGTACAAAACTCTCCCTAGCAATGACACGCCTTTTTTAATAGTCTAATGCTCTTCTTGTTCTCTTACCAAATAGATCCGTGACTTATTTAATGAAATTAGAGCGGTTTGAACTACATTACTATTACACACAAAGCGATATATCTACAATACTTACTTATAATTCCAGTCTCACAAAATACACACGTATTTATCAATATATACTATTAGCCTCGACTTCGGGCACATTTTAATATACTTACATCATAAATGATAATTGGTCAAACTGAAAATCAGAATTTAAAAACTTATCTGTCCATAAATAAACTTGCTTCTACTCGAAAGTTACTGATATATTTTAGTTCTCCCATAATTACACTGAAAAAATGGTCATCTTTCTTTCTTTTCATCAAAGAAAACACCTTTTCCATTTGTCCTTACCAATACGTTTTGCTTTCCTGGTATCCTTTCCTTCTCATAGGTACAGTCAAAATATTCTAGACCTCTTGTTGGATCTAAATGTAGAGTAGCAACTAATTATTACTCGTATTATACAAGTCTGAAACTGAGAGGCAAAATGTCCATAGGATTCCGGCTACAATTAAGTGGCCTTCGTCTTTAATATCAGGTTAACGAGACATCAACTTGGACCTCGGAGACAGCTGCCTGAGCTGAGTCATAAACTTTGGGTGAATAAGACATGAGCTTTGACATCTAACCCACAAAAGATGGAGTTGGAAATGTGATGGAAATGATGTTGAGCTGATTTGATATCAGCCGTCAATACTCCGAAGATTTCAAGGAAGACATACTACGTGAAATGGCAGAAGAACGAGCTAGCACTCCAGAAATTTATTTTCCATTTTCTTTTTTTTTTTAGGATGCACAGCACAACTTCTTCATGTTACAAATACCACTAACAAATGTCATCCCCCCAAACTACCGTACACATTGAGCAACCCGATCGAGTCTAAGCAAACTGTGGATATATCACAGGATGGAAGACTACAATAATAATAATAATAATAATAATGGTTTAAGTATTGAAATAAATTTCTATATCGCCATGCAGATCTAGTTAGTATTATACAAAGACCGTATGAGGTTGCGCTGTTTCAATGAATGCCACATCACTGCAAATGATGATCCTGGAATCAGTACAGAGCAGCTCAGTATTTTGAAGCTCAAAACCATGGAAAATTGGTATTGGAAATCCTTTGCTCAGCTTTAAATTGATATAAGGCAAGACGACAGTTCTCAGCAACGTCGAGATCACAGGCTGCATGGAGGGGCCAAAACCTGGTTAAATTAGACGCCATTACTGCAGTTTATCTGACTTATAACAGTCCTTTCACAGCATACAAGAGGAGAGAAACGTATACCAAATCAGTACACTGTGTGAATCACAGGAACGTATGTAAAGCGCGACACTTTGTCATGTTAAAAATGGAAATCGATCACATCATTAACCATTTCTAAGATGTTGACTTGCTGGTATGAGATACACTTCTATCGGCTATACGAGACATCTTACCCTCACGTTCTGCACAAGGGCTACATGCAAGCAACCTTTTTATTCAGCAGCAGTACAAAAACGAGTTGTATAACAATTTCCTTTCACAAATTTTGCTAATTAAGTCTGCTGATTACGATTATTTCAGAAAGTTATAAATGAATCTGGACAGACATGCCTGACGCTTGTTAGGTTTTATTGCTGGAACTAGGATGATGTTATAAGCGCATCACAGCATTAGGAAGAAGTTGGATGAGCACTTGAATGGACATACCTGAACAAGATGCATGTGGAGGTTACCAATTTTGCTCCAATCCTGGGACATAGTAAATTCATTTAACTTCACGCTGACAGCTAGAGCATTACGTGAGACTTCTGGATAAGCAGCAGCGCTAATTACCTGGCAAGATAACGAAGCTATAATAAGGTCTGGAAGACAGTGCCAAATTTTGATGGACAAACACAAACAATAAAGTCTTAACTCGGGCAAAATAAACTGCCTTCTGCAAGTAAATCAACCCCTAGAATCATAAGTCCTATTAACTTGACCATTCCAATCCCGATGCTGTTAGGAAAATGAAGTCCCTTTTTCAAAAGATCACAGATGAATGATGTATCTAAAACAGCTGTGCGTCGTCACATTCCATCTAAATGGGTAGATCATCACAAAGGCCACCCGTATTTAAGTATTGAAGATATGGTGTAATAATCCTCAAACAAACAGCTTCCACAATTCAAAACACTACCCGCATAATCAGACCTAGTCTGTCACAACAAAAGGTCTCCCTCCCATCTTCCTCTTTCAGTCAGGAAATGCACGGTAATTAAACTGAAGCACGGTCCAATTACACAATCATGTGATCAAAATTTATGTCCACGACTACCCTTAAAAACATGGGAAAGCTTAGACAACTTAAGTTCAGTACGTGGGTCAGAGTATCCTTGTAAAAGAACACTAGCATCAACCAAACTCGGTCAACCTGAGAAGTGAAATGAGAAAGTTCACAAGATTTGGATGCAATGTCATCCAGAAGCTTACCACAGAAATACATGCAACCGGTACTACTTGACCATCGTCCAACACATCAATTATCACTTTTAAGGGGATTGTTGCATCAATCTGCTTCTCACCAATTTTTAATATTGGATTGGAATACACAGAAATATTGAGGTTCAAGTCATCATTTGGGTATTGTTTGTAGAGCTGAGGAATAATGAACCTCCACTCAGCAGTGTTCATCAAATTCTGATCAGGTATATTGTCAACAATCCAATGCAATTTATTGGCCTGAACACGAAATTAAAATCATTAGACAGATGTCCAACAAAAAGGTAAATTAACACCCCAATATTGCCTGGCAACTAATCAGAAGATATTATAAATAACAAGCTGATGCTAGCAATCAATAACCAACACAAAACATAGAACCAAAGGAATAGCTAACAGAAAGAAAGTGATCAGAGTTTATGAAACTTTTCTTTCAAGACTTACTTCAAAGTAGACTGCAGATGCCGATTCGAGGACATTCTCATGCACTGAGATCCCCACCATCCTAGCTGGACCATTGCAGGAAAATGGAACTTGAACATTCTCATGCTGAAGTTTGGAAACTGCAGCTTCATCCTTGAGACTGAATAAACCATTGATTTCAAGTTCAAGAGAAGAGTTACTTAATTTTGGGTCACCGACGATGGTGACATTTAAAGCAGAAATATTGTTTACTGTAACTTCTTTCGGCAGAGATTGCAGAAAAGAATCAAGCTCTTGAATTGCATCTATTAATTCCTTCGAAACAGCATCTTCAACTGCAGATGCTATTTTATCTTCGAAAGCATCTACCAATCTTGAAAACAACAAAGGAATCAGTATAGGGATAGTTGGAAGCTCAAACAGAATAATGACAGGCAAAATGAAAGTCATGCAAAACCAATGAGGATCGTGTGTGTGTTAAGTAGCCTGATAATTTCATTAGATTAGTCTGTTGTATCAACACAAAGCAGTTCCAAGAAATACGATCAAAATAATGCTAACCATAGTAGCCCTATTAAGCTAAAGCAGCAGGTGTGTTCATAGGAAAGTCTGTTTATTCTTTACAAGCCCCCATCTCATCAGGAGTATAATAAGCCAAACATTAAATTGGATCACTATCATGATAAGATAGAGATTATAGTTCTAAGATGATTATCTTCCATTATCGCCTAAGTGCATTGTGCCCACAATTATAAAATGTGTTTTTTCCTAGGAAACCTATATAGTAGGCTTTCTATCTCTGTTGACAACACCTCATGCCCCTCTCGCTGAAAGCAAGGGGATGGAGAACGATAATCAAAGAACATAAGACAAATTTCCTTGAACTATGCTCATGGCTTTTCACTGGTTTCAATTGCAATGACGTGCTAAATTGCCCATCAAACTGATGGACTGAAGTTTGATGGACTGATTTCCATCTTCTGTCAAAGGGACTTTGGATACCGGGTGAACTGTGAATCTTTAAAAATGGTAGAAGCAAATAATCAATATCAGGAAAAACTTCCTGATGTTGTGAAGCAAAATGAGATGATCAATTTCTCATTTGTCTGATGGAAGTGAAGCAACAACATTTCATTTAGTTTTAGGTCCAAATCACATTTTTGAATGACAGAAAAAATAACTTCAGGCATCCAGAAAAGGGAGAGAGAGAGAGAGAGGTTTCTTAAGTGGAAGGGCATCAAATGACTCTTTACCCTTGATATAGCCAGGACGCTCCACCAGCCAAATCAATGGATAGATCTTTCACATAGCAACCACAATCCACGAGAGACAGCTTAAGAGATCCTTGCTGATTCTTCAAATCAAGCAAAAGCCCAATTTCCATACCTTCAATCTTTGAAGACGTATCTTTCATCAATTCTCTTTGTAAAGACAAAAATTTAATAGGCAATCATGACTGTGAGATGTTACGAGAGCAAAGCAACACCGTATACATGGTATTTTGTAAGCAGCTACATTAACTATACTGTTACATTTAGTTTTAGCTAGTTCCAGCTGAACTACTCAGCTGATGACAAAGAATGTCCGGACACGAGCACTAACATTGACATGTTTGCTAGCGCAAAATGCTAATGCTTCCATAATGCATCAATTCTACATGATCTAAGTTCCTGAGAAGCCAGTGCAGGGAGGAACTGCACATCCTCACGCAAAAGGCTGAATGCTTTGGCAACAAACAATACAAAGGCATCAATTTTGCTAGTAATTAATTGATGAACTCATAGGATTTAAGTAGTAAGCTCGCATAATTTGTTTTGCGATGCAAAGCATATTTACACTGCATCATCATTCACAAGCTTAATCCAAAGAGTAACACGTATAAGAAAGCTCAATGGCATGTACATGAATTATAATTCAGAAGTATAGCAAGCAAAACTGAGACTTATTAGTGGTATCACCTGAACTTCTGCCTCCCCTTGATCCGAAATTGAGATTGGAAGCAACCAGGTGCTGTAGGAATACCCCCAGTGCAAAGTCAAATTAGCGGTGGCGCCAGCAACATCAACAAGGATGCCAGTATCACCAGTTTTAACAGTTGAGGAAGTAACATGAACCCTGTAGAGGGTAACATTCGAAACCTCCATGCTAACTGTACCAATCACTGGAATTTTGACAGTCTTCTCAATATTAGGCAGCTCAAGTGGAACCAAGGAAGTCTCGGCTTTTTCAATTAACAAATCTTTGACAAAGTCGAGACCTTTATCGGATATCTCATAAGATATGTACCCTTCACTAGATCCAACATAGGCCCAAGAAGAAATCATTAACCACAGCACTACCAATAATCCAGCTGAATCGACTGAATGTCCCATGAAGTAAAATTCAAACCAGACAAACACCTCAATAAATGGAAACAAATTTGAATCCCTCGTGAATAATTCAATTGGGTATTTGTTGTCGAGGATGAGAACGTGTGTGGGAGAGAATTGTACATTTAAACTTGAAAGCAACTCTCAGGTATGTTGGTCATGACGCAGGAGGAGTTAAATGCAAAAGGGGGTCTATGTTGATAAGATTTTTTGGAGTTTTCTATATTACTTCTGGTTCGGGAGTTGGCTGGAACTTCATAAATCACGAGGTAAACGAGGAGGGATGAATCATCAGCAGAGGAGCACGCTTTTCAGCTCCAAGGGTGACCAGATTATCAAAACCGGTGGATATGAACAGAAAGAAGCGTCCAATGAGTAATCTGGGAAAAGAATACTTGACGTTGATAATCGGTCAAGAAATTGAGCAGTAAATCTGAGTAAAATTAAAAGCTGAAGACTGGAGCACAGTAGTGGTACTAAATTACCATCATTCAATCTCTAGTTCTATTCTTCTAACTGCAATAAGCCTGCCACCAGTCCGGCGTCTGGGATGGGGATCCGTTTATTCGCTGTCTTCCTCTCTCTCAGTCGAGGCTCGGGAGAATTCAGAAGAGTTGTGAGTAGCTGAGAATGGATCAGTTGCTGCTAATTACCGTACCTCATCCGACATCACTCCTGTACTAGTAATATTTAGCGTAAAATTAGTGGCAATTGTGTATACGTAATTTAGTTAACTCATACAATTAAATTAAAGTAGAAATCATTATTGTATCAAAAGTCGCGAGAATTATATCAATTCCACTAAATTGGACAAAAATCAACTTGAGTGATATGCTAAGAAGCATTTAATGCTTGGATGGACGGACGTTCACAAAATTACTTCCACAAAACTTGAATTGCGATTTGCAAACTTGTGGGTTGCCTAGAACAACCCACCCTAATTTGCAAAGTTGGAATTGCGATTTTAATATGATTTCTTGTTGACAACTCACCAATGGGTTAAGTACCATTTGAGAATTGACAGAGCTCCCTTGCCACAGTCATTAAATTTGGATTATAAAATGCATATTCCAATAATCTTCCATAGGCTACCAATGCCTGTCTTCTCTTGTTTTTTTTTTTTTTTTTGGTGGGGGGGTGGGGTTATTGAGTGATTTGTAGCTATAAATCTCAGGCATTTCAAAAGTTACAGTTTGCAAAACTCACGTCCAATTGACCTTTCGGAACCCAAAATGATACAGGAATTCATGGAATAGCAAATTCCGTAAGGTACCCAAAATGATATACCAAATGGAAGCCACGGCACCAAGAAGAGTCCTTGACCAAAGACATAATCATTCTTGAAAAGAAAAGCACAATACTCTCCCTGCCTCTCCTCCCTCATGGGTCTGGGTCACTACTCGCAAGCCACAAAATATCCGTAAAAATAGCAAATTCCCCGCCCCCCGCCCGCCGCATCCCCCACTAAAGAAGAGCCCATTTGCACTTGCAGTTTTATAGTTTCACCTCATTCATCATGCCAAAAAACAAGGGCAAAGGTGGCAAGAACAGGAAGAGAGGAAAGAATGAGGCGGACGACGAGAAGCGAGAGCTGGTTTTCAAAGAAGACGGCCAAGAGTATGCCCAGGTTTTGCGCATGTTAGGTAATGGCCGCTGTGAAGCCATGTGCATTGACCAGAACAAGAGACTTTGTCACATTAGAGGGAAAATGCACAAGAAGGTCTGGATCACCACCGGCGACATTATCCTCGTTGGCCTCCGGGACTATCAGGACGACAAGGCTGATGTCATCCTCAAGTACATGCCCGATGAAGCCAGGCTCTTGAAGGCTTATGGTGAGCTGCCGGATAACGTCAGACTCAATGAGGGGATTGCTGGAGAGATGGATGATCATGATGATGGCCATGGTGATAGCTATCTTGAGTTCGGGGATGACGACATTGATCAGATTTAACTCTAAGGCCAACGATAGTGATAAAGCCTAGACCAGAGCTTTTCTTTCATCCTGAACCATTTTTGCTATTTTCAATGCCAAACTCGTTTGTTTTAAGCTCGTTTCTGCGAATATTCAGACCTGTTTCAGCATTAGGAGGAAATGCACGTACTCGGAGCCTGCATCACAATGTCCCACACTCAGTTTGCCTTTCTGCTCAAAAAATATTAACCGTATACCAACAACAGCTACCAAGATTTCTGAGATGTGAGAAATTGATATTACGCTACGCCAATGTGGCTGATGAAACGATCTCTTCACTAAAATAGCAAAAGCGAAAAATGGAGTTTTAACATCACACACCGTCTTGAATCTGTTCATTTGCTTGATCATCTCTCTCATTTCTCTTTTAAAGTGATCGTCTGTGATTTTTGTATGCAATGAAATATGTAACGACAAGCTATGCAACACACCAATTTCACAAATAAACAGCAGGTGAAAGAATGTGGAATCTTCAAGAAATGCAACCCAGTAACTTTAATTCATTGCAATAGTAAGAGCACCGTCTTTGCTGGTCATCCAAGGAGCTTCACCACTACTGCTGTTGAGTCTGGTTGCTTGGAGCGTGACACGTAAGCCTCTTCAATCATACCATCATCTGCTTAACTAGGGTGTACAATTTGGCAAAAATGAAAGCCTACAAAACCAGTTTCATAGGAAGTAGTCCGGTGGGGGTTTTCTTGCAGGAGCTCCTCTAGCTTCCTGCATTTTGCCATTATTATTCAATGCATGAGACAGAAGTGAAAAAGAAAGGAGGTAATAACACAGACAAAACACCAGCCTCATAGATGCATTAATTAGCACCGACCTGTGGAGCTGCTTCAAAAACACGGAACTCCTTGTTAAGATTCTCATCCAGTTCAAGAATTGCAGCTACATTCCCACATCTGTAACTCATCTGTGTAAATAGAAAAATCGAGTCCAAGCAACTGAACTCAAGAATGCATAGTTACCCATGTTACCTGTAACAGTAATTTGGAGCCGACCACACGGTAACTATCTGATTGTTGAACATCCACTTGTAACCTTCCATTACTAACTGATGTGCGCGGCAGATATAGTCGATGTTATTTGAATGGTTGAATGAAGTGACAACACTGCCACCAAACAGGAAACCAGCACCACGAGGACTCAAACCCCAGCCATCGACAATGTCTTCTGGGTCAGACCAAAGGAGGTCACACATAGCACCATCATGAGGTACCTCTTGTTTCCTATCAATTGTCCTTATCTGACAAGTAGGTAGAACCACAGTGTGAACGACACACACTCCAGCCACATTTAGAAGCTAATAATTCAGGATGAAATTTAAAACCTGATCTAATGTGGAAATTGCTGGGGAGAGACCTCCGTGGACAGAAAATATCTTGTTCTCGATGAGAGCCGACAGGCTGCAAAAAATTGTCACCAAAATTCAGAGCGCAAAATTTCATGCAAATCAAATCAATGGTATCGAGTGAATTTACAAGTAGCTAAAATTCTGATCACAAGAAATCTACTGTGTCGTCAAGTTTTATTACAAGGATGTCTCTTAATGTTTGGAATTACACAGTCTTCTTCTGGGAAGCCTTCTGAAAATATCAGGTCTTTCACAGAATCAGAATATCCATACAGCGAGCCCCCAATCTATAATCTTTGAAAAGATAATTTGAAAAAGGTACTGTGAGATACAAGAAAATCAGTTGATAATGCCAGCAAGTTGTAATGATGTTAGTATTAGTTCACGAGGCTTGTTTAACATGTTATGATGTTATCTAACCCAAAAAGAGAGATCCATGTAATTTTCAAAACCTGCAGGGAGATTGGACCTCAAGACAAGTCAGTGAGATTTAACCAGATTATTTGAGCCATCAGATGTCATTCTCCTGAGAAGAGCAAACAACTAGTTCAACAGACAATATTTTTCCAAGCATTTCTCAGGAAAAGCAGGATGTCACAATAAATCAGAGTGATCCTTAAAGAAAACCCTAGCTAGTTGTAGGGGCAAGTCAAGCAGTTCCGATGTCTTGGATGATTAAGGATCAGGATACAGGAATTGTTAGGTAAACACTTCTTGGAATTGTTAGGTAAACACTTCTTGCAACTAGGCCGCTAAAAATCTATGAACAATTTTGTCAAGCAACAACTAGGAAGTAGCAAACCTCAAGTAATCAAATATATCAGTGCAGTATCTCCAAACATTGACAGAACCATATTTGCGCAGGCACTCATCATAGAATCCATAAACCTGGGTTTAAAAACAAGGTAAAATAAAAAACTACAACATAAACATGAAAAGTACAATTACATCTATGAATTTGAATACCATAAATCAAGATGAACTGACCTGTGTAATCTGCCGGCTCTCATGGTTCCCCCTTATTAGCGTTATTCGATCTGGATATCTTACCTGACATTTTCCCAACCACTAGTTGAAGAAACAGGTATACTAACGGATAAATGACTACGCAAAAATCTATAGACATAGGGAAAGAAGCAAGCATAATGACTTGAAGTACAAAAAATCTATAGGAGGAGAAATGAAACCATCTTGGAAACATGCCCATAATTGCAATATACAGTGTTAGAGATCCAAGTGATTAGGTTGCTACCACCCACTCTAAAGGAAAGATAAATATATGAACTTTCAACTTAAAACCATTTAAAGGCATGATAAATCGCAAACAAGTAAACTAGTAGATTGTCGATAGACTGTTACCTTAATGATGAAAGGTAGATAAAGGGAAAAAAAATTCTAAGCTAATGAAATTCTAATGCCAGCTCCTCCCTCCCCAGAAAGCAAATCCTAGCCTGAAGGAGAGATGGTTAGGCACCATAGACATGTATACAATAATCTAAAGGGAATTTCATCACCTTTAAAGCTAGGAGTAGAAGAAATGTTTCAACTGAGTAAAACCCTCTATCAACAAAGTCACCAAGAAACAAGTAATTTGTTTTTGGGCAATCACCTCCCACTCTAAACAGCTCCTTCATGTCATAAAACTGCCCATGAATATCACCACATATCTGCATTTGCCAAGGAAAGAATCATTAGTTAAAATTGCTATAATTAAAAGGACTTTCCACAGTACAAGACTAACAACTACTCAGCAAGACGTTAAAGAATGGCAAATGAATTCAATGATGGGCATCATCTTCCAAGTACATCAAGTAGTCTATGGGAGAGGAACAATAAAAAAGGGTCATAAAAGCACTCAACCACTGAATAAAGCTTCAAAGAAAGTTGACCTGGTTCAGAATTTCAATTCCACTATGCATTAATTTCACTCCATAGGCAAAGTGCCATAAATTAAAGATTAGGGTGTGAAGCAAAAACAGCCTTCCCCTAATTACATTTTAATGGAACTAGATTAAAGCATAGTTACCTTCTATTCATTTGATTTATGTAAGAGGATAATTCCACGTCTACAGAGTGGTTGACAGAACTGTTTGAAAACGAAGCAACCAATATTCAGAACATGAGGGGAAAAAACATAAAAGGGTCTAATGTCACTGAAGTATTTACTAGTATTTTCATCCAACTTTGTCAATGCGCGACACTCAGAAAGGCTACATCAAGGCAAATATGCATTGACAAGTGAAGCTTCACTGGCATGTCTAGTTAAAAGTCTTTCCAGGCAGCAAGGCTAGAGCTTCATTTTTCCAACCTTGACAACTCTTTCTGTTGTTCTTCAGAAGTCCCTTTCATAACATTTCTCACAGTCAAAACCCAAAGTGTGGTTGATCAAACAGGGTGTCCCTTTTTAGCATGACTGTTTATTTGATTGGTTTCCTAGAAATGCCTCAGACTTAGTCCTGATTTGACCTTTTGTTGTAGCTTTACAAAACTTCTTGTTGCAAACAATCTTCTAATGATTGGCATAGAGAATAGAGAGAACAAAGGAAAGAGGAGGACAAGAAGCGAGATGGGGATGTCATTATTTACTCTCAAATTTGTTAAGGGACCCATTCCCCCCAAACCCTTTTGGGTTTTGGCGAGTGATTGAGCTACGCACATAGTGGTCTACCGAACACAATCTGTGGTACGAAACAATTCTGATACCCACTGAGGAGTGAAAAACCCACCAACAAAAGGGGCTGGCTTTCTGTGAGTCTGAAAGAAAAATGTGATTGATCGAGCAAGTTGTCCCTTTTTAGCATCACTTACTCCTTCATTGGTTTCCTAGCAATGCCTTGTACTTAGTCTTAGCCTGACCTTATGTTGTAGCTTTACATAACTTCTTGTTGCAAACAATCTTTTCAGAGGAAGTCATTGGCCAAAGTACATACAAATCAAATTTCAACAAAAGAGACTTGGAAAGAACAGTTTAAATGAATGAACAACTCCTATGCCCCATATTGGCATGCTAAAAGCTATCCTATAGTAATCCTTGGCCAATAACTTCAGGATATCTCCTTCATTTGACACATCCAATTAAAAATTGAATCAACTTTCTGTAAAGCAGTTTCCAACATCCTTCCCGGATGATGTTATTTCATTATACATGCTTTCAATGTCTATAATTTCTCATTTTCCAACGGCCTATGGGTCTTGTCTGCCCTACAAACAGTTTTAGAGGCAAGTGGAATCCACAATGACCAGGAAATGACTACAATGTCAACAATAAGACGGCATCTATAGATATATGTGATAGACATCTTCAAGATCTACCAAATCTAAGATGGAAAAAGATCCACATAGAATCAAAGCCTAATTACTTAATGAGCCCTAAGAACGCTCAGTTAAACTAACTGCAAAAAGGAAATAGTTACACTATTCTCTGAAAGGAAATAATGCATAAGAGGCAAAACAAGGAAACTACAATGTAACCTTATTGTCTTTTTGAGTTTATTCGATTACAAAATGTCCACTCTTTCCATCTAAGTAGTAAAGAAACTTTGACAATACTTTCTCCTTTAAGAACCTCAACCTTAATTGCTTTTACAGAAACACCAATGCCTCAATGAAAACAAGCCCTTCTTTGCTTTGACCTATTAATTGTTTTTTTATTTCTTTATGAGAAGCGAACCTGTTTCCGAAGCACCGATTTTACAATAGCCAGAATACTTGTACATTAAACATCAAAATTTGAAATTCTAAACCAGATTGTACCCAAACTACCATGTAAGTGACAAAAACCAAATTTCATCACTCAGCTGCCATAAATTGTACAGGACTGGAGTGTTCGGTATCAATCCAAAACCGTTAATTACACTATCATATTACCAAACAACTACGGAATCTATTGGCTTAGGGGCCTCATATTGTCCAACGTAAAAGGAAAAAGAAACAAAAACACGACACATTTCTCAGGAGCTCCCAACCCAATCATCAATTGAAATATAGGGAACCAGAATAGTTAAACTGCTGAGAACAACTTCCGTAATAGGATAATAGCAGCAATTAAAAAGCGCAGCAAGATAATTATTTGAGTCAGGGTTCTGGGACTCACGGTGACAGGGGCGTCTACTCTTTGAACATTGCTCTCTTCAACAAGAATTTCCATAGCCTTGAGACAAAGAGCTTTGACCTCCGACTCTTTAAGGGGTTCGCATCTTTTGAGCTGCTCTATTTGTCTGTCTAGGTCTGACATCTTCACTCCCTCGACGAATCCGGAATCGATTCGGGGGCTGGGCAGGCTCCCCTTCTTATATTCTTCCCCAAAAAAGCTTCCTCTCAGTCGTGAAGGAAAAGGGGCAGAGAGCAGTGAGTCACCGGTGAGTCAAGCCAGTGAGTCGGTGAGTCACTCCCCACCCTGCATCTGCGAGTGGAGGTGGGGAATAGTTCGTTGTTTCTGGCCTCAGCTGGGGTTCAGTTATTTTTTCCTTTCTTGTGGTCTTTCTCTCTCTCTCTCTCTGTTTGTCTCAGGATTTGGGCTTGGGGGCTTAGAGGCATTCGCGATTCGCGCTGTTGCCCGCTTTTCTTTTGGTCTCTAATTTCGTTCTACCTCGCATTTTTTCTGTCCTCTTTTCAACTCTTCTTTTCTTAAGCACCAAACAAAAAATTAGCTAAACACGCCGGTCAAGCTCTAAAGAACACTCTTCTATTGCGTAAAAGATTTTAAATCCCGTGCAAATAACAGACAATAATGGTGAATCCTTTTAAAGTTTATTAAATTTAGAGTATTGTGCGAATTCTAAATTGGTTTCTTTTTTATTTATATTTTGTGTTGTTTAGACTTTAAATCTCTCCTTCTTGTTGTCGTATATTCTCACACTATTATACTCCATACATCATAACATATATATATATATAAAGCGTAAATGCATCTCATGAACACTATTCTTTAGACAAGTTTAATTGTAAGTATGAGCTTTGTGAAGGGCAAATATTTTGTCTGATTTCTTTGTTAATCTTGCTTGTTAGAGGGGTGATTTGGGAATTTGGCTTCTTTTGAATTAGCTGATACTGATTTGAAGCGATCAGTGGAGATTAATTGTAATCTGTTCCGAGCCTTCGAATGAGAGGTTCACAAAAATCTGGACCATCGTTTGTGCTTTGCATTTTTCGCTCCGGAAAACATTTGGGCCTCTGGTTGTTTTGCATTGTAATTTGTAAGAGATAACGGGTTGATTTTCCCTTTGTTCAAATGTGTAATTGCAGGTTGCTCTGGTTTCTTGTTCCGAACAACAACAGTTAAAATTTGACGCTTCTGTGATTTTGACTTTGTTTCAGAGAGACGCAAATCATTTGTTTAGTTATGATCGGAAATAATCATATTGTCATTGCTATGTTCTTCCATGCCGTCAGTGTCGTTCTTTTGTTCCTATTTTAGTGTATCATACATTAGGAAGTCAAATGGCATCCTCTGCCGGATCTTGTAAGCTTGGTTCTGACTTTTGAGCTTCCCTGAAGATCTCTCCTTAGACTTGCTTCGCCTTAGAGTCAAGCCAAATGAAATGGGAAAGCATATTAAATTTTTCTTTATAAATACTTCACTAGCAATTGAGTTGACAAATGTACCTATCTTAATTTTCACTATGTGAAGATGATTTTTTTATGGAAATTTTATGGGGTGGTATATTAAAATTTTTGTCCAGTCGATCTTCAAACATGACAATTGACAAATAACTAAGCTGAGCTTATCATACCCAAAACTAGTTCTTCAACAAAAGCAACAATAAGCGTCTTCCACAATGTTGTATAAGCTATCAAGTTGTACATATGAGCAAAATGAAAATCTATTTGGGAATTTTATTTTATTTTTTTTAAAATCCTGCCAGCATTATGATCAATTAAATGCTTCCTATGTAATTGAACTATGGCAACCTAATCTATATCTTTCTATATGTATCTATATATAAAGCATGAAAAGGGCATTTGGTGTTAAAAATTTGTATCATCTTTTATTTTTTCAAATTTATCCTCGCAAAAAATAATGACTTATTGAAGATAAATATTTAAATTTAATAATTTTTAATAACTACCACTTCCAATAATTTTTTTTTTCAAAAAAACTTCCATTGATTCTCATAAATAACTACTTAATTTGCACACCCTTAGGATGTGCTTTTCTCATTGGTCATATATAAAGCACACAATGGTATAGTTTTCTTGTAATATATCTTTTTTTTTTATCCTTAAGACAAATATTAACTATTTATATTAGGGTTAATCGCACTTTATCTCCTTTAAGTATAGGTCATTTCTCACTTTGCCCCCTAACGTTTGTTTTTCCTCAGTTTATCCCCTCCGTCAATCTAGCTATGCAATTGCACCATTAAAAACTTTAAGATTTCGAAATTGTCACACGAAAAGGGCCCTTAGTTTTAGCTGACAAAAATGCCCCTCAATGGTGTTTGATGTTTTCTTGAATAATGGTGGTGAGTATGTGCGTCGCCTATTTCTCCTGCTGTTGCTTCTTGTTGTATGACTGGCTCGAACAACTAGAGATAATTTTTGTTTGCGCCTTTTCCACGTATCAGCATCAGATGCCTGGGACTTTTTTTAAAAATTTAAAAATTTTTTATGTTTTGGCCCCCATGATACAAGTCGACAAACTAAAATTTAGTAAGAAGACCCCCAAAAGTTTAAACTAAAAAAGAAAAAGAAAAAGAAAATATATGTAGAGAGAACTAAAGCAGAAGAAGAACGTCAAAGATGGTTTTATTGTTGCAGTAATTAATTATTTATTTTTTACCTGTTTATCACATACTAATTTGGTCGCTGGAAAAGGGATGTCTTTCTTGATAGGTAAGAGGGTTGGGGCCGCAATACTGCAGTTGAGAAGGTTATGGGAAAGCGGAGTCTTCTTATATTTCTTGTCTGCGACGTTTCCTTTGTTTGTGGTCGCTAAACGAATGAATGGCTCTTCCTTTTTGTTCCTAATACCATCGGAAACTTTCAGAGGCTTTTTCAGACGAGAGGTGTATTTCTGGCTGGCAACGGTATCCTTCTTGCATTTCTTGACTGCCGGGGAGTTTTGTTGGTGATTTGGTAAATGCTTTTGTAAACTCGGAGCAACTTGAGAGAGCCTTGGAGAATGTTGTGCAGACTGAGTGCTATTGACAACTGGGGGCTTGTTCTTGGGATAATAATAATAATAATATTCCGAGAGCCTCGGAGAGCAAGATGGTGTTGATTGCTTGACTTGGCTAGAATCATCGCCAACTGGTACTTTTGTTAAGGCCACCTTGTTGTTATTATTATTAGATGGTTTGTTGGGTTTGAGAAGAACAACGTGTTCGTCATCATCCCTTGTCTGCACCTCCCTGCTTATGACTATGTTGGTGATGTCGAGCCCTACTTTTCTGCTTACCCTATCTTTCACTTGCTTCACAATCTGCCTGGCATGATGACCGCTCCTTCTGCAATTTTCATCTTTTCGTCTGGACTCTGATATCCTCTGGGCCAATTTCCTTGCTGTGTAAGCTGAGAATTCAAAAAATTAGAAATTTCTAAAATCGAGAAAAAATTGCAAAATTGAACCTTAAGGGCTGCCCAAGCTCTCATAATCTCCTTTCACAATCTTCAAATTCAATTCTGCCATCTACTAACAACTTCATCGATTACCCGTTTTTTCCATTGAAGATGCTAGTGAATTTTCAAGTTTTTTAATGAAGGTTTTGCTAAGGATTCAACCAAGCGAAAGATTGAGTGACTGACAATGGCAAAAGGGAACAGAAGGTGACCCGACACTGACAAAAGGGAACCTTTTGTCTGTTCCCTTTTGTGTTCCCTAATTTCTTTTTTTTTTTCCCCATGCCAGATGGAGAGAAATTTCCCTCCATTATTCCAGGGTAATTTTGGAAACTTATATTTCATAAACCAGCATATATGGGTATTTTAGGTTGTTCATTATTTTCATAAGGATATTACTGTCTTTTCAATATTCTGTTTATCCCCATTAGAGTTGACTGTTAGTTTTTGGGATAGACTGAGGAAAAACAAACGTTGGGGGGGTAAAGTGAAAAACGACCTATATTTAAAGGGGATAAAGTGCGATTAACCCTTTATATTATGGCAACTATGAATGCATGACATATGTACATAATTTGAATTTCAAATTTAAATTTATATTATGTAGTATGATCTAAACTCACTGTTATAAAAAATATATATGCTGATAGTGTATAAAAAAAAACTTACCCTTAAAAAAAAGGAAAAAATGGACCAATCATATTTAAACAATTATCTTCCTTTTTTAGTTTTACACTTTTAAATTGATGTTAATAGGTATCTATAATTGTAGATAACTACCAATTAACCTTTATATTTTTCAAAAAATTATATAATAAAGTAACTTTTATAGGGTAAAATCAAAAGCAAATCTTATATATACTGTCAGATTATATACTATCACCGTTGAATTTATAACACATGTACAAAAGTTGGAGTTCAAATTCAAAATTTATATAATTGTCACTATATGTGTATGGACATGTGTCGTATGAAACTTTTTTTTTAATAAATTAATGTGTGTTTATTATTTACGCACACATGTTCGTTAATCACTAATATTGATAAATGATGGGAAAGGAGGCACGCATGTAATGTAATTACTCTAAAATACGAGGAGTAAAATATTAAATACGCCTATTAAAAACCAATTGACGCGTGCGGCCTGCCACGCCTACATCTGACTCAATCAATGGATTCAATGTTGACCCTACTTACTTTTCAAAATTACAATTTTTTCTGACTACATCAATGTTGACCCCAATTACTTTTCAAAATTACAATTTTCTTCCAGAAAGTTCTGTTCATCTCCTAATCCTATTTTAATAGTTCAACACTTTTGCTTGAGACTTCCTCCGGAGCTTTTTTATTTAATTTTCTATAAGTGGAAGTTATTAAATTCAAAATCTCCTACTTGTAATTGTTCCAATCCTTATCATCAAATCTAACTTTTTCCGGGTCAATATTATTTTTCAATTATATATTTGTCTTTGTAAAGTGCAAAATTAGCTTGACTACTTATATTTCCATTTTTTCCTCTTATCCATTACTAACAACGAACCCTCCCCATAGACTTCCACATTAATTTTCAAAAAATCAAATAAAGAAGGCTGTAATATCTTCGCCAAGTCATATGGAAAATAAAACCATAAAAATATACCGATTTTTAAATTTCTCCAACATTAGTAGTGAATCTAGTGATATATATCAACTACTGTAATTTCAAAAGGAGTTTTATGAAATTATCTCGTTCAAACTTATTATAAATAGGTTTTAAAGTTAAATCAAGTTAATCTATTGAGATGCTTGGGTAAACGAAATAAACAAATTTTTAAGCACAGGAGAAGATAGGGGAAAGGGGGCAATTAAACCAAGATCTTGAATCATTGAAGTTTTAATTTTAATTACTAAATCAAGACCTCATCGAAACTTTTTAATATCTAGCTTTGTTCAATGACGTAAAACCTTGTTGAAATAGACAAATAAATTATTCAAACAGCTTGATAATAAAAAGACCCAATCCAACCTGACAAAAAATACAACCAAGTCTAATACAATTCGAACTATTTAACGAGACAAAAAATTAAAAGCCTGAATATCATACACTGTTATATAATAAAGTTGAGCATCAATTTAGTTATTTTATATCCCAAAATTTGTAAAGGACAAAATTGGCAATTCGAACTAATTTTGCTCTGGTAGGAAAGAATCCGCTCTGGCTACAAAACACCGTAATAATAAAGTGGTGGGAAGACATGATGACAATTAAAATAGGAAGTATATAATTGTCTGAATGCGTGTGACGATGAAGACGACGAGGAGGCCGGACAATCATTGCCGGTGATTTTGGGCAGCGGGCGTCTTTGGCCCATCAGCCCCTTTAACTTCTCCCATCTCCCACGTTCAGAATTCCAAGTCAAACTAGCCTCATCAGCGACTCTATTTCTTAGTATTTCTCTTTTTCTTCTTTCCCTTACCTCATCGCAGGGATTCAATTGAGATCGCCCATTTCTATTAAACAGGTAAATTAGATCAAATTCTTTAAAGTTTGTATTCTATTATCTTCTGTGTAATTACTATTGTCTTCTACGATTCCCGTTTTTGCTATCCTGCCTGGTTGACCTAATCTGATTTCTTTTGATTTTTTTCCCGATGACTGAAATTAAGCCGTATTTTATTATTTTTCATTAAATTGTTGTTTGATGATTCTTTTCACTTGCAGGAGTCGAATATTTTACAGGATGGATAATTTATTTATATATATATATATATATTTATTCTTTTGGGTTTTGGTAAATAAAGAAAGGCGTAACGGTTTTTATTATTTTTTTAATTCCCAGTGCATACGAATTTTAGCTGCTGGTACTTGATCTTTGCTTACTCTTTACCTTATTTCCTTTTAGCTTGATACATGGATCGTGGGACCTAAGGATCATTGTTGTCTAGCTTGAGATCATTTTAAGGTTAACTAGTCACTTCATTGAACAGTTAGTGTTAATTTTGCTGGTCAGTGGTCTATTGTTATCTTTTCAGTGAGGTTGTGAATTTGGGGTTTGGGTTTGATAATGTCTGAGGTTTATCGGATTATAATGATGGTCCAGTATTTCTGGCTGACAAATGTTGAAATTTTTTGGTTGTACACCTTTTAAAAGAAACATGTAATTGGAAAGGTTTCTGATTTTCTTTTGGTGGAATACCTAAGCATGTCGCCCTCTCATGATTATGTTATGAATGTGGTTTTTTCAGATCCATGGCGTCTTCTGGAGACCCGTGGGTGAAGGAGTACAATGAAGCGGTCAAACTCGCTGATGACATAACTAACATGATTTCAGAGAGGAATTCATTGCCTGCAACAGGGCCAGAGGCCCAGCGTCATGCATCTGCCATACGAAGGAAAATCACGATATTGTCCACTAGACTTGAGAGCCTACAATCTCTTCTTTCAAGGCTTCCTGGAAAGCAGCTGTAAGTTTCTTGTATAAGTTATCCTTTTATGTGGATATTGGTATTAGACAAGTTTCAGTATCATGAGCTCTGTAGTTTACAATTAACAATCTGCTCTGGAGAAGCTAGTTTGTAGCACTTGTTGCATATATTCCATTTGAAGGGGGCATATGGAATGATGGTAATTTATGATTAGTGTGTCAGTGTTTGAAGTGCTGAAGGTGATGAGCATATCTTGGTTGTGTCCTCTGGGATTGGCTATGATTTTCTACTTGTGAAGAGCTTTTTCTTGTTGATTTGCTCCATTGCTGGGGAGGTTGTACAAATTCCTAGTGTCCTACCAATTTAACACAAGATGTAATAGTTGTAGATGACGGAGATTTCTGTCAACATGGCTCAAATTTGTTAGGAAAAGGTAGTCTTAATATCTGCCATCTTCGTTTTTTGTCTTTGTGTCACAATGGTTCAGGTCATAATTTCTTAGTTGGAAATTTAATTTCCTTTGTGAAACTAACTTTGCAGCGCTTAGCAGCTCTGCACATTCTACTTGGCTCGGAAGCCTCCTATGCATGCTGATTAAGTTCATGCCAAAAGACAAAGTATCCTGACAGTGATAGATATTTTTTTTTTTAGTAGTTTAAGAATGCCGTGGCCACGTTGATTTAGATAACCTTATGAAATTTAAAGAATACTCTGCAATTCAACTCGGATAACCAAGAACATCTGGATGAATAGCAAAATCTGTCAATATGAGAGAGTGCTGTGAATGAATGGAAATGCTAGTTCTCTAGCTGCTTGACTTTTGAGAAAATACAAAACTTACTGAGTTGTGGGCATTCAGTGAAAGAAATACAGTGGCTGTACCCAAGACCTAGCTTAGCTGGTAGGGACATTAGCCAAGTGACTGTGAGGTCCTAGGTTCGACTTTTTAAGGTTTGAAGTCTCCCTTTGGATATTAAAAAAAGGAAATACAGCGGCTGTTTTCTTCAAGTGTTTGACAAATGTGCCTTTTGGTTTGCAGGACAGAGAAAGAAATGAATCGCCGCAAAGATATGCTTGCAAATTTGAGATCAAAAGTAAACCAGATGGCCTCCACATTGAACATGTCAAACTTTGCCAATAGGGACAGCTTGCTTGGGCCTGAGATTAAGCCTGTTGATGCCATGACCAGAGCAAAAGGTCTTGACAACTATGGTGTTGTTGGTCTTCAACGACAAGTCATGAAAGGCACGTTCTTTTACGTTTTGTCAAAATGAGACATCCTCTTCCCTCCTTCCCCCCAACACATGCACAGAAAGTATCTGGATATAGGCTTTCTCACCATCATGGGCTACTTCATTGGTTTCAACAGAGCAAGATGAGGGCCTGGAGAAGTTGGAGGAGACAGTTATAAGCACCAAACACATTGCATTGGCAGTCAATGAAGAACTTGATCTACACACTAGACTAATTGTATGCATTTTGTTATTTCTGATTCATTTTTATAGGCCTAAGTTATTGCGAACCATTGGTAGATCAATTATTTCTTTCTTTCTTTCTTTCTGTCATCTTCTAAATACAAAATTGATTGAACTGAGGTTACAAGCTTCATACATTTCTTTGGACTAATTTAGTCATCCTTTGTAGGATAACCTGGACGAACATGTGGATGTCACTGATTCCCGCTTACAGGTAAGAGACTCCTGAAATTCCTGGCTTAGAACAAGTTTGTTGACATGCTGCAAAAGCAGACTCATTGATGGGGGAGCACGTTTTGTATTATTAAGCGCATGCATATGATAAAGTGCATAACTGCATATTCATTCGCTAAGATATTTCCGTGAAATTCTGAAATAATGTTGTGTGCATATCAACCTTCTTTGGTGGAACTTGATGCAGAAAGTAAGGCTTCCCCCTGGTTTACATTTGTATTTTGTGATCGATTAGAAAGCACCGGAGAGTGATAAAAAAAAAAACAAATTTTATGGGAAAATGTTCATTTACCTTTAGAAGTCAAGGTTTGCTGAACTAGAATTTCTTCATGAAAGCGTTGCAGTTTTTGTGAGAGTTAATATATGCTGACATAATATTTTTATTTGTTATTCTGGAAATGGTTGATATAAAGTTGGAGGAATTAAGATCGTAGGGGTCCGAGTTAGCTTTGGCTACTGATGGTCAAATATAGAAGAAAATTAGAAGAGATAAATGTAGCCACTGTTGGTGTAGACTGTAGACATGGATATGCTGATTAAAATCTCATCTAAGATTTCCTGAAATAAGGTTTACATCTTTTGCTAGTCCCCTTTTTGTGACTGTTATTCATGTTTCGCCGAGACTTGTTTGATTATATCTGGATTATTTCCTCTGTGCGAAGAAACTGCATCGCATGATGGGAACGATCTTGGTCTGGGATTATTGTGCTTAATTGCTTTCCGGAGCCAAGAGATTTACGTAATTGAATTTGATTTTGTGTATGTCTTTATAACCTTTTTTTTTTTTTTTTTTGGGGTTGTAAATCATGTCTGAAAACAGCGAGTGCAGAAGCGGCTTGCAATTTTGAACAAAAAAACCAAGGGTGGTTGCTCCTGCATGTGCCTGCTTTTATCCGTCATCGGCATTGTGGTTCTGGTTGCTGTAATATATCTACTGGTTAAATATTTGTAAAACATAAAAAAAAAAAAAAGAATGAAAACGGAAGATGCATTTCTTTGCATTTGTGTGTCTTGGAAAGGTGACTCAAAAAAGTGTGAATCAACTTTTAATTTTTCGTTGTAAAACGCATTTGGATGTTCCGGTAGTATTTTTTTTTGTGCGACAAGTTGAGAATGCAATTTGTTTTCTAGCCTCGAAACGAAGCCCGGTGCACTTGCCGCTTTTCTTTGACGTTGAAAATCCACCCCCCGATTCTTCGCCGACTCTTTTATTTTGCGGCCAAGAAAGGAAATGTTATTAGCACGTTCATTATATTAGTTTTCATTTTAATTATACAATTTTTACTTACTTATTAGATTTTACATGAAAGAATAAATGATGGTAACAAAAAAATGGAACTCAAATAACAATTTTTTGTTTTTTTTTTTTGGCAATAAACCCTCAATCCCATTTTCAATAATAAAGGACAATTAACGGGACTGGAAGGGAGCTTTATTTGCCACATTAGAGCTTCGACGGAACGAAGGTACTTTCCTTAAATACCAAATGGGGGGAAATACGAGTGAAAAAAAAAAAATGCGCGCAACGGAAAATGATTGTGGTTCTCTTCTGAGCGTACAACCAGTGGACGTCGTCGTTTCGTAAACAGCATTGACATGTTCTCTCTACCCTCTCTGCTTCTTCTCACGGCTATAAAAGCCCCCCAAGGAATCGGAGAATCTGGCGACAAAAATTTCTTAAAAAGAAAGAAAACTGGAGAGAGAGTTACGCGCAGTGAAGCTGTAGTAGTAGCGGTAGCCGTAGCGGTAATTCTTTAATGTAAATAAAATTGTAAGATTTTCAAGAAAACACGGCTACAACAATGAGCACAGTGCCGCAGGAATCAATTGAAGTAATTTCACAAAGCTTAGGAATCAATAATTTAGCCCCGGAAGTCTTGCCTGATCTCGCTTCCGATGTGGAGTTCCGCGTTCGCGAGATTATGCAGGTGATATCTAATTACATCTTACTCCAATCAATCTCGAAATTTTGCTCAATCATTACTTTGAAATTGAAAAATTTCCATATATATATATATATATTGGTGGGAATTTACAGGAGGCTATCAAATGCATGCGCCACTCCAAAAGAACTACTTTGACTTCTGAAGATGTGGACAGTGCCCTTGGCTTACGAAATGTTGAGGTATCTATCTTAATTTATTTTTACATGACAGATATATATATATATATATATATATATATATATGCTCGTATCTTTCTGGGCTTAGCTGAATGCATAAATTATGCGAAGTGGAATAAGATTCTTCTGGGTTGAGCTAAATGAAACTGCTTGTGAAGAATAAGTCTAGTTTGCCTGTTGGAAAGTTGAAAAGTTTTTTTTTTTTCCCATTTTGGTTGTGGGTTTTGCAAGTTGAATAATGTGGGTTCTGTATCAGCCTATACATGGGTTTGCTTCAGGAGATCCATTGCGGTTTAAAAATGCTGCTGGGCACAACAATTTGTATTACATTCGTGACAAAGATGTTGAATTCAAAGATGTAAGTAGTTACGAGTCCCCCCCCCCCCCCTCTCTTTTTTCCCTTGTCCTGTTTTATGGTTCGAATCGGTTGTTCAATTACTAAAATTTGGTTGACTTATTAGGTAATTGATGCTCCTTTACCGAAAGCGCCATTAGAGACCACACTTGTTGCTCATTGGTTAGCTATCGAAGGAGTTCAACCGGCTATTCCAGAGAATGCAACTCTTGAAGGTGTCCACCTTGACTTATTTGCCTACATTAACTAACATACATTCCGTGATAAAATTGTAGATGCAGCTTCTTTTTTCTTCTAGATGCATTGTATTTGTCTCTGCAAGCTGCTTTAGCCTGCACTCAACATTTGAGGTGAGAAAAACAGAAGGGAAAATTATGCCGTAGTATTTTGAATTCAGTGTCCGACTAAGCTGAATTCAGGCACTGTGAAAGCTCAATGGTTCATAAACTGAAAACCAGCTCATGTCAACAATTGGTTGCATGGTCAAATTACAGAAGGAAGAATGTATTTGAGTACTGCATATAACTATAAAAAGAAGACATTTGTAATCATCTGCTGTGTATGTCTCGTCCTGGAGATGCAATAAGAAGTAACGGAAATGGTGGTTTTCAGATTAACTTCAGGTCTTAAATTTCTTGAACAGTGGAATAGATCAGAGAGAACAAGGGAATTTCTCTTGCATTTGACATGCTGAGAGGAGAGGATGGATCAGATATATATGTACTTGCATGCAGAGTCTAGAGGTATAGGTAGGATGGTGTGAAACTAGTAGAAAACTAGTAGAGGGGTTTGGTGAGTAAGGAGTATTAGGTCCGAAAAGTTCCATGAAGGTCACTAGCCTCAGACCAATGTCTGTCTTCATGGTTTCTTTTTTTGGTTTTTGGTTACCAAATTTTGACACTGCTCTCTGTCGATGACTCAGTGAACTTTTTTCTTTGAATTCAAAAGAATTTAGTCATGTTTACGTGGATTCTCAAATTCCTCTTTTGTTGCACTTGCAGTGAAATCTGACAACAGAAAGGCTGAGTACAGAGAAGACGGTGTTTCTGTTGATGTTAAATTACCTGTGAAGCATGTATTGTCTCGTGAACTGCAGGTATTGTCAATGATTTTCGCTGTTTGGCTTCTTTTGTCAGCTTGAAATTTTATGAATCTGTTTTTGGGTGCTGTTGCAGCTTTACTTTGAGAAAATTACTGAGCTTACTGTAAGTAGATCTAGCTCCATTCTCTTTAAAGAGGCACTAGTGAGCTTGGCAACTGACTCAGGGCTGCACCCTTTAGTTCCTTACTTTGCATATTTTATTGCTGACGAGGTAATTCTTACTCAATGGTCACGTGGTTCATCTAACATTGCAACTGGCTTTTTTGGATAATAGTATTCTCAATGATATCAGGTTTCCAGGAATTTAAATAATTCTTATCAACTTATTGGTTTGATGCGGCTTGTCTGGAGCCTCCTGCAGAATCCTCATATCCACATTGAGCCATATGTAAGTAGGACAGTCTATGGCTGCTAAAGCTTGATGTACTTAGGGTTAAAAGTTAATGTTGATTGAACTGTTTTTCACATATCAAGGAAAAATTGCCTTGTAGTGGTGAGGGTCTTGGCTTAATACTCCTACCCCCAACTTATACCTCAATGATGTTTTTAGATTTCTCCTTGATTTAATAAATTGACTAGTCTTGCACATAAAGTGTTTCCTCATCAATTGTGCTTCTGTGTTTATGCATTTCAGCTGCACCAATTAATGCCATCTGTAATGACATGTCTAGTGGCAAAAAAGTTGGGGAATAAGTTTTCAGATAATCACTGGGAGCTGAGAAACTTCACTGCTGACCTGGTTGCCTTAATATGCAAGAGGTGATTCTTCTCTTTATTGGCTTACACTATTGCGTCTGTATGAGTGAATGGAGGTACAGGTGTATGCTTGATATCTAATTGAGAACTTTCCCTTTCAGGTGCACAATTTTGGCTAGATAGATCTCCATTCTAGTTTTCTTTTCTTTTATTGTTATTTTATTTTATAATCATAAAATAGTTCCAAACAGCAACTTGTGGAAGCACAGAATGGTGAATGAGACTTTAATACTCACTAGTACCATGTACCTTATGAAGTTTTAGCTCTGTTTGCAGGTAACTTTGTAGTGCACGAGACATGCTAGGATCTGCATTAGTTAGGATTCAGTTTTTCATTGTGTTGATTGTGTGTATAGGTTGATCTACCTCTTTCCGACATGCTTTGTGGCTGCTTGTTCTTGAATGGTCCCCCGAAGCACATGTGAAAATCTTTTTTTTTTAAAAAAAAAAACTTAAGACACTTTTTAGTGCCTTGAAAGTTAAGTCTTGCAGGTATGGTCACGTTTATCACAATCTCCAGCCACGGGTGACAAGGACATTGGTTCACACCTTCTTAGATCCGACAAAAGCACTGCCTCAACATTTTGGTGCAATTCAAGGGTTGGCAGCCCTTGGACCTAGCGTGGTAGAACGTTGTTATTGCATCCTCTTATCCTTCTTTGATTATCTGTCAGTATTATGCAAGTACCATCTATGTGGTGCTGGCAAATTGTTGATGCTTCTTGGCTTTGGTTAGGTCCGTTTGCTTGTGCTACCCAACCTTGAGCCCTATTTGCGGCTTTTAGAGCCAGAAATGCTGCTGGAAAAGCAAAAGAATGGGATGAACAGGCTGGCAGCCTGGCATGTCTATGGAGCTTTAATAGTAAGGTTTTCATCCATTGAGTTTTAATTTGCTGCTGGCATGAGGTTTAGTTTCATACTAGAATTGCGAAGGCAGGGTCCACTGGCAGATGTCCCAAATTTAGTTATATAATATATACTGGTTCAAGTTTCAGCACAATTGCTGCCAACTGACCAGGCACTGAACTTCACAGCGTGCAGTTGGTCTGTGCATGTACAATCGGCTTAAAAAGCTTCCTACCCTTCTGCCGCCTCTACGTGCCATGTCAAGGAGCAACCCAAAAGTCATCACTAAAATTCCAAGTGAGGACTAGGTTTTTACTGTCTTCCATTTTGGTATTTTTAGAACAGAGATAGCAAACACATACTTAGTTTTACTTGATCTGTATATAAGCGAGATAGCTAGAGGGGTGTTGCTTCTGTTCATTCTCTAAACAAAAGTCATAATTGAGGTATTATTGTTAATTATTTATGATCATTATCATACGTTTCCCTTTTAAACGTGGCCAGGTAAACGTAAAGCTACTGTGGACAACATGATGCAGCAGCCACCACTTAAAAAATTGGCAACCAAAGGTCCAATGGGTTCTTTGACGGCAAACTCAGTGCCGGTAGACATGTCAGGCACTAGTGGTGGATATGCTGCAAATATTCAGGTTACGGATTCTAGTTTTCCGTCAATCTCAAAAACTTTCTCGAATGAAAATGTCAGAGGAATCAGTGCAAGAAGGGATGGGGTTGCTAGTCAAGGGCATAAATCATCAGCTGTTCTTCAACAGGCTTGGAAGGAGGAATTTGACACTGGAAACTTGTTGCCTCTATTGTACGAGTATTTTGGAGAGAGCATGTTAAATTTTGTACCCACACCTGAATTCTCTCTCCTCTTGTGATCTCTAAGCAGTGGTTGGAGGGGATTGATTACAGATCTTACTGTTGTTTTAGAGGATACTGGGGACAGGACCTGCTCCTAGCTGTTAGTTGATACATCCCCTTGAAAGTGCGTTATTCTAGTGCTGAGCGATATTTCCACATGGATGCTTTGAAAACCCGTCACAATCGTCTTATGTAATCCGATTGGCTTCCGTGCAATTATTGACCAAATGTACCATACGTGAAATCGTTTCGTTGTTGCAACTATTTCACTTTCTTGAAAGTTAAGTAAATCTTCCAGTTCAGGCAACTTATGATACACTTTTCTTCTAGACGGTAACAAAAGAATTTGCATAGCATACGAACGATGGAATCAAGACCGGCACAAGCATAATAGTCACCTAAGAGAATGAAAGCACCTGACATAATAAAATATGTGAGAAAAGAAAAGATGCAAGGGAAAAAAATTCAAAAGAAAAGCTTCCTAGGAGGCCTAGAATTTAAAGGGGGTGCGGCAGATGACTTCATGGTGACAGGTAATTTCAAGCTGTCTTGGGTTCCAGTCCCCTTCTCAGCCAACTTCGTTCCCCTGGGGTCGGTTAGAAGAGTCTTCTGAAATGATTGAGTGAAGCCAGTTGCAATAATTGTTACATGGATCTCTCCATTGTACCGTTCATCCACAACAGCACCAAAGATAATATTAGCTGACGGATCTGCCAAGCTCGTAACCACCTGCAAAGTAACAGTTGGATAACAAGGAAAAAAGGAAATCAAAACTATAATGTGGATTGGGTGCATATAGAACTACACACTTTTTTTTTTCCCTAATTCTTATACAAGTAACTGCAATGAGAATCAGCATGGTTCCGAAAGCTAGAAAACTACAAGGTGTAGAGAGACTTGGGGCGCTTAGTTAGAAAGGCATTCAGGGATTCAAAAATGCTGCATCCTTGAAAACCCCTTGACACAAAACAATTTCATGCATTTTGTTTCTTTTTCTTTTTTTTTTTTTGGGAGTGGGGAAGATCTGCAGAATAAGAATCAGACCTGCGATACCCTATTCACCTCTTGCAAGGTTATGTCCTTTCCTCCAGTTATATTATAAACTACACCAGTAGCAGATTGAATGGATGATCCTATCAGAGGCGCCAGAGTTGCCTGTTCAGCTGCTTCTTCAGCACGGTTCTTGCTGGAAGAAACACCCACTCCCAGCATAGCTGTTCCAGAATTTTTCATGACTGCCTTTACATCTGCAAAATCCACATTTACCAGCCCAGGTATCTGCAGAAACAAATGTAAGCATAGTCACCATAAAGTGTCTGACATGCTTAAATAACTTATATCAGAATGCTGCAATAAGCAGCCACGCATCAGCCACAAGGATAACTGTGCCATTTCTTCTTAGGCTCCCAAACTTCTTCCTTAAATTATTATTTCTTTTTTTTTTTTGGGGGGGAGGGGGGGGGGGGAGGAGGAGGAGGAGGGGAAGGGATCAACACTGGTTCCCTACCCACCCCTTTGATGCCTCCAACCTGCGATCTACTAATTACAAGTGAAGCATCTCACCACCTAAGTTGTGCTTCGTTGTCAAATTATCTTGGCACGCGATGATTGATTACAATAATGTTGACATTGAGGAACAACCATTTGAACTAGAAATGTAAGCAGGTGAAATCAAAGAAGTTCAACCATGCCAAAAAAAAAAAAAATTGTTTATCACTATAAACTTATTATGATATCTTGACCTGTTTACACATTGAGAGAAGGTAAAAATGTACCAGCTTTCATTACTGATTTACCTATTTCCATCACAGCATAGTCAGTTTATTCCTCCTTTTCTAGAAAAAAACCGAAATACTAGAACTGGACATTTATGGCCATTGTCTTGAAGAAGCAGTCATGCATGGTTAGTTCAGAAGGCAAAGGATGGTGATGAAGCACAGCTTCTATCAAGGATAACTAAACTATTGTAATAGCATTCTCAGAGGAACTGATGTTGGTAACATAAACACTTACTGTGATTATATCTGAAATTCCCTGGACACCCTGACGTAGAACATCATCAGCTAGAAGGAAAGCATCCTGAAGGGGGGTCTGCTCATCAGCAATATCCAGTAAACGGTCATTTGGAATCACTATTAGGGTATCAACATTTTTCTGAAGTCTTTCTATAGCCTCCAAAGCCTGAAATAACATACATGCAAATCAACCGAGTAAGGCGTTGATGGACAAATAGGTGAGTATTTCTACATCATTGGAGCTCTTGAAGATTTACGTGGAGTGAATGTCCACTAATGCGTTTACACTCCGTAAATATTTCTGAGTTGTGTTCATTACATTGTCCTTCACCTATTCTTTCAGAAAAGTTAAGAATAATATATCGATGCATATAATGACCAGCGTTAAATACTGATTTGGAATTCAACAACTTAAACATGTCGAGAGTCTAAATTGTTGATCATACATTTCAAAAGATTGTAGTTATTCCTATGTCACATTTGTGTGCATCTTTTTATGATTGCTTGTCTTTTTCATTCTGAATTCAAGGGCATCCTTCCATGCTGACCAAGGAAGTCACTTTATAATAGCACTAATTAGAATATAAGTTCAATGGCTAAGAATCCTGTCCAATTGTATACAGGGTACGTATGCTTTTGGTAGAGAAGACTCAAACTTATATTACACCATTGCTGTTATAATAAAAGATGCATGTGGCACCTGCCTGGAGGGATCGTTTGCGTCCTTCAAAGCTGAAAGGATATGTGACAACACCAACAGTCAAATAACCACCTTCCTTTGATATTTCAGCAACAACAGGAGCAGCACCGGATCCTGTTCCGCCACCCATTCCAGCAGTTATAAACACCATATCTGATCCTTTAAGAGCATTTGCAATGGCTTCCTTTGATTCTTCTGCAGCTTGCTCCCCCAGAAGGGGATTGCCCCCAGTACCTATATTTGCAAAAGTGCTTTCTATCAGGAAAAACCACTTGATATTGTAAAGTAACTATTGTACGATGCTTGCACAAAATGGACATAAAGCAGAAATAGCATTGAACACTAGGCAAGTGATTAGATTCTTTTAGCATTTCAAGTTTTCAACTACCAAAAAAGGATACTACAGTATCCTTTCTTTCTATTACGTATTCCTAGTCTAGGTATAAACTCAAGCTCAAAATAGAACAAATTTGTCCAAACATGAGAGAGAGAGAGAGAGAGACCAAGTCCACGAGTTAGAAGCTCTCCAATCTGAATTGGATTTCCAGCAGCAGATTGCAGCAGTGCTTGAGCATCTGTATTTATGGCATAAAAATCAACACCCTACAATAAAAACATCAACGGTTGTCCAGTTCAAGATTTCCACCGAGTCAACTTTCATAGCATTGCGGGATAAATGTCAAAGCCTTCTATCTATTAAGTTGTCATATATATCACCAAAAATCAATAAAGGATGCTAACCACCTGTACACAATTGCGGCACAAAGATGCATAGTTGCATCAAGAAAATGCAATTACACAGACAAAATCTTTTCTTTTTGAAGAATGTTAAAGGCAATTGCACAAAATAATTTGAAGCACACGAACCAAGAAAATAGATAAATGCTAAGTCCATGGTAAACAAATGGCAGAAGTTATGAACTTGCTGTCGGAAATTGAAAAGCCATACCAAATTCGAAAGCTTCATAGATGTTCTCCAACTAAAACCAACAGTTGGTAACCGTCCCAGTTCGTTTTATTGGCACTTTTCATGACCACTAATTAAGCAAAATACTAGACGAGAGAGACAGATATAGAAAACTAAACACCAACCCAATAATAAGCACGAAGAACCCACCTGCAAACCTCTGCCAATCATGCGGTTGACGGCATTGTTGCCACCGCCACCAACACCGACAACCTTTATCTTGGCGGAGTCCATTGGCGTAAAGGAACTGCAGACGCCCGAACGGTGAGTTCTCCGGCAAGTCCTTGGAGAAATGCATACTTTGGAGACGAATGGAGAGAGGGTCTTGTGGTAAATTCCAACGGAAGTCGAAGAAGACGAGGTTAACTCAGCAGCTGCGGCCGCTGGGGTTGTCAGTCCAAACGTAGCGGCCATTTCACTCTCTGACTTTGGCGTGTTTTTGTCAAAAAAAAAAAAGAAAAAAGAAAATAGATAATCAACAGAATTATTTCGCCTAGTTTTCTTTAGAAAGAAGAGAGTTGAAGAAGCTGTTAGGGTTTTAGAATCAGGAACAGCTTCTAGAATCAGGAAAAGAAAAAATCCCTCCTGATTCGTTATCTTTTTGATATTCGTTCGACCCTCTTCACTCTCTCTTCTCAAGATATTTCATAGCACAGTCGGGTTGTTGTTGCTTTGCTTTTTTACTTTTACACACGTAAGACTCGATTGTGACCGTACTGACTGTAGGGCGACAGGTAAAAACAAAAGGGAAAAACCTTTTACTATTCCTCGTATTTACACAAAACAAAACAAAACGTTCGCTAGCTAACGTATTTAGACATTTATTTAGAGAACTTCGAAATGACGCGCTGGTAGAGAGTTCCGTGTCACACAAAATAGGGTCACTTAAAAAAAAAGTCAGTCTCCATCCGACACTCTTTTAACACCTTGAGAAGTGGTATAGCAATATGGTAAGATATGCAAATATGTGTATTATGTACATAGCGTATTACACACATAATCCAAGCCATTAGCAAAGCCAACAGGCATTAGCCCAAGCCTTGATCCTTCAAGCTACATGTCTGGTCCTCTGAATGCCAGCTTCATTAGAGAAACAGCAAAGCCAACAGGCATCTAAGGCTAACATTTCTTTAACATCCGTATCAATCAAAAAGTTAAAAGTGAACGGCTTGAAGTTCCTGCGTCGTTTAACTTTATTGCTCGTGCAACGCGCGAATCAACATATTCCAGCCATTATAATTTCCAAAATACATGTTTCACATCTCTCTGTTCACAAGAATCTCAAAGCTATTACAATAGGAAAAAAAGTTGCACAAGCTATGAAAATGAATATAGGGTGTTTGCACCAATAATAAAAATACATATGGGCCTGACGCAAGAAAGATCTTGCTGCTTCATACGTAATAGCAAAGAATATGGTCATTTAAACCCCTTCCACCATATTCATCACGTTGGTCGACAAGAGAATTTGGCCTTGCCCCGTGTCTTAGCATCTTACTCTTCGCTTAAAATAGGAACAATAAGTGGTTTCATCTGTGCTATATATACGATAGCCCACCTGCCAGGAATCAAACAGTGAGGGGCAACTAAAAAAAGAGGAAGTCTGGCATGTATACAGACGTCCTTTCCTTTCATAAATATGTGAATCATTTAGCTGGGGAAAAAAAAAAAGGAACACATGGACAAAATTGTTTGCATGTATCAGCTTCAATCAAATTTATCCATTCTGCTAAAAATCCTAGGCAAGCAAAACATCATAAAAAATGCCGTTGCTTATTATCTCAGGAGAAGTATTTCGGCAAAATTAAAGGAAAACTTCACCTTCTTTTAATCAATTAAAGGAAAAAAAAAGGCTAGAGATTAAACTCCAGCTGTACATTAAGTTGCCAAAACAGCATATAAAAATAATAAGGAAGACTCCAAAACTGAATCAATTTGGAACAACCATGTAATCAAATCTAGGTAGAATGTGAAATAGAGATCTCCAACCATTTTAGAATAAAGAAGCAGAGAAAGCAAAATGGAAAATATTATGTGCACTACTAAAGTGCATTCTATAACTATTAAAAAAAGTTAAACCAATAAAATCTGAACTTACATCAGCCAACAGCATACTGTTGCAGTAATTATCAACGTCAGGTGCAACCTGCATCAGAACTATATGGATTAGGTATGCGAATTAAATTTGACTAATAAAGACAAGTATAGAATGTAGTCAATTTAGACAAAGGCTGCAAGTCAGCCAACAGATGACAATATTTCGTACTCAAGCTTTTGACCCCCCAACAGAACCACATGGTAAATCTGAATTCCTTAACTCTTGAATGACATGTATATCTCCATATAATATTTGACTGTTCAGCCATTTACTTGAAATCTAAACTTAAATTGCATGCAAATAAAGAGTCAGGCTTGAATGCTAATTGAAAAAGATTATATCCTCTCCGCACATATGCACTTGACATACTAGCACAACTAGAAATAAAACCTGCAGATAACTCTGGTTCATCAAATGAATAAATGAAGATAAGTCAATGGTCGCTTAACAAGCACAGAGCAAAAGTAATGGAAAGGGGGAAAAATATATACTTTATAGTTGAATGAGATCTATCAGAGTGATGCATGGCATTTGTTGACACGCAAAGGCATCCAATCCATCCATGACCTAAGGCCATAGGAGTAATATGAGATTCTAAACAAACTGGAACTGGTTCTACAGAGAGCTTCCACTAAGCAATGAGTATCATGCAATCAAATACTTCTCATACTTTAAACTGGTAGCTAGCTTCCAAACCAAATCTTTCTGTGTTGCACCCCAAGCCACCCAAATTTAATATAGTTTTATATAGAAATGCACATCACCTAAAATCTTATGATATATACTCAAACTAGATATCCCAAGTAGGATAAAACATTTACGTGGTGCTGTACTAATATATTCTCAACCTGTAAGAAATCTTGGTTGAAAAACACGATGAAGATTTTAGGTGAACCTAAAATAAGCAATAACTTATGAAGATTTTAGGTAAACCTAAAATAAGCAATAACTTATGAAGGTTTACCTATGCAAACGAAGCGTTAATTATGAACAAACTAATTAAAATAATTCATCTACCCTTGCGACCTCTTGTGCCCAAGAGGTGTTAAAAAATAAAAGAATTTTTATACCCGTCAATACTGATTTGATCTAGGTTGGCAAACTAAAATTGAGAGTCCCTGCTAAAAGTTCAAAACTTCAGCACATTTTCTGGTCAACCAGCTCCTTCGATCCAAGGAAATGAGAACCACCACACCCACCTCCTCCCCCCCCCCCCCCCAACACTACAAAAAAAAAAAGCCCCAATCCTTCCAAGAAGCTACAGAACGGATCCAGTCTAACAGAACGGATCAGCCAACGTCATTATACTTCATCTGTCAACTGAACTATTTATTCTGATTTTGTTTGGGGGAGGGGGACACTTAAAAGGCAAGAACTATAACAGCTAAGAAGATAAACCACAAACAAAAAATGGAGCAAATTTAGCTCAAAGAGACTCCAATAAATAAAACCCGGAACGATTTGCATATCGCCACTCAACTGACAATTCCAGCATTCAAACTAAGTAAGAAACAACAGCAAACCCAAATCCATAGAAGTGTGAAAGATCCGTACAGATTTGCCGAGGGACCCCTGTTACAGCAAATTCTGGCGCAGAGAGATGCAATAACGCCAATCGCAACAAAAATTAGGGTTGTCACAAAAAACCCCATCCTGTAATTTATTCAATTTCTCGCCCACAGATTCTCCAATTCGCTGATTGGATCCCTGCGATTACAGTACTAACCATCAAATTAATTTCCGGGGAGAATTAGTCATATATTCCGCCTCACGTGAGAAAAAATTGTGGGTGCGTAAGTGACCTACCTATTATTAATCTATAACACGAAAAAGGTGTACTAATATGAAGCTTAATATCCTCATATCCGTTCGGGTAAATGCAGAAGATGAGAGAGGAAGAGAGAGGAACCTTGATCTTCGGCCACCGGCAATGCTCCCGGCGAAGACTTAGAAGCGGCTGGACCCGGCGTCACTTTGCCCCGATCAATCTTTAATATTAGTCTTCTCAGATCGATTGGTTTAATCATCAGAAGAAAATAAAGCAAATAAAGAAAGGAAAAATAAAAACTAAAGGGAGTTTTTTTTTTTTTTTATTGTCAAAACTGGGAATTGGGCCAGTGCAATAATTGTAAAGATTGGGCCCCCGGGTTATATTCAGGCAAACCAGATCGCGCAATTGTATTGGGCTTTTCGAGAAAACTTTTTGTTTTCCCTATCCAGTGTTTTGGAATAACTAATTGGTTTTTTTTTTTTTTTTTTTTTGTTTTTGGGCACCATTCTCGGAGTTATGAGGCTTTACAGTACTTTTTTATTTTTTAAAATAAATAAATAAATAAGACCACAAACACCTAGACAAATACAATCAACAAACTAACACACAGAACACAAATGGTGGGAACTATTTATGCCCTTCAAAGGAATAGGATAGCCGCCACACTTAAGTCTTTAATCCTCATGCTCCAAGTTGGATTTTTATTCAGTTTATGTTTGGATAAATTACATCTTTAACCTCTTCAGGATAGCATTATGCCCCAATTCCCATTGGTTTTGAGATGTGCCCCAGTATTTTGGGGGGTTAAATTCTGCATTGATTTTAGGAAGGTGCATTATGCACTGCACCAAAATATATATACATATATATGTATATATAAAGAAGGGGGAAATCCATAAACTCCACCGCCCCCAATTTCTAAATGCTACTAGTACACGGTTTGGAATGTGAGGAGGCGCTGTTATTGTCCAGTTCCCTAACCTACTAGTACACATGTTTTCTTCAAAAATAATTTCAACCAGAGATACACTCACAAAAAGATTTTAAATTGTTTGGCTCCAGGCTCCAACAATAATTTGAACGAAAGCCACAAATGAATTTTTTAGTTGTTCGCAGCTCAATTGGAATCGACATCGACACAGCTCTGATTCAAAGTTCGAAAGGCGGGCATTCCAACCAAGTTTGCCCATCTATCTCAAAAAGTAATCTAACTTATCAAACTCTCTGGTCTGTTCTGTCTCTTCCATGCATTTCTAAATGTCATCACAGGATACTGTTCTCCCTTGATTAACTTTGACTTTTAACATAAAAATGCTGTCCGAATTCGTATTTGGTCAAAGCACATCTCATGTTGAACTTGATTGCGTTACGCACTAGGTCGAGCTCGTATTTAGGAGCTCTTAACGCAGCAGACTCTTCTTAATTAATACTTTTCCCACTTCTGATATCGAAAGGGCAAAAAAAAAGAGGAACTCAAACAGAGCAATATTCAAGATCGACTCGATTTAAATACATTTTCAACTAACAATAAATATCCCAGCCAAAACTATCCAATCCCCGAAAGCGAAACTAATTGAAAGGTAATGAGTAATACATTTGTAAAACTCAAATGCCTTGCCTACTACAAGTAGCAGCAGGGGGCTTGTCAGAGTTCCGTTTTAACACCTTCGCTCAATGAAAAATAAAGTGAAAGATGGGAACTGACCCCAAAACTTCGTTAACGACACTTTCCATACAGCATGAATGAATAAAATATTGTAAGAGAGATTAGTTGAAGGTTCCATGTCTTTTTCCCCGGGAACTCCTTTCTTTGCAGTCGTTGGGGGATACAGGAGAGAGATGGGGAGTGGGGGATCCAGGAGCTACCACAGCCACCAAAGCATCAGAATCTGAAGCTAGGATCAACATCCATGGACCAAGCAAACTTGGCCAGAAGTGACTTGTTGAATATCTGCTTAGATACATAGAAGGCAGGAAAATTGGTGAATAACACAAGAGACCCTCCATGCAAATTGGTGACAAATTATTACTCGGGGAAAAAATTTGTGCTTTAAAAAAATAGCTCAAAGATCCGCACCTTCTCAATAGGTACTTCATGCCGCTTGCACCATGCAACTGTTATTCTGGGATCAAGGTAGTTGATCTTTGACGTACCCAATGCTACAGTTTTCAGATCCTCTTTGGTCTCCTTGTCCCGTTCCATCTTCTCAATTTTAGCATTAGTTTGAGCTATCTTTCTCTCAAGCCTGCAGAGCATATCCATCATCGATTCCGTCAAATCCGTTAAAAACCACATCTTATTCAACAAGAACAAACAAAAGCACTCACGCTTCTGGATTCAAATTCCTCTTCGGCTTCCCATCAGCATTCTTTAATGGTGGCTTCCCCTTTTTGGCCCTAGACAAATCAGTTTTCAATTCTTCCAGAACACCCTACGAAGAAAACAAGCGCGTGAGAATAAAGCATTATGAGTCGAGAAGTTCGATAACATGTTTATTTCGTGGTCACAATGTATTCCAATCTGGATAAATTCGTGAAAACAGATCATAGAAGAAGCAGAAGAAAAGAGAAACAGAGAGGACAAGCAAGGGATTGTCCCTTTCACACTCCTCCAACTCTTTGTTTCGCAAGTATAGGTTCATAGGTATTTCTGCATGGACAAACTACTTGCACGCACATACTGGGTTTGTAGGGGAAAAAAAACACATATTGGGACACCCACCAACACAACACACAAATTGATTGAAAAAGGAGAACAATTGGTCATTACCTTGAGTTCCTCAATCTTTTCATTCAGCCGAGACATTTGTGCACTGTGGGTCTTTGAGACAGTACGCTGATGATTACAAATAATAGCAACCTGCATGAACAAATACATAATTGTAATTCTCACAACAAATTTCTAGTAAGCATGATCAATTCACGAAAAACTTTTCATTGACAATTTACCTCCTTGTTTGCTTGTTGATATACGACTACTTTCTCAAGGACATCTCCACCATTGGTTTTCCTACTTAACTGTCAGACGTAACAACAGCATTTTAGCAAGGAAAGAGAATAATCAGT
Source organism: Coffea arabica (assembly GCF_036785885.1). Taxonomy (NCBI): domain Eukaryota; kingdom Viridiplantae; phylum Streptophyta; class Magnoliopsida; order Gentianales; family Rubiaceae; genus Coffea; species Coffea arabica. The sequence continues at coordinate 53,299,495 of NC_092318.1, forward strand.
TGTGATACAAAAACAGAAACAAAATATGGGTCAGGCAAACCGCAACAACACAAGACCAAAATATTAATAAAAAAAAGAAATGACAGAGAACTATTCTCAAATTTCAGTACAACTTCTATTAGACACAAATGCAAACAAAAAGCATACAAATCTCACTACATCCACATACGATGTCACCCTTCATAACTTCAACCATCAGAAGATGTCAAGACCCAGTTTGCAGTAACTATAATTCCTCTTTCCATGAGCTGATACTTACATCCATTTCAAATACTAAAAATCAGAAAATGTCAAGCTGTTTTCAGGATGCGCATAGCTTTAGCACCAAGCTCCATCATTTTCTCACGTTAAAAAGACAAGGACGAAACACAAAATACCAATCAGGGATAAAAAGGGGTACCCAAGAACGCTCCAGCAATCTATTTGAATTGCCTACTGGAAAGAAAAGATAAACAAGGACATCATTAACCAGATAAACTAGAGAATGGAACACACAATAGAGAACAGGCTATGGGTTACTGAAGGACAATTCTAAATGCTCAGTCCATGTTTAATGGCAACAGATTCAAATCTTGCATCAAGTATGCAAATAAAATAACTATGGTGGAACAGGATATTCTCCTGCATGTCTGCAAAAACCAAAAAGCAATAGAACTACAATTCTGCACAGACAATAAGCATAAACTGCTTATAGATGAAGACGTACATTACAGCAACAAAAACTAAAACCAGTTTTGACACAATAGCAAACATTTCTGAGCATAAAACTTCCAAACAGCAGCCGATCACTTGACATCAGGAGGTAATAGTGTTTGTCTTATAAAAATGAACACAAAAATTCATGAAAGTAGGCAGCATCAGCTAAACAGGTATGATAACTAACTTAGTAAATCACAGGCTTAAAATTCCTATTAAAATGAGGATGAAGAATAAACAGAAGGATTTGTTAACCCCTTGGTTTTATTTTGTGCATCCGCATCAATTTCCTTCGAGAATGTACACCACACAAATAGATGGCCATCATATGGAAAATCATCTGGAGAAATTGTGTGGTTTATGTTAACAATGCCCAAGTTATCCAACTGCAGATTTTAATGTTTTAAACTCAGCAAGATGGTACTTTGTAAAAACAGAAGGTCAATAATCACTATTAGTTTATACATAACAAAAAAGATGTTACTTAGAAAGCAGTCTCTGGTAAAAGGGAAGTTCAATTGTCTCACAGGCATAAATGCACTTGACTGCTGTCAACAAACATCAGACAGGATAGCATATCTCTTAACAAGAATGCTAGCTTTACCACCTTCAACATGATGACATCCTTAGTGAATGCACTCTCCAATGCTTATCAGATAACAACTAACAACACAACATTCAGGAATATCCTTCAACACACATTCACAACAAGCTGAGAGAAAAAGGATTACATATAAGGACCACTGTAACAGAACTACAATAGCTTATAAGGCAAAAAAAGTGATGTAATTTACCATGTCATCTAATGTTATAGATGCATTATATGTACGAAAAACTTTTGCAGTAAGACCAGGCATTAATTCCTTCAGATGAGCATTCAGTTTACTTGTGTCAAGCTTGTCAAAAAGATCTTCACTACCCTCTTTCCCTGAAAAAGGTGCGTGACATACTCAAAAATCTGAAGACACAAATTGCAACATGCTAGTAAAGGGCATTTTACGCACCACTTCGAAACTGCTGAATTGCCTTGAAAACTCCAGATTCAACCTCAACCTCATTCTGATATCTAATTGAATCTTTACCAAGGAAGTCAAACTGCAAAGACAGACAGAGATAAGTTTAATGTGTAGTGAGAAATCAGGAGTCATCATCAAGAGTCTTTAGACAAGCATAGTTGCACGTGGTTTGATAAAGTCAAATAAATACCTACCAAACACATGTTCTTAAATTAATATAGAAAAGAAGCCAAACAGTACAGTGTGAGGCGTGCCAAAGGAGAAGAAAACAAAATGCTAATACCTTCAAAATATTTGGAGGTACGGGTTCTACATTTTCTACTTTCAGTGTGCAGCAACCAACTGTATCTGCTTCATCATCATCCTACAACATAACAGAGACTTTAAAACCAGCTTCTGCCATTGCTCTGCCAATGGTTTGTCAGAATGAACATTAGTAGATCAGGCTCAAAATCAAGTGATTATGGTAATTGGTATGATCAAATATGCTCTCAACAACAAATGCTCACTTCTTGAGAGTGAACATAATCATGATGACCATACTGGGCACATTAAATGAGCAACTTTGAATATGATGTCACTCGATCAAATATCTCCTCAATGACCTAGACAGCTAAACGGAAAGGATAAAAGCACAAATGCAATCTTCCGAACCCAATACCTTCTCATTGCCTGCCCTGAGGGCTAGTTTATCTATAAGATAAGTTGCAACTGCTATTTGCTTCTTCATTGGATCTTTACTGGCAAAATCCTTAGTATAAGCAGTTCTAATGCCATGAATATAGTCCTGCATTCACAGTTACAATTCATCTCCAACAATGGATTAATTAAACACCTGGTGAGAATTAAATATACCAGTAAAAATCCAACAATAACGTCGCGAAAAATACCTTTAACAGCCTTGCCTTCTCATATTTTTCTTTATCACTTTGCCCCTTTAAGGTGCTGCTGGCTGCAAGAAAAACATATTTGAATTCCTTTGGATTAATTGGATCATTCCAAAATGCTAACCAGGTCACTGTGTTGTCATGCCTTATTTCCTTCCATCTGCAATAGGTCATTGTTTATTATTTTACCTCTTCAACAAACAGAACATCTCAAGTAAACAATAACTACTGAGAAGCATAACCTTTCACCACGGATGGGACATTCTGGAATTGGAGCATCCTTTCCGATGTTTATGGTAATGTCTCTTGGACGAATGCGTTTTTTCAACTTTCCCATCTAAAAAAACGCAAATCAACACAGAGCAGATAATCTTGCATGAGTAAGAAAAGTATAGTTACTGGTTGAATCTACATACATTTTATATCCAACTACAAGAAGAATAAAGAACAGGAAGAAAAGTAATTCTAACTTCATAAGTGTGACTACAATATGTCAATACACCTTGGGATGCTCTCCACGACCTCGAAACAATCCAGGTGGTTCCACCCTGAAGTTGCCAACCTGCAAATGATATCTCTATCAGATTACAACACAGTCCATGAGTAGAAACCTGTATCAATAGTATCAACCATGACCTTCTCTTTGACGCCATCAACAATGGCCCACATATACTTCTCTTCTTGCTTAAGCTTCTCTTCTTTTAAGGACTTCTTCTCCTGCAGATTTGACAACTCTAGATTTAAGCAACTTCACAGAACTCGACACAACTTAAATTGCCCGGATAGGTGAAAACAGACAGTGGTAAAAAACCATCCGGTGACAGTATACAACTGCAATAAATTGAGAGGTGCAAGCAAATATGATAACCCTAGCATATGGAAGTTGCACTGGGAATTTTCTTAACAGAATCCAGTTTCTATGAAACAATAAAAAAAAATCATGCTCCTTTAGAATTGAAGAAACAGTCAAATTAATATTCTAAACCCAGAAATTAAAAAAAAAAATGTTTCCAGATGTTTTACATCTACTGATGATTTAAAATGTAACAATCTTTCACATATGAGGCACAACAGTCATGAGCAGATGAGCAGATTTTTTTCCTCAAAGATCATATTACTTGAGAATCAAAAAGACATAACTTGCCTTATCAAATTTTTATCTACAGTTTAAACTATTAGCTTCACATTTTCATTTCCATGAGAGAAGTTGCGCAAAGGAGAACCATTTCCTTTAGATTTTTCCGTAACTTTTCCGCACAGATTGAAGAAGTTCAACAACCTAAACTTACTTCTGTAGTCATCTGTTTCTTTTTCTCCTTTTCTTTCTGATGCCACTCATATATAGGTCTGAAGTCGCAGTTTTCCAAGTTCTGAATGGTATGATTCTTTCCCAGTATCTTTTTCCAGTCACTAAAGAAGTTCTCTTTGAATTGAGGTTTACTCATGTAATCAGTATCTAACATCACAGCAAACATAGTAGCAACCTGCAATGGATTGAGGTAAAAATTGAGAAGCTAATTTGGGGATATCATAGAGATGTGGGCTATCATAGATATTTTATAGCGTGTGTGCACGAGAGAGAGAGAGAGAGAGAGAGAACCTCCTCCTGTTCAGGAGTCAGAGTAACAGGCTGGCCCTTGTACAGCATCTTAACCCCATGAGGCTTGTAGGGAGGAGGAAAAATGACACCATTATGAACCAAAGTAGTCCACTTTTGACCTTCTCCAGAGCCAGGAGGCACTTTAGATGACTTGGAGTACTTTGACTTTTTAATTATTTTCTTAGACTTCTTATTCGTTTTTTTCAGAGAAGATGAAACAACTTTAGCTACTTTTTTCACAGAAGACGACTGACTAACAGAAGTAGTTGACTTCTTCATTCTCTGGGTTATAGGAACATGATCGTCATCGTCATCGTTAGACTTTGGCTTACTGGCTGAAGCAAACGTCTTCTTGGCTGTTTGCGAGATAAGAATATCATCATCATTATCCTCCACCTTTGGTTCTGCTTTGAGCATTGCCTGCTTCTTATTGATGGCTGCAGTTGGACCTGAAAGCTTAGGCTTTTTCACTGCAGACTCATCTGAAGATTTAACCTCACCAGGAGGTCTTTTATTTGACAGAGAAGAAGATTTGCCAACAGGACCATCCCTCAAGGCAGAACCATTTTGTTGAACTTTAGCTGGTAATGTCTTCTTTTCACCCGGGTTTCTTGTCTTGCTTATAGATTCAACTAACTTAGACTTTGATGAATACCTAGATGATAGAGGTTTTTCGTCATCTGAATCTTCATCTTCTTCGACCCCTGGCTTCTGAACCAAACTGGAACCATCACCGTCTTTATTACCATGGTTAACAATTGCCCTGGATGACCCACTGGGAAGCTTAGCCATCAATGGTTTGTCATCATCAGAATCCACAGGGGTGCTACTCGGTTTAGCAGCAGGTACAGAAGGCTTTGGAAGCTTAACCACAGGGGAATTTTTATGATTTTCCAGCTGTTTCACGGTAGCAGATGTAGAAGAAGATGGTTTTGAATTTGCTCCAGGAGACGTAATCAATGAAGTCTTGGCTGAGATATTTGCTGCTTTTGGGCTAGAAAGAGGTGATTTGGCAGGTGGTGTCTTGGCTGAGGAAACTACCCTACCTGTTTGAGCACTAGAACTTTGGCCATTCACAGGACATACATCTGAACTGTTTCTAGATGATTGTCCATCACGCTTCTGAGATGACAATTTCTTTGTATCTGAGTTAGATAGATTTTGCTTTGATGATGAGCTGGTTCTCTTGAATACTAAGGGTGCATTCTCCTCATCGCTATCTTCCAGCAAACTAGGTGTCGAACAGGCCTCAACAGCCATTATTTACACTAGAATATCTTCACATGCAATTTCTGTCAATACAAATATAAATTTTATATTAGACTCCCACAAGCTTCACAATATCCACCACAAGGCAGATAAACACAAGCACTGTACTTAACCGAAAACCCATATCTGAACAATCAATCCACTCAGCTAAATTAGGGAATCATAGCCAATAGAATCTAACCTAAACCCTAACCTTATAACCACAAAAGAAGAAAAAAGAAAAAAAACTCGGCAAGATTCATTCGCCAAACGCATATCAGTAAGTCGCATAAGAAATAGCAAGATATAGAGACAGTTAGCGTAAATGCAATTTGTAACAACACTTGCCAGGGTAATCTGCCGTGATTGTCTTCGAAGTTAACTCAAACCAAGCAAGCGATCAGACGTACAGCAATTTAGCTTGTTTTGACACAGAATTGATAAGCACATGCGGGCACACCGGCTAACTTCACCTCTATCTCTCCCACTACAAACATACAAATTCTAAAGTGCATGCCCAATCAAACATGCAGCAAATATGCAGCTACACAGACCAACTTATACAGCAATCCTTAAATCGAATGCTTTTAACTTCAATTAAAATTCTAAAATCCAAACCCTAGAATCCGATTTCCAGGTTCACAAAATGAAACAAAGCTGATAATTTTCCCCTTAATGTAAAGAGAAAGACATATATTAACAGCTATATAATACCATATATACAAATTGAAAGGGGCTAAAAAAAGGGATAGATAGTGCTTACCCAAGAGACAGCAAAATCGAGTGAGAGGCGAGAGAGAATCTGATCTGAGGTACTTTACGTAGTACGGCGGCTTTGTGAGAGAACAAAGATAAAATAAAGAGCTGTAAATTGAACCCAAAAAAAAATAATACTATAAAAAAATTAATAGGGCAAAATGTTTATGAAGGTGGAGGTGGAGGTGGAGGTGGAGGAGGTGGTGCAGTCTTTTGTTAAGTCTCTCTCTCTCTCTCTCTCTCTCTCTCTCTCTCTCGTATTATCCTTCTTTTCTCGTTGGTTGGGGTTGTCGTCTCAGTGTGTGACTGTGTGAGAGAGAAAGATAACGCAAACTGCTAGTGAAAGGCTACGGGGCTGCTGGCTACTTTACCAGCGACCAAACGAGACCGAACCCACCAGCCACCACACCACTGGTTCGATTCAAGAAGACGCGGCAGCAGAGGCCAGAGAGAGAGAGGGAGAGCGCAGCTCTTAATTTGTTCAAGCCCACATTGGACCAAACTCGGACCTTTATTGTGGTTAGGTCATTTAATCGTGGTTGAGTTCAGCTTTTGTGCCACTTCAGAAATCGATATGGAAAAAAAGTTTTTTTTTTTAAAAAAAATATATTACTTATTTGGGAAATTTGCCAAATTGGTCCCTAACATTTACCAAAAACACTTTTTTAGTCCTTTACATATAAAATCAGCCAAAATGGTCCTTCACATTTAAATTGTGAGCCAATGTGGTCCTATTGCTCGTTTTTGCTCATTTCTCCGGCTAAAAATAGCATGCCTCTCTCACGTGATCATATTTTTAGGGGCAAAACCGGAAACACATTTCATTACCTGTTAAAAGTAAAAGGTATGGACAACCACCAAAATACACATTTCACCTTTGGCCCTCAAAGTTTCAAGAAACCTGAATTGCATCCCCGAATGGTGGCGAAAATTATTTTGTAATTCTCCTGTATAAGTGATGTGCTTGATGAATCCATAGATCTGGTTCTTGTTTACTTATATCCGAAAGTCCTAACCTTTCCATTCTAAGTGAGAGTCTAACAAGTCCAGGACATTTGTGCAACATCGATCCCACGAATCCAATTTTGGCCTTAGCTGGAACCCTAAGCCTCAGCTCCTCCGCCGCCCGCCAAAGCCGCTTACTCGTGTCCCTCCATCCTTTGCAAACCATGGCCGCCGACAACAGTGTTGGAGGCGGGAGCCTCCTCAACACCTCCCACAGACAACTCATCGGCAGCTTCCCGGACCCGGCAAGATCCGATTCGGGGCTCTAGCTCGAGAAGCTCCTCCTCGTCCTCCTGGTGCTCTTCCTCATCCTCTCCCTCGTCTTGCGAGTCCCTCGATCGCATCAATATCATCGTCGAATGAGAGAGCTCGCCGGAGGTTGGAGAAATGCTGGCGATGAGGAGGGGGAGGACAGACAGTGGAGAGAGGAGAAGGGATAGCGAGAGAGGAGGCGGCTGAGTCAGTTGAGGGCGTGGCGGTGGGATGCAATTTAGGGTTTCTTGAAACTTTGAGGGCCAAAGGTGAAATGTGTATTTTGGTGGTTGTCCACACCTTTTACTTTTAACAGGTAATGAAATGTGTTTCCGGTTTTGCCCCTAAAAATATAACCACGTGAGAGAGGCGTGCTATTTTTAGCCGGAGAAATGAGCAAAAACGAGCAATAGGACCACATTGGCTCACAATTTAAATGTGAAGGACCATTTTGGCTGATTTTATATGTAAATGACTAAAAAAGTGTTTTTGGTAAATGTTAGGGACCAATTTGGCAAATTTCCCTACTTATTTCATGTTCCACTTCAATGTAGTGTTGGGATCCTGGGCATTGGTGGGCCGAATCTATTGTAGCTCCAACTGGATTCGGTTTGGACTTCATTTTAGGGCTCTGATCACATGCCGCTTCCAAGGTCACAAGCATGCCCGATGGATTTGCCCAACACTTTGGTTATGTGTGAGAGAACCAGCTGTCATGAAGTACGAGCAAAGTTAACCAAAATCCAAAAGACATGTTTGAGTGAGTTCCAAGTTTGTTTGGACAGTGGGTTATTTCTCCAAATATATTTGCTTACATCACCATTATAATTTCCAATACAGCTTTTTATCTTCCCAATTATCTTTTTATCTCATATACATCACATCACAAAGAGTGCTACAGTAAAAATATCTCAAATAATTTACAATCCAAACAAACCGGTGCGACTCAGTCCGGTTGTTATATTTTTTATATTACTTTTTTTTTTCAGTTGGAGGATATCCGGGCCTACACCCGACTAGTCCCACCAACCCCAAGGAGAGCGGGCCCCACCGATCTTCAGGAAATTTACCCCGGGTTGCTGAGTTCGGGATCGAACCCAGGCCGTCTCACCCTAATGAGGGCTACACGACCGCCCGAGCAACCCGTGGGGGGCTATATTTTTTATATTAATTTTTTTTTCAGTTGGAGGGTATATTTTTTATATTACTTGATATATACTTATATTACATTGTTGTATTCATAGTAAAAGTAACATATAAAAATAAAATACTTGACATATATTTAATCTAGCATTTTATTTATTCATATGCCAAAAAATTGTGCACATGCAATGCAACAAAATTTTTTTTTTCCCAAATTTTCTTACGAAAGTAAGATTTTTTTCGGCAAATAAATCTAATCCCTACAGTAACTTTAAAAACCGGCAATTTTTGAAGTCCTGCGAGGGATTTATCTATCCAAACAACCCACCCCCAATCCGACGTGGGATAGAAAACCCCACATGCAATGCAACAATTGAACAGAACAAAACGCAGCTGCACTGAATCCCAGTCTTTGAGCGAGAGATGTTCAGAGTTATTGAATCATTTAATTTTTTTTTCTACACCAATAGGAGAAGGCGATGACGGAATATATACTTCGAAATGGCCAAAAGTTAGATTCCTTTTCATGCTGTCCACACATTTCATACCTCACCCGTTAAAGTTAAACCACAAGATCAAACTAAGGGATAAACCTTAGTAGAGATTTTTCTTAATATCACTTGGCATCTCCAAGGTTTAAAAAATATGACTTACTTCCCTTAATAATTTTAAAAGGACTATATTAACCTTCATTTGATACATAATTCATATATCAAATAAATGAAGTTCAAAAATTTTTTTAAAAAAAAAGAAAAAGAAAAAACAAAAGTCACATTTTTCTCTTTCTAATTTCTCTAACATTCTCTCTTACTTTTTTTTGGGATGACTATGTAATTTTTAATTTGTAAATTATGATAAAATTGAATTTTGTTTATTGTTTGCTTCTCGTGATTATAATAGTGTGGGGTATAATTTTTTATTTGTTTTGAATTGATTTTTTTAATGATCTTTATAATTTAAAAGTTTGGACAGAAGTTAAGAAGAAGTTAGAAAAAAAAATTTATGAGGTTCACAAGAAATGGGTTTTGAACACATAAAGTTAAATTGATATCAGTGTATTTCTTTGCAAATATCTTTTTTGTTTTTCAAATTTATAAATTTTTATGGACCATACCACTGTGACATAGCAGTACTACGAGATATTATTTTTTAGGCGATGGTTTTATTGGAGTAAACGAAGTGGTTTGGGATTATTTTTATTTATTTAGTGAGTGAAAGGGTAGTTTAGGATTTTTAAAAAGTTTTGTGATACAAATAACAAAAGTAGGGGAGGTAAGTGATATTTTTAAAATCTTAAGGAGCCTGTATGATATTAACAGAAACTTCAGGGATGGTTTCTGATATTATCCGTTAAACACCAGTACTTAGGTGAGCAGGCGGTTGGAAATTGGAATAGTTTCGTACGCTCCTTTGCTCATTCCAGTCCGCCCGATAAAGCAAGCTCTCTCATCCCACCGACGCCACAGAAGCCTTGTTTAACAAGTGGTCGCCGTCCGGGGGAATTCGCAAAACCATTTCCAAATGGGGGACGAGATCAAGAGTTCAATCTTTGCTTTCGCATCGGTGCCAGCATCTCTCAGTTACTGCTATTTCATTGCCGCAAGAATCCCAAAAGGGTTCTTGAGGCTGATTTTTCTCCTACCCGTCTACTATCACTTCACAATTCTCCCTCTTTACATGCCCATTATCTTCTTTAGAGGTGTCTCAACACTCTTCATAACATGGCTCGGCAACTTCAAGCTGCTCCTCTTTGCCTTTGGACGAGGTCCACTCTCCTCGGACCAATCCATGCCCTTGCACATCTTCATCGCCTCCTGTGCTCTCCCCATCAGAACCAAGCTGCCAAATGTCAACCCCTCATCTACTTCTTCCCGACCCTCCAAGAAAAAGCCATGGTTTTTAAATTTAGGAACGGAGATCTTAGCTTTATTCTCTTTATTTGGGCTGGCAGCCAAATATGAAGAAACTGTACACCCCGTAGTTGTACAAATAGCCTATAGTTGCGCGATGTTTTTCCTAATTGAAGTTCTGGTGACGCTCTCTAGTTCCGCGGTCCGAGCCCTGGTGGGTCTAGAGCTGGAGGCACCGTCCGACGAGCCCTACTTATCAGCTTCTCTGCAAGATTTCTGGGGCAAGAGGTGGAACCTCTCAGTAACAAATGCACTGCGGCACACAATATACAAGCCCGTCAGGTCAATATCGGCGGTCGTACTGGGGAATCGATCAGCCGCACTGCCTGCCATCTTCGCGACCTTTCTTGTCTCTGGTCTAATGCATGAACTCATATACTATTACCTCTCAGGTGTGAAGCCCTCCTGGGAAGTGACGTGGTTCTTCGTTCTGCATGGAATTTGTGTTGTGATTGAAATGGTGTTGAAGACAGCTTTGGGAGGAAAATGGGCGGTGCCCCGGTTAATTGCGGCCCCGTTGACACTTGGGTTTGTGATTTCAACCGGTATGTGGTTGTTTTTCCCTCCGTTGACCGAGATGGGGATTGATAAAATGGTTTTTGAAGAGTTCAGTTGCGCTGGCGAGTATGTGAAGGGTAGGCTGGTGGCCTTATGTCCCACTATCCTGGGCCACAAATCGAGGAGTTAAGACTCAGTCGGGCTCGGGCAGTCTGAAAACGACGACGGGCCATCAAGAAATGTCTCCCACATTTCCGTCCTAATAAAATGGACAACTGTTTGTCCGTAGTTGACTTTAAAGTTCAATTATGCATGCGTGTGGTCCCCTTCTAGCGTTCAATTTCGGGATTATATATCTCATCTCAGTTGTAATATTATTGTCGCTTCCTCGTCACAATCAGAGACTGGATGCTGCGACTTTTCGCGTGCTTTCTGCAATTCAAGAGCCGGTTTGGTTTTGGGTTGTTATCAAAATATATTAGTATAACTAGCGGTTCATTTGACTTAATATATGTGACGTAAAAGGAAGGGTAGAAAATGCGTAGTCGGCCCCAGCTTTTCAATCAACGGCTCCAAATTAGTTTACTTTGTGCCCTTGACAATCTAGACAGGAAAGCATCTCATCAATCATCATCCAAGTAGTTGCCTTTTTTTATGCTTTTAAAATCTCCATAGGAAACTAAGAAGTTTGTGAGGAGAATTAGAGATTAGACTCCAATTCACCTTGAATCTTCAACCACCAATATATTTATATTATTAGAGTGTGTTTGCATTGTTAAATTATTCCAGATAACACTCTATCCAAACACACTCATTTATTCATCGTAAAAGTCGTCGTTGTGGGAAAGATCCTTGTGATCCAAATGAACAAGACATTAGTCTCTCCTGTTTGGTACTATTCAAAAAACCATCATGTTGCACGTTTTAGCCCAAACACTTATACACTACCCTCTATGGGATCTTTTTTTTGGAAACGGGGAATCGACGAGAAATCAATATCAATGCAAGAGTTGAATCCCGACCTCCTATCCATCAAGATTTAAATGTCTGTGTCTTGATGATACCGACACCCCGTGTCGAAGAGGTTGTTGGCTTGGCCCCTATTGCATCCTTGATGCAACATAACTAGTGTACCTTGTCCTTCCAATTCTTTAAATCGTAGGTCCCGCATTATTCTGCATCCCTGTTTCAAAAGAAAAAGAAAAATCTCGATATTTCAATATTATGATTCCATAACTTTGAAGCTTTTAGCAGTCTCCGGTTCGATATTATGAAGAAAGAGACGATAAAAAGCGCATTACGTACTATGTTAATGATAATAGAGGCATAAACAAGCGTGCTCATGATAATAAGTTTAACTGCACGCTATTATTTTGATTTTTTTATTGGTTTCGCGCGTCTACTTCCTTGGTCACGAGTTTTACCTTGGGTATATCATATGACCATACTAGGGTTGCGGTGGAAAGTGAACGTTTCTGCTGGGTAAGGTGCCGGACAGAGGAAGGCTGCCACAAAGCCGGAGGAATATGTACGGTATGGCCAGTTGCTCGTGGGACGCAAACAAAAATTGCAGTTCACGTGTTGGGAAAAAAGACCTTTTGAAATTACAGGGGAAGCCTTTTTGGCAAATTTATTAGTCATCACAAAATGGTCCGATAATTGGACATATTTTTAAAACTCTCCGTACATGCGGACTCCAACAAAAATGAATATATATATATATGGTGAATGGTGCCAAAGTAACATGAAAGAAAAATAGGAGCGGGAAGAAAGAAAATGGTGGACTTTTGAAACATAGTGCTGCAATTTTGTTTTTGAAATGAAAAAAGAGAAATAATGACTCATATGTATTGTAGAGGAATAAGTTAATTAAGTGGAGTGTGAAGATGAATGGAAGAATTAGGAATTCAGATGTGATTACATTACATGCAATTAATGAAAGCAATAAATGTTAGTATTGTGAACAAAAAAAATGTAATTAAAAATTGGATGAAATTAATTTTTTGGAATGTTATTGCCGATGGATTCATGTTTGGGTTAATTACAGTTTGTCCCTTTGAACTTGACCCGTTATAACACTTTGCCTCTAAACTTTATATATATACACTTTGCTCCCTTATTGACTAATCAAATGTTAATGATGAATTCTCTATCCAAAAATTTAACAAAATGACATTAATGCCCTTACATAATAGTTCTAGAATAATGCTATACTTTTAATTGGAATATAAAACATTTTATTAGAAAAAACATAAGGTCGAATGATTTAAAAAATTGAAAAGTAAAAGATGGTATAATACCAAATAATTGAAAAATTGTATTGTGGAGAAAAAAAGAATTTAAAAATTCCTAAAACATTTGCACAAGTTTTCCATCACTTATCCTTCTTCCTTTAAAATATAAACAGAACAGTTTTGATGATTTTCATTTACTTTGCAGCTGTCACAAGATTTTTACAAGTCAATAAAATGCTATTTGGTAATTTTATATCGCATTCATACCTTGCTTTGTATTCTACATTTTAAAAAAAATTCTCTAATGTATTTTTTATTTTTAATCATGTTTTTATCTCATATAAAATACATTAAAAAGTGCTGCAATAAAAAAGTATAAGCAAATAATTTTCATTCCAAATGCACTGATTAATTTTATTTTATTTGAATAAGTATTGCTATCGGCATTAAAATAAATACATTGAGTTGGTTAGACTTTTTTTTTTTGTGAATTATCTAATTCATTTTAAGGCTAAAAGATCGAAATACTTAGTCTAGTTGTATTTACATGCATTTAGCAACTATTAAAGAAATAGTTATTTATTATGTTACAATTATTATGTGTGTTTAAGAATTAGTTAGGTATATTTTGATAATGAAAAATATAACTTCATCTTAATCCTATCAAAAAGTTGATCATAAGAGGTAAAATGTATATATTTGGAGTTTATAGGGGTAAAGTGTTGCAACGCCCAAGTTCAAGGGGGCAAAATGTAATTACCCTTCATTTTTTTAGAAACGGATTTTGTCAACGGGCTGCGACAGTTTTGACTTCTTGTCTCCGCGCTCTTTAAGGTCTCCCACTTGAGCATTCATATCGATGATGATTAATTTATCAACCTACTAATATATATACATATTATAATGTTTTATTTTTCTGTTACATAGCTCAGTCACTACTATTGGCTGTTGCCTGTTGGTTGCCTTAACTTAGGATAAACCAATTAAGTATCTAAATTTAATGAATTTAGATATTAAAATGTTTAGAACTTCTGAATGAAAACAAAACAAGAACGTTTGAATGAATTACTCAAGTGATATTAAATTTTTTAGATAAAATTTATTTTAAAAAAATGTAATAAATTATTTATCTATTATATAATAATGTGATATATATTTAAATATATTTTATTTAAATTTAATAATTTAATAAATTTATAAATCAGATTTCAAATTTTTCAGACTTGAGTTGTTTAATCAAACGTAGGACCCATAAGGCATTGGACAACGGTCCCACGCGGAGTTGTTATGATTGTAGTCCCCACTTCGCACGCTGGAAGCTACCACCAAACTAGTAAACGCAGGTGTTTTTCTTAAATACTTACTGCTATTAGATTCTTTAACTTTTCCTACTGTTGTAAGAAAGAAAAAAAAAAAAAAAGTCAAGTTCATTGGATTCACCGTACGGAGCATTAACTTTTCCTACAGTTGTAGAAACCATCTGATGGTGCAACAAGGCAGAATTTTTAATTTCACACGCCTACTTCCTTGGTCACGAGTTATACTTTCAACTTGTGAATGTGACCACTTGAGACGTTCTCGGATTTGTTTGGACAGAGTGTTATTTGGAATAATTATTGTATTATTTTTTATGATGTGATGTATGTGAGATAAAAATGTGGTTGAAAATATAAAAAGGTGAGTTGTAAAATATGTTTATGATGTAAGCGAAATATTATTTAAAATAATGTGATATCCAAACAAAAAAATTTTCGTAGTTGCTTCATTTGTGACTTCCAAAAATCTTCTTCGCAACGGTTTTCTGCTTTGGTTCTTTAAACAGATGGTCTCCGCCAACTTTGACACTCTCTAATTTTCTTTTTCTCCAAGCTTTTCATCATTGTCGACGTGCAATGCAAACCTTTTATATCATACCATTGATGAAAAGACTTTTCATCTTCTTCAGCACTTTCTCGTCACTTCTTTTGAGTCGGAAGGGCAAATGGCTGCAAACTAGTGCATTTGGAATGGGAAAAAGAATGGACGAGAAAACTGTACCAGACAAATGAAAACACAATAACTAATTAGCTAGACAAAAGATATAACTAACTTCCTCTATGAATTGGTCAATGACTTGGGACCCATGTTTTTAAACTCGGACCGGACCGGCCGGTTCGACCGGTTGAACCGGGAACCGGAGACATGTCCGGTCCGAGTTTGTTCAAAAACTCGGGTGACAAAGACTCGGTCAAAACCGGTCAAAATCCGGGTTTGACCGGAAACTTGGAACAACCGGGAAAACCCGGTTCTTTTTGAGCATCCAATTTCTGCTATTTTTACCAGATTTTTTTTTCTAACATCCAATTTCTGCTATGTTTCTACCAAAATTTTCAGCATGGATATCGATCCTTGAGTGCAGATTCGACGGCAACAGCAGTGGTATAGTCACATATGGCTATTCTAACACAAATATTGAAAGATCTAAAGTTAAAATTAAGAGAATTGAGAAAAAAAAAAAGAAGAGAAATTGATGATTTTCCAGATTGTGTCTAGAAATCATTTATAGTTGAGCCACGTTTTCCTTTGGCAGACCCAGCTTCAGCATTTGACAGAAGAAACTTAATGTGAGTTGATGATTCTCGCCCAACAAAAAAAATAGTGTTGATGATTTTCATGTGATAAATAGAAAAGAAATGCAAAGATATAGAAGTGAAAAAGGGACAAAAGAAAAAAAAAAAAAAAAAAAACAGAAGGAGGAATGCGTCTGGACTCTGGAGAAGAAAGGACGGGATGGAGAGGACGATGACGGCCTATGAGACTTTGAGGGAAAAAAGAACGGAAAGATCTAGGGAAATCAGCTTTGGGGTTTCAAAGTTTTGTCAATTTTATGGTTTGACCCCTAGAGTGATAGAAAACTGTAAACATGCCTAAAAATCTTTATAATTTATAGCTTCAGCCCTAAATTCTAGTATTATTTTTCAAATAAGCCCTCTAATTTAGTTCTAACTTCTAAACTTGTTGAATATGATTAAATGATATAGATTGCTACTTGACTATATTACTTTATTTGTATTTTCTTGTAAAATATCTTAGAACCACCAAATATACATGAACATACCTTTCTCAAGATTATTACATTTTTAGAAATTTTACATAGCATATTAATTTTTAAAATTAAACATATTTATGACATCATGATGACGTCACCCGGTTCTTAAATGGGTTCAACCCCGATCGAACCCATTGACCCCTGACCCCTGACCTCGACCGAGTCATTGTCCGGTCCGAGTTTCAAAACATAGCTTGGGACTTTGTTTCTGTGCCTATAGGCCATGGTTACTTATAACAAGTCCTGAGCATTGAGGAGGACCAGCAGCATTGATTGAAACCCCAAGGTTCAAAACCAAATTTTTCGGGTACCTGAATTATGAATCTCACTAATTGCATACGAATTATTAAAAGGTGAAACGAATGCGAATTTGTTAAAACACAATTAAAGTTCCTCTTTAAGGTATGCCGCACTTCTGTGTTTGGAAGTGTATCTATTCAATCATCGAATGTTCCTACCGGCGTTATCCAAAATGCCTTATAGTTCGGAGTATTTTCTCGTACGATCACAAGTGCCATCATAGGTTTTCAAAGATTGGATCAGCAAAAGCTTTGGACCGACTCAGCAGTTGATTCGACATCCAAATTTTACTTGAAAAATAAAGACACAAGAAAATATGAAAAAAAAAGAAAAATGCCTAACAAATCGGTTGACTTGACGTCTTCAATCTTGACCAGGGTTTACGAACGTCTGTCACCCTGCTATATATTGCCCTATTCGAATATCAATAATAACCTGTATAAACTGGTCAACGACTTTGGAGCTTGTTTTTGTACCTATGCTCATGTTGGAGAAGGCCGCAAAGTATCGCGCAGGTTAAATGATTGTTTCTTGAATCCACCAGAGCTGGTTGAAATCTCAATTTTTGGGTCTTAGAAGAACCAAATTTAATTAGCGCCCGAATATGGAATTGTTCATATATACTAAGTACTTGTTGTTGGTGGTGGATAGAAAACATATAAGTATTGTTGTTGCGTTCAAGATGGAAGACGATATCTAATTTCTTTTGCCCATTCTGTATAGGTTGTGACCAATGAACTCCTTTAATCTACAAAATCATTAAGCATGAAAAGAAAAGAAACCTCAAATAAGGATCGGATGAAATAACAATATTTATATAAATTGAAATCTGGCAAACATTCAAATAAGGATTGATTTTGTTGGTATCACAGGGTGGAAGTCATGAATCGAAGTACTCATAATTTACGTCTCCAGTACGAGGTAGGTAGGCTCAAGATATTCCCAAGAAAACTCAGGAAAGCATGGCACTCCTCAATGACCCTTAGATCCACACCGTATCTAATCAATTGAGGAAAGAACAACCAAGCACTAGTGACACCCACAAATGCCACGGTGAGCAGCCCGGACGCAGCCCTATGCAACCGCCACCTGCCGGCCACCGCCTTCTTGACATAGATCTCAAGAGTCACACAAATTCCTTGCACGACAAAGAACAAAGTCACTTCCCACGTGGGACTTTCGCGAGACAAGTAGAAGTAGAGAACTTCATGCATTAAACCGGATACCAAAAATGTGGCCAGAGTGGCTGCCGCCAACCCCGAATTCCTTCCCAATTTTGGAGTAAATATGCTCCTAACTGGATCGTATACGATCTGACGTAGAATGGTGCTAACTATCAGGTTCCATCTACGACCCCAAAAATCTTGGAGCGAGGTGGCTAAGTACGGCTCGTTGAATTGCCGCGCGAGTTCCAGTCCTAGGATGGCTCGAACCGGGACAGCTGTGAGCGCCAGGACAAACTCAATGCCAAGGTACATATGGCAGCAGTAGATGGCCGTGACGAGACACGGGTGCAAATGCGGCCTATAACGGTATAAACTGATCGCTGCTACCAAAACGACGAGCTTAATGGTGAAACGAATAATCTTAAACTGCCGGCGTTTACGCATGATTTCCGGAGTAATTTGGGATGTGGGACGTCGTTTGATGCTGCTGTTTTGAGCATCATTTGATGAGGAGGGACGGAAATGAGTTGGGTCGTCTTTGTATTTGATGGGGAGAAGAGCAGTGGCGATGAAATGTGGGAGGGATAAGGGAGGGTGTGATGACAAGGGGCCTAGATTGAAGGCAAAGAGGAGGAGCTTGAAGTTGGCCAGCCAAACTAGATACAAAACGGTGGGAGCTCCAAGATGGAAGGAAGAGAGGCTGAGGGGGAGGATGATGAAGAGGTAAAAGATGGGCACAAGCGAAACAAGTCTAGTGAGCAGTCCACTTGGGATTCTTGAGACTACATAGTAAGTGTAAAATTGAGACCATACTGCTGCAGTCCATAGCTTGACGAAGTTCTGGATTTCAACGCCCATTTCTTTCTTTCTTTCTTTCTTTTTTTTTTTTCTTGATCCCTCGAGAAGAAGATGATGGTTGTTCTTTGTGATTTGCCCTACGGCTGCATGTTTCCTAGCTAGTCAGAATAGAAAATGGCGAGGATGCTTTTGGACCATAAATCTTCTGGGTATACAAAACTAAAGAAGAATTTGTGGGAGAAAATAAATGAGGGACCAAAGGGTGGTTGTAAAATATTATAGCGCAAGGGCAGATGTCGCGTGACAGTTGCAAGGGTGGTTTATTAGGCGGCCGGGGTGGTTGCTGCTTAGTAGTAGCATTTACTACTATTTCTAAACACGAAACTTTGATTTGTCCATCCATTCCTAACTCGGAGGGTTGGGAAGATTGATAAAAGCAATTGACTCCTCAAACTGGTCCGTTATTGGATCATCTCCAAATTCAAAACTTTGAGTTGCTACAAGTATTAATTATTGCTTGAGACAATTTTTCTCTCTTATTTGTGACTACTTTCTTGTAATTTCTTCGTATGTTTCTGCAGTCAACTGCGACCAACATCCTTTTCCATACCTCCTTCGGGACAGGACATCAATATTTTAGCTGTGCCTTCCTCCCGCAAGCCAATTTTGATGTTGCCTTTACAGCTTTATAACCTGCTTTCCATTTAATTATGTCCGCAAAGAGCTAAAACATTTATTGGAAAAATAACTGACAAGAGACAAACTTCCATCACTAACAACGCAAGTAAACGATCGATCATTCGAGACCAGAAGCATGACAACCACTACAAATGAAAGTAGTTCTGATCATACCTCTCCGATTGTTTATTCAAGGAAAGAACAGAAACAGCAGCTACGAATTGGCATTTATTCAGATAGTACTAGTAAACAACTTCAGAACAAGAAGCTGTTGCAAAAGTACTTCAGAACAAGAACTACCTGAACCTGAACTAGATCAAAAGCTCAAGGGTAGCTAATGTAAAGGTAATAGCCACCGGGTAGGCACGCCCAACTTTTCCCCAAGTAAACGTAACCAAATATAGGACTCCTTTATGGCCTTTACGTCTAGCCTGTGCCTAATCACCTGAGGAAAGAACAGCCAGGCACCGGTAACCGCCACGAACCCTATTGTAAGCGGCCCCGATACCACCCTGGGCAACTGCCGCCGGCCGTTGAACGCCTTCTTTACAGCAATCTCAGCCACCACACAAACACCATGCAGTGCAAAAAACCAAGTCACCTCCCATGTGGGACTCGCACGTGACTGGTAATAATAGATAACTTCGTGCATGAGGCCAGACACCAGAAACGTGGCCAAAACTGCCGGCACTAGGCTCCACTTGCGGCCAACAATCGGCGTAGAACTACGTCGTATAGGATTGTATACGGTGGGCCGTAGAATACTTGTCACCATTAGATTCCACCTACGACCCCAAAAGTCTTGAAGTGAGGTGGCTAAGTAGGGCTGGTTGAATTGCGGCTCAATCCCTAATCCAAGAATGGCTCTAACGGGGACAGCAGTGATGGCCAGGCATAGGTCAACTCCAAGATACAAGTGGCAGCAGTAGAGCGCGAAGATAACGCATTGATGCAGTTGGTCTCTGTATTGATATATGCCAATGATTTTTGCTAAAAGCAAAATCTTGATACCAAAAACCAAAAGGGCTCTTCCAGAGATCTTGAAATGCGGGCTATCTTGCTCCTTGCTATTCTTTGAAGAAGAGTTTGGTTGGAGATTGGTTTTGGTTTTGATGGGGAGAAGAGCAATGGAGATGAAGTGGAGGAGGGGTAATGGTGGGTTGGACGCCAAGGGGCATTGGTTGAAGGAGAAGAGGAGGAGCTTGAAGTTGCCAAGCCAGAGAAGATAGAAAGCGGTGGGAGCGCCAAGATGGAAGGAGGTGAGGCTAAGTGGGAGGGTGATGAAGAGGTAGATGATTGGGAGAAGAGAAACAAGTCTGGGGAGTCCAGTTGGGATCCTTTGGACTAAAAAGTAACAGTAAAACAGGGATGTAATGGCCACAAACCATACCTTGATGAAGCTCTGGATCTCAGCATCCATTTTCGGAGCTTATTTATAACTGGTTTGACTTTGCGATTCCTTTTGATCTCTCGCTTTTCTCTTCGCTGAATCTGGCTTTAGTAGAGACTTTAACAAGAGTCAAGACTGCGGAACTATGGGGCATGACAATTGGGCTGGAAAAAGCGGGGGAAACTGGTCATAGGAAGGTTACGCTGGCTGGAGTCAGACTCACTTGTTGGTATCGCACTGATACAGGAAGGAGATCGCAAATAGTCCTCACTTGGACCTCATGGAGCAGGTCAGAAAACGGAGGGACAAGGAATGGGAATGCAAAATTCAGCATGTGTGTAGGGAAGAAATGCATGTGCAGATTGTCTAGCCAATTTGTGCTTGAAGTGCAACCCGGGTGCGCAATCCTATGAAGACCCTCCAGAGTTGGTTTGCAGTCTGCTGAACAATGATGCGATAGGAGTAGCTAATTGTTACCAACTCTGGACATGAATCCAATGCCAAATCAGTGCCACCTATAATATTGCGCCACTTGGCCTATTATTATTTGCATTTTAATTTTTTAATAATTCAACTTGATTTGGTTTAACACAAATTTTGTGTTAACTCTAAAACTTTGAACCAAAGTAACCAACCGGTCTAATTCCATTACCGGTGCTTTCATACAGCAACCACTCAAGATCGGTTGCTTTGGGAAAAAGAAAAAGATAACCCTAAACAATTGCCTCCAAAGTTCAAGCCTTCTTATCGTTCATTGCTTAGAACAATCAACCGTAGCCTAATAAGCTAAAACTGCAGCCGCCGACTATTGAAGCAAATTGACTACAAAGATTCAGGAAGTACTCAAATTAAAGCCCAACCATCCCTAGCTTTCTCCAGCAAAGAACAAACCAAAACGTTTCACATCATTCAGGTAATTATCCAACCTTGCATCCGGTTTAAGTCTAGAGTTTTTTCAGCTTCGATTTATTAAATCAATATCACTATTTGCTCCATGATCTTGATTTCGAATTTCAATTTTTTTAATATTAAGAAAGTTAGGAAATAGACAACAACTCGTAAGTTACATAACAACTCATAAGCAATATCACCCTACCTTATGTTATGCAATTTTATATCTTCATTTTCAATTTCCATTAAAGTGAAATTTACATTGAATTGTGAGTTTGGAAAGATTAAATATTAATTGAGTGGTCAAATTGACTACTTACACGCTAATTGTAATATACCTGGAAAATAAGTTACTTTGTGGGATTAAAAAATTATTTATTATTTCAAGAATTGTTATAAATTTTACTAATGTACCAAATTAAAAAAAAAGATACAAGAAGTAACAATAGCTTTTCTGACTAGTTGCAAGTAGTAGTAGTGAACAAATAGAATTGGAAATTCAACTATTTTAATAAATTATTAGGGAAAAAATTTGCTTACATTTTTTTCCTTATTGTATTGCAATTAACTTGCATGAAATTCTTTTGTTAATTTAGGGTTAATTCAGTTAGGTTTCAGTAAGAAGACTTGTTGAGATTCAAAATAGTAAAATACATCTAAACCTGGTTCCTCTTTTGACCCTATTCCTTGGCGGTGTTTGAGGTTTTAGTCCTTACCATGGGATTAATTTTTCACCAAATTTAAAACCCGTGGTTCCTTAATCATGCAAGCTGTGTGTCGAATCATTCTACCTGCCTAGGACGAGTTATTTGATGATTCAATTCAACTTTAGCAATTTTCTTATGTTACCAGCTAATTGTTATTGTTCACTCCTCGGAACAGGTCAGGTTGGTGCTATTCAATTGGGCATCAGCCGGGCACTGCAAAACTGGGCACCAGATTTACGTCCTCGTTTGAGAGAAGCATCTTTGCAATCTTTGTGCAACCATATCAACAAAGCAACTTTGTGCAACCATATCATCCTACACCGGTAATTTTTTAGTTTCTTATTTGCATAAAATTATTTTATAAAAATTTTATGTTTTGGTTTGTACTAAAGTTCATGAATATTTTTCACTTTTGTGGTTGATAGTTTGTGAATTTGGATGTTAATCAACAAAATTATGGCCAGCTATGCACTTTCAGTTCCATGAACATGATCGGCTTGCTCAAGGTAAATTATTACAGTTGTGATCATGAATAATTACTTCTTTAAGAAAAGATTGTTTATTGTCTTTTTTTATTCATCCATTTATTTATGTGTTCAATTTTTTGGTGATATAATTCTAACCATAGGCACAAGAATTACATGGTTTCGAAGGAGCGAAAATAAATCAGTTCGAGTTGAATGACAACTCTTGCACTATGGGACAAGAAGTTGGAGTTGATTGCAATGATAGGTGTGGTTGTCCAGTTCCAAGCATCAATGATATTTCGTGCAAGTGTTCAAGTGGACAAAAGACCTAAAAATTTGACAGAAATTGACAATGGAGCTTTTCGTGCTTCCCAAAATTAATGCACATTCTTCTATATAGAATATATGTTTCAATTGACACTAGTACTGAGGTTTTTAGATCTTTCATTTGAACACTTTGTTACCATTCCAAAATTCAATATGACATTTGGATACTGTGGAATGTGAAGAGGCTTGGAAACCATAGTATCATCGACTATCGCCCCTCTTGACATAAGTTTATATTTTCAATTCTGATAATGGACACAACACAAGCATAATAATCCCTGTAAAACATTAATTATTTAGCATGAACTTCAATTTAACTGAAACAAAAGCTGACATTGTTCATTTTGCATGCAAATAGCGAATATGGAGTGCATACAGTAAACAAAGGGATAAAAACTTCACGCCGAGAAAATGCAGTCTACTCTTACATATCTTATGTCATAAAACATAATTGACTTAGATGCTATGCTCTGACAAAGAACCAACAGGACAAAGTTCTTGTTGCAATTTCCCTGCTGCTCATGTTTCTGCTTCATATTCTTCAAAAGAGAAGGATGTCTTGGAACAAGGCTACGCCACTCTTCTTTGTCAATCTTTCCATCATGCTTGGTATCAGCTTCCTCAAAGGTCTGAAAACAGAAAATGGATTAATATATTAGCTTCTTGCTCCAAGAAAGTGTTCCAAATAACTTCTAAGAATTTCCTGGAAGCGGATGCATAAAAGGTAAATGCTTGTCTTATCAAGAACAAAAGGCATGAGTTACTGCAATCGTTAACAGAGCATCATGAACCATTTCCCTATAGAAACAACTATAGATAATAGCAAATTTTTCTGCATTGCAAAATATCAAAACTTTGCTGTTATATTTTCTAAACTATTCCAGCAAGTGTTGCGACTACCATTTGTTTTACCTACAGTGAGATCACCAAAAGTCAAGTTCCTTCCAGCAAGGCAAAGACCACAGAAGAAAAATGAAAGGGTGAAAAACAAAGGATTCCACAATGTTTAGAATACGTCAAGGAAAACTTTGAAATTCATGCAACAACCACCTCTGAATTATGAAAAGTAAACCAAAGACATTAAGGTTAATTACAAATAGATTAAACAAAGACATCACAAACTTAACATCACCATTCAACTAATTCTAGTCATGGATTTAACTAGGATCATTCTATAAGTTGCAACATAAAGGGTGTTACAATTGATAAAAAAAGAATAGGTTCCCTATATTTCTCCTTTGCATTTGTTCTCCCTATACAACTGATACTAGACTGCATTACAAAACCAAGTACCTACTTAACATCTCCCTGGCGTGTTACAATTTCAAAACCAAGTACACTTCTATTTCTTTCGTTCTTTCTACAAGCAACAAACTGTGAGCAAAAAGATTTGCTGCATGACAAAGCTATAATAATGGAGCATTTCATCTTACTTTCTTCCAAGCAACTGAAGAAAAGAAAGACACAATTCCAGGCCGAGAAAAACCATATATCATCATATACTTGTAACGATTGATGGTTGCTAGGGTGCTTCACATTTAATTGTAGAAAAACTATAACTTCCTTACAAATCATAAACAGACAAGTAAAATATAACACAATGATACTCAAAACCGAAAATGGGCATGGAAATTTCAGCAATTCCCTACTCAAATGAGGTCTCGGTTGGCTCAAAATTGTTCAATCAACAAGAGATTTCGGTCCAATTCAGCATATAAGGCACATACAATCCAAAATTGTGAACAATTAATAGGAAAATTGTAGTGAATAAAGGCTTGGCAAACTGCTTTGTGAGCTTGACAAGAACTGAAATTTTTAAAGAAAAGGACTTACAGTGCTCTTGCATTGAATGGCGGCAATGGTGGATTCCGGCTCTTTCTCAGCCGCACGCCTCTTCGTCCACCGCCATCCTTTCTTTCTCTGTTTCTTTCTGCCGTCATCCCCTCTTCCCTTTCTTGGTTTTTTTTCAGACGAAGTCCTCAGTTCCTCTCTTTTGCTTGCTCCTTTCCATCCGTTTTACCCTGCCCGGAATTCCTCCTCCAAATTCCAGATTTTCCCCCTTTCCTCCGTTCTTTCAACTCTCCATCCGCCGCCCCTATTTCCTTCTCTGTTTTTTTTCGCTCAGCCCCAAAATCTCTCCCCCGTCACTTGTTTCCTTATTTCTGTCATTTCCCCAAAGCTCCTCCGTTCGCCGCCCTCCTTTTGCTGTCACCTCTCCCTCAATCTTTCTTTTGCCCTCAACTCTCTCGGTCTCTTCTCCTTTAGGCTCTCCGTCCGCTACCCGTTTCTTTTATTTTCTTTCCCTTGGCTCCCAGACGAAGTTCCCCTCTGCTTTTTCCAACCCCTCTTTCACCTTCCCTTCTAACCGAAGTCCTCTTGCTCTCTTTTTCTCTCATTTTTCTTGTTCCCCCCTTTTCTTCCCTTCTACAAACTCAGCCATGAAGTACATGGTATCCCTGCCAGTGGAGAGCTCGAAAGAGAAGGGCTTGTTAAGGACGTCCTTGGTGCCTTTGACGGTGAGGCAATCGGCAGTGAAGGTGATGCCACGTGGAATGGCGTAGCCGGTGGTGGAAATAAAGGACGACGACTCTGAAGATGTGGACCTCATCAGAGTGGATTGGAGATGTTGAAGGTAATCAATGATGAAAGCACCGGTAATGGAATTAGACCGGTTGGTTACTTTGGTTCAAAGTTTTAGAGTTAACACAAAATTTGTGTTAAACCAAACCAAATTGAATTATAAAAAATTAAAATGCAAATAATAATAGGCCAAGTGGCGCAATATTATAGGTGGCACTGGTTTGGCATTGGATTCATGTCACCGAGGATCCCAAGTGCCTCCATCGAACCAACAAAAAAGGAAACTCAACGAGAGAGAGTTCTATGGGTCTTGACTAGAATATAGTAGCAATTGAAGTGCCCAAAAAAAAAAAAAAGAACAAAAAGAAAGCAAGAAACTTGATTGCCTGTTGAGCGGCGACCATCTAGTTGTGTAGTGTAAAACCGAAGATCATTAGGCCATCATCATTCTTCTATATCTTATTGCATCCGAGGACAGCGCAATTCTATTCACTGCTGAACTCCCCCATATGAATTAATTCAGTTCCACTTTGTGGACTAATAAATTGATATATGGTACGACTAGGGCTGCAAACGAATCGAGCCACTCGCGAGGGGCTCGAGTCAAATTCAAGCTCAGAATATTAAGCTATATATATATTTTTTATTTTTATTTAATAATAAAATTACGTATATTATATATATATTTTTTATTTTCATAGTAAAATTACGTATATATCCTTAATATTTTATTATTTATTAAGAAAAAAATATTATTTTATTTATTTTTTAAAAAATAAAATAATTATTTTTTATTTTTATCGAGCTCGACCTTGAAAATTGCCGGCTCGTCGAGCTCGAGCTCGAGTTTGGTAAAATTTAGTCGAGACTCGGCTCGATTAGCTCAAAACTCGACTCGACTCGACTCGTTTGCAGCCCTAAGTACGACCATCACATTATATTCGCATTAATAAATTCTTTTCACTGTGCAGGTGGAATGCGATTTGCATTGAATCACAAGCATTTGATTTGTTTACAAAAGCCTTTTGAGTATAGAAGTCACTGCGTGTGTCCCCCACGTAGTCATAGGCCTTCGTTACGTCGAATAAAATGTGGCTTCAGCTGAACATATCACCAAAAATGAAAAATTTTCTTTCTACAACAGGATGATTTACACGGTCCACACACAGTGGCGGAGCCACGTACAAGCAAGTGGGGTTAATTAAAAAAAAAAAAAATTAGTCCTTAGGCTTATAAAATTTAAGAATATTTTATCTTATTTGACTCCACTATATTTTATCAAATTCTATTTCCTACATACATTGACCCCAAAAAAATTGAAAATTCATAATTCTTACCATCACAATAATTTTGAATTTATTTCACAGTATCTCAAGGATAAATTCATCTAAAATTTAGATGAACTTTATTAAGCGAAATGAGAGAAACAATTCTTCAAATTATTTTTTTTTTAAACTTCAAAGTCTTCAAAAACAAGAATTATTCAACTTTTTATTATTTATAATATGAAATTTTTATTTTTATTTATAATAGAATAAAGATAAATTTTATAAAAGAAATTTGTAAAAAATCAAGTTGATGGTAATTCATAAATTATTTTAAAATTTTCAAAAGATTCAATTACTTCATTGAAAAAGATGCATTTAACAAAATTGATAATGATTTAATTTTGCAACATTTTTTAAAAAAAAAGGTAGTCGTAGGATATGCGATTATTATAGCTTGTATATAATGTTAGTAGTTTTTAATTTTTTTAAAAAATATATTTACTATACTACTTCATAATTATTGTCACAGCAAATTTGGAACCAGCGATCCCGCGAGGCATCGCCTCTTGAAGCCAAAATACAAGAACCAAAGGGAAAAAAAAAATCCTATAAAGTACTATAAAGTCATATTATAAAAGACGGCAGCGTATCTACTCGTTCAGCCAACCCGACGAATTCTGCTTCGAATAGGGGCGATAAGGACCAGGAGCAAAACCCAGCTCCCCAGATCCGCGCCCAGGATGAGGGGCTGTGTTGTAAAATCCACTTCGACCATCCAAATGCTGGGCAGATCCCATGCTATTCACCGTGGGAGCGTTTAACCCGTCCAACCTGGGCGCGTATTGATGCACAGAAGATGTACTCGTACTATTATGCCCAGAATAAGCTCCTATCTGTGCGTATACAGATGAGAAGCCAGGGGCAGGGCTTGCCATGTAGTGGGTTCCGTGACTCATGGAATTTGGATACTCGTGACCATAAAATCGAGCCTGAACCTGAGTCCTTCCATCTGGCTGCACTCCATACGCCTCGTTCCTTTCGCTAAATTGTGCTCCATGACCCCCCAAACCACTGGTGTGATTACTCAGGTAATTCAAAAACTGCATGTCTGGGGCCCCAAACCCATAATCCGACCTAGGACCAACACGGTGTTGCCATGTGCTCCCCATATCTAAGTAAGCCGCCTCAGTGCTGAAGCTGTTATGCATCACCATCCCATCATCTTGATAGCTATAATGCTGCTTTTGCAAACCGGAAACTCTCTGGTGCTCTAATTGCTGATAACCTTCTCTCCACGCATCAAGATGCAAGGGCATCTCAGTATTCTCAGACCGGCCCCATGATCTGCAAGAAGAACTAGGAGAGGAATGACGGGGCAGAGACTTGCTATCTGGAGATTTTATGTCAGATCCTCCTCCGTGTCTTCTCATATGCTTGTTTCCCCCCTCATAGTTACCTTTTGCCCGATGCTTGTGGGCATGATCCTTGGGTCTTCCTTCGTTCCCTTTTCCGCGTGTTATCCTAGTCTTGTTTCTGTCCTCCCAGTTGCCGTTGGCTTGATCCTTATGGCTATGATCCTCGGGAGTCTGTTCATCCCCTCTACCATTGGAAAATCCTTCAACATGACTTTCTACCAGCTTTGCTCCTCTTTCTGCCGGTTGATAAACATCCTGGAGACCAACAGAGTCTGCTAGCATGGTAGAATTACAGTGAAGATCACGAGGTTCCATGTGGCAATCAGGGATGCTACTCTCATCCTCCAGCCTCATCATTTTTTCTGCACAGGGCAAGTGGCCTTGCAGTCGAGCAATTTTCTTGTGTCTGACTGTCCAATCTGGGCGACTCCAAAGATAAAGGGGTGGGGTGTTGACATTCCAATCCTCCATTTGCTTGTCATTTACATCAATAGACCCTGGTAAGTAAAATGCCTTGAGAGGGAAAAAAGAAATGAATGAGTTCCTGCAACAAGCCACATCCTAATAGATGCAATGTAAGTAGAGAGAGAAGGAATCGAAATGTATGTCTACTTTTCCGGCAAGCAACTTATCATCCTCCCAAACAAGATCATAAGGATTTTTCTTCTCATCCAACCTGGTTAAGGAAAAGAAACAAACCAGAATGTAACTCCAAATCCTTATTAGTTGCAGCCCTTACAACTGTTGAAGGGTACGGAAGGGCACAAGAAATTACCTAAGAGTCTCCTGTGGCGCAATAAGGATAAGCAGCTTTGGCTTAAATTGAAGGGCTTTATCAATGAACTTGTTAGCAAGAGATGCTTTTACTCCAAAAGGTGGGTTAAGCCCCATGATCTGCTTAAAATTCAAGAAACCATTAAGTACTAAAAACATCTGCTATTCATCATACTACTAAAAGAAACAGTGCTTCTTACCAGCTTTGATCCTGATGGCAAATCACTTTTCTGGACAGTCATCCAATCCTTCTTCTCAAAATTAAAATCATTCTGAAGAAACAAAAACAGGTTAGCACATACAAGCGAATATCTAAGTCAACAGCCAAAATTCCCCAAGCCCCAGTCTATCTCAACAAGAATAGATACTACAGAGAAAATAAGAGGAGGTGCGCATCATCTCTAAAAGTAAATTGCATCCATCTTTTCGAGATCCAATCATATCATCTTTTCTAATGGGAAGGACCTAGAAGACAAGGTACCCAGATCTTGACTCTTTGCAAATGCCAGCTACCAGGTTTGTATGTCTAGGAAATCATATCCTGATAAATAACGTATGTATGAAGATTCAAAAACTAAATAGGATGATTGTCATAAAAATAAGCTGGGGAAACAAATTTTCTAAGTTCTCTGAGAATTTTGAGCTGTTTGAATTTTTCCTGATATATTAACATTATCAGACTATAGACAAAGGGAAATGGAGTTCACCTTTGCTTGTTTAATGTCGTAGTTTTTAAAATTGCAGCTTTTTCCCATTTCATCCATCTTCAGTTTCATTAGGCAACTGAAGTCATTGGCACCACAACAGAAATCAACAACCTGTTCAGAGGAATGGCAAGAATTTATTGTTTGGATCTTGTTATCCTCCTCCTTTTTCTGGTTGGCCCTCATACACGCACCTGGAAGGTTGTTCAAGAACAGAAAGTTCAGATTACTTACCGTGTCACCATCTGCCACATACGAGTGAAGCTTGTCAACAATCTGCCAGAAATAAGCAAACATAAAAGCACAAAATTAGGTAGGGAGTGGAAAACGAATGCTCAAAGCTAACTAATCATAATATCTGAGTAGGATGTTCATCCATCCACATAATTTCCTCCATAATTCCCCAGTGCAAAATAGCATTATAAATGCAAACCCGCCATGGACACTGATCTATCTAAAAGAACCAATATGTCCTCAAGAACTAGTACAAAAATGTCGATCAGGATCATCAAGGTCCAGGAATCAAAGATTTATAGTACAAGTCAACTAATGTAATGTCAGTTCACCTCACATACTTGGAATGCTCATCCTTCTTTCTTCAAAACAGAGACTGATAGTGACATTTTATTTCCACTTTTAATCAGAAACTTAAATCAAGTAATGAAGTAGAAAGGTATTTGCAATTTCTTGCCAAGAATAAAACTCTTAACTTTCTTTCTTTACAAGTTTTTTTCCTTCAACAGAAACTGATAAATCATAGTATATTTTTGGTGCAAGTTACAAAAACATAAAACAAGTACACAGAATGAAACAACTTGCTTATTCTTGCTAAGGACAGCAACAAAGCCACAATGCTACAATTAAAAATAAAAAGGATCAACAACACCAACAATTATCTCAGCCCTCATGTCCTCTGTAAGCAAGTAATATAATAATCACATAGGAGAAAAATTAAACACTCATAAATTTGCTATTAACAACTTACTGTATGATTTAAAAAAGAAAACACACACACACACATAGCAACAACATAGTAATTCCACCAATCCAAAGAGACTTATTTTCTATTCCAAGACTACAAAGCAGCTCACTTACTGCTTGCAACTTCTCCACTTTGGTGAAATGGCGACCAAAGGATGTGTAACGCGTACCATATAGAAATGGAGCAAGATAAACTCTGAGCTTACTCTGCATATCATATAGATTCAGACAACGAATTAAAACATGATTCCAGCACCTTTGAAACAAGTAAAAGTCGAAGGATCCTAAAATTCCTAATAGCTAAGCAACAGCTAAACAAAGAAGTCAGAAGTAGGAAGCAGCCACTTACAAACAAAAATTCAGTTCTCATTATCATGTTACAACAAATCTTCTTATGAGTGGCAGGATCAAGAATATGGAGCCAAGACCATGAAATCTTTTTATTGTTATGGTGTAATTATGGGAGCAGTAAATAAATAACTTCCTGAGCCATATATATTAGCATACAAAAATGAAGCTGCATGTACAACCATAACACCATTTACAATCAGAAACTAAAACTGTAAAGTAATGTATATCAGTTGAATAGACAAACTAAAAAGGAAACAAAAAATACCAAATGGAAATGAACATAAAAGATATTTATACTTCTGTTCACATCCGGAAATATGAAATAAAGCCTCCTGTGACATAAAAGCAGGGTAGAACTGGATGGTACCTTCCACTTTACCATCTGATTGAGAAGCCCAGGCTCGCAAACGGCTTTTGCATCTTCAAGACTGCCTCCTTCTTCCAACTTCTGTAAAGCAGCATGAAGTGCCTGTGGATATTTCATTGGTCAAGTTCAGAACAATTGAGATACCCGAAAGACAACAACATAATGAAGTATACATATTGCAATAACATACCTCAATAGAACCTTCAACCTTCCCCAAAGTTATACTTTGTATTATATTCTTTAACGAGGATCCATGCGTTGATGGGGGTTTGTGCTCTTTGATAACATCATCTAGTGTTATTTTTGATTCAGCTTCTCTCACAAAGGAAAGAATCCTGCAAAAAATGATCATTCAAACACTCCCCAGTAAAAAGAAACATGCCTAAGAAAGATTACAAAACATTCTACTTGAGAGTATGTTAAACCTCTATGGGACAAAATGAAAACAGACAGGCAGACAGTGAAGGGGGAGGGGTTAAGATAGGCATAACATTGCAGCAAAAAAAGTTGCTACCTTTCCTGAGAATCAGCATCCAGCATCAGTGAATCATCAGCTTCCTTTGAAACAGATCTAGCCGCTTTTACTTGCTGTTTCCTATCTGATGTGTATCCTCCCACCGATGTAGCAAGCCCAGAATCCTTGTTATAATATTGCTCATACAACTGCTCACCCAAGAAGGCCTTGCTATCACCACCAATGGATCTACCATCTTTCCTTGGGGGCCTCCTCTTTGATTCTGTCATAGAAACATTAGCCAATTTCCGTTTCTTGGAAGACTCTGGTATGGATAACCTTCCTCCATTTGTTTTGGTAGAATGAAGCTGCTTCACTGCCATGGATGACTTGGGGAAAACTTTTACTTTATCTGCAATACTATTCTTTGAAGCAGCAGCATCCGAAGCAATCTCTCTCTTTTTGTGCAAAGCTGTCTTCTTTTGCACAAGTTTTGCTTTGCCAACAGATTCTGCATCTTGTTTCCTTTTTTCCCCCTCAATATCTGGGAACTTGATATGGTTTCTGATAGGAGTTTCAAGTTCTTCTTTGATCTCGTGTTTTCTAAATTTCAAGAACAAATAGAAGCATCAAGACAGATAAAAGTCTAAATGGAGACCAAAAAAAATGCAGAACATCCTTACGTGCAATAAATTAGTATTTTGTTTGGCATAAGGTCTTCCCAAGCTCTTTGCTCGATGCCTTGATCTTCGTCATCCTCAAAAGCAATGTCCCTGTATATTTTGACCATAGAAAAACACTCCGAATGAGATAGTATGAATTATAATATGATATCATATTCGTATTTGTGTATGTCTCTATTATCCTCAAAAGCAATCTTCATCATTTCCTATTAGAAATTTATTGTTCACTTTGGCCATTTTAAAACACTCCCGATGAGACAAAAACAGCAGAATGTATAAATACACACACAGATACAGACATAAAAGACATGTTCAATAAGAAACTTCCCAAATTCCACAAAATAGAGGAGTACCTAGGCAGACATTTCCGGTGATATGCTGTTGGACAACGTCTACATACAGCAAACTGCAGCTGCGAGTCAGTTTTGTCCTCGGGTTCTGGCTCTTTACAGGCAAAGCAAGTATGGATGGGACAGACGAAGGTCTTCCCTGCAGCAATCTCACGCTCAAGATCTTTTGTTTTATCTCCCATCTTAAATTTGAGTGCTTTTGCTACACAACGCGGGTGGTAAAAGTAACCACATGTCCCAGTAACACACTGAAATACCTGGAAGCCAAGCAAGAGTAACAAAATTTTAATTCTTCAAAGTGTAAAACAATTAGCCAACTCATCACAACCAGACCCCAAAATGTTTGGTGTTTATGAGCCGTATCCAATCCTAATAACCATAGTCAGTTTTGGCAATCAAGTAGATGCATGAGACATAAACTCAAACTCACATCAAATTAAACGTTGATTGAGATAAAGAAAGCAAGATATTTGTTCTTCTGGTGCAAACCAGCCAAAATATCATCCGTTCTTGCAAGTAGTACTCCAAAACAAAAGTAACACTAATGGGTCCACTTGGATGGAGTGTTTTGTGAGGGTTTGTCTAAACATTTTATTGTAGCTTACTGTGTAAAATGTTTACAAAAACCTTTTTTTGAGTGTTTTGGAAGATGGTTATGAAACCGTGCCACCCACCACAAACCTCTACCATACCCACCCCCAAACAATCCCAACCACCTATGTTACTCAGACTCGGCCACAAGGTATCGGATTCAGGCATGTCTAAGTGCCTAGTTTGTCAACTACCTAAAATTAGGATGTGAGACACTTCTAATGACTCAGACATGGAAACGTGGATACAGCATAATTTCTAGAAAATTTATAAATTATATACTATAGCTTCTATATGTGAAGATAATGATTGTGATGTGTTAGTAATTTATATGTGAAAGTAATGGTTGTAATGATTTAATTAAGGTAATTGGCAATCAATTTATGGAAATTAAAAGCACAATTAAATGGATTATTGTTAATGTATTGTCAAATAGAGCTTTTTTTTCCCCTTCTTGATTCAAAATAGATTTCTTTTTTAATGGAAAAGAGATTCTAGTTGTCACTTTTAATTACCAATATAACATTAAATCAGCCAACTTTATTCCTTTTCTATTTCCACCTTGCAATGAAAATATGTGCATTTTTCTAAGATCAACAACAAGACTCTAGCTCATAAGGATTCCAAAATAAATATATAAAAAACTTATTAGCCAATCACTATGTTTGTAACATGTGAAAACTCACAGACAAGTAACAATAAAATAATTCTCCCCTCGATCCCTCCAGCGTCTGCTCTCCTCTATCACCTCAAACCTACCGCATCTCTCTTCTCTCACATCTATAATTCGTTCTCTTAAACACAGAGCATGTGCCTCTCTCTTCCCCCATCAAATTGAAAACTAGAAGTAACCAGCAATTTTTTTGCCAAGCTCCAAAGTCTTAAGAGGTGAAACAATGCCCAAGAGTCCCTACTCCCGCAGCTCCAATCTCCCAAGAAAAAGACAGAAATGAAGCTAGATCTGCTTCAATCTTACAGTTCTCTTCCTAGTTGTCTCACCAATCTCTCCTGCTCTCCTATTGACAGACAAAAGTTATCAACACAATAAAGTCAAAGTGTCTAAAAAATATTCAACAAGTCAGACTTGTATCCCATGCAAGTACCCATGTTGTGCTGTATCAACACGGGTACTTGGGGTAGACTGATTGGTCAAAGTAACACAGCCAACCACACCTGCCCCTCCTTTTTTCTTCTCCCTTCCCCTCTTCTACCTCTTTCTTTGTGTTTTGGCGGGTGGGTAGGGAGAAGAGTTGGCCCAGGCAGGAAAGTGGGTGGTTGTTGATAAGAGGTAATGGTGGAAGTGGAAAAGAGCGGTAGGGGAAGGTGCAGGTGGAAGGAGGAAAGGGGCGTATGCTTCTGGAAATTTTTGGCTGTTTTAGTGTGTTTTGAATACGTTATCGTAGAGGGTGTCCTAAAGAAACATGTTTTTCTAGAGCAGCCCAAAAAAGGGCATCCACACAAACCCAATAACACAATAGATTTTTAACCTGAAATGAAAGAGACTAATCAAGTCCTAATATGATGCTTCAATAAATACTTGAAAATTGTATAACAGTTCCAAGAAAAACTGATAGCAAACTTGAGATGCAACAGAATGATTGAGGAAGAATGGTATTTCAATAATTAATACATAAAAACGCAATGCAATCACCCTCCTTCCAGGGGGTTACATACATGAGACAACACCTGCAATTGGCAAATGAAGATTCCCAGATTCTCACCTCTGGACAACATCAGCTTGCAGCCGAAGGAAATTACCACATCAAGTTCATAGTTCCTTAAATGCTCACTCACCCGATATTAGTGTGGCATGAACTTATCATCAAGGGATTTTGGTTGGGGGCGGGGGGTTGGTGGTGGTTGGTCACGCTGCCCTTCTTTTGTACATGTACACTATACTACAACAGAAACATTGCAAAAAGGGGCCTAGAGACAGGAAAAAGTATTAGGTGCTCCTAACATGCCTCATCAGCAAAAACAAAGTGGAGTGCAGATTTTAACATATTGTTGCCACGTGTCCTGTGCAGTCCCACCCTTTAATGTGGCACATCTCTCTCAGTTGTATTCCATCTATGCAGTAAAAGAAGAAATAACTTCATTTGTCGGACCCAGAAACTATGACTCATCAAACCTCTCAACAACCAGATGAGGGGGAAGAGACTCACTTTTGACGCTCACCAAATCGATAAGGCCACCAGAAACTGGAATTTGAAGTTCGACGCTCACTTTCCAATCAAAGCCTTCATGATGGCTCCATCTCCAACACTTGCCGATTCTATTGAAATCTGTAATTTCTTGGGCGAAGCAAAGATGAACAAGGTAGATATTCTTGAAGGAGTGGTGGTTGTGCAATCAGAGAAGTTTTAGGATTATTATGGCATCAGATGGCAATGACATCAAGCTTGTTTTCCCTTTACTCTGGATCCATAAAGCTGATAACATCTTGCTTCTAACTTCCATATTTCTTCGCTGCTTCTTGAAGCCTTTAGGTTTTTATTTTCCCAATCCAGTTTGTGAAATTATTCTGTACTACTTATGTTGATTGCTTCTTTATTTTCCGCTTTGTTGGTATACTAAATTTTCAACAGAATATGAATCACAGTTAAATCTCCCTTTTTTTTATTTTTTGGAGCAACTTTTCATTTCCAGTCAGAGCTCCATGGCAAGGGGAACCAGAGGCGCCTAAACATAGTACAAATCAAGAAGAAGACTGGAACCAGGGGATGGGCTACTGGAGAGAGACTGGATAAAACGGAGACTCGACGCTTGGATTGGAGCAGTCTTTGGAGATGCAGTCAAGCAGACGAGTGTCCCTTATGAAACTCGTCAGAATCCAAAAGAATGAATATGGTGGGGCCAGGGATGGTTGATTTTATACTTGCAGAGATTACTTCAGATTTGTTTCTTATGTAAAACATTTAAAATGGTAACGTGACGAGAACAGAGAACCAAAATGAAATTCAAGGGTGGGACCACAAAAACCAAGTGGCAAGGGCAAGTTAAAGTCTGTACACCACATTGACTTGCTGATATGGCACGCACAGAGGAGCTAATACTTTCAAAAGGAGATGGTAACAAGAATTAAAATTAAGAAAAGGTAGATGCACTGTAGACAATCCGGTTCTACAAGCAGGACATCACTAACTATTACATGACACATTTCAACGACCATATTTTGCAATTAACACGAGATACTTGAGATCTTATTCTTTACTTGTTAAGTACAAGCACTCTTACTTTGCTCAATATATTTGAGATGCAATTACCAATCCATAGGAAGCAACATCAATAAAAGCCAATGTAGCATTAAATTATGGTAATTCAATGAACGAACCTCAGCACCAGCTGATTTATCAGATGACCCCAGCTCGCCACAAACAAAGCACAACTGTTGTTTATACTGACAATTCTTGCACAAGAAAGTTTGGTTTGCCATTGCCTGATCAATATGACAAGCATTAAGGCAAAATTAAAGATGCTGGTAGACCATATAGCATCTCAAAATCTTCAAAAAAAAAAAAAGGCGGAACAAGTAATGAGTTAGCTTGGGAAGTATACCTTAACTTCTTTATCAGAAAATCCAAGAGATTCACAATTTGACTCAGCACCAGCGTCTACTGTTGCGTGAAATGACCTCAGACACTTCCCATCACAACTGATTTGAAACATATTATAACCTTTGTTGTTAATGGCAAAAGGAAAAGAAATAATAATGGGAAGTGCGCGTCTTAAAACAATGTTTTCTGTTGCTTGCTTATTACGCAAGCCAAGTTTCATCTAAAAACGACAATAATGCCAAGATTGAATAAGCAGGTGATGAGCAATAAAAACATGAGAAAGAAAATGCTACCAGAGAATATCTCCACCGTTATCACAAATTGCACAAACATGTTCAAAGAAGTCCTCATCCTCATCATCAGAGCCATCTTCTCCATTTTCATCAGGAACATCGTCCACTATGAAACTAGACTTTGCAGTAGTTCCAACCTCCTGCAAAAACCAGTAACAGCACCAACTTATTATGGATCTAATATCAATTGTCAAGGTTTCTTTTTCATCAATTGTCTTCTCTATTTAAATTCTCAATGGAGGACTGGGAAGTAGTAGAAAAGGGAGCAGAACCTCAAAAATTTTCTTCTTCCTGGGCTTGTCTTCTAGAAAGTCATTGAAAACCTGTACAGTTTAAACAATATCAGGCAGCATTCTTTGAGGTTATTACTTGTTACAATATTTGCCAATTTGAGTCTAATCCATGCTTTGCAACATGCTTTGCACTAAGGAGACATACAATTTTATTTAACAACAACCTAGTGACCACAAGCATTTCATAGTTTAAAAATGGATAGCATGTCACAACACAACACGATATTGTCAGCTCTAGGAGTGATAGATCCAGACAAACCTTGGCTCTGGCCAAAATCTCATCCCGCTTAACAGTTTCTGTAATTAAATTGGTCATCACATCATCCTCAGAAGGACTGCCGTCAAATGATCTAGAAGTTTCACAAAGTTGTTAGAAATGAATAATCCATAAATGAACGAAGGATGATTTTTTTTTTTTGGTTGTGGTGTTTTTGTGTGTGTGTGTGTGTTTGGGGGTTGGGGGGGAGGGGGATGTCCTCATGAAACCTGAATTTTTTAGTCAAATGATCCCGTAGAACTTTTGCTGATGTTTCAGGTTTCCCTTTGACAAAGCTTAGGCAATGCACAGTAATCAAGATCTTTCTAATGGTTTTTTCATAAAATTTCCTTGGCTTCAGAAGCTTTATCCAGTTCTTCTTTCTAGTCAGCACCAAAATCTCAGGCTCTCTAGATGAAATATCGAATTTCCAAGCTATGACTTGCTCAAAGATTGTCTGAAGTCCATTGTCTGTCTGGCCATGCAAATCAATCTCTTTTTTGTTTCCCTCCAAGCTCTCATCATCATTCCACTTCAGGGGCAACTCAGCAAATGAAATTGTCTCATTATCATATTGAAAGTAATAGTTAGATACGTCACTAGGCAATATTCCATCCTCATCATCCGAAGATGCCATTTGTATATTCTGGTCTCTGCTTGATAAACCGAAGAACAAAATGAAGACGAAATAAATTAGTCAAAAATGTCACAATATTCAAAAGACGTGAGAAGTTCTGCCACTGGATGATTACACTCATTGCATAGAGAGTTATCAACCCTAGTAAGAACGAATGCACCGCCCCCCTCCCCCCCCCCCCCCCCCCCCCCCCCCAAACAGAAACCCCCTCCAAAAGCAACAAATGGGGAAAAAAAGGAAAAATTATCTCTAACTCCAACCACACTCAAAAAACAATAATCTGGTAAAGAGATAGAGAGTAATAAGAGTGAAGAGTCCAAAACTGCATCCGTAATCAAGCAAAACAGTAACTAATATACTTCAGAGAACATTTATCACAAAATTATAAACAAGTACAAAAAGTAATTCAGTAAATCCAGCACGCAGAACAAATAGAACAACCGGCAAAACCCTTTTTTTTAAATTTTGTGTGTGTGTGTGGTAAGTACCCCGCAAACCCATTTTAAGGATGCTATTACCAAAAAAAAAAAAAAAAATTCCAAATCCCAAAACTGATCAGCATGAATGCCGTAGAATCACATCGGCAGTTACCTCAGGGAATTCGACCGCCGGCGAGAGAAAATTTTGTGGATTTCGTTTGATTACGTGAAACGATTAGCTAGGGTTTAAAGTTGCAACAAAAGATACTAGTACTACAGATTATGGTTTCGAAGAATTGATATGGATGAGAAGGAGGAGGAGAAGAAGACGGCGTGGTTTTGTAGTAAAAATGTTTGACACTACTGTTTTTACTTTTTAGCCATCCGCGAAAACATCGGCCCACGTGTGCTTTTGCTTGTGAGACGTGTTATGCTGTAGTCATTTGTTTATAAAAAAAAAAAATTTAATAGTAAAGAGTACGACGTCCTTATTTTACTATATACGTGTATTAAAAGTCAATTTTTCAAAACTAGTTTTTACAAGAAAAGTTACTAAAATTAAAAGAAAAGTACTAGAAGACTTATATTATATGTAAGTAATTACCAAATAAAATACTTCAGAAAAGATTTGTATACAGTCAAGTTAGCCACTGTCACGAGAAAATTTTTTTTTTTTTTAAAAAAAAGTTTTAATACTAGTTTCTCCATGAACTTTGTGTTTTTAAAGAAGATCAATCAATTCCTTCAAAAAAAAAAAAAAAAAAAAAGAAGAAGAAGACGAAGATCAATCAATACATACTTTAGTGGCAGTATTGTGTGATGATGCATACAAAGTAGTAAGAGAAATGCATTGCAGCGGAAGGGATAAGCAAGGTTGTCAGAAAACCCCGTAGGGCTAGGAGGCTAACAAGGGTAAAGAAAGACGAGAAGGATAATGCACCAAAAGATGATGAAAAGAAAGCGGCAGTCGAGAGGAATGTAAAAGACAGAGACAGCCCACCGACTGCTGCTGCTCCTGAGCTCCTCCTCCGCCGCCGCTTCTGCTGCAAGAGAGATCATTTTACAAGTCTGCATGCATGCCTGCATCGTGAAGCATGTACGTGATGGAAAAGTTGGCAGATGTTGTGACTGATTAATGCAAGTAAGGTGGTGGTGAAAGGTGATCGTTAAGACAGATCCACTCAAAAAGTTTTATACAAGGTTCATCAGAGGAAGAGTCACCGCCTCTTTTTCCGATCTGAAGCCGGCAAGAAGAGAAAGAAGTTGCTAAACCTGAAAGAGAGAGAGAAGAAGAGTCCCTTCTCCATTGATTTTTTCGAAAGAAAGTTCACATGCACTGTAGTAGAGCCCCGTGCTCGAGAAATCAAGAGGCCAGCAAGGAGCCCTGCTGGGACTTTCAACTCCTTTCATTTTGTGTACATCCTAATTTCCCCATCCCTTTGTTCCTCCGTTCTACTTCTACACCAAATTTCTCCGTGAAAAAATAGCAGTCTGATTTTGATATAAGAGTGACAGGTTCTAAAATCCAGTGATAGTACAAATTCGTGCAAGGTTCAACCGTCCCATTGAACCGCAACAGTTTTGGGTGAACTGATCGATCAGCTAATTGTCCCAACTTCAATAATATAGCCTAACATTTTCTGATGTAAAATCATCACTATAAGTAGAACGATGATATTGAAGAAATGTTGTAAAGATACAGCTAACCATTTTTGGTTAATTTTGACGAATACAGAATTAATACTGCATAAGCAGAGGAGCTTAGAATCATAATAAAACCTTCAAATGCTGCGTTGACGTAGACAAAATTTGCTCCCTTAAAATCACCGTTCAAAGCTCAAAATATTCAAGAGAGAACATGTGACAAGCCTTACATAATTGGGAGAACCAAAAGAATAAAAAAAAATTTGATGGGGTGATCAAAAGAGTTTCCATTTTTTTTAAAAAAAGAAAAAAAAAAGGATGTATATTATTATTTTCCATATGAACAGTATTATCTACCTA
The DNA here is from genome assembly GCF_036785885.1 of Coffea arabica. Lineage (NCBI taxonomy): Eukaryota > Viridiplantae > Streptophyta > Magnoliopsida > Gentianales > Rubiaceae > Coffea > Coffea arabica. The sequence continues at coordinate 53,340,529 of NC_092318.1, forward strand.
GCTACTTGACCTAAAACCAGTGTGTTTTCTTTTCTTTCATTCTTCATATTCATGAGGTGTCCTATTCTTCTTACTTCATCAACAAACGTGCAACTATTCTTCAGCAACCAGTGGATGTGTATCTTCATTCTCTACTTGTGAAGAGGAGACTGTACTGTCGGATGCTGCATCATCAATGGTCAAGTTGGACACTTCACCACCACCAAGTGAACTATCATCTTCGCCGTTAACAGACTGCGCAGGGGATTCACCAGGGGAAGCTGTTGCAACGGGAGATGAAGAGCCATTGAATGTGAGCCCAGAGGATACACCAGGAGAATCAATGATGGAAGGAGAAGGATAGCCATTAGTTGATGATCCAGGAGAAGCATCAGGAGTTCTAGTAGTGGATGGAGATGAATCCGAATCTTCAACTGGTTGCTGAAGGCTCCAATACATGATGCTGGCAGTCAGAGTAAGGATCATCTTTTGATTTACCTGCCATAAAGTGATCAATTACAATAGCGATTGTTAAATACGGATTTAATGTTTTGAAGTTTGGTGAAAACCAATAGAAAGGTAAAAAAAAAAAAAAAAAAAGGAACAGAAAAAGGGAAACAGGGAGAGGGTGTGGACTCGGACAACATAAAAGAGAACTTGATACTTCCATGCTCACCTCAGTGATGTCCTCAGGTAACAAGAATATGGAGCACCCAAGCTTTCTGGCAACGCTGATGATATAAGTGGCATTCAACTTCTTCTCCTCATCTGTCGCACCGAGAATATATACAAATCAATCCATCATTCACTTTTTCTAAGTCAAGAATGGAAGTAATCATTATTACTGTAAAAAGAAACTGGATGACCTCACCACTCTATAGCTATATTGATTCTAACCAACAAAAAATCTTCAACATTTTACTTGTGCATACGAACTACAACTTTTGATTTTAAGAAACAAAACATGGATGTAAGTCAAGTAGATGAGAAGAAATTAAACGAGCAAACAAATTGCAGCTTTTCTACTTCTCTTGGAATTCTTCATGAAAATTGTGATTAAGACTTTCAATTCCTACTTGGAAAAGTTCAATCGCAACTCCAACTCTCTGACGGAGTAAATTGAGAGAGCGGCAGACAATATTTTTATCTGTATCCAAATAAGAATTTCACAATCAAAGCATACCACTTTCACCCTTTGTAACGAGGTTCCAGTTGACAACTCGTGGCTCCACTGCACTAAGAAGCTCCAGGAAGAATAGTCCCGATGAGAGGCTCTTGTCCTATATAAAAATTCCAAAGGCACACCACGCCATCAAGTGATGTTTCTCAGATGATATAAAGAGGGAACAAAGGTCTCCAAAATATTAACCTTAAAACTCTCCATTTGAGATGATCTGCCTGTACTCTTCACTTTTTTGTTTGCCCACTTTAGAATATCAGCATCAGATATCTCCTTGCCTTGGAAGCGTGATCTCAAATTCTTCAAGAGTTGAAGAATATTACACCTCATCAATTGCCACAGAAAAGCTGAGACATGAAACAAAAAATGAAAAACACTGAGTTCTTAAAAGCTGGAGCAATCAGATAGTAAAAGAAACACTCTTTCAGGTTTACTTAAAGATATCCCCTTTGAGAACTCTTTGTCAAAAACTTGTCAGTACCTTTTTAAACCCCCCCCCCCCCCAACAAAAAAAATCTCTCTGACTATCAAGTAAAATGCTCCAGACCACATGAAGAGCAGGTTGTGCATGATTTTGCACAATCTATTGAGACACTTAACAGACAACTTCAGTTGAACAGTGCAACTATGATTTTCAGAAGTTGCCAGAACCAGCTTTCCAGATCATCCTTAGCAGAATTAGCCATTTACCTGGCTCTATTTAACTAAAATATTAAGCCCCGCAGGCATTATAAAATACTGCCAGCTCATGAGAGAGAAAAAACCAAAAAAAGAAAAAAAATTGAGGGACAGTTAAATAGAGAGAGGAGGAAATCTATTGAGGCAGGTATCTCAAACTCAAATAGCTGATATATAAGATAATACTTGCAGAAGTGGATGTAGCACGGCATGTTAAACATATTACCAAGTATAAGCTTCTTATTTCCCTGCACAAAATCATTCCCAGCTACATTTACCAAGGAAAGTTTCAATTGCTTCCCAATTTTGATGACTTGGTTGCAATTCTCCACCTTTCTGAACGGCATTTTTATAGGAGGTTTTGTTGCCTGTTTCCAATTAACTGATCCCGGAAAAATCTTGTCCAGCACCTCCAACAATACCCAACTGCAGAAGAAGAAAAGGAAACACAGGAAGGGTATCATAAAGCAACAGAAAAGAGTTCTACTGAACTTTGTCCCCGATTATTAAGCAAACAGTTTTCACACTGCATGGTATTTTGCAGAACTGAAAGTTTAAAACTTACCCGTTTCTAACATCCTCAAAGAGGTTATTGACATAAGATGTGATTCCCAAACTGTTGATCCACAGTCGGAAGCATCTCTCTTCTCTAGACATTTGTTCATCATCAGTCATCATCTCTGCAAATGAGATCTTCTTATTGTCTGTGGACAAGCCATTCCTGTATACGAATAAAAGCATCAACATAAATACAGCAAGTAAACAAACAGTATGAACAAGATCACGAAAATTTTTTGCCACAGAATAACAGCCCCTTTGCTTAATGCATTTTGGTTAAAGGAAAAATGAAACCCATTAACAACAAATGCACTCTTAGAATGACCTATTATCATTTGCTTCAGTTTTTTCATATTTTCTTTCAAGGGTGCTTCCAGAAAACGGTTGAAATTTTTAAAGAATATGTTTGGCATAATATTTTGAGAACAAAAATTCTTCTAAGAATCAACTGCAGCAGAGATTTTCCCTATAAGTCTTTCCAGTATATGCTGCCAGGTGCACAAGACATTATAAAGGTCACTCCTTGAATGCAAATATCTTTCATAAAACTTGCATTCATAATGGAAAAAAAATAAGAATATCCAAATGCAAGGCCGAGCATGTGTTTCCGAAAAGCTGCGATTGTGATGGATAAACAGAAAGCTACAATACACAAACTTTTCATCCCGAGGTTAACCCCAAGTATCCAAGGCTGACTCAGTATCTATATCAAAACCATATAGCTGGTTATTTCAAGGATTTCAGAAGAGGAAGCAGACACAAAAATCCCACCTCTGATGGAAAATCTGTGCAACAAATGCGAGATTCAAGTTGGTTGAGCCTTCGACAATATCCTTTGGGGTTAAGTATCTTTTGCAGTCCATTCGCTCTGCATGGTCAAGAACCAAATTTGCTCTTTGGACAGGATCCTTGGCATCTAATGTGGCTGGACTACAGTGCTCAGGTGCAAGTACATTAAGTAGGTAAGCATATGCCTCTCCATCCTGCATTTCACAAAGGTGTCAGAGACTTGCGATAAAAACCTAGTGTGAACTATAGTTTAGAAGTCTGATACATAAGGTTGTTGGGAAACACAGAGCAGTCAGAGGAAGCTAGTTTATCATCGATACAGGTAATCTGACTTTTGTTGACTTGGGTCAACTACTAAGGACATGAAGTTGATAACAAGAACAAATGAGAAAGAAATCAAAGGCAGAAGTTAGATTATAACTCAACAAAAAGGGTGGTCAAAACAACAGCGGCCTATAGAACCCACACCCAACTCAACACCATATCTCTTTTCAGTTTACCCTCTGGAAAGGCAGAAAATAAGCTAGTGTGAATCCAGATAACCCCAAAAACATCATTGACTTCTAAAGGTATTTATATGCATCAAGCATGTGTCTACTTCAGCTCAAATAAGTTCACCCAATTGAATTTGTAAGTACTGTTTCTGCTATATCACCAGAATGTAACTCAATACCTTCAGATCAGAAGAAAAATTTGAGACAGTTTTCTTGTAGCCTGCTTTCTTCAGATGGAAATTCATCCATTTTAGCAATAGCTTTTCTGGAGCTAATCCCATAAGCTCCTCAACATCCTACAAAAGTTAACAATATAATTAAATCAAGCCACAAGTATCTACACAAAAAGAAATAACCAAGAATCCATAGCCAGAAAAAAAACATCAATAACATACGTTGTTGTCCTCCACCAGCTCCACAAGCTGAGGTGTCTTCCTGAGATTAAGATCCGCCAACAGTTGGATCTGAAATTAAAACAAGTGATAACACAATACGTAAGGAATCAACCACAGAGAAAACAATTGATGTATATATCTGCAAGAGCCATGCTTTGACTTAGAAACAAAATTGTGGTGCCGTTTCATAAGAACGCCAGATAAACCAGAAGCTTGCTGGGATAACATCTAAATGCTCACCTTTATAATTTGAGAAATCAAACCAAGTACTAGATGTGGCTGCAGAAGGGACAAATATGATGACCTTAGTCATGAAAAATTAGCAGATACCAGATATTGAAGCCGATAATTAATTAACTTAAGCCAACTCACTCTTCCTTCTACAAGGTCCTGGGTGCCAATGTTCACAACTGTGCAGCCGATAGCTTTTGCAGAGTTGAGACCAAGTGTGTGGTTCTCATTTCTTTCCCATGGGTTGAGCACCCTTTTCATATTAATAGCACGCTCATCTATAGTACCAGGTACCGCAACATTGATTAACTTGCTGCATTACCATGAAATGTATTATTCATACCACAACAAACTAATATCCGTCAGATATAAATGGAAGAGTAATAAAAAGCAGACCATGTTTAATACCATAGAAGTACTCCATCCCTTGCAAGATCAAACAAAGCATTGGAAGCTGGATCTATTGGAAGAAAGTGCTTCAAGAATGGATCATCCCTGAGATAGCTGTTGATGTGAGCAACATATGATGACTTTTCTGACTCACTAACTGTATGAAGAAGAGTGGTTGTGGTCGCCTTGAGGAAAGAGGAGGAACTTTTCGGACTACCTTTTCTTGCATTAGCTTGACTTTGCAAGTTCAAATATGCCTGCCCAGTTAAGCTATAAGTTTGCATCTAACAATCCATCCTCAAATATAGCTACATTGCAAACCTACGATTCTAAATTGGTACTGCTTAAGTTGCCTCTTGCCTTTATGGCACCAAACTCAGCTTTCAGATTGGAATTAAAACCTAGAATTGGCTTTTTCCCCAATTTTAAGACAGCCATAATATTAGCAGTACCACAACCAACGCACAAAGAAAGTATAGCATTTGGTTGTCCAGATAAATTTCACAAATTCATATTACCCATTGGGAAGGACAAAATATAATGTAAACACTAATGCATAAAACTCACCCTGAGGAAGCCTTCAAAATCAATTTCACTCCTCATATCAGGATTAGATTCTCCTAATACCTTCCGAATCTCCTCTTCGTTATACATCTCACCGAAGGCCTTCAATTTAGCCAATAAAGGCGGCAAATCGCCTACCTCAACTTTACCATTCTGATTCTTTATCGAAGCAAACTACGAGCAAACAAAGAAGAAATCATTTCAATTCTTACATGTGTTCATCATATCCACTTGCATACTGCATGACTGCCTCAATACAATTCAGCAAGGCAATATAGGAAGGGTTCAAGAAATGCCAAGGCCAAAAAAAAGGGAAAAAAGGAAAAGAAGAGAGCTGCGGGTGAGAGATAATTACTTTGGATTTGAGGCTGCGAAGTTCAACCTGTGTGAACTGACTCTGAAGCCATTGATCAGAAACAAAAACTCCAACAAAAGTAGACATTTCTTCCACCCCGCGGCACCGGAAAACGCGGGGAAAAAGCTCCTCAATCCCCCCACTAAACTGGGCTCCGAGATTCAAAAATTTTCCGCTCGGTCAAAATCCAACAACCCACAAGTCTATATCCACACATCCAAAAGAAAATGGTCAGATGGCCCATTACAGAGCACACAAAAAATCACAACCTCATTAACAAACGTGCAAGTAGATTCAGTATTTGAACGAATCTCCAATGTTTTATACTCCACTCATAATTCAAAATACCGATACAATCAATAATGGACATTTATGAGAGTTTGTCAATGGTACAGTAACATTGAATGAATGAGCGCGAGACTAAAAGACAACGCATTAAAGCTGAAAATTCACGTACCCGTATAAAATCAAGATTCATCAACCGGGTCTAGCTTATTTTCTTAGTTTATTCAAAGTTTGACTGATCTTTGTGAACTGAAACCTCCGCAAGATTGAAGAAGGGAAGATGTTTGCTTGGCTGGAAGGCAAAGAGTAAAAGAGAGGGAGAGAGGGAAATCTTGGGCTTGTGGACACGCGAAGGACTCAGTGACAGGTCGTCAGCCTGTGCAATAATAGTAATAAATATAGAACCTAACTACCACTAAAAGCAGTCAATAATTAATCCTAGGTACTGGAGCAGGGACTCTAGGTGTGCAATGGGTTACTTGATTCACCCTGTTCCCGAAGAGTTTGCTTAATCCGATATACCAGTATTAATTAATTGACAAAAATCACTGAATAGTAGACAGTGGCAAGTAGGGTCGTCTCCTCAGGGACTGGAGATATTTGTCTCTTTTTAAAGTCCAATTGATAAGGGGGGGGATTTTACCGGAATGGAACTAAAAATAATTAGACAATTTAATTAAAAATGAATAAATCACTAGCACAAATATAGCAGGAATTTAATCAGGAATAAATAAATTCTAGCCAAGGATGCAACTACTCAGGCACAGTCCATTTATCCGATCATTGATGCAGGAAAGGTTCACTTAATTTATTAATAGGCTAGTTATAGTCTGATGACCAATTTTTCCTTAAATTATTGATAACCAAGGTACGACCGTTGATTACCCCTAATCAGCAAATACTCCTAGGTACGACCATAGGAATTAATTTCCCAATTGCATTAATATTAGAAAAACCTAGCCCTAACCAATAACACGCTACGAGGGTTATTTAAATTAGATTGCACGTTCCCCTAATGTGTAAACACACCAGTTGCCACTAATATTAATCAATCAAACAATTACGGATTTAATTGACTAAATTGGCACGAGATTAATAAATCACATTGAACATCGGGCCCTTGACATCCAATTAATAAAATAATCCCATGAAAATACAAGCAGGCAATGTGCAAATATGAATAAATTAAGGAACGCGTGAAAACTAATTAGATCTCACAGATTTTCGGGACTGCGCCGTCGAGTTGACCCTTGACTAGATGGAAGACTTAGCCACGCCGCATAATTAAATCATCACACGAGTTAATAAATTGCGAAGGCATTGTTTTGTACTAAAAAGTAAGGAATGAAGGATGTTTTCCCCGTTGAGGAATATTGTCAAACACCTGGCGTGTGTCAGAGGCCAGTCCTAGGAAAAGAAAGGAAAACTAAAAACTGAACTAAAGCAAAAGAACTAAAAGCTGGCCGTCCGTCTTCTGTACGTTAGCTATCTATTTAAAGCCAAAGGAAAGAGATCCAGTGGTCCCCACCAATTGGCCAAAAGCTGCCCCATTTCTTCTTAGTTCCCTTAGGCTTTGTACGTTGCTTTTTTTTGTTTCCTTTTAGAACCAAAGGACCAAAGCCCTTTTCCTTTCCTCCGTGGTCCCCACTGAAGTCAAAGGCCCAAGCCTTCAAGTTCTCTAAGTCTCCGGTTGTAAACCTCTTGGTCAACAAGAATAAAGGGATGGGAGTCCAGTTCTTTTCAGCACTGTGGCCCTGGCCTGTGACTCGCTTGAAGACTCAATTTTCTCCAGACAATCCCTCATGTTTGGTAGTTTTCTGTTCTATCCCTGAAATAAAGGCCACAAACCAAATATAAGTAGATATGTGCAATTAACACAATATTTATCAGGGATGAAAGGGGAAATTAATAATAAAATTACTAACAAATTATACCCTATCAATTCCCCCCACACCTAAACCATGCTTGCCCTCAAGCATAAGAAAAGTGGGCAGACCCCGAAAGTTGATAGTGGTCATCACTCTTATCTACCACCTTGCCAAGAGATTCAAGAGAAGATCATATATCGGGCATTAGTGGTCAAAATCCGAGAAGCATCCCCCCAGTTAGTCTCTAAACCACAAACTCCTTCAATTTCCGAATTAACTAAACTAAGGAAAAGGAATGACACTCAGCATTTATCAGCTAATGGTCCAAATATTCACACAAGTCCCCATATTAAGTCCATAACCCAGCAAGCTTCCCTATTAGTTATTCTCTTTTTTTTTTTCTCTTCTTTTTTTTTTCCTCTCTTTTTTTTTTCTTTTTTTTTTCAGGAGCATAATAATATTTGACCCCAAGAAGACTTAGTCTCTAGCCACCGGAGCCTTTTGACGCGAACTCCAACATTTTTAGATGAAGGAGCCCGGTTACTCAGCTCCTACCGCTATACAACCACGTACTCATATAAAGTACCACCTTTTGACGCGAGAAACGACACTTTTAGGTGCCGAACCCCGGTTACTCAGTAGTAGCTCATAGCGGAGTACAGTCCAGATTATTCACAGCCAAGCAAAGCCAAAAACACATAATAACAACACTAAGAACCAGAAATAGGAGCAGCTCGCCTCATTATTGCCAAACATAGAGAACTGGAGTCAATATTGGACCAGTTCTCATTAAAATGCCAACAGTCATTCCCAATGCCTAGAAAAGTTAACAAAGAATTCACAAGAATCAAGCAGTCCGATATTCACCAAGGAGACATCTCGAATCCAACCACATTAACCCGATACATTATATTTTAAAAAAAAAGAACTTGGCAAAAGTAGAACTAGAGTTAACAAACCAAAATTTTTCTCTCCTTTTTTCTTTTTTTTTTTTAAATTACATGGGATTAAAACTAAGAATTAAAACTAGAATTAGTAGTCACAAAGAAAGAAAATAAGCAACTAGAATTAAAACTAAAAAGTAATAAAACTAGAAACTATTAAAAACTAAAAACTACTAAAACTACTAAAAACTAAGAACTAAAACTGAAAACTAAAAATTACTAAGAACTAAAAACTACTAAAAACGGAAAACACTAGCACCCCCCCACACCTATAGGACACATTGTCCTCAATGTGACAAATATAAAACAAAAGTGAGAGGGAAAAGGACCAAACTTCCCTGAAACCGGGTCATAGCGGAGGGCGAGGTGGGAATGGAGGTGCAAAGCCTGTATGCATCAGGAACTGTGCCAAATTCTGTGCTATGCCGGCGACATTGGCGTCGACGTTGGTCATCCGGGCCTGCAAATCCTGAACCTGCTCCCTGAGATGCTGCCAATCATCGGTCCCAGGTGGTGGAGGTGGCGCAGAAGTAGAGGTAGACGGCCCAGCAGTGTCCGCGGCCGACCCAGGGAATGAAGATGGCCCTGCCCGGGCCGAATGGTGTGCACCCGGGGCTCGAGGTGGTCCCGGACGGGTAAACTGGTGAAAACCATCTGGCAGACGCTCGACGACCCCCATATTCTCTAAGCAAACTACGTCCAAGTGCTCCATCTCAAATGCCAAATGGAGGTCGTGGTCATCCAGGTTAAGAACTCCCAACTGGGTCGCCAAGTGAGTGATGTAGGACCCAAGGATCAGTGGTTTGTTCTTCTTGGTCAAGACCGTCTTGAACTGTGCGGCCAACCAACATCCCAAGTTCACCTTGATATTGTTCTTCATACTCCAGAGAAAGAAGAATTCGGGCCGAGAGAGTATACCGGAGCTGTCCTTGCGCCCCGAGTAGCTATAAGCTAAGAATCGCTGAACATAGCGGGCGCTAGGGTCCTTAAGAAAGGAGCTCCTGGACCGGGAAGGATCGTAGCGTTGCCTATCGACGGACATGTCCTCCCATACATCATGGTAGTGGGAGAGGAAAGGCTCTACGTAGTCACAGGCACTCTCCGCATACTCCCTAGTCTCAGCATACTCTCTAGTGATAAACCCAAATGCTAGATTGAATTGAGTAATGGAGAAATTGAATTCTCGACCCATGAGCCGGAAATGAATGACATTCGGTGTTTCACCCGTGTATCTCGTAGGTAATTCGAACTCAAAGGTGGAGTAAAACTCCCGGATCAGCTCAACAAAAGCGGGACAAGAAATAAGGAAATATGGGCGCCACCCAATGGCTGTGAACATTTGCTCAACCTCCTCCCGTATACCCAGGGCAGTTAGAGAGAGTCTATGACAAGACTTACAGGATATTATACGCCTCTCGCAGACCTTAGCGTATCTCTGCCGATCGGCGGGTCTGGTAAATGTTAAGTGCCCCCCAAAGTGAACAGGTGCATCTACCTGAGCACCCCTATCCCTACCCAAACGGGTTCGAACACTAGAAGAGGAGGGTAGGTTGGTAGGTGAGTTGACAGGAATAGAGGCTTGTGGAGGGGGTTGAGACTGAGAGGTCCTAGACCTAGAGGAGGATTTCGGTCTCACCATTTCCCCCAAAGTAAGTTCAAGGCAACAGAAAATCCAACAAGTATAGAAACCAGCAATTGACAAAGCAAAAATCTCCCAGTAGTAACCCAGCCAATAGCAAACAAAAGAGTTCCAGCAAGTAATCAACAAGCAATTCAGAAATATCTCAACTAAAATCTCAAGAGAAACCCCAGCGAGTTATCCAGCAATTCAAGCAATATCCCCAAGCAATATGATGGTCAAAATGTCATCTCCAAATCGAACAAATAATCAGAGCATTGCAACACATTCAAAATCTCAATAAACGGCTCCAGTTGGCCAAGAAAAGTGCTAACTCATATTCAGCAAAAGCAGTGCAGCAAGGGGACAGTAACAACGCAATAAACACAGCTACTCAGACAGTCAAACCAATGCAGTATTGTAGCCCCCTCAGATTCCCAACAGGTGGCTCCAGATGGCCAATGAAATGCACAATTGCACCCAACCCCAAAAATTTCAACAAATGGCTCCAGTTGGCCAACCAATTGCACAAGTTCACCCAATTCCAAAATTAAAATAGCAATGCCAAGCAAGAATAATCCAACCAGTACCACTGGCGGAAATCAACAATTGAGAAAATAAACTCCAACCGTCACCAATACCAATTGTGGAAAATCCGAAACAGCACCAATCAATATTAGAAATTGGGGAATAAAGTTCAAATACCTCCACCTTGGACGATGACCAAACGACAGGAGGCAGCAGCAGGCGGCGTGTGGCGACTGTGAAGACGAGCTGGAGCCGAAAGTGAACTGAGCAGAGAGGCGGCGCGCGGTCTGGTCGAGGCAGAAGGTGGCGCGCGGTGGAGTTGGAGATGGCAGTGGGTACGGGCGGCGTTCGCGTCGGCGTGCGCAGCGGCAACGGCGCGCGAGGATGGGCTTCTTCCTGTGGAGGCTGCGTGCGGGCTTGGGAGGAAGACGCGGCGCTCGGGCTTGGGAGGAAGACGCGGCGCGCGCTAGGGAGATGGGCTGGCGGATGTGGCTCGCGGCGCTGGAGCGGTTGCACGATGGACTACAGCAGCGGCGGCGGCGGCGAGCAGCGGCAGTTTGGGCGGCGGCGTGCGAAGGAGAGCCTCGGTCTGGCGTGCGGCGATGGGGTCTCGCGCGACGTGAGCAGATCTGGTGGTGGGGTCGGCAAGCTCGATGCGGGCGGCAAGTGAGTACGGGCGGCGGACAGAGCAAAACAGAGGAGAAGAAAGAAAGGAAAGAAAAAGGAAAGAAAGAAAGAAAGAAGAAAGAAAGAAAGAAAGAAAAGAAAGAAAAAAGAAAAGGATTTTTTTTTTTCTTCTCTTTTTTTTTTTATTTTGGAAAAGAAATTGCTACGGCTTTAGGGGAAAGATTTTTCTTCTTCTTGTTTTATTTTATTTTATTTTATTTTATTTTTTATTTTTTTTTTTTTTTATTATTATTATTTTTTTTAATTTTTAATTTTTAATTTTTTTTTTATTATTCGAATAGATGAAATAATAACAATTTTTCTACATTTTTTTCATTTTATTTCTTTCTCTTTATTTGAATCCTGACCTTTCCCGCGAACGTGACGCGGGCACGTCATGAGGCCAGGAGAGCTCCCAGAAGTTCAGAAATTCCTGATCGTGAGCATCCTGCACATCACCACGCGGGCACGTCATGAGGGCAGGAGAGCTCCCAGAAGTTTCAGAATTTCCTGATCGTGAGCGTCCTGCACATCACCACGCGGGCACGTCATGACTGAAGGGCACCTATAAATCAGCAAAAACGAAAATCAACACTCCAAAATCAGTCCAATTAAAGGGAAAACAGATTTAAACTATGACACGAAACCAATAAGCAATTGAAAGAAACAATTGGGTTGCCTCCCAATGAGCGCCTTTCTTTAATGTCTTTGGCTAGACATCGTCCAAAGATTTGCTTAAACTAAGCAAGTAGGATCCTCCAAGTGCATCACCTCCACCCGTTCAGTTGGAACCCCTTCATAATACGGTTTGAGACGATGACCATTCACTACAAATTTCTTCTCAGCTTTCAAACTTTGGATCTCGACTGCACCATAATGGAAGACATTAGTCACAACAAAAGGGCCAATCCAACGAGAACGTAATTTACCTGGGAATAACTGCAATTTGGAGTGGTACAGCAGAACTTTTTGCCCACACTCGAATGTCTTCCTTGAGATCTGTTGGTCATGAAAAATTTTATTTTTCTCCTTATAAATTACCGCATTCTCATAAGCTTCATTGCGGATCTCCTCCAACTCCTGTAATTGTAACTTCCTTTGGATTCCGCCCTCCTCAATATCCATATTGCATTGCTTAACCGCCCAAAATGCTTTATGCTCGAACTCTACTGGAAGATGACACGGCTTACCGAATACTAACCTATAGGGAGACATCCCTATAGGTGTCTTGTATGCCGTCCGATAGGCCCAGAGTGCATCTTCCAACCGTTGACTCCAATCTTTTCTATCGGGACGCACCATTTTCTCCAGGATGGACTTTATCTCCCGATTTGACACCTCCGCTTGACCATTGGTCTGAGGGTGGTATGACGTTGAGACTCTGTGGAGTACACCATACTTGCGAAATAACGCAGCTATGGTTTTGTTGCAAAAGTGCGTTCCCCTATCACTGACAATAGCTCTTGGCATTCCAAATCGCACAAAAATATTAGATCTGATAAAATCTGCAACCACTTTCGAGTCATTAGTTCGAGTGGCCTTAGCCTCCACCCATTTAGACACATAATCAACTGCCAGCAAAATATACAGAAAACCATATGAAGTAGGAAAAGGTCCCATGAAATCTATACCCCATACATCAAAAATTTCTACAAAAATCATCGGGACTTGGGGCATATGATCTCTACGGGCTATATTACCTACCCTTTGACAGCGATCACATGACTTACAAAACACATAGGCATCCTTAAACAATGAAGGCCAATAAAATCCACTTTCTAAAACTTTATGAGCAGTTCTCTTGGGTCCAAAATGACCTCCACAGGCAAAAGTATGACAAAAAGCTAAAATTGATTGAAATTCCACTTCACTTACACATCTCCGCATCACTTGATCTGCACACCTCTTCCATAGGTACGGGTCATCCCAGATAAAATACTTGGTATCGCTCTTCAATTTATCCCTCTTCGATTTCGGCCAACCTGCAGGAAAATTCCCAGTTACCAAATAATTGACTAAATCAGCATACCAAGGCAACTGAGAATTTAAGGAAAATAAGTGTTCTTCGGGGAATGCATCCTTCAATGGCTCGCTATCCTCTTCAACTAGTATGCGACTCAAATGGTCCGCTACTAAATTTTCTGAGCCTTTTTTATCCCTTATCTCCAAGTCAAATTCCTGTAGGAGTAGTATCCACCGTATGAGCCTCGGTTTTGCATCTTTCTTGGTCATCAGGTACCTCAATGCTGCATGATCAGAAAATACAATTACTTTAGCACCTAACAAGTATGACCTAAATTTTTCCAAAGCAAAAATAACTGCAAGAAGCTCCTTCTCAGTGGTGGAATAATTCAACTGGGCTCCATTCAAGGCTCGGGATGCGTAATAGATGACATGAGCCGCCTTTCCTACTCTTTGCCCCAGTACAGCCCCAACAGCATGATCACTGGCATCGCACATGATCTCAAATGGCAAATTCCAATCGGGGGGTTGGATGATTGGGGGTGAAGTCAACAATTCTTTTAATTTGTTGAAGGCTCCCTCACACTTATCGTCGAATTCGAAGGTCACATCCTTTTGTAGAAGTTGGAACAGCGGGGCCCCAATTTTTGAAAAATCCTTGATGAACCTTCGATAGAAACCTGCATGTCCAAGAAAAGAGCGTACCTCCCGCACACTCGCGGGGTAAGGTAATGCAGAAATAATGTCTATTTTAGCCTTGTCAACTTCTATGCCCTTAGACGATACAATATGACCCAGGACTATCCCGTGCTCAACCATAAAATGACATTTTTCCCAATTAAGCACAAGATTAGTCTCTATACACCTTATCAGAATCAATTTCAGGTTATCTAAACACGTATCAAAGCTATCACCATACACACTGAAATCATCCATGAAAACTTCAATAATTTTCTCAACATACTCAGAAAAAATGCTTACCATACATCTTTGGAACGTCGCAGGTGCATTGCATAACCCAAATGGCATTCGTCTGTAGGCAAAGGTCCCGAACGGGCACGTGAAGGTTGTCTTCTCTTGATCCTCCGGAGCTATTGCTATCTGAAAGTATCCTGAAAATCCATCCAAAAAGCAATAATAAGCTCTACCAGCTAAACGTTCAACCATTTGGTCAATGAAAGGGAGAGGGAAATGGTCCTTTTTGGTGACAGCGTTTAGCCTACGGTAGTCTATACATTGCCTCCATCCAGTGGGCTTACGCACTGGCACAAGTTCACCCGTTTGGTTGGCCTCCACCGTTACTCCTGCCTTCTTTGGGACTACCTGGACCGGACTCACCCAAGGGCTATCAGATATTGCAAAGATGATCCCCACATCTAGCAATTTTAGAATCTCTTTCTTTACAACTTCCATCATGAGGGGATTGAGCCTTCTTTGAGCCTGCCTAACAGGTTTGGCATCGTCTTCTAACCTAATCCGGTGCATACAGATGGTCGGGCTGATCCCCCTAATGTCTGCGATTGTCCAGCCTATCGCCTCTTTATGCTCCCGAAGGACCCGGATCAATTTCTCCTCCTGGATTTTTGACAGTGCCGATGAGATAATCACCGGGAGCGTCTCATTATCACCTAGATATGCATATTTCAGGTGCTCTGGTAGAGGTTTCAACTCCAGTACAGGTGCCTGCACCACAGATGGCAATACCCTCTGGTGAGGATCGGGAGTAAAAATAGGTAAAACTTCATACCTTTTCGTGGTGGTCTGCAACGAGTGTAATGCACCTATTGTGCATTTTAAATCCTCACTCCACTCCACCTGATGAGTTGTCTCCAACTCGAGGTGCTTGGTTAAAGCCACCTCCAGCTCATCCCTGCCATCAGTTTCAAACACTTCCTGCACTACAGGGTCAATAGCACTCACAGAAAAAACTGAGCTAAAGTTGGAGTTCGAGGGGTACTTCATAGTATCAAAAATATTAAAATGCACAATTTCCCCATCAAACTCCATGGACAGAATACCCTTATTAACATCAATTTTCGTCTGTGCTGTGCTCATAAAAGGTCTACCCAATAACAGAGGTGAGGGATCAGGGGAGTAATCATCATCCATATCAAGCACATAAAAATCAGCTGGAAACACCAAATCATTAACTTTTACCAACACATCTTCAACCAACCCATCAGGATATGCATTAGTTCGGTCAGCTAATTGAATGATTATTCCAGTTTCTTTTAATGGCCCTAATTTTAGAGAAGCATAGATAGACTTAGACATGACATTTATTGATGCTCCCAGATCCAACATGGCCCTTCTGATCACAGTATTACCTATCTTACAAGGAATAGTAAACATACCTGGGTCCCCGCACTTTGGTGGGAGCTTTCTCTGCAGGACCGCTGACACATTCTCCCCAACAATGACCCGTTCATCTCCCCTCAATCGCCTTCGGTTGACACACAAGTCCCTTAGGAACTTGGCATATTTTGGTACTTGTTTGATGGCGTCTAAGAGGGGGATATTTATCTCAACCTTGCGAAAAACCTCCAAAATCTCCTTTTCCTTATCCTGCTTCTTTGATTTTTCCAACCTGCTAGGAAAAGGAGGCGGGTTAGTTTTAACTGTAATTATAGGGTCAGGAAGTACCTTTGGATCTGCACCATTGCTGTCCTCCCTTTCGAGCTCATTTTCGATCTTCTCTTCATCCTTGTCCTTAGGAATCACAGGTTCAGGCCCCTGAATTTCTTTCCCACTCCTTAGGGTCATTGCGCTCACGTTCTTCGGATTCAACTCCGGTTGAGATGGCAGCTTCCCTTGGTTCTGGGACTCCCAACGGTTCATTCTGGTGGCCAGTTGACCTATCTGATTCCTTATGTCCTGCATCTCGGAGTCCGTCTTCTGCTGATTTTGCATAATAGCTGCCTCCGTCCTTTGCTGATTCTGTGCCATGGTTGTCATCATTTGTTTCAGCATCTCATCCGTAGATGAACCAGATTGAGGGGGCGGAGGTGGTCGGGGTTGGTATTGCTGCTGGTACCCTGGTGGCTTATTCGGCACAAAGTTAGACTGCCTGTTCGGCGTGAAGTTGGATTGCCTATTCCCACCATAACTGAGGTTGGGATGATCTCTCCACCCGGGGTTGTAGGTGCTTGAGTAAGGGTCGTACTGCTTCCTTGCCGCGGGCGCGTGGTCAGCCATGTTCACCTGTTCCTCAGTTTCTTCCTGAATCATTGGGCACATGTCTGCAGAGTGACCTATACCAGTGCAAATCCCGCATACCCTGGCTTGTGATGCATTTCTCACAGCCTGTTGCCTAACGAACGCAGTCAACTCATTTAGCTGCTGCTGCACAGAGGGTGTCTCTATCTCATTCACCCTACGTATTGGGACATCCTCTCTCGTACTGAATTGCTGTGAATTCTCTGCCATCCCCTCTATTAACTCCCGTGCTTCCTGAGGGGTTTTGTTCACCAGTGCCCCTCCACTTGCAGCATCAATGATGCTCCTGTCTCTAAAAATGAGCCCCTCATAGAAATATTGTATGATCAACTGCTCACTTATTTGGTGATGGGGGCACCTGCGCAACAAGCTCTTATACCGTTCCCAATACTCGTAAAGTGACTCCCCGGGATGCTGCTTGATCCCACAAATTTCTTTCCTTAGACTCGCAGCCCTGGACGCAGGAAAATATTTATCCAGAAATTTTTTCTTCAATTGGCCCCACGTGGTGATGCTACCTGGTGACAGGTAGTACAACCAGTCCTTCGCAGAATCTTTCAAGGAGAAGGGGAATGCCCTCATTTTTATCTGCTCTTCTGTGATTCCCGGGGGTTTCATACTGTTGCAAACGACATCAAACTCCTGTAGATGCTTATACGGCTCTTCACCTGGTAAACCATGAAAAGAGGGTAAAAGCTGAATCAGACCAGATTTTAGTTCAAATGGAATGTTGTCATTTAAAGCGGGGAAAGTAATGCACAAAGGTTGCTGAGTTAAATCAGGAGCAGCCAACTCCCTTAATGTTTGTGCATTAGCCATGGTGAACTCCTCCTGGTCAGAGTCACTCGAAGTGTTACCAAACGAATCTGTTGGTTCAACTTCTGACTCGGGTCTTTGAGATGTAGCACTAGAGTGCTCTTCTCTGAGCTGTCTGGTTTCCTTTCTCGTTCTACGCGCGGTCTTCTCTACCTCAGGATCAAAAACCAAATCACCTGTGCGACAAGATCGAGGCATACACTAGAAAAAAAACCAGAAAATTAGGACAAAATTGAATTTTAAAAAAAAACAAATAATAACGCCAGTCCCCGGCAACGGCGCCAAAAATTGACAGGTCGTCAGCCTGTGCAATAATAGTAATAAATATAGAACCTAACTACCACTAAAAGCAGTCAATAATTAATCCTAGGTACTGGAGCAGGGACTCTAGGTGTGCAATGGGTTACTTGATTCACCCTGTTCCCGAAGAGTTTGCTTAATCCGATATACCAGTATTAATTAATTGACAAAAATCACTGAATAGTAGACAGTGGCAAGTAGGGTCGTCTCCTCAGGGACTGGAGATATTTGTCTCTTTTTAAAGTCCAATTGATAAGGGGGGGGGGGATTTTACCGGAATGAAACTAAAAATAATTAGACAATTTAATTAAAAATGAATAAATCACTAGCACAAATATAGCAGGAATTTAATCAGGAATAAATAAATTCTAGCCAAGGATGCAACTACTCAGGCACAGTCCATTTATCCGATCATTGATGCAGGAAAGGTTCACTTAATTTATTAATAGGCTAGTTATAGTCTGATGACCAATTTTTCCTTAAATTATTGATAACCAAGGTACGACCGTTGATTACCCCTAATCAGCAAATACTCCTAGGTACGACCATAGGAATTAATTTTCCAATTGCATTAATATTAGAAAAACCTAGCCCTAACCAATAACACGCTACGAGGGTTATTTAAATTAGATTGCACGTTCCCCTAATGTGTAAACACACCAGTTGCCACTAATATTAATCAATCAAACAATTACGGATTTAATTGACTAAATTGGCACGAGATTAATAAATCACATTGAACATCGGGCCCTTGACATCCAATTAATAAAATAATCCCATGAAAATATAAGCAGGCAATGTGCAAATATGAATAAATTAAGGAACGCGTGAAAACTAATTAGATCTCACAGATTTTCGGGACTGCGCCGTCGAGTTGACCCTTGACTAGATGGAAGACTTAGCCACGCCGCATAATTAAATCATCACACGAGTTAATAAATTGCGAAGGCATTGTTTTGTACTAAAAAGTAAGGAATGAAGGATGTTTTCCCCGTTGAGGAATATTGTCAAACACCTGGCGTGTGTCAGAGGCCAGTCCTAGGAAAAGAAAGGAAAACTAAAAACTGAACTAAAGCAAAAGAACTAAAAGCTGGCCGTCCGTCTTCTGTACGTTAGCTATCTATTTAAAGCCAAAGGAAAGAGATCCAGTGGTCCCCACCAATTGGCCAAAAGCTGCCCCATTTCTTCTTAGTTCCCTTAGGCTTTGTACGTTGCTTTTTTTTGTTTCCTTTTAGAACCAAAGGACCAAAGCCCTTTTCCTTTCCTCCGTGGTTCCCACTGAAGTCAAAGGGCCAAGCCTTCAAGTTCTCTAAGTCTCCGGTTGTAAACCTCTTGGTCAACAAGAATAAAGGGATGGGAGTCCAGTTCTTTTCAGCACTGTGGCCCTGGCCTGTGACTCGCTTGAAGACTCAATTTTCTCCAGACAATCCCTCATGTTTGGTAGTTTTCTGTTCTATCCCTGAAATAAAGGCCACAAACCAAATATAAGTAGATATGTGCAATTAACACAATATTTATCAGGGATGAAAGGGGAAATTAATAATAAAATTACTAACAAATTATACCCTATCAGTTACAGTAACATTCTGAAAGAAATATTCGTCTCAAGAAATTTCATAATATATCACACATGTCTCGTTTAATCCAAAATAATTATTTTAGCTTAAGTTTCCAAGTCCAAACATTATCCACGATATTCATAATAAGTTTAATTTAAGTGCAACTAAATAGTATTTATATACACACACATATCTATTCGAATAATATGTTTGAGAACACGTTAGGTTCTGTTGAATTATTTATTATTATACATAGCAAAGTTAGGGTCTATTGAACTTAGGAGTCCTTCCTCCTTCAAGTTGTGTATTATACACTAAATGGTTGTAAAAGAATTTTGAATTTGAAATGAAATATGGTATTTCAAAAAATTTGAAATCAATTGATTAGATCTTATAAATTAAAATAAAATCAAATTTTAGAGGAAAAAAAGAAGAAGAAATTGAGACTCGATTTGAATTAACTGTTTTTTAGGCTATTTTAAAAATATTTTAGGCCTCGTTTGTCAATTGAGTTTTTTGGGTATTTGTTTGAAATTTTATTTCAAATTACCGTAGAAGTTGTAGGAAAATTTTTGAAGTGTGTAAATTTTTGAGTATTTTGAAATATATAGTTTAAAATTTTTGAGATTACTATAGTTAAAGTTGTTAAAAAACTTGTAGAAAACAAATTTAGCCAAAAACTTGTTTGCTAAACAGGTCCTTATTGTAGTAATGTAGGTGAAAAACTTTTACTGTAGATGAAGTTATTTTTTAACTGTTTTTTAGGTTATTTTTGTTTATGTATTATTATAGTGTTATATATGAAAATTTTATTTTAAAAAAATAACCAATACAAACGGAGTCTCAGAGTTTGGAAGTCCAAAAAGGCTTTACGCTCAAAAATTTAACGAGGATGTACCTTGATTGGGCCATGTGAATCGGATTGACGTGACTAAGGCACCTTTGTCAGGCTCAGCGTTTGCCGATTGGACGACCCCCCGTTCTCTCAAATATCAACTGTGGAATTGACAGTCTTTCCACTTCGGCCTCGACCTTTTAGGAGTTTGATACTTTTCACGTGTCAATTTCACCACAGTCGTCTGATCTGTGAAGTTTAGTTGAGAGTCCAAGGTTAGTCAGTTCATCCTACTACATGACGATTCACGCCCGAAAGAGAGCTGGCAGTAGCCCACTATAACGAATTGGGTTTGCTAATGGACAGGTTCCCTTGAACCATCCATGCGTCAATCAGACGTATAACCCACTTAATTGAGCTGGGAATTAGGACAAATCCAGCCCCGCGTCCAAGGTCCCGTGTACAAGTACCGAGTATTGACCTTAATTAAAGACATTTGATTCAAAAAGTGAAGAAAAAATAAAGAGAAAAGGCGAGAAGAAAGAAACAGAGTCAAATTTATAGTCCTCTGATAATGGATAAAATTTGTGATTTGACTATTTGACACACTACCTTCTCATTATTTAAAAGTACCCATACTATCCTCTCATGCTTTGGACTATAGTGAAATTTTGCTTTTTGACCTGCTGTGAACCGATAGTCTGTATATTATTAATTTTTTCTTTTTTATTTTATTTTCCTTTCCTTTCCTTTTTTTCTTTTTCTTTTCTATTCTTCCTCTCCTTCTTCCTCCATTTCACAGTCTCCACAACTCATAATATCAAAGCAAGGGGTCTTGGCATCTGCTCATTTTTTTATTCTTTTTCTTTTTTTTTTCATTTTCACATTTTCTTTATTTTTCTGCCTCTCTCCTGCTCCTCTTCCCCTTCCACCAGAACTTTACACCATCATCCCCCTCTCCACCCGAACTCTGCACCATCCCCTCCACCACTTCACACCGTCATCCTTTCCACCCAAAGTCTAAAATCCTGCAAATTTGGAGTACCATAATATGAGAGGTAGTGGGTCGGTTTTGTACTTTTGTGTATTGCTACAGACCTAGTCTCCCACAGGAAAAATGGGCACCACAGGATCAGCCATTAAAGACCCAAAAATTGGGTAGAAGAATTCTACAGGTAGGTCTTGTTTTTGTTGTATATTTCAAAAGATTTGTTACTACACGTGTTATTTTAAAACCCATGGTCATGCTTTGACAATTTCAAAGCCTATCAGATTGTTTCTATCAGATAGGAAAAGTTGTTGGCAGGCACATGGGTTTAAACGGAAACGTGGAGCATTATGTTATCCCACAACTTTCGATCAAACAAACAAACCGAAGGCTCTGACATTTAAAGCTTGTTCCTTGAAGTTTGTTTGACGATTTCCAAAGGCTTTGAAATTGCACGTGTCCTGATTTTCTAAACAAACAAAGAGATTCTTTACTAACGTTTAAAACCATTACAGAGGCTATAAATAGAGGCCTTGGGCAGATTCATTCGCACGGCACACACATTGTAATTCTCAACTTCTACTCTCTGCTCTCTCTACTCCCTCTCTCGCTAATTGCTGGACTAAAAATTAGCTGGTTCAAATTCCCTCTTGATAGAAGAGGAAGGCTTGTTGAATCCGGGGGAAACATTTCAATACCCCTGAAATAGTTTCTTAGGACAGTGCTTTCAAGCACGACTCAAGTGTTTAAGTGTTAGCATTGTTCAGGCCGCCTTTTCCAACAATCTAAGAAACTATGGCATCTGACAATGTTAGCACCCCGCAGCCTTCATCAGCAACTGTTGCAGTGGCACTACCATTCGCCAAGCCCTTTCCAGATGTATCCAAAATTGAAATTTTCGCCAATGAAAATTTTAAAAGATGGCAAGAACGTGTGCACTCTCTACTTGACATTCATGGAGTAGCTTATGCGCTCACTGAATCTCAACCTTCCGCAACTGCGGATGCCAAGACTCAAGAAGCATGGCAATATGCCAATAAGGTATGTCGACACACTATCCTTCAAACACTCTCTAATGAATTATTTGACGTCTATTGTAGCAGCAAA
Source organism: Coffea arabica (assembly GCF_036785885.1). Classification (NCBI taxonomy): domain Eukaryota; kingdom Viridiplantae; phylum Streptophyta; class Magnoliopsida; order Gentianales; family Rubiaceae; genus Coffea; species Coffea arabica. The sequence goes on from NC_092318.1 coordinate 53,362,834, forward strand.
GAAGCCAAGGCAGTTTGGGAAGGCTTGGTAACAAAGTTTACTGCCGAAGATGCAACCAAGCAAAAATTCGTCGTAGGAAAATATAACCAATGGCAAATGACTGATGACAAGGAGATGAAAATCCAAATCACTGAATATCAAATGCTGCTAGAGGACTTGAAAAATGAAGACATCAATCTTCCTGAAAAATTCGCTGCTGGCATGCTGATTGAAAAGCTACCTGAGTCATGGGCCGACTATAAAAACAACTTGAAACACAAGGAGAAAAACTATACCATGGATGAGCTCGTGAAACACATCCTCATTGAGGATTCAAGCAAAAGGGAGTTGAGAGCTACCAAGGCAAAGGAGATGGCCTACAAAGCCAATTTGGTGCAAAGCAATAATAAAAGGTACGCCAATAAATCCCAGAACTACAAGCCCAAAAATTTTAATGTCAAGCCTAACAATCCCAACTTTAAGAAGAAGAAAGGCAATTGCTTTTATTGTGGAAAATCAGGACATTATGCAGTCCAATGCAGACATAATAAAGGTGACAGAGCAAATGGTAACCCTCCTAAGGTGCACTTAACCGAAGGAGATGATATAATTGCTGCTGTCATCTCTCAAGTGAACATTGCAGCCAATGTCAAAGAGTGGGTGATAGACTCTGGGGCTACTCGGCACATATGTGCGAATCGAGAAGCATTTTCCTCCTATACTCCTATAGGGGATGATGAAGAAGTGGTCTACCTTGGTGACTCACGAACGGCTAATGTTCTGGGTAAGGGCAAAGTATTCTTGAAACTCACTTCAGGAAAAACTTTGGCTCTCAATGATTTGCTGCATGTGCCCAACATTCGGGCAAATCTGGTTTCCGTAGCATTGCTAGGAAAAGTTGGAGTGAAAGTGTCATTTGAATCTGGAAAGATTATAATGACCAAAAATAATGTATTTTTGGGCAAGGGCTATTGTAATCAGGGACTTTTTGTACTTAATATTTCCAATGTGATCAATGAAAATGCATCTTCTTCTGCTTATATTGTTGATTCCATTTCTTTATGGCATGCTAGATTAGGACATGTTAATATTGGTTATATAAAGAAAATGCAATCATGTGGCCTAATTTCTGGTATTAATGATAATATGGACAAATGTGAAATATGTGCAGAAGCTAAAATAACAAAAAAAAGTTGTATAACTGTCCATAGAGAAACTGAATTATTAAATTTAATTCATACTGATTTAGGTGATTTAAAACAAACAATGACTAGAGGTGGGAAAATGTATTATGTCACCTTTATAGATGACTATTCTAGATATACCAAAGTTTATTTACTTAGAAATAAAGATGATACTTATAATGCCTTTTTATCCTATAAGTCTGAAGTAGAAAATCAACTTAATAAAAGGATAAAAAGAATTAGATCAGATAGGGGTGGAGAATACTTAACTTTAGATAACCTTTGTGAACAGGAAGGTATAATACATGAAATAACTCCACCTTATTCACCAGAATCTAATGGAGTAGCTGAAAGGAAAAATAGAACGTTAAAAGAAATGATGAACTCTATGTTAATTAGTTCTCATGCTCCAGATAATTTATGGGGAGAAGCTATATTATCTGCATGTCACTTACAAAATAGAATCCCACATAAAAAGACTGGCAAAACACCTTATGAGTTATGGAAAAATTATAAACCAAATTTGAAATATTTAAAAGTTTGGGGGTGTCTTGCTAAAGTCTTGTTGCCTGAACCTAAGAAAAGGAAAATAGGTTCTAAAACTTCTGATTGTATGTTTATTGGATATGCTGAACATAGTGCTGCATATAGATTTCTTGTGTTAAGAAGTGATATACTTGATTGTAATACAATTACTGAGACAAAGAATGCTGAATTTTTTGAACATATTTTTCCACTGTCTAGTAAAATTTCTCATGCACCTGTTGAAATAAATAAGGAAATTATTCCAATTGAGGAATTAAGAAGGAGCAAAAGGCCAAGAAAAGAATTTTCATTTGGAAATGAATTCCAAACCTTTCTTGTTGATAATGATCCTTTAACATACTCCGATGCTATTTCTTCTCCTGAGTGTAAATTTTGGAAAGAAGCAATTAAATCTGAAATTGATTCTATCTTGTCAAATAAAACTTGGATTTTGGTAGACTTACCTCCTGGTGCAAAACCTATTGGTTGCAAATGGATTTTTAAAAGAAAATATAACTCTGATGGCTCTATAGAAAAGTACAAAGCTCGTTTAGTAGCAAAAGGATTTTCTCAAAAACAAAATATTGATTATTTTGATACATTTGCACCAGTAACTAGAATTGCGTCTATTCGAGTTTTATTTGCTTTAGCTTCTATCCATAAACTTGTTATTCATCAAATGGATGTCAAAACAGCCTTTTTAAATGGTGATTTAGAAGAAGAAATTTATATGTTTCAACCTGAGGGATGTATTGTATCTGGACAAGAAAATAAGGTTTGTAAACTAATTAAATCTCTTTATGGCCTAAAACAAGCTCCTAAACAGTGGCATGAGAAATTTGATCAAGTATTGATGAAAGATGAATTTTCGTCTGTAGAAGTGGATAAATGTGTATATGTCAAAATTATAAATGATCAATATGTGATAATCAGTTTATATGTGGATGACATGCTCATATTTGGTACTAGTCTAGATATTGTAAATAGTACTAAATATTTTTTGTCTTCTAATTTTGATATGAAAGATTTGGGTGAAGCCAAAATAATATTGGGTGTTAAAATCATAAGGAAATGTGATGGTATAATGTTGTCACAAGAACATTATACAGAGAGACTTCTTAGGAAGTTTGAAAATTATGATGTGATACCTGTGAGTACTCCTTATGATGCTAACACTCAATTAAAGAAAAATAATGGTGACCCAATTGCTCAGTCTAAATATGCTCAGATTATTGGGAGTCTGATGCATCTGATGAATTTTACTAGACCTGATATAGCTTATGCTGTATGTCGACTGAGTAGATATACTCATAATCCCAACCGTGAGCATTGGTTTGCATTAGTCAGACTAATGAAATATTTGAGAGGTACCATGAATTTTGGTATCCTGTATAGTGGATTTCCCACTGTATTAGAAGGTTACAGTGATGCTAACTGGATCTCTGATTCAAATGATACGAAATCCACTAGTGGCTATGTGTTCACCCTTGGTGGTGGTTCAATAGCATGGAAATCTGCTAGACAGACAATCATTGCTAGATCAACAATGGAGTCAGAGTTTGTAGCTCTGGAACTGACAGGGACTGAGGCCGAGTGGTTGAGAAATTTCTTAGCTAATATTCCTTCAACTAAGGATTTGTTGCCTCCTATGTCCATACATTGTGACTGTCAAGCAGCGATTGCCATAGCTAAAAATAAATCGTATAATTGTAAAAGTCGGCACATGAAATTGAGACATGATGTCGTAAAGCAGCTGCTTAGAGATGAAATTATTTCCATTGATTTTGTGAAATCAGAGTTGAATTTGGCCGATCCTCTGACTAAACCTGTAGGAAGAAAATTAATTCTTCAAACTACAAGGGAGATGGGACTTAGGCCAACAGTTGTCAATAGAGATGGTAACCCAACCTATGTGACTGGTGATCCCATGAAATAGGTTCATATGGGTAATAACAAGTCGATATTGACTGTAAAAGCACTTGAAATTTAAGTCCCTTCAAAATTAAGTGCTTTGACTGCCAGTAATTATGAGGCTGAGTTTAATACTCTTAATGAGTTTATATCCCTTTAGGGAGGTGTATTTAGGGCAGTATACACTTGATAAATTCACCTATATGTGAGTGGAGTGGGGCCGCTCCTATAAGATTTTTTGGCCGAATCTTTAGAGCTCTCATGAACAACCAGGCAGGCGCACGGCCTAAAAAGCGCGACATCGCATTGAACAGCAAATTATGGGTTACAATGTGATTGATAGAATCTCTGTCATACAATAAGAGTTATTGGTTCATAGAAATTCATATTTCACCAATAATTCTGTAAGACATGTTTTATCAATCTAAATTTGGTTCATAGTCCAAAAGACACCAAATTAATTACATTGAATCCAAACAAGTCCAGCATATTTTCTTTTCATTATTCTATATAAAAATCTTTTGAAATAGGTGGGAGATTGTTGTATATTTCAAAAGATTTGTTACTACACGTGTTATTTTAAAACCCATGGTCATGCTTTGACAATTTCAAAGCCTATCAGATTGTTTCTATCAGATAGGAAAAGTTGTTGGCAGGCACATGGGTTTAAACAGAAACGTGGAGCATTATGTTATCCCACAACTTTTGATCAAACAAACAAATCGAAGGCTCTGACATTTAAAGCTTGTTCCTTGAAGTTTGTTTGACGATTTCCAAAGGCTTTGAAATTGCACGTGTCCTGATTTTCTAAACAAACAAAGAGATTCTTTACTAACGTTTAAAACCATTACAGAGGCTATAAATAGAGGCCTTGGGCAGATTCATTCGCACGGCACACACATTGTAATTCTCAACTTCTACTCTCTGCTCTCTCTACTCCCTCTCTCGCTAATTGCTGGACTAAAAATTAGCTGGTTCAAATTCCCTCTTGATAGAAGAGGAAGGCTTGTTTAATCCGGGGGAAACATTTCAATACCCCTGAAATAGTTTCTTAGGACAGTGCTTTCAAGCACGACTCAAGTGTTTAAGTGTTAGTATTGTTCAGGCCGCTTATCACAACAGTTTTTGCTATGATTTCAGGGAGAAAAAAGAAGAGGATTTGTAGTTGGAGATTTTCCATTTCTGAAACTTGCCATTTGCCCAGAAGCTCTTGGATAAGAAGACTAACTTTCTGTTCTACTCTTTCATGTTCAGGTAGGTGATGCGTAGAGAATGGATAATAGAATTGTGAAAGCAAAAAGACCTACTTTCCTCAAAGGAAGCCACTTAATTGATTTAGTTTAGACTCTAATCAAGACCAGGCGAAAGATGAAAAGCATAGTTGAAAAAAACTGCTAATTTTTTTACTCTTAAAAGAAGAATTTCGTTACTTCCTGGCTTGTTTCGCATAGGCTACACAAGCTAGGTTTGATTCTTGTCATATTTCTTGTGGATCATCCGGTGGTTACCGGATTATGAGACGAAGAACGAAAAACGAAAAGGGATGCCATTTTCACTCATCTGTTTTGTCTATCTTTTCAAGAATTTTATGATGGAAGCTTATGAAATTCATGAAATTTTTTCTTGGATATTTGGGTGAATTTGGATTTTGGGGCTATTGTTTTGGAAGAATCATTGAAGACAAAGCCGCGGGCGGTGGTGGCGACGGGCGTCAGTAGAGAGAGATGGCAGAGGAAAACAGTGAGAGGATATGAATAATTTTTTAAAAATTTTAAAAATGCATTACTAATTATAAAATTTGTAAAAATACCCATGATAGTTAAGTCAAAATACCAAAATTAAAAGAAAAAATGGCAATAAAATAAAAAAATATTAAAATAATAATAATACGTCACTTGCCGGTAGCATATAGGATACCGGTCAAATTTCACTTTAGTCTAAAGTATGAGAAGACTATGTAGGTGTTTTTAAATAACGAGGGAGTATTATGTCCAAATGCCAAATCACAAGGGAGTTTTGTGTATTTTACCCTTTGATAATTTTGCCTTTTTCGGACAGAACACATTTTCATTTACAAGAAAGATAGGATAGGATACGTTGTTAGTTATACTTTGACTCATTTTGCTGTTAAACTTGTTAATGATATTTTATGTAGCCGGAATATCTAAAATTTGATCGATGACAAGTTCTGTTCGAAAATTAGCACAGGAAATAGTGGCGCCATACAAGTTCCAACCTAAGTATTGCTATAACACGGATTCCTGTGCATAATTGGATAACATTAATAAGATATTAAGTATCATTTACCTCAAATTAAATTAATAAAGAGTTTGAAATTTGAACTGGAGTATGATATTCTTTTTTTTTCTTTTCTCAATTAATTAAACAATTATCCTACTCTCCCCATTTCCCCATTAAATTAGCCGAAGGATAAGAGTAAGACCCCCGGATAAAATAAAAGACACAAGCCGGTGTCAGAAAACCTCCCTGAAGTCACACCCGTCATCCGATCTGTCAACTTCTCACTGGCCCTTCACTCTAGATCCATACCACGTGCTATCATTAGATTTTCCGCCAGGGATACTTTTGTCATTTTACACCCTATATAAGATCGGTACAGAGAGAGAAACGGCAGAAAACAGAGAGAGCGACGCCGGGAGGGAAAAAGGAGAGGCCTTTAATTTCTGTTTGCTGAAGAGGAGGGAGTTAGCGAGTGAGCCAACGAGTTGAGAGTGAGAGTGAGAGTGAGAGTAATTCGGTGAGTGAGTCGAGTTTATAGTATAACTGACTTGGAAATGAGTAGTGAACGCGGCGGTGGAAGAATGGTAGTGTCGGACCGGGATATAGCGGAGGCGTTAGACGCACTCCTCCGTGAATCGAACCCTAACAACTTTCCTTTCAATTCCATAAACGGCATCGTTCAGCACCTTGAGTCCAAATTAGGGCTAAACCTCTCCCACAAAATCGACTTCATTCGTTCCCAGATCCAACTCTACTTCCAGCCACCTCCCCAGCATCACAAGGACCATTTTACCCTCCACCAAAACCCCAATTTTCACCCCCACCACCACCACCATCCCGTTTCCGCCCCCCATACCCAGTTCCATTCCCCCAATTTCGGCTTCCCGCATCCTCAGGACTACGGGTTTCGGCCTCCGCCGCCGCTGCAGCAGCAACAGCAACAAACGCGGCCCCAACTTCCGCCGCCACTTGCTGCCGCTGTTACTTCTCCGACTCCAGCCCCTGTCGCTGCTCCCGAAGCACCCAAGGAAAGGTGCGTCTTTTTGAATTTTTGTTGCTTTTTTTTTTTTGCCATCATTGTCTGGGGATTGTTAGGTTGGTGAGCGACTGGAGGAATTGAAAATACAAAAAATTAGAAAATTTTAATATCTTGTGAGCTCACCGGTTTCATCCATTTGCTCACCAACCGAGCAGGAAGTCAAGTAAGTTTGCTTTTCTAAATTAATGAGATTACTGGAAAATGTGCATTCACTTATCACGAGAGTATTATTTATTTATTTATTTTGAAAGTAAGAAATTTGAGGTCCAGTCTTGTGAAATTCTCTTTAAATTGCGCCCTAAAAAGAGCTAAGAAGAAAGAGGGTTGGTTGTTTCTGTATCATGTGATTAAACTCTTGAACATAAGATGTAAATTGTGAATGGAAGTTGAGTATAACCATTGCGTGTTGTTTGGAGACAAAGAATTTCATGCTTTTTGATATTTAGTTTACGTTTACTTGTTTAATTCAGTTTATACAGATTCTAATAGGTTAATAATCAGCGTTCACCTATGCCTGAGGGAGAGGGGTTCTTTGGGGGTTAAGGTTCTAATTCTGACGCATGAAGGGAGAAGTTCGGGGGTAATAATTCTGTTCTCACCATCACCTCCCTTTCTTTCCCGGATTTCTGATTGACCCATGAGATCAAGATTTAGTGACTGAAATCTTAAATTGTGATTCCTAATTAGGATGTGCTGATCGAGTCCCCAGTTATAGTAGGTATAGAAATCATTTTGTAACTGGCGAAAGTCGTTCATCATTATTAGTATTCTCCTTAAGGAAGAGCAACCCTTGGTCTTGTTGTCTGCCTCGTTAAATACAATTACCATATTTTGGGGGGAAAAAAACTACCTCTATTTAATTGATAATTAAGCAAATGACTTCTATTAAATAATAATTTCATACATTTCGACTTGAACAGCTACACTTACTTTAAATGAAACATTTATAAATCAACTTTTACCTTTTTGAGTTTGGATACATGTAATCTTTTAATGAACTAAACATGATTTAAGTAACTTAAATCCATTTAGTGGAGAAGAAAACTAATCTAAGAGTTGCACCCATGAGATAACTAGTTGTTAATTGTTATGTAGATCATCTCTCTCTCTCTCTCTCTCTCTAGTCTCCAGCACATCTTGTATCCGCCATGTTGCACTAGCACCAAAATCTAAAGATTTTGATAAAAACATTGAGCTTAGACTGAAGTCTAATATCTCTTCTTCCTTTTAATTTTCCCTTTGTTTTTTTTTCTTTTTTGTTCCATATAAGTTTAGAATGAAGTTTAATGTTATTTTCCTCCTTCGTTATTAATGGTCCTTGTTATTTTCCCCATAAGAGGAGATTTGATACGTTACCTTTTCTTCTTGGCTGCAATCGCAGTGCAGTATATGTGTCTTGTTCCAGGGAGTTGATTTGTAATTCAATTCTACCGTGTAGCTTGATAAAATTCATTTGCACTTATTTGTAGTGCTTCAAGTGGGAAAAAAAGGAGAGGTGGTCCAGGTGGACTAAATAAACTCTGTGGTGTTTCTCCTGAACTTCAGGCAGTTGTGGGTCAGGCAACAATGCCCAGGACTGAGGTTTGGACTGTAGATAACTAGATCTTTTACCCTTCTTTCGTTTTGTTTTTGTTTTCTTCTCTCTCTTTTGCCTTACCTGTATAACAGCTATTTATGTGTGGTCCTAAAACTTCTCCACTTTGTTCAGATTGTGAAGCAACTTTGGGCGTACATAAGGAAAAATAACCTCCAAGATCCTAACAACAAAAGGAAGATAATTTGCAACGATGAGCTGCGTGTGGTATTTGAGACAGACTGTACTGATATGTTCAAGATGAACAAGTTGCTAGCTAAGCATATAATCCCTCTTGAACCTACAAGTATGTATTTTTTAAGTTGGATGAATTTTACTCTTCAGACTCTTGTTGATTTGGTTTTCACTTGTATGCTTTTTTCAGAACAAACAGCTCAAAACGCTAAGAAAGCAAAAATAGAGGTGGAATCTGGAAGTGAAAGTGCTAATACAGTTCCAGTTGTGGTAATATCTGAAGCGCTTGCGAATTTCTTTGGTACTGATGAAAGAGAGATGTCCCAGGCTGAGGTACTACGGCAGGTGTGGGAATACATTAAGGTCAATCAGCTCGAGGTGAGTGCTTAAGTGGTCTCCTTTATTGCTCATTTTTAGTAGTTAGGAACTGGAAGATATTATATTAGCAACTTAACACAGATTTGGCAAGTCCCATTTTTTAGCAGAATACGACTGAAATTTAGGACATGAATCATACAATTGATTTGTGAATATGAGAAAGTAATAGCAATTTATATAATACACGACTTAAATTAATATTTGATGAAGTGTGGAAAAAAATTTTCTTGCAGTTGCTGGATGATCTTAATACAATATACATCTTTTGGAATTATTACATCTTGCTTTTTACATCAGTATAAAAGCTCCATCTAATTCCAAGTTAGTTGATGAGTGATTTCATCTAGTTAACATGTTTGAGATTTTAATGGTACATATCCTTTCCTATATATCTAGGATCCCTTGAATTCGATGGCAATCATGTGTGATGCAAAACTCCAAGAGCTTTTTGGATGTCAGAGTATTTCTGCACTGGGCATACCAGAGATGCTAGCAAGACTCCATCTACTTAAGAAATCATGATTGCTAATCAGGTTGACTGGTGAGTGCTGAACTAAAACGTAGATGATTTTATTCTGAAAGGGTAACTTGGAGTGCCATTATAGTTATTAGGTTTTGAATTACCAAGATAAAGGTAAGATAAAGGAAATTTATCTAGTGTCTCACTTTCCATCACTGTCTGCACTTGGGATCAGTTAATCTGTAGAACATCTAGGCCAGGCAAGACTTGTTTGTCAAGAAATATATTAGGTTCAGTTCCTTTTTTATTAAGAATCTTTTTAAGTTTGTTTCAGTCATGTAGTAATGTTGAGCAATTTCATATCAAGGTTTTTTTTGTCCCTTTCATTTCTACTTAGAACAAGATTTAAACCCAATAAGTTCAAATTGCGGATAATATACTTGATGATCAACCATGATAACTGATAAAATCTAATATTTCTGCAGGTAAATGGTGTTCTGCTAACTCGTTACGTTCTGACATTGGCTAATGTTACTTACCACAAGAATTTGGGTGCTTTCCAACTTCACTTGCATAGTTTTGGTGTGGGTTAGGGAAGGTAAGTTATGATGAACAGAACGAATGTGTATTTTGGGCTAATTGCAAGTTTTGTGTCATAGCCTGTGATTGTTCTAGGTTTTTAATCTATGTTTTCTTCAGGCATCTTTTCTAATGGTAGTTTCTGACACTTGTAAAGATGCAGAAGGTAGGAAGACAGGAGAAATGTAAAAGATGATTCCATGTATTTTCTGAATGAAATATGTAATTCTGAATTTCTGCTGTTTACGAATTGACCAAGGCCGTGATCTGAGAGTAATTAAATTCCTGTCCTATTATACACCAGAAGTTTCCAGTACTTTTCTAGGGTAGCAAAAAAAAAGTTCGTGCCTGTTGCCCTCTGTTTTCAAGAGAGAGGAATAGAATACAGTACCAGATCCAGACGAATGCAATTTGCAAGATCAACGTGGGACATAATTGGACACTTCCAGTTGCATGAACAATCGAGCACGCATGCCAACAAGTAGATAGTGTTTGTTTGAAGAGGATGTGGAATCTAGTTTTTTTTTTTTACTTTAAAAGTAAATGGGAATCTCCTTTTCTGGGAAGGTTCCAATATGAAGTCCAGATCGCACAAGATGAATCAAACAGCATCACATGGTGATCACCATACGGAGAACTGAAATTTAATAAGCGAAGACAAATGTTCCAAGTCAGCAGCACGATGGGTTCCCTTTATCTCTTTTACTAGTATTTAAGCAGGGGCAAGAACATGGTAGAGTCCTGGCGGTACTGCCCTATCTATCCGTGGAGAAGACGGGTAATGGCAAATATGGAGCATGTGGCCAAGTGCCTGCTGGTAATGGCAGTGATATTCCTCGCTGCAGTCGGTGGTGGTGGTGGTGGTGGCCACGCTGAAGCGACACCTACCCATATTTGCAATGTCACGATAGCTGAACTTGCAGAATGCCTCCCGGCAATTACCGGCAAATCACCCCCGGAGCCCAGCGATGATTGTTGCAAGGCCTTGCGCAAGTCTGATTTGCACTGTCTTTGCAAGCACAAATCACAGCTAAGCAATCCCTCAAAGGCGATGGAGTTGCCTGGCAAATGTGGCCTTGAGCTACCACACGAATGCCAGGTCCGAGTCTAATAAGTTGACCATGCTATCGGCCAAAACTCATACGTGCCTCATGCCCGTAATCATTGCTCCGTTGAATAACTCCTCCTAGAGTAGTAGACTGAACGGAACGAATCTTTTGTCTATCTTCTTAGTTCTGTTTGGAAGTTTAGCATCTTTAATTGATTGTTCTGAATCAGTGCCACGTCTATTGCTCTGTCGCTTTTGTTTTTGACAAGGGCTTTTCCTTCCTGTACGTACTCTTTGGCCATCACTTTCAGTGGTCTGGTCTCTTTTGTGTTTTAGGCCTTTTCGCCGCAAAAGCAACAGAAAGAAAGACGCTGTCACAGTAGAAGTCATGTTTGTACGTGCACGGTACCTATAAGTCTATAGCCCAGAATTGGGCTTTTTTTTCTGCTCAAGCGTCGTAAAACTACTACTACTACTTAAATGCCCAACTTCAATCAACTAAACGAGATGTGTTTAAAAAGGGTTCAGCTGTAATAACTCCTCGTTCCCTCCAGCTTCATGAAGAGTTGTTGTTTCTTGGGCCACCAAATAGTGGTCTCATGTAAGCATCATCAAACCTCCTCCAATAGTGATGAATCGTGTGTACAGGCCTTTCTAGGAGCATGGACAAGCTATCCTTTGCACGTAGAACATTTGTTGCAGCAGATTCTTCAAAAGAGAGCAAAGGAAGTCTCATATCCTCCTTGGAGATGGTCGGTTCACGGCTTAGGTCTCCAATATTAGCATCATGCGGCGGAAGCAAGCAACTCACAAGTGGCTTTGTTAAAAAGCCAAATACCTGCATCATTTACTTCTTAATCAATTGGCAAACATTCTCTGTAGTATGATACCCTTCTAGGCACCAAGAAAACACTCCACTCAGGAATTCTTTGAGAAATAATTCGTTCAATAAATTAGGACTTCATTACAGAAGTAGAGGTGAGATCTGCGGAATCTTGGTTTCTGAATAAAGCACACTTACTATTGTGCTGAAGAGCACGGCAATGACTGTTGTAGTGACCACTGTGGCGTTGACCGGATCCCATGTAACCCCTGAGTGAGTGAACTACACCAGCCAACAATTACAAATTTGGCATTCATAACACATTCCAGCTTATAAAAAAAGTGAAATGCAACGGTGCTGACTAATGCTTTTGCACAAAGTTTGTCTGAATGTACAGAAAGCGTACCTCTTTGAACGCCAACGCTATGGATACAGCTCCCCTCATAAGTCCAGCCCACAAAATTATTACCTGTTATAGCCAAAAATCAGTCAAAAAAATGTGAGCAATTTGATGTCACCTGAATATAGAAGGTGCTGATAAAAGTACAATAATTGTGTACTTGGTGCTTGAATGTTATTGTGGATGAACGGGAAGCATTTCTGTTTGCATAATTCGAAAGGAAAGACAAAGGAAAGACAAAAGCAGCACGGCCAAGTAGTATCAGGAAGATCAAAATGGTACATATAACGAGCAAGGTCCAAACCCTGCGGCAAGGTAGATAAAAGAGGTTACTTGACAGATGAAATCAACAATTTGTTTATGCATAGACGTAATGTAAATTGGAAACTTTAAAGAATATGTCCCTTAGGATAATTTGGAAAATCATTTTCCCTATTTCTTTTCTATCCCCAAGGGCCCATGTTAACTTCTCAAAACCTCTCAGTCTTCTTAGAATTAACTTCAAACCATATAGAATGACCTTTTCTAACCATATAGATTGAAGATCTTTCTACAAGCTTCAAAGTACATTTACCTCAATTTGCTCAGCTTCCACTTCTCAATGTCAAGTGCATCCATTCCCACATACAAAAATATGAACGTCTCCGCAATAAATGACATTGTAGCAAATACATGCCTGCAGTTAAGTATGTCAGAAACATTTAGCATAGATCAGGTGATGAGAAACATAAGTTGCATCTTTATTTTCTGCTCTATTGATGCAAGCAACAACAGAGTTTGCTAAGCAAGTAGGCAGATAAATCACAGTTATAGACAAAGGCAATAGACACTGCCTGATTCAGGGAACAAACCTGGTTGTAATTTTTGAACTTTCTGTGGTGTTATGCCATGCATAATGGGACATGAAAATCCCACAGAAGAAGACTGTCAAAATCCCACTAAGGTTGAGTAGCTGCAAAAGTCAAGACCAATCCCTGAGCAACACTAAGCTTTATATTGAGGCTACTGCAAACCTGCAAATGCCTGTAATATACATTGAAGGAGAGTGCATACAATATTTTTGATTTAATTTTACTTCTATGTTACAGTGCTTTGAGGTTTGCATGCAATAGGTGCAGGGTCTTGATTGCCAGTTACAGATTTTTGGTGCACCCCACCACCTTGGCTCCGCTTGTGAAGCAGATACAATGCCTAAATTTTTGGTTGTCTACATGTTTTCCAATCAAACATTTCTATTATCATGGGGTTCTCATTTGTGGCATTAACCAATATCCACTTTTTTAGGATTTCTATTGGAAATGTGATTGGTGCAATACATCTGTCGACAAATTTCATACATAAATTTATCCGTGACATTACCAGAAGCAGGTTGAATTCCTTCAACACTGCATTTGCCGTTTAGACTTAATAATGATCTGCATGTGCTAAGCATTCCTAGTATGGATATTTTCAACATCCAAATCAACCATGTTTACCTCAGCCAACATGTAAGACAGGTAAGCCATCAAAACCATCAGAGCTATTTCCCGAACCGTGCAATGTCTGCCACACAGAAGCATTCACTCATACAAGAGGGGCACATTACATAAGAGACTGGCTCACTTAAGTGGTCTTACAGAAGCCACTTGGGAGACTCCTATTTTTGTAGAGCAAGAGATCAATATAAGGAGTTACCTGCCAAAGTACAGACCCTTAAGTACATATGCTGTCAAAAGCCCAGCCTGCAGTGGGAGAAATAAAACTAAGTACCATATCACGAATCACCAGGCAATCGAATTGCAGGGCACATCACATTGTACTATGCCATTGCCTTCCGTCAATTAGCAGTTAGAAAAGCATTTTTCTTAAGGTTTAAGAATATTAAGAGAGCAAAACACACCGATACTCCAAGTGCTGTGCTTGTGGAAAACAGATACAAGAAATCCAGAAGTATGCGAACAGCTTGCCGTCCATGAAGTCTATTCACATCAAGCTTTTGGATTGTGTTGAACAGAACAACCGATGTTGCATCATTCACCACCCCTTCACCAAACACTAGGCTGTACAACAGAGGAGTTTCATCTTGATGGAGGACCTGCATATCCAGCAAGTACACTTTACGAACCTAAAAAACAACTTACTTAATGTAGCAAACTGACAAACTCAGACAAAATTCAGAGCGAACCTGCAATGTACAGACTGTATCTGTCGATGAAAAGATTGTCCCAATACCTGAATTCAAGAAGTATATTAAAGCGCAAATGTAGCAAGTACATCTTGAGCACAGTGATGAAAGGGTACCAGTGCATGCTAATGTCATCACTAGAGGTTTCAGAGGAGTTAGAAAAATAATGTGGAAGTATTCTAGGGACAAAGACAAACCAAGGTAGTCACGAGTAGTCAACCCCACGAAACCAAATTTGGGGAACAGCCACATACTACCTGCACCACCAATAGAATTGAAGAGTCAGGGGCGAGTTTCCGGTTATTTTGATGATCGACAAATATGTGGGTTACCAGCAGAAATTGATCTACATTAGCATATTCCATATAAACATTACGTGACAGATAAAATAAAGGCCGATAAGTTAGATATTTAATTACCAGCTGAGATTATGGTGGTTGAAATGAACACTCCAACCACTCCAAACAGCATGATGGTGAAGAAGTTATGGAAGAATTGTTTCTTCTTGACCTGGAACCTAGCGAAGATGTACGCTCCCCAAGGAATTATAACTAGTTAGCAAGATGGTAAATTAACTTCGTGGGGAAAACATTGATCGTCATCATCTTGTTGCTTACCCTGCATTGAAGATGATGGGCGGAAGGAGATAAATGAAGAACACCTCTTCATCAAATCTGAGAATATGAGAGCTCTTACCCTTGCTGATGAACAAGATTATTGTCCCAGCTAAACATCCCTATAGTGGTTTTTTTTTTTTTTTTTTTTATGTCACGAGAAATCAAACAATTAAGCATTATATTGAGACGCACTAAAAACTGAAGCAAATAATCAGCAACCAGAAAAAAAAGGGGGGGAACAAATAAGAGACGGGGGAAGAGGAGAGGGGCTTTACAATGAGAATGGCAGTGATTGATTCGTTAACCCAACGGTTTTCTTGAAGAAAATGTCCGATGACTAAACATAAGCACAGAACTGCTACAAACACTGTTACTGGAACGACGTGTGCATGGCCCTCTCCCAGCTTCATTACATACTCCGAAGACATCATCATCAACAGCATAACTCATACGATAATTACGCGATCTTCTAGCAGATTTGTATAATGGTACTACTGATCTTGATTCTTGAGTCTCGAGTCTTCGGCTTCAGAATTATTAGTTTATTGCTCTTTTTGATTCAGGAATTGGAAGCAGAGCAGGAGAGAGGCCGTCTCATGGCATTTCAGTTGTGATTTAGTCACACGTGGCATTGAATCATGACAACTATTTATCTACGTGTCAACTCCTGCATGCGGGATGCTTCTCTTTTTCTTTTTCTTTTTTTTTTCTCCAAGGAAATGCATCATGTATGTATCTCTTTTTTATTTTTAGTTCGAGACAGTGCCTAACTGCAGAGGTCTAAATGTTTAATAAATAAATAAATGTAAATACATGCGTTCATACAATAAATTAAGTGTAATTTAGATGCACGAATGTATATCGAATGGCACACTGATTAGAAGAATCTAATTATAAATTTTAGAAGTTTGTATTCACATAGGTACTTGCCACCAGACAATTTGTGAAATTTCACAAAGATAAATCATATTTTTTTTTTAAAAATAATAATAAATGTTTCAATAGTCGTTCTAAAATACTGTCTTCTTTTATGGAAATTGTAGCAAAATAACTTATCATCAAAAGTTTCTATTATGTCATGAAAAATAATTTTTGAAAAACAAATTTTTCAAATACAATGTTGCAATAATACATAAACAAAGACAATTTCAAAACACCACATCCATACAATATATCAAAAATAATTCTAAATATACAAAAAAAAAAATACACTACCACCAGCCCCTTCCTCCTCTCTCCTCCCCCTCCCTTTTTCCCTTCCCTTTCTTCTCTCTTTCTTCCTCCCCCTTCTTCCTCCTCCCTCTTCCTCCCCTCCCGTCTTCCTTCCTCTCCACGTCTCTTCTGCTGCCCCCTCCTCCTCTCCCTCTCTCTAGTTACCGGTATTTGGTCGCCATGGCTGGTGACTAGTTTTTAGTCGTGACTTGCAACAAGAGTTGATTGCAGGCGGCGACCTGCGACTAGAGAGGGGAGAGGGGGATAGTGGTAAGTGATTGTAAGATTTTATAAAATTTTAAAAATATCTCATTAAATTTTTAAATTTTAAAAATATATTTTCAAAAATATCCCAAAAAATCATTACAAACATGTATAGTAAAAGTTTTTTTTACCTACATTGTTACAGTAAAATATTTCAAAAATATCCAAAAAAGTAGTAATCCAAACGGAGCCTAACAATATAGATGGTTTCAGGCTTTCACGAAGGCAAGGGTATAATTTATAAAGCTTCTTGGTCTAGGACCAGTGTGAATGAATAATGATAGAAGCTTCTTTTTTTTTCTCTATTTTGAAGGAAATAATGATAGAAGCTTCAGAGGCCATCCCTATCTGACTTCCGAGCAAGAAAAAGGTCGTGTACATTAAACAGCATGGCTGAGCGTTAGACTGACTCTTGGACCAGAGTAAACTGAGGCTGGTTTAGCATTTGAAGCCCACTCGGTTAGGAGGCCCAAACTCTATGACCCATTCATACCTATCATAAGACGAAATTCTTCTTTCAAATGACATTTCTTTTGCCGCTTCCTCCTCTCAAGGAGAGGTCGTCCTCAAAGATTTGGAAAGTTTAATTTTGCTAAAAAATGATACTAATAAAAATAAAGAAAAAGAATTGGAAATTGTTGGATATATTATTGATGTAGTTTGTATTATAGTGATTCACAATTTGTCCCCTCCCAAATAATAACCGCAGCCAGTTAAATAATTGGGTAGCGCAGGTTTTCACCAAATTGCTGCGTGCCGCTTTGCATTGTGTGGTTAATAATAGCTGAAATAATAAGTAAAAAATTGTTTCCCCTTTCATAATGAGAATGTGAAGTACAAGCAGTCAACTGTATTGACAGCTTTGTTTGGACAGTCATTTTCTGTAGAAAATTTGCGTCGTTTTTCATGATCATATTTTCCTATTATCTTTTTTTTCACATACATCAAATCGTTACAATAATTTTTCTACAAAAAAAATCAAAAAAAATGTAATCCAAACAAGCCTTAACTTACCGTGACGTGATGTTATGCAATAATGTCATTTTCATATATTTGTTTTGGAGAGAATAATAATCTATATAATAATTTTCCGTTTACTCGATCGATGGATCAATTAAACGTTTCCTTGTCAATAATTTATTAATAGGGAGAAATTTGACAACATAACTGGTCAAGGTGGGAACCGAGACTGAGAGCCTGCTGCAGAAGCAACAACGGTCACGACGCAAACATCCCTTGAGGAAGGATTTAGCAAAAACGTCCCTTTCCATTGAATGATTCCTTTTTTTGATAATAATAACTCCATTGAATCATTCTTCGAGGAGTTGTTGCTGGGGGCCATTACATGAACGACGCGGCTATACATTGAGTGCGCTCCATCTCTATATTCTTTATACCATTATTGATGATTATCCAAACGCAAACCTCGAACGTGGGCACTCCTGTTTGAATCTCCTGTTTTCAGAGTATTTTTTAAAAATTAATTTTTTAAATATAATAAAAATTTTTAAAAAATATTTTAAAAGGTAATCTAAAAATTAGTTTAAATTTTTTTAAAATTTTTAAAAAATATTTGAAAATATATTCTAAAAACTCTTATACTCTTAAATATTTTAAAATATTTTTAAAAAATATTTCAAAATATACTTTCAAAACTCTGCTACAATAAATTAGAGTTTTTCAAAAATTCTCCTCAAAAACAGCTAATCCAGACGAAGCCAGACTAAGAAGATGTGGGGACAGGACAAATTATATATATATGTATATATATTGTAAATTATTTTTTTTTCCTAAATTTTCCTCCTCAGGTTAATTTATTTGTTCAGAGCCGTCCAAGCAAGAAGAGTTTCCCAATGGAAATCTATTTCGTGATTTCCCACGTACTCATGTGATTCCGGTTACATTTGGATGCTTTTGATGTTGAGAACGTTCCTTCCAATCACTTCATTTCTACAGTCACGTTATGGAATACGGCGTTGCAGTTTGGTGTATGTATTTATGGTATTCTTTTTTTTTTTGTCAGCAACACATTTATATAACCTACTCTATCCTAATCTAGGGGGTGGGGGAGCCTAAGGAGACTGTGATAGGGGCTAGTGGGTATACAGATCCAACTAGACCAAGGGAGTGCTATGGCACAACTTTTAGATTTTTTTTACTATTGGTGAGATTTGAATCCTCACCAACAGCCTAAGAAGGGACTTAAGTCCCTCCCTGGTGGCCATTGAGCCATTGGCCCAGTGGTTATGTATTTATGGTATTCGAAGGCGACAAATGGATAGTTCTGGCTTCTTTCCTGTTTGTTTCACCATTTTCCTGAGGGTTACTGATTGTCACTTTCTATCTTTTCTCATACACGCGGAGGAGGGGCAATGGAAGATTATCGTAGTACCTGCTTTCTGCCGTCGTCCTGTGCCTTGGAGTAAAGCTTAATGGATAGTTTGGTTAGAGGATGACTTGTAATACGCATCTGTTCTCCCTCTTTTCTTACCATTGTTTTCATCTGGATTTATTTATTATGCGTCCTCCCCTTTTTCTTATAAATGTTTTCATTTGGATTTAGGGTCGAAACACGCGTTAAGTTACTCGATACTCAAATCAAGTTCGATTCAATAAGAATTCGATCGAATTTAGTTCACAAACCAATTGAGCCAATCTTGAATAGTATTTTCTGTTCGGTAAAATTCTAAACTCAACTTGACATTGGCATGATTAGCTGAAATTGAAATTTCTAAGTAAAAAGTTCAAATTGTTCGAACTTGACTAGAGTTGGTTTCGTAAATAAACACCGCAAATTTGAATACAATATCAAACTTGTGAAAATAATCAAATAAAATTGAACTTTTTAATTTACATGACTATCTAGGTTGTACTTTTTTAGACTTTTTCAATCTCTAAGAATTAGAGATTTTAATTTTCAGTCCCCATTCTCTATTCTCATTTCTTAAATTTCATCCTTTCCTTACTAAAATGTTTTTAAAAAAAAAGTAATATAGCATTTTTCTTAAGAGGTATTCTGAAATTTACAAGGGGAAAAGAAAATTGGATGGTTTGAGAGACGAACCAAGTTTTAGGTTATCTAACTAATATTCTTATCAATTAAGCTAGATCTTGGAAACTAATGTAGTTCCAAGATACAATGCAAACTCATGATATGCAATGCAAGCTACATTAAAAAAAAAGGGCAGAATATGTATAAAATAAATAATCCCAGAAAAATCAATAAAATTTGCAATACGAACAATGTCTAAATAGTTCATAATGACTCAGTATTATTTTTTTTAAATAGTTACTTAGTTATTTTATCATTTATTTTTCTCCCTCCCTTTTTATCATTAAATTAATAATATTAAGAGTGGACAAAGACTAAACTGGATTTGAACTTGAAAAACCGTGAGCAATATTAATTTATAAATTGAACTAAAGGTGTTTTGGAGTTGCGATGACTTATCAAAAAGTACTTAATCAGTAGAGTTTTTTTATTAAAGTATTTTCTTAAAACAAAGTATTTATTATGTGCTTAATTATATCGTTTGTTTGAGTGTATTCTTGCCTAAGCACTTTTTCTATTTGATAATGTACAATTTTGAATTTCTAAAACATACTTATCTCTTTATTTAATATAAAATTTATAATAAAATTGTTAAACTCAGATTTTTATTTTTTTTTGGAACATAAAATTGCTCTAAGAGTATCGATTTTGAATTGATGTCAAAGCGCCTTATTGGCCAAAAGCTTTATTCTTAAATTCAAGGAATGACTCTCATTAAAAACATTAAAAGTGTTTTATCTTCCAAAAATACATTTTTAGTAAAAGCATGATAACCTCAAATGATGCCTAATCTTAATTTAGTCATTTTTTAGTCGCATTAAATTATGTGCTCAAGAATGAAATAAGAGTTCCCATATTGTTCACAGTTTGTAAAAACCAAAAAAACTAGAGTATTGGGTGTGTTTAGATCGAAGATTATTTAAAATAATTACTGTAGCACTTTTTTTGTAATATGTTAAAAAATATGTTTGTGATGTTTTAAATAAAAAGGTGATTGATGTATTTAAAAAATATATTTATGATGCAAGCAAATAATATTTTTGGATAAATAGAGCCTATCCAAACACACCCCAATTTGGATTGCTATTTTTAGGACTTTTACAGAAAAATATATTGTAATGATTTAATATATATAAAATAAAAAGATAATTAAAAAATATGTTCATAAAAAATATAATTTTTTTTTTTTGAAAAATCACAGTCTAAACAATTTTCCTGCGTAAAAACCACTTGCTCGAACACCGCCCCGGGGGGCGGCCCACCGTGGTATTGAGTCACCCTTGCGCCGTGTCATTGTCCAACTAGTTAGCTGGCACTGTATGGCAAGTTGTGGCGTAATATTTAATTAATCTTTTCATGATGTTTGATATTTGATACTTTTAGTGAACTTTTTCGTAATCCTTTTTGGTATTCCCGTGTAACTACAAAAAAAAAAAAAAAAACTTTGTAGTTATTAGATGTTAACATGAAGTCATGCCCAAACTACGACGCAAAGCTGCTACTACTTCCATTATCGCCTGTTTTCATACTTCTTCTTTTCAGTTTTCTGCAGTATCACTGGCTGTGGCTGGAGATATACAGATATTAATCTGACATATGGCAGCTAATCTCTGCGTCTATCACGTTTGCGGCTTTTACCTACTAATTATCAAAGGAAACATGAAAGCACAAAGGGGAAAAAAAAAGGAAGGAACGAACGAAAAGAGATGGTTGTTACGATGCTAAAAATTACGACTTATATTTATTAGCGCACGACATGTATGCAGCTACGTCACTAGTAGTACCTGAGCTGGTGATGCCCATTGTACAGATAAGCTTTGAGAAAAGGAATATAACGTTGTAAAATTCCTCACCCGCACACCAAAATCCTGTAATGAGTTTTCCATAAGCATCGTGCTTGCAATTAGACAGCTAATGTTAGAGTTTCAAATGTTAGACCCCTCAAAAAAAAAAAAAAAAAAAGTCAAATGTTAGACAATTTTGAGCCGTGAACTTCAAATAAGCGGATTTACTTATTCAAATTTTAGTGTAATTTTTTTAAGGATTAATTTTATATATACTACTAATATGTATACCATCACCATTAGATATATGATACATGTGTAAAATTTAAATTTGAAATTCAAAAATTGCTCATAAATCATCCATCCAACCGTGATAGTGTATATAAAATTTATTCATTTTTTAATGTATATGCAAATTTTCATGTAATTGTGTCAGTTGTGTACAATATTCTATGCATTTTATACGTCATCTACATTAGCATGTTTACATGTGTTTGAAGGATAGAAGATTACTTGAAAATTTCTTTAAAATAATTATTCACAGTACTTTTTGTAATATGATGTAATTGAAATAATCAGATAGTTGAGAAGTTTTTTTTTTTTTTTTAAAAAAAAAAACTTAGGATACCTATTTGTGATGCAAGGGAAAAAAAAAAAGAAAAATTTTCCATATAATCACATATCCTAGCACACTTGAAAATTTTTGGGAAAACATTTGCATTTGGTATTGAACCGCAATATTTGCCTTCATTTACATAACAATATAGAATATTGGGTTGGACTGATGGCATAAATAATTGCATATTCCTTTGATTGATTTTAAAGTCAATTGTACGTACTTAGGGTGTGTTTGTTTGGATTGAAAATATTTTATAGAAAATGCTTTTCACAATTTCCTGTGTTTGGTTGCCTTAGAACTGGTGAAAATATTTTACGTAATAAATTATTTTCCCCATTTTGATGTGAAACAACTTCCTTAAACGAGGAACTAAAGTTGATTTCCAAAGCAACGCATCCCGTTGGCAAAATCTAAACTTCTGTCATTTGTTGACAGAGGAACATTCGCTACAAAGGACACGAAAAGATACAAAAAGCGTGTTAAACAATTTGCTGAATCTTCACTCACCACAAACTCATCAATGATTACATTACTGACAACGTTTCAGCGCAAATGGAATTGTCTCCTTTTTAGCAACTTGAATTTTCCTTCTCCATGCGGATTCTTTTGAAACTCCAATTTTTTCATCAAATTGCCCTTGATCTTTATCCTTGAAAGTTTATACTATTTGATTATGAAAATTCGATTTAGAGTTTGTAAATATTACTAATACATAAAAAGAATGTCATTTCACGGATGGATTTCATAAGTTGGGATTTGTCAGTTGGTGGTGAAGTACAGTAACAATGGGCAGAGAGCAACGGTGGTGGCAATTATTCATTGACATTTTAATGATAGGAGCAAAGTTTCAAATCGCAACCAAATACCTGAAAATTATGTAAATGCAAATCTTTTCCTAGAAGATAATTTCAACAAAAAATAATTTCCTAATGAAAATATTTTACATCTAATCAAACAGACCATTAGTGGTGTATGATTTCACGTTAGCTTCTTAAACCATACAAGTCACTGAGGGTGTTTGGACAGCCAATTATTTGGCCAAATATATTTGCTGACATCACCATTACAATTTCCAATACACCTTTTTATCTTCCCAATTACCTTTTTATCTCACATACATCACATCACAAAAAGTGCTACAGTAAAAATATTTCAAATAACTTACAATCCAAACACACTCACTGTCAATTAATCCCAAATGCGCGTTTACCCATTTGCACATATGAAATTGACTCCACCTAATTCAATTCTGAGCACTTGGGATTTCCATTCGGAGTCTGTCTCTTACTGTTCCCAATAGCGACTTCCATTATGGATTTTGAAAACAAAACAAAACATTTACTACTTCCAAACCAAATAACTTGTCTTCTTCTTTTATTTTCCTTAAACTTTTCTTTCGTCTAAGTAGTAGCAGTAGTAGTAATTTTAATTTGTCCGGTCCTAAACTCCTAATTGCATTTCTTTTGCAAACTGTCCTACGACAAGCCAAACAATGCAACGGCTCGGGCGGACCACGCCGCCTCCCCGTTTTGCGCGTTTGTTGACTGCGTAAGCGTTAACGCCGTTTACAAATTTTCAGAGGACACAAAAAAGTTCTCTCTCTCTCTCTCTATATATATATATATATACACACACATACATATTTATACATGTATATATTTATACATGTAAATAAAACAAGAGCAAATAAGGGATGGACACGTAGGATTTGAGACAACTCTGACCCATGTCTTTTTGTCGAAAGTCTAGCTGTCGTCCAATCACCAGGTCACTGAGCTGATCAAAAATGGCTCCCAGCCCAATGACGGAGCCAAGGGGGGCAGAGGGGGGCCATGGCCCCCCCTAAGTTTTGAGAATTTTAATTCATAATATGTAAATATGTGTGTAAAATAAAATTGGCCCTCCCTAAATTTTTTCAATTTTAGTTTATATTATGAGAGTTGATATATATATATATATATATATATATATATATGAATTAGTCATCTTTGAATGGAATTTCAATTTTGACCCAAAAAAAAAAAAATCCTGGCTCCGTCACTGTCCCAGCCATCAGCTGTATGTACCCACATCTGTGGCCTCTCACCAGATTTCTCAACGATTTTCTTTTTCCCAAAAACTTGCCTTTTGATAGCGTATCCATTTGATCAAATAATTCTTTCTCCTAATCCTGCTACAAGGAGTATTTGTTTTTTAATCAATTGGAATGAATTCGCAACTTCAAATTTCCAACCATATTCATAAAAGCCTAATAAATGAACTATTACATAAACTCCTTAAACGTACATTCATCAAAATTTGTAATTACCCGCTATAATTTTTTGTGTGAAAATTAATATGGCTCTATATCGTGATGAAAAATATAAATGAATTCTACTTTTTTCATTCATCAATATACGTGATAAGTACAAAATTTCTAATCTAATTACTTCTCGGATCCTACTTTAAGTACAAAATTTCTTAATTCTAAACACAAGCTTCAAAAGAAAAGAGAAAATGTTAACTTTTTTCTAGTAAGACTGTTCTTATCTTACTTGTAATAAAGTGGTACATAAACTTATATCGATGGAGTATGATTTTCAGTTTGTAATAAATTACTTCATTTTTTGCATTAAATTATACTTTTCTATTTAAGGACGTGATATATTGTATTCACATACGGGAACATTATTTTGTCTTTATTGTGAAGAAGTGTCCCATTTTTTCTTCTATAAGGTGGTGTTTTTTTTTTTTTTCCACTAAGTTGATACAATTTTATGGAAATTCTTATAAGAAGAAGATAAGATGAGAAGTGTAAATGAGCGCAAATTCGAGACCATAGAAAGAGAGAAGAAAAAAAAAAAAAAAGTCTTCCCCTGAACTACGCTGACAACTCACTCGCAATTCACAAAGGCGGCTCTAACACGAGCGTAGCTAGCTCGGGTGTTGGTCTTCAATTTCAGCCGCAGCTCCAGCTCTGTCAGAAGTCTATTTAATCAGAAAAAGAGAGTAATAAAACGCACCTAAACTCTACGGCCTTTCTGGCAACCCACAATTAAACTAGTAGCAAAAGCCAGAGTGCAAGGTACCATCGCCCCCACACCAAAAAAAGAAAAAAGAAAAAGAAGCTATTTTCTCTCTCTCCTCTCCTTCTCCCTTTCAGCTGATACACTGCTGCTAGTTCTTTCTTCTGAAATCCAAATCTAAGTCTCTCACATCTCCCAATAAAAGCCTGAAAAATATCCTCACAAGTTTCGTGCGGCTGAACTTGCCGGCAATGTGGAAGCTCCGGTCGCTGTTTAGCCTCTTGCTCCTGCTTTCTTCAGCTGCTGCATTGGTTAGTGCTCGAGGATCCACTAGAAAATGGCAAACTCTCAGCGGTGAGTAGTGTTAGGTTGTTTTTTCCTCTGTCTGCCTATTTTTAGCTCCTTGTTTTTGGTCGAATTTCAGGAACTAGAAAAAGAAATAACATAAAACGATGGAGTGAATTGAAGAAATTCGGAAGTGGAAATTGCGGAAGAAGAATTTTGTTGTCACGTGTTGAAAACGTGTGGAGTATGTTAATCTGCTGAGAAGAGTTAAACCGGATTTTCAATTAATCAAAATTGCTTTGGTTTATTTTTCCTTTAGAAAAAAAAAGAGCAGGAATTATTTTTATTATTGCTATATTTTTTTTGGATTTTTACCTCTTTAATTTCCATTGCTTAGTAGAGACCATCTCCGTTAGTCTAAAATGACGAAATATGATTATGATCATAAGACTATAGAACTCAAAGGTTATATAAATATATATATATATATATATATCAAACAGTTTCCAAATTTTTATACCTGAATGAAACTTTAAATCAGGTCTGTGAGATGAAAAAACTCAAATATTTTCTAGATTTCCTTATAGCAGATTACTTTCTTACTCTAGCAGCTGAAGAACTAGTTACATAAATGGTAGCCTCAATTGATTTGCAGGAGTTGAAGTCAAAATTTATATTTTCACGAAGCTACCTATGAATGACTAAATAATTAGCGTCATTTTTGGGTTTCAATTTTTTCCATGCAACACTTGCCGGAAGAAGAAGTGACTTCTTTGCTTTTCTTTTACAGGATCTGCACCAGTAGCCATAGCTCGTGGAGGATTTTCTGGATTATTCCCAGATTCAAGCTACAATGCATATGTACTCGCTGTTGGTACGAGCTTACCAGACTTAGTCCTATGGTGTGATGTCCAGCTCACGAAGGATGCAGCGGGAATCTGCTTTCCAGATTTGAAGCTTGACAATGCTTCTGACGTTAATGTGGTTTTCAATAATAGGGCAAGTACCTACATTGTCAGTGGGGTCTCTACACACGGATGGTTTTCAATTGATTATAATCTTAAGGACTTGCAACTCATCAGCTGTAAGTTATTGTTTGTGAAGAGCTATTAACTACTTATACTCTTATAACTCTTATTGAGCATGCACATGATCCTTGTTCATCCCCTCCTTTCTCCCGTCATCGGATTTGTTTCGAATACCACATCCACGTTGCTTGCAGATTTCATGCCAAACTTTTTATTTCCTCTCATCCTTCTGTTTCATTTCTGGTAATAGCTTCCAGTTCCAAGAAACGGCTCACTTTGTTTGGGCAGTGCTTTGGATTGTGCATTTGTCGTGGAATATATTAAGAGCAAATAAGCTGTTGAGATTTAAAAAAAAAAAAAAAAGCTGTTGAGATAGGTATCTGGCTGGAGTTTTTCAGCTGGGCTGGTTAGGAAATTCAAGTGAACATTGGCTTCTCATCGGCTGATAACAAACTTAATTTTGCAGCTGAAATTATTTCTTAAACCTTTTGAGATCACTTTCATCATCGGTTTTTTACTATGTTGGAGTGGAAAAATGTTTTAGGAAGGAAGAATTAAACATTTAAAGCTTTTCTATTACACTGACAAAGTGTTCTGTCCTGTATAGTGAAGCAAGGAATCTATTCTCGAACTAACAGATTTGATGAAACACAACAAATTCTTACGGTTGAATATGTTGCAACCCAAGTCCAACCATCTGCACTGTGGCTGAATGTTCAGGTATGTGCCAACTGCAGAGTTGTAATTCATCCTCATTCCTCTGAATATTTTAGCAAATGAAACCTATCATCTTGAGTAATTGTTTCGAATGTTTTTGTAGCACGATGCTTTCTACAGCCAACACAATCTAAGTATGAGAAGCTATGTTATCTCTGTATCTCGAAGGGTGGTTGTTAATTATATTTCATCACCAGAGGTGAATTTCCTAAAGAGTATAGCTGCACGCTTCAGACCTAGTGTGACCAAGCTTGTTTTTCGGTTTCTTGGACCAGCTGATATTGAGCCCTCAACCAACCAGACATATAGTTCGCTTCAAAAGAATCTAACATTCATCAAAACATTTGCCTCTGGTATTCTTGTTCCCAAATACTACATATGGCCTGTGGATAGCAGCAGCCACTATCTTCTTCCTCATACATCTATAGTCTTGGATGCTCACGAGGCAGGCCTTGAAGTTTATGCATCAGAATTCTCAAGTGATGTTACTTTTGCCTACGACTATAATTATGATCCTGTAGCTGAATATCTATCCTATATTGATAATGGCAACTTTTCCGTGGACGGGGTGCTATCTGACTTCCCAATAACTCCATCGGAGACCATAGGTGAGATGCAGAATTAATTGACTTCATTTATTCCTGTTTAACAAGTCAGGTCTTAGATGAAGCGTCTGGCCATGTAATTTAGAACTAAACCATTTCTAAGTAGCACTCTATGAGAGTAAATGAATAATTTTTACTACATTGACATGTTTATAAATTTTGTTGAACATGCTTGCGACCAGATAAAAGGTGTTGTAACTTGAAAATTGACAGGAGATTCTAGCAAACTGGCAATTTTACTTTAATACAGACATCAACTTTCTGTAATTATGAGCTGGAGTACAAAGTTCATAGAATATTCAGCACTCTTTGGTTTCTATGACTCCAATTCATGCAGCACCAAATATGAGAAGCCCATGAAGTGAGAAAAGTTTCAGCACTTATATGTCTTTGCAATGCAGTTGGCAAGTCTGGATCATGCTTGCTAAACCTGAAATTTGAATGTCCCCTTTAGCTATGAAATTGGTAAAATATGAATGACTCTAGGAACCTGTTGATACTACATTCACCCTCTGCATGTATTTCACTGAATTCATTGTGCTAAATATGTAAGATGTCTATCTCATGAATTTTAAAATTCCTTATCTCTTGCAGATTGCTTCTCCCACATTGGCAAAAACGAAACTGATCAAGGTACAAGACTAAAACGAGTGCTTCCTTGATGCAAAGTTCACTGGCCACTCTATAGCTTAAGCTAAAATTTTCGCCCTGTTTTTTTTCCTTTGAGAACAACAATTCATCATATTGGGCTATCAAGATATTAATCCTTCTCTCCTGTCTTTGCTTCAGCTAAGGTTCTGATTATCTCACAAGAAGGAGCAAGTGGAACATTTCCTGGTTGCACTGATAAGGCATATGACCGAGCTGTTACAGATGGAGCAGATTTTATTGACTGTCCAGTTCAAATGTCTCAGGATGGGGTTCCTTTCTGTATGGGATCTATAAACCTTATAGAAAGAACAACAGCTGCTCAATCAGTCTTCAGAAGTTTCACAAAGACCATTCCAGATCTTAACATACAGGATGGAATATTTGCCTTCAATCTCACATGGAGTCAAATTCAGACTTTGAAGCGTAAGTTCATCGTGAAGTAGTTTTTTGTTGACCTCATCCGATTTACCATGCTATGAAAAATTACTTAGGGTAAAATATTTTGATGCTCCTAATTATGGTAAAACTAGTATGACTAGTTGGTGCATTTATAGTGTCTCTCCTTTACTAACTGATTTTTGCTAAAATGCCATGGACAATTCTTTAAGGGTCTGTTTGGTTGGAAGTAAAATGTTTTCCTTGGGAAATTATTTTCCGTGGAAGTAATTTTCCATGAAAATCATTTCCCTTTCATCATTTTCAGGTGTTTGGTTAGCTTATTGAAAATATTTTCTTACTTCATTTTTCTGGTGTTTGTTTAACTTTTGAAATATTTTCACTTTTATCTCTATCTTTACTTTCTACACATTATAACTTCATACTTCTTCCCATGCAAAATAAGAAAATTTATCTCATTATTTAACTTTAAAAAACCTTGGAGAAATGTATATATGAATAAAAAATATCTCCTTAAGCAATAAACAAATTGCTGGCCATTTAGTGTCAAATATCAATCACATGCAATGCTTATTGTGACATATATCTTGCACTCTTATTGCTGAGAGTTTCTCTAGAAAAGAATGTCCCTATTATACATAATTAATTACTAGCATAGGATGAGTAGGATGAGGTTTTTTTTTATTTTGAATATACTAGGGGGAGGGTTGGGTTGGGTTGGGTGGTACGGGGGAGGGAGTGTAAGGAAGAGATCTTGGGTTGGAGTCCTCCTGTTTACACTAAAAAAAAAAAAGAACATACTACAAGATATTTTCAGTAAGTTTGGAACATACTACAGGCGGGATGCATGCATTTCGGAAAACAACTTCAGTAAGTTTGGAAGGGAAGTTGTTTTTCATAAGATGAGTGAAAATATTTTACATAGGAAAATGTTTTCAGTAACTTTTGTGCAACCAAACACGGGAAATTAGGAAAATATTTTCACCCGAAACAAACGGACCCTAAGACTACCATATTTACTCCACCCTCTGTTGCTTTTGTGAAGATATTAATTGCACTATTAGTCTCGAAAAATCTTTGTTTCAAACATTAAGGTAAACTTTTGGTCCTTGTTACAGCTTCAATGTACAACCCGTACACAAATTATGCATTGTTCCGAAATCCAAAAGCTCAAAATGATGGGAAATTTGTGCAACTGTCGGACTTTTTGGCCATTGCTAGCAATGCAACTTCTGTTTCTGGAGTCTTGATTGGAATAGAGGTGAGTTTTTCTGTGCATCAGTATAACATAAATTCTAGTTTGAACAATTGAACAAAGAAGATGTAAGATTGTTCCTTTAACTACTAGTATTTTTTTAAAATCTGGGATCTGTTGCATGATTGGAGGAAAAGCAGTCGAAATCTTTGGGTAGCCATAAGCAGTTTGAGATGTATGAAGTTTGATGCTGTGATTTTCAGTATTCTGAACCAACATTTTATTGGGGAAATAATTTTTTGCTTCTTTCGGTGGTGCAGTTTTGTTTGATGTAATTTCTCTCTCAGTATGTACAAAAGGTTGATATTGACGATACTTTTGAATTTTGACTTCTGATCAATTGTTGTTAATTTGAGGAGCCAAGGTCTGTATGATCTCGGTAAGCCAACTCTTAGTATCAAAAAGGTTTATCCTGTTGAACTATTGGCTGATCATATTATTTCTGAAGCACACATGTTATGAAGGGAAGATCTACTTGGTGTGTTGTGCTTTAATGAACTATAGGCTTATTATGTCCTGTGCCTGGACCATGAGAATGAACAACATTAAAAATTTGTGTAGAATAAGCTAGCTATAGTTTCTTGACCGATAAAAGTTACTTTTAAATTGGTCTAGTTTACTTGTGGGTATTGAAATGGCAAGGATGGTCAGTTGTTAACTTTGGTTGACTTTTCAAAGAATATGTTGTCTGTGCTTTTGGATTTATCTATCAAGGGAATTACATAACTAGAAATATCAACCAGTTTAGCTTTATGATTGACTTGCTATGGGGAATCAACAGTCTGAGAAAATGCTTAAATTAGTTTTTGAACTCAAAATATGCTGCTCACTTATTTTTTAGGGCATGAACTCCAAATGTTTTAGTCATGTGCACTTTTACCATTTTTATGTTTTTTAAGACATATAATTTTTCGCTTTGTGGTTCTTGTCCTACAGCATGCTGCATACCTCGCTCAAAATCAGGGGCTTGATGTAGTTGATGCAGTTCTTACTACTTTGAATAAATCTAGTTACAACAAGAAAGTATTGATTGAATCTGAAGACAGCTCTGTTCTCGTCAATATTGGAAAGAAGAGCAAGTATGAATTGGTCTACAGGATTAACGAAACTATCAGTGACATAACTAATTCAACAATCTTGGAGATAAAGAAGTTTGCTAGCTCTGTGCTCGTAACCAAAGGAAGCGTATATCCTAGTGAAGAGGCATTCCTCACTGGTTTAACATATGTAGTGCCAAAGGTCCAGGCCCTAGGCCTCCGAGTCTATGTGCAACTGTTCAGCAACGAGTTTGTGTCTCAGGCGTGGGACTTTTTCTCAGACCCTTATGTGGAGATCAACACGTACGTCTCCAACATGACCATTGATGGCTTAGCTACAGACTACCCAGCAACAGCAGCCCGATACAGGAGTAAGAACCTTATCAATTCCAGTAACATATTATGGTTTCTTCTGCTTCGATATCCACATTGTATCTGATAATTCTGGGGAATAGATAATGTCAAACCACTATAGTTTTGTTTATATTAAACTAATTCATGCTTTTCTCTCTTCCATCCAAAGTTTTTAGTTTTCATGGAACTGATTTATGGATCTTGCATTATGCTTTTTTACTAGTGTACTAATGGTGCTTGATGTCTTGTGACTGTCCCAGAGAACCGGTGTCTAGGATACAAACAGGCACCTTCTTACATGCTCCCAGTTCAACCTGGCACACTCTTTTCGGTTATGGATCGGCTCCTTCTACCACCACCTCAGGCTCCTAAGCCGGTCCTGAAAGAGAATGATGTGACTGAGCCACCTCTGCCCCATGTTGTGGTAAGACCTCCTGCAGGCACCAATAACAGGACCACAGCACAAGGTCCAACCACAGCACAAGGTCCAACCATGGTTGCAAACACATTCCTCAGCAGTCTTGCCATTCTTCTCGTGACTTTTGCCGTGCTAATATCATAATAATACATTCTTCCGCTTTCACCTTATTGCTGAGATGATTCACATTCTCCTAGAGCCGCCTAGGAGTGTAGAGCTAGTTCAGAATTTTCCGCTAAAAACTTGTATGATTAATTCCTTGCTCTATTCTTTTGATTGATGTCCATGCTTTTACTGTAGGTGTTGTCGCTCTTGGAAATGTTCTCTTTTCTTTTTTCTTATACTTATGGGAAGGTTGGAAATGTTCTTTTTTCATTTTTCTTATCCTTATGGGGAGGTCGAGCAATGGTGTACTTTTGAGAGAATTATAAGTATTTGTAATATAGTCCCTAGTACATAAAATATTCTTTTTTACTGGACATCCTGCGGATCTCATTGTTGCGTTGATGTTTCCTGCCGTACGATAGGAATGTTAACTCGTAGAATCCATTAAAATGGAAAATAGGGTTTAGTGTTTACCTGACAAAAAAGAAGCCCGTACGTTGTTCAGACTAGGAGACAGACCAGGGGTCGAAAACGTAACCGTTTAGGCAGGTTTTATTCAATTCTATAGGATATAGGATGTAATCTCATTTATTTATGATGTACTTTACTTTTAACTAGGGATGGCAACGAGGTGGGGTTGGGGCGGGGGGACCCCTCCCCCATCCCCCGCCCCGCTGCCTACAAACTCTCCCCGCCCCCGCCCCGCTTCCCCCGCAGGGTTAATAAAAATTTGTTATGTAATTTTATTATGGTTAAATTTTAACAAATAATTAAGTACTAAAATATCAACACATCATCAAATTATTATTCATTGTAATTTTACAATTGAAACTTATAAAAGCAATCAAATAAAAATTATTTGAATACAATCCAACGTGATGAAATAAATATAACTAAAATAGTCAAGTTTTCACTTTTGGCACAAATATAATCACTAATTCATTATTGTGTTTGTGCTTTTTTTAAGAAAAAATGTTATTGTATTAAGTGTAATTAGGGATTTAGTATAAATGTATTAGTAAATTTAATATAACCAATTAATAATTTGTATTAGTACACATATATAATTATTAGTATAATTAATAATATCAATTATATTATATATACTAATAGACATCATATAATACATATAACTAATAATATCATTTTCATAAGTTTATAACTAATTAAATTATATATATTATATATATAATTATATACATATATATATTATATTTATTTTTTTAAAGCGGGTGGCCCCATCCCCCGCCCTAACCCCCTCCCTACTTTTAACACATTGTAAATATAGACTAAAATTTTGTGAATTCCACACGTTACATTGTAAATATAGAATAAAATTTTGTGAGTCTCATACATGGTGTTAAAATTGATGTACAAAATGTAATTTGAGGCTAGCATATTATTTTTTTGGTCAAATCATGGCCGTGAACCTTTCTAGACAATTGGAGGCCCCCATCTTCGAGATTTAAGAGACCGCTTGTGTATTTGAGGTACAAAATAGGTAGATCTAGTTAAATAAAAATTAGCACTTCTGACTAAATAAACAAGTGTACAGAAGTACATCATAAAAAGGTTTATTCTAATAGGGGCCCAAGATTTATTCTAATAAGGGTCCTCCCAATAAAGATGAAAGATTTACCAAACTACTTGACATTTGAATCGAACTTGATTTGGTAACCAGCTCATTTAAGTTTTGTTCACCAATTAGTTAAGCTAAATTTGAGCAACGTTTTATATTTGATAACATTCAAATTAGATAAAAAATTCGTTCAAACTCGATTCGACAAATAAAAAAAATTAAATTTGGATAACATTTCAAATTTGTTAAAATAATGAGATTCATTAAGAAAGCCTGTATGCACAAGGGATACCAATTACAATGTAAGAACCTTTACATTAAATGCTAAGCTGGATATTTATATGTGGTTAGGAAGTGGTGATGTAAATTAGTCTAATCAAGTCGAACACTCTAATGTTTAAACTTATTTGGGGTCCGTTGGATTCCTTATTTTTGCTTCTGTTTTTGAAAAATTGTTTTTCACATTTCAAATGCTATAGTAAATGTGTATTTTAAAAACAATTCCAAAAACACCATATCCAAACATTATATCAAAAACAACTTCAAATATACATATTTAATATGTATATTTCAATTATGTATATTATATGTATATATATATATATATTATATTAATATATATTGAAATATACAAATTGAAAATTATATATTTATATATTATATATTATATACATTAATATTATACATAATGTTGTACATTATACATAATATAATATAATATACATAATATGTAATATTGTATACATAAATGTAAAAATATTTATACATAATATAATATGTACATTATATTATAATATATACATTATTAATGTACTTTCATTATTATGTACATTATTGTGTATAATAATGTTATGTATAATATATAATATACATAATATTAATTTTGTATAAATGTATATTATGTATAATATATTATATTATGTACATTATACTATATATATAATATTATGTATATTATACAAATTGAAAATTTTATATTATATATTTATATATTATATATTATATAAATATTTATATAATGAAATATACAATAAATATTACAAATTGAAATATTATATAAGCACCATATTTATAATATTATAATATTTATAATTAATATTAATGTATATTATATATATTAAATATTTCTATATTATATATTTATATATTTATATTAGAAATAACTTATTTTATTTAAAAAATATTTTTATATATTTAAAAAATATTTATATAAATATTATATATTATATAAATTATATATTATATAATAAATTATATATTATATATATTATACATTTATATAAATGTACATTTATACATAATATATATATTTATGTATATTTATAATATACATTTATATTATGTATTATATATAATATAATACATTTATATATTTATATTAATATACATAATATTAATTTTACATTTATACATAATTTTAATACATTTATACATTTATACATAATATTAATATATATTTATAATATATTAATTTATACATTTATATAATATTCATTTATAATAATATACACTTATACATTTATAAATATATTTATATTATGTATTATATATAATATAATACATTTATATATTTTTATATAAATATATTTATATATAAATATTTATAAATGTATTATAAATGCATAAATGTATATAAATATATAAATATATAAATTATAAATTATAAAAATACTCAAAAATATGTTTTAAAAATACCTCTAAAAATAATCCAAAAAATATCTACAGTAAAAGTTTTTCATATAGTTTTTGAAAAACAACTCAAAAAATAACTAATCCAAACAGATTTATATTTCAAAAGCGAAATGCTACAGTGTTGTTTTTGAAAAACAACCCCAAAAACAGCTAATCCAAAACGGACCCTTGTTCTTATAAGAATTTCCCTCAGTTGTGTTAAAAGTTAACATGTATTGCTTTTGTTATTGAATGTCTCCTTACAAGACAAACCCTTTACGAAATTATAGAGGCGCAACGAGGTCGTGCGAGAAAAGGAAATGTTAGAGCCAAAAGACGGAACATGTAAAAGCAAGGGATAATTGTAAAAACCTCCCCTAAGGTTCCTGACAGTTGCATTCACCTCCTTTGAGGTTTTGAAAATAGCTCTAACCTCCCCTAACATGAATTTGGAGTATATAACTGATGTAAGATAGGGTGGATTTACCTATACACCCTTAGATTTTAAGGTTGTTAGTAAACAAATTTAGGGCAAAAAAAAAAAGCAATAAACAAGTTCAGAATAAGTAATTAAATAAGATTCACAGTTATTTCTTGCCTGATTAGACACTGTAAGTGTACTTATAAAATGACGCCAATTGATGCTCCAATATAATGTTATTTTATGATTGATAGCACTTGAGAGGACAATCTAAATTGTATATTATCTGCATAGAAGAGAAGCAGAAGCAAGAAAAATGTAGGGGAAAGAAACCTCCAGACAAGGCTCCATAAGAGAATAAGTTCTGGTGATTTTGGTTAACCTCACTTTATCTTAAACATTCATGAAGTAGAAGGAGAAAGAAAGCAAAAATCAAGGCAAAATCTAAGGATTTTTTTTGTTAAAAATTTGCGGCAATCAAAAGATAATAAATAAGCAATCCTTTATTATCTTAATTTAATACAAAAAATTTCTTTAGTAAAGGATAGTTTTTGAAATTGGATGTACACTTTATATGTTTTACAATATTAGATTTCTGAATGTATGTTCATTGCTTCTTCTAATTGTTGCTACCGCACTAGTTTTCCTTGCCCTTATATTCTCTTTAGTTTCACTAACTGTTTCCACCTTTTAATATTTTTCATTCTTTTACTAATACAACCTCACAAGAGACAAAAAGAGTATAAATGGAACAAAATTATTATCTTACTTCTCAAAAGATTTTTTTAATGGCATTTTTTCTGACATGGGTGAATCTGCTATCAAAACCTTAAGTTTAGGGGAGGTTAGTCCTATTTTCAAAACCTCCGGGGATGTGAATGCAACTATTAGAAATCTCAAGGGAGGTTTCTGCAATTATCCCTAAAAACAAATAAGAAATAAGTTTGCACTCCATTGCCATAGGAGAATTGGTGGGGTGATTAAGGATTGTAAAGAAGACTTCAAAAGGGAATCCTAGACAAAATAAAGAATTGGAGGGAGAATGACAAAACTCAGAATGCTTACCAAATTATTCGTAAAAGCCTGGTGAACAGAATGCTGAATAGTGTAATCAATCTTATTAATCAGGTGGAGGAAGACAACTCACACAGAGAAGAGGGAAGACGGTTACGACCATTGATCTCTCAATCCTTGCTGTACGAGTGATCTTATTAATTTTGATCCAGTAAATTCATAATCAGGGCAACATTGTTATTATTTTCAGCGAGTCAGGTAATAGAAAATCCTAGCAAACTGCAAGCTACATTGAAGAGACTACACGCAGCCGAGTCTTGTAGTGAATTCTACTAGAGTCATTTCAAGTTGAACCGTTCGAAACACCACCACCATAATTTCTGAATAGCCAGTGATCCAATGACAAGTAGCATTACTCCCAGCAGCGGTGAAGGCCGTGAATAACTGGAGCATATTGATATGGGCAGTCTACTCCTTTCCATGTTTCTGTCTCAAACGCTGTCTGAC
Source organism: Coffea arabica (assembly GCF_036785885.1). Lineage (NCBI taxonomy): Eukaryota > Viridiplantae > Streptophyta > Magnoliopsida > Gentianales > Rubiaceae > Coffea > Coffea arabica. Next base: position 53,399,929 of record NC_092318.1, read on the forward strand.
AAACTCATTCCGAGCTTTAATCCGAGCTTGCTGAGGGCCAATGTTGGAGTGCCACAGATGCAACCCGTAGCCAAATAGACAAGCACCACCAAGGAAGCATGCCACCGTTGATACCAACTTCTTAGGTGTGGAAGGGTAGCACAACACCATTTGATTGATTGCTACTACAAAGCCTTATTTGCATCACTGACAATTCAAAAAATCGTCCATAAATTACATCCCACTCATGCATGTCAATTGGAAATTAAATGCAGGAACGAATTCCAATTTATTTACCAAAGAAGCATTGCTCCATTATAGAGTTACGTTCAACTTAATGATGAACCATATGGAGCCAAAAGGGAATGGACTAATTTGCTGCCTGTCGATACCAATTCAGACAGACAGATTACAATCTAGCGATAACTTCGGTTCTAAACCCCATAAACATACTCACTTAGGAATTCCATCGAACATCTGGTGCGCGGACAGAAAAGCTACAAAAACAACGACCGCGGACCCTTAAATACTGAAGGTTCAAAGTTTCCGAGTAAAATGGAAAACTTACGACGATGAAGACGAATAAAATAATCTAAGCGTCTGCTTTCATCTCCCCGCGCTTGCGCTCATAGCCTCCGCGACTGGACTAGTCTGAGGCTCCGTGCACGTGTTGAACTTGTTTACCTTATTAATGCTTTTACCCATTCCCCATCCGCCTACAGGTACGGCAGGATAAGCATGCAAGAAATGGATCCACAATAAAATTTTAATATTGTCACGTGCCGTATACTACTAGTACTTAACAAACTTCCAAAACTCTAAGCAGGCGCCAAAAAGAAAAAAATAAAATAAAATCTATGTTTTATCTTTTTTGTTATTATTGTTTGTTAAATACTTCCTTTGTTCCATATTTTTTGGAGAATGTGTAATTTATGTATGTAAAATGATGTTAGCAGGAGAGAGAACTTCTTTTCTATCCTTAGTAGCGGATTATCTTTTATTTGATGTATTGATCATTGTTGAGAATAAATGATCTTTTATTTGATGTATTGATCATTGTTGAGAATAAATGATCGGCCGCATGAAGGATAAAGATAAAATTTCATTAAATTAAAAGAAAAGTAGATTGACAATTAATTTGGGACAAGAAAAAGTTACAAAATAATTTATTTTATTTATGAGATGGAAGAAGTAATTTAATAAGTTAATAAACCTCTTTTTTTTTTTTTCCCTTGAAAAAACCAGATGTCCGTCCATTTTCGCATTTCTGGTTTACTCTTAAACCTTGGAAGGGAAGGATCCCCAGCTCTTTCGATACAATTTGTATTCTTGACACTTTCACCATCATTTGTCATTTGCTAATTTCATCAACAAATTTGTTTCTTCTAATCAAAGGCAACTTCAGTTACTTTACAATGATAATTTCATCAACAAATTTGTTTCTTCTAATCAAAAGGCAACTTCAGTCACTTTTACAAAATTTGCTTCAGTAAAACTTGAGCTTTCGTAATTCTCCAGAATTGCCAATGGATGCTGTGGCTTCAAGTTCTGAGATTTCCTTTACGACTTGAGCTTTGTCCGCCTCAAAGGCTTCATCCTCTGCAAAGGTTAAAAAGAAGACAATTAGCAGCAAGGCCATAGTTCTCCAACCTCTGCTCTGCCGCCTACACTGTGACGTGTGGGGGCTTTAAAAGTAACCATACCTCTATCAATCTTGAAGCCAGCGAAGAAACGTAGAATCTTGCTTCTGTTGGCTACCAGAATGTTAACTATGTCAGGAGGCTTATTTTGGTTGGCCACGAAAAGCTACAGGCAGAGAACACAAACCCGTTAAATTAAGAGAGCACAAGCAAGCACATTCAAAACACAAGATATTCACACCTTGAACACATGAAATGCATCGAGCGGAATGTTTTTGCTTGACTCCTGCAAAACGGGAAATCTAGCAACTTTAGATAACGAGAATTTCAGAATAATTATTATATGTAAATGTTATTACTATTTAAATTTCTACCCCTCAAACCCAAAAAAAAAAAAATTATATGTATATGTAGCATGTAAGATGCAACGATGGACTATCGAGCCTAAATCAATTCATCTGCAGCCTATCTTTTAGAGTAGGGCTTCAGTGCAAGAATTACGCGTAGAATTCTGTGAGAAATTTGTGTACGTTTGTGGATTTTCATCAAAAGGCAGATTACATACCCTCAGAAGATTCATTAAAATCCTCAGATTATCCCTTGAGCTGACATAGCGTACCATCACAGCAGCATTTGAACGATCGAGCAAAATATCTCCCAAAAGCTAGGGGGAGAAGAAAAACAAACTTCAGGTTCCAGCCACAAGCATTTCCATCAAACACAGCAAACAAATTTAAATACAGCCCCGTTTGCTCAAGAACCAACTTAGGCTAGTAAAGAGATCTCCACATTCAAAACTCCAAATATGATGGGCCAAGGAATAAAGTGAGACTTCTTCAATTAACCATGGAAACAAGATGAAAACAAGATATCAGAACACTCACAGAGACAGGATATGGATTATATTTTCCATGATCAAACCGAATATCAAGTTATGCAATTAGATGTGGCACATCTAGTCACAATTATGACAGCCATATAAAATCTTCTAAGGATAAATGATGTCAAAACTCAAAACACCAATAGTATATTGTAATTGCTTGGCGAATGAATACCTTGACAGCTTGTCTTCTAGTGATATAATTTGGAGATTCCAATAACTTCGAGTTGAATTCAGCAAAAAACTGAAGATCAAATATGAAGATAGCAAAGGTTAAACTACTATAAAGTTAGAGAACAAAGAAAATGGTGAAACTACAGAATTCACAAAAGAAACCTTGACACTTGAAACATTAAGTGCGGCACTAAATGAGACTCTTGCACCAATGGAAGCAAGAACTTACCCAATTATAATTTTCAGCAAGAAATTCTGCAACTGTGGACTTATGTCTCGTCAGAAGCTCCTGCAAGATTTTGCCAGAATAACCAAAACTTATTCACGTGTTTCTTAAGAATCCAAAAAGGGGATAAGATCTATCAAAAACAAGGGGGGGGGGGGGGGGAGGGGCTGCTTTTCCAATGCCATGCACAAATAATTTGATTTAATTAGTATGGTAATCCATTAAAAGAGAACCAAATGAAATTTTAGTTAAAAAAAAAGTAGTTCTGGAACATAAAATTATGTCATTTGACCCTGGCAAGAATATAAAGCTGCTTTCCTATCCTTCCACATCTTGTAAGCTTAACTGCCATTTTCCCAGGGCCAGAAAATCCTTTTAAGTCCTGATAGCAATTTCAACATTTTTATAGCAAGCTTATACCAGAACTCTATATGGCCCAAAATTGCTGAATGTCATAGTAAGTGTACAACTCAATGACTCAAAACTGCTTTTGACAGTGATGCAAAAGAAGCCAAATGCATCTTTGTGACGATAAGTGAGCTTAATAAAATCTCAAGGTTAACAATGGATGCCCTATGACGATGAGGTGGGAGCCAGAAAACAACAAATATAACCTTGAATGTAGCTGTGGCATCAGCAGCAACATCAAAACTTGGGAGTTGCATGTAGTCAAAAAACTTTTTCACGTGCACTGATTTCAGAACATACCTGACCGAAAAATCATAAAACCATAGCAAACAACATTGAATAAGTAAACACATAAAACTAAATTGAGAATTTCAACATCCAATAGCTTGCAAACTGCTTACCTTGCAACTGTCTGATGGCGAATACACTCTCTCAACATTCCTCCATAGTGCAAAGCCATTGCTGGATCTTCATAGCTATAACAAAAGGGGGCAGGGGGTTTGGGTGGCGAAGCTAAGGCCATGTCAATGAACTGAAACTATTGAGGTATAGATTACTTAGGCTCTCAGAATATTTCCAGAATTCTTCCTACAAAACCTAGGTAGGATGAGGAATGTTAAAAAAAAAAAAAAGTTTCAAAATATTCCCTTTTCTGAGTTGGTTGTACTTCTGGACAAGCTATTGCATTTTCTCAAGTAAAACATGCAATTTGGCAGATTATCTACTTAAGTTGGACCCAATCACCTAATTGAGCATAGGCTAATTCTAGTTGGAATTACAGACGACCACAGCATGAAAATATAGAATTATCATGAACAAATGATAAAAAAATTGACAAGCTTATTTGCAATGTGGTTTTTCGACCAGTATTCAGGCAATCTGTGCTAAAGATAGGACATGATCTTCTAGCACATATTATTATAAAACTTCAGTTTCTCAAAAGCCTCCTGCTTGCTAAAGGTATTCTAAATGATCCATAGAGAAGAATGCTTCATGGCACAGAAAGATGGGTCGGGAGGCCAGCAATGTAAGCTTCCAGGTAGAAGATTTTTTCCTAATTTCTTTGGTGTGACTTTTTCGGCAGGTAATCATCTATCCTGACCTCCCAAAGAAAAATTTGACCAGAAAGAACTGTAAGATCTTTTTATAGATTCCAACATGCTACAAAAAAGACTTTAGACCAAAGGAAACTTATAATAGGAGATAACATATGCAAGATGGTGATAATATGCAAACATACTGCCAATGATGACTCACCCTGATATTAATAAGTCCAACAGATCCAGGTTGAATTCCAAGTAATCAGAAGCAATCAAGCGCGAATTAACTGGCTGCCTTTGCAAATTTGCAACAACTTGGGTGGCATCCTTACGTGCCTATAGAGCAATGGTTATTCAAAAATAAGCAACAGCAATAGAAAAAAAAAAAAGCCTCCGATAATCATAGTTTCTAGATCAGAATGCATAAATGTGAAACAAGACTAAAACAATTTACAAAGAGGAATTGGTGTTCGTTCCGATTACAGGTAAGCTTACAACATTAAATAATAAGCTCACCTCCAAGTTGAGTTTTGGAAGACAAACAATGAGGAGCCGAAGGGTGTTTTCCTTGAAGAACTGCTGAGTCAGTTGTGCGCAGGCTTCAGCAACAGGCTCAGATTCACCATTTCCGTACAGAATTAGCTTCATCTCCCTTATGAGCACATCTAATTCTGACATCTGCAACTCAAAAATTGGGCACGCAATTCGGAATCAATAGTCAGTACTTGACACATCAAAACAACAAACAGAGGGAATTATGCACTGCAAAATTTTTGCCAAGTTTAAACTGTTACAAAATGACGTCAAGTTGAGCTGTGTCACTGAATTTTAATGCTGAGAACATAATGAATTTAATGCACAAGTAACAGCTCTCAAATGCAATGTCCTCCTCTCATAATTGTGAGCAAAAAGAGAAATAGGTAACCCCCCCCTCCCCGGGGCCCCCCACAGGAAAAGAGTGCCAGATACAGCACCTTGAGATTGCAGTACACCATATTAAAATCTCTACATTTAAACTTTGTTAATCTTCAATGTAATCCTTTGATGATTCAGGAAAAACAAATTAAAATCTCTACATTTCAAGAACAAAATAAAGCAAATTCCTAGCCAGAATTAAATTTTTGCCAAAAAAAAAAGAAGAAGAAGTAGAAAAGGTGAAAAACACATAATGTACCTTCGAAAAGCATCAATAGCGAATATCACACAGCTAACCTTATAATCGCCAAACTCAGAAGAGAACGAAAACAGCCCAAAAACCGATGATCAAATTTGTTGTTTCAAAAAACAATCTTTAAATCAGAAGAACCCAAACGAGGATAAAAAGAAAGAAAGAAGAAGTTTTGAGTAAAACCCGTAATAAGAATAGCAGTACCTTATCGGAATGCTTTTGGCCAGAAAGATGGGAAGCAGAATGGAGATAGGAGAGCAACGAGGTGGCATGACGGACAATGTCAATAGGGGTCTTAGGCCGAGATTTTTTGGATTTAAAAAGGGAAGCAGTACGCATAGCCTTTGTAAAAAGCCTCTTGAGATTCATAGTGGGAGAGCGTTTCAGGGCCTTGCGGTGATCGGATGGCTTTTGCTGATGATTCATGAGGCCCCCCACCCCCACCATCTCTCTCCTTCCCTGTTCAACCTGGGTCGGCATTATTATTTATTAGGATTTGGGAAAATTTCTTCAAGGGTGGTGGTTGATGTTGTTGTTACTGGTGGAAATGCAGGGGAAAGAGGAGGGAAAGGAGAGAGGGGATGATGAGGTTGAGGAGGGGGAAATGGGCAAATGCCATTTACGGATTTTCTTTGGTGAGGGCTTCGATGTTTTTATTATGGTAGTATTTGGGAAATCAGGGGTGGGTGTTGAATTATTTACGGAAAGTATAATGAGAGGAGCAACTTTTTCGATTTCCATTTTGATCACAGGAATATACAGGATCCGGAGCCGGACTTGGATTTTCTGCTTCATCAGCATCAGGTGTTGTTTGTTCTCTCTTTCTGTCTGGAACCTCCTCACCCTTCTCTCTCTCTCTCTCCCACCTATATTTTTGCGGATTTAAAAGATACTCCAAATAGAATAGTACTACTAGTTCCTAATCTACATGACCCGACCCTAGAAGGAAAAACAGAAAAATGTAAAAGATGGATCCAAGTTAGGGCTGCAAATGAATCGGGTCAATCACGAGCAGGTTGAATTCGAACTCGACTCAAGTTCAATCAACATTATTAAGTTCAAGTTAACTAAGTCGAATTCGAATTTAAAAATACTAAAGTCGTTAGCTCGCGAGTCGACTCGAACTCGATTATATATATATATACTAGGGAGGGATAGCCCGCGCGACGCGCGGGAATTTGGTGCTTGTGATTCAAGATAATTAATAATTATTGTTTAATATTTTGTAGTATAGGAACTTAAGTATGATGATTTTTTCATGTGATTTTAATAGAAAAATCATAAGTTATATAGTGAGTCAATAAAAATAATGTGCAATGAGACATCTTTATCGTTATACTATATAAGAATCCGTTGTGATCAAAGATTATGTTTAAATTTCAACTGTAAAGATAAGGGTAGTTTGAAAATGTAAGAATGTCTAAGTGCAATTGAAAAGTATCCAAAGGTCTATTCTAAAACTTATCCAAGATGATAAAACATTTTAAAATATCAATTGGACCATTCATCTCTCGAATCTATATATGTTCATGAAAGATCCCTCAAACAATGTTTCTGATTTCTCCCTTGACTTAAGCTCAACCTGAATTATCAAGTCAAGTTTATCCATCAATCACTTTGCATCCAATCTAGTCTAAAATAATTTTATCTTTGACTAACTATTTATATAATTTGGTGGGCATATAATACGACTTAATCACATGTTTCTTACAGAGATAATGATGCCCAAAAATGATAGATAAATAAGAAACTTAAGTGGTTTTTTTCAAAATTTTGTAGAAACTATTCAGATTTGGTGTTTTTTGCTAGGGGCATTTCTTTATAATCTCATAAATAAGTTCAAATCTGCATAATTGTAAAAGATCTGAATTGAAACTATCTTGATTATAAAAAATTGGTGCAAATAATATTTTCTAAATTTGAAATTGTAGAAAATGGTAACTAAAATCAGAAGAAATTGCTCATATGAATTCGAATTGCAAACTATAGGTAGAAACTGTTTAATGATATTTTTCAATGTTTACTTGTATAAGTATCCAATATAACATTTCTACTTAATTGACTCGTTTGAACTATGGATAATAGTTGCTTCAATCAAATCAAGAAACATTATTTATCATTGTACAACATACAATTATGAGTAAATGAATTAATACAATGCAATCAAAATGGTGCTGTAACTAAAGCATTTAAACTCATCAAGTTTCACTACAAATTCTTTTAGATAGCATAAAAAAGTAAATTTTTTGTATTTGAAACTATATAAACAGTATAATACAAGAACGAGATCATAACATGGAAAGCAAATAGAGTGCAAATGACATCTTAGTACTATGTAGCATGATTAATTTTCTTTTTTAGTTTCAATGAAGAACAAAATTCTAAGTTAATAAATTTTACAATCATAAAATTCCCAGTTAAAATAAACACAAGTTGAATTCCAAATCATATTACATGAAAAAATAACTACATGAATTATAACTGTTGGAATGTAGTCAACAGATCCATGGAGTCAAGAACAATAGGAGAAAGTTCATGAGAAATAACACGTTATCTGACTTAAATAAAGAGATAATACCTTGGTCGAGGAGGAGAAGATGATCAAATTGTTTTTCTGATTATTTTAGAAAGTGACAACATTATCTCAAATTGTACTTTGACCAGAGACAAAATCTCTGGGATCTACTAAGGAAAACAATACAATTAGTCAGTTTTTGGAATTAGAAGTATCAAAAACAAACTATATGGAATTCTTGAATAAACCAATTATCAGAAAAAAAAACTACAATCGAAGAAGACAAACCCAAAGAACTCACATCAATTTAAAGGAAAAGCTACGCATTCCACCAAATATTTAATAGCCATAATAAAACCAAAGAGGTGAAACTGAAAAAGAAGAAAGGGTATATCTAAACATGGGGACATAAATATGATAATGATTGTTCAGATAATAATTAAGTTAATTAATTGTAATTAAAATCCAATCATGTAAACATCCAATTAATTCTTTAACGGACGAGAAAGGTTTTAGGAAATTGGAAGGTTTGGATGTTAGTATAATAAATGATTAAAAGGACTTTTATGTAATTCTATCAAAACACAAGCTTTATTCAGTTGTACTTGATACTCAATTTGGCACCAAACATTGTAACATACCAAACCTGCTCCTAACCTTAAATGTCTGAAAGGTTATATAAGTAATTATAGTGAAATTAAAGCTATAATGACTTGTACTCAATGTTCCAATTACTCTTCAAACACTCTTATATTCCCAAAATAGCCTCACCCGTGCGGTTGAAATCTAGTTCTAAACTCGTTCTTATATAGTGTAAGTATATATATATTAATTTTAATAATAAAATTACATATATATTTTTAATATTTTATTATTTATTAAAAAAATAATTATTTTATTTTTTTTAAAAAAATAAAAATAATTATTTTTTTATTTTTTAAAACTCGAGCTCAAGTTTAACATTTTGAGGTCGTTGAGTTTAAGTTTGAATTTCATAAAATTATGTTGAAGGTCAACTCGATTAGGTTGAATCTCGACTCAACTCAATTCGTTTGCATCTCTAGTCCAAGTCCCGAAGTCCTTTTTTACTTTTTTTTTTTTTTTTGACAGCATCTCCAACCCAAAAAAAAGGGATTAGGTTTGGTAAGAGTTGAGTTGAATTGTAATGCTGTCATTGGGGCCAATTCTTGGTAGTATTATTTTAGAGAAACCCAATGCCAGTTGTTTTGTAGAGCAGCGGAGGAAAAGGGTGCTCTTAACTTCTAATGCAACTTTACGTGAACGCATTACAGCAGTGCATGAATGCTTTCAATATGCATTTACGTTTGATTATTATGCAAAAACTGATGCTACAAACATACCAGGCTCTCAACTAAGTAGCAAGTACAAGTAGAACAGAAGACGATATTGGCAGGTATGTAGGTCTTACGAATGCGTTAAAACAGCCTACCTGCTGCTATAGGCTCTTTTGATTCTGATGATAGATACTACTACTGAGTACTGACCCGCCTCTCTTCTTTCGTTGCTCACAATATACTACAAAGAATCCCATAAACAACTATTGCATCATTAATTTTTTTTTTTTTTTTTGGGGTGTCTAAATAGTGCTCCAGGTTCTAGCCATATGTTTCCAGCCCAGTCCTCGCCTGCAAGCAAATTCAACTCTGGCCTAGTCAGGTTGGTGCGCGCGACAGAGGAGGATGACAAGATTCGTAATAGGGATGCGTTCAACTCATAAATCCCTCGAAAGAAAAACAAACGCATGAGAAACGAGGCAATGGAAATAACATTGAAAAAAATTTTTGGTTCTTGACATTTAGCAGACGCAGAATTGTTATTTTCACAAAAGTTACATTTCATTTTGAATCAGACACTATTGGCAGAGAGTCGGTCGTACTTGTACCAATTTGTATTAAAAATAAATGATGTCCTACAGCTTATCTTCAGAATAATCACTTCTTGGTATAAGTGACGGAAAATCCCCTTCGGCGGGCGGTTATATATATACTATGTAGACCTAGTTAAGTTTAATAGTATACCGTCAGAGTTGTCGAGGAGTGAGCCACAATGTCCGAACTCCCAGCCATTGCTAGTTCTTGTCCCTGCAAGTTTGAAAGTATATACATTACCAGATCACTTAGATTTCAGGGAATTCTACCATTGTCTTCTTCTCAGACGATCATTCCTCATCTAGCACTGCATGCTTCCTGCACAAACTGCTCAGGCTGCCATATGTTTTAACGACTACTTGATTTGATCCTATTGCAGCTTTGCAGATGTCTGTAGCGCAGATATCCGAAGCTCCAGGTTCATGTTCCTGCCCAATCATTTCCTTCCTTCTTTCTGGGGTCAAAAATGTCGCTCGCATCCTTCAGCTAATTAATCAAGAGGAATGTCGTCTCAAACCACAAAAAATCTCAGCATCCAAGACCTCTAAGAATGCCACTGAGTTTATAAATTACCCCTGGAGGATCTGCATATGACTCATCCAGATAAATAGCATGGTACTCCAATCCTTTCCACTTGGCAATTAGGGCAAAATGGGGGCGCCTGTATTCACTACTGACAATCTCAAACACTACTGTCCTTGGCGTAGCAGAAACTATGTGAGTTAGACCTGCCCCATGAGCACCGGCTATGACTGAAGCATCTTGAATGGCCCGAACTTGCTCTTTCATGGACATGTGAGCAAATAGACCGTTTATTATATTCAATTTGCAAGCTGAATGATTTGATGCCCAGCCCTCTATAGAATTAAAAACTTGTTCTTCATTACTAAGCCTTGATTGTACCTTACCACCATGACGTGGATGGGCTAAATAATCCTCACGTCTAACAAAGAGGACATTAAGACCCGAAACAGGCCTTGAGTTATGATGTCTATCAACTGGAAAACCAAATGCTGCTCTTATCATCTCCCCGAACTCAGACAGACGAGCAGTCTTTTTATCATCTGGGTGTTGCCATAGTTCACGTGCAGAAGCACCGTTGCAATCTATGTCTTCAGAGAGTCCCTTGAACCATGCAGTTTCATATCCCAAAGGTGCAAGTATCGCATGGCGGAAACAGACAGGACCACGAAAGCTTTTGGCATATCTAATGCTAGAAAACAATGCATTCCAGGTTTCTTCCAACTGTGCCTGAAAAGTTTTGTGAAAGGAATTATCTTAAATGGAAAACTTTCAGTGAATTAATAGACCACTACAGTAACACTGGCAGAGGCAATCATAGCAACCTTGGCATGCCAGTATCTGGTCATTACGTCCTCAAATTGGTTTTAAACTTTTAACATGTTTCATCTTCTATTGTTGGTGGCATAAACTAACTTCTAGAGATGTTTATTTATTTAGAGCATTATTGAAGCATGTTCTCCTGCATCTATACATGTCAAAAACATCCACAATGCCAATAAAATTGAACGCCCAAGCACAAAAAGAGAGAAATGGATGTAATCAGTATTAATGCAGTGTAATATTGAAATTAAGAACGTCTTCCGCAGGCAACAGCAAGAACAGCAGTTATTGAGGGAACAAGAAGAAAGCAGAGGAACGCCAGCTTCTGGAATGAAGAAATTGGTCAATTTTAGTAATAAGATTCTGCACAAGACTTTCCAAAAAAGAATAAAAATGGTAATATGGAACAAACAACAGATAACAAGCAGCAATATATTTGCATGAATATTGGCTCAACATGTCCGAATGCATTTCGGTGGAGTTCATCTCCAAGAAATGGCAGACACATATGATCAAGTCCAGGCTAACTGCCAGAAAAAGATAAAAAAAAGTCCAGGCTAACCATTTATTCAACTACTGAACTGCTATGAAGAAGCACCATAATTTTAACACATCCAGAAATTTGAAAGCAGCATGCTGAAAACTAAGTCTTTTCCACTACAACTCTTCAAGCCAGTTATTCTAAGAGTCTGATTTTGAATATGCTTGATGTCAAGAAATCTATAGTTTAAAACTCCTGCAATAAGTTCAATGACTCCCCTGTACATCTCAAGTGATCCAAAATTCACCTTCCCTGGCTCATTTCATGTTTATCAAATACTTAGTAGAGGACAAAATTCTTGCAATAACAAATGCCACAATGTCATTTTTGCTAGAACTATGTTAGCCTGAATATTCATACCTTGCAATGGCCATCCACGAAAACTATATGAGGTCGATTGGGCAATCCAGTAACTCTAGAAGCCACATATGCACTGTACCAATCTGTGAAGGTGTGAAAAACATTTGCATACTCGAAACGTGTAACCAAAACCGTAGGCTCCTCAACCCACTGAAAGAAAACGTAACAAAATGGCTAAGATTAAGAAAAATGTGATGGATCGATTGCAAAAGGCAAAAAATGCAGAAAGCTCCAGCAAAAATAAAACTCATGCAGATTTGAACAATCTTACTTGCAAGCATATGAGTATAGCATTGAAACTTAAATCAAGTATCAAAGAGGAGAAAACGATATTGCCAGCATTATTCACAAGTTTGATACTATAACTGCTCGCTGCAAATCTCATTTATCATTTACATCTCCGTCATACAGCACCTCCCACAAACATTCATTGCAAGACTCATTCTGAAAGTTCAAGAGGACTTCAAGCATCTGCAAGATGCTTCATTTTTTGGTCCTGCCCCAGATTAGATCTCATGTTATCACAAAAAGACCCAGATCTCAATCCAGGTACACCGTGTTCCCAGAATCAACTGATGGAACTGACAGATCAATTGTTTATTACACCACATTAGACTCTGCAAGAAAATTTGATAAGGCATCCAAAAATGGGAGAAATTTATTCATATTGATTGGATTAGCTAGTTATGAGTTCATTTATTAAATCAGGGATATCGATTCATTAATTATGCAGAATCTTTTTTGCAAATTTGGTAAAAAATCATCTGTTCTTTCCTTTTTTAACAAAGATCAAAACTTTAATAGATCAAACTGAGAACCCAAATTAAAAAAAAAAAAAAAAATCTGAAGGCTAACCTCGGAACAATTTAACTCATTAGGCCCAACTAACTCAATCGAATCGACCAACTGACGCATAGTATGCCTATGAATGGCACCATTTGGTAAGTAATTATTCAAAAAGTCTACATTCACAAGTTTCTTCCCTATTTTAGACCTTTCGAGCACTTCAATCTGGAAAGCACCGGGTTTAAATAACGGCAATTCTTCCTCTTCCCCTCTTCCAAGCACCATCTCCAACTCTTCCCCTCCTTTAGACATTACAATTTTTTCTCCAATCATCCGAATTTGTCCTCCCTCGCATATAGAGCTAAGCAGCGTTTGACTATAGTGACACCTAAACCATCCGCCCCCGGCAGAGTTATCAGAGACGGATTTCCGGTGAGACTCCGGCGAGAGTTTGAGGGCATCGACAAGCAGAGTGAAGCCATTCCCGAAATAACCCTCGCAAGATCGGACCGGCACCTCACGATTATGGGACCAGGGGAGGTAGGAGGGGAGACTTGGCCAGGGTTTCGCAGTAGCAGTGATGGACACATGGGAGTTTGTATGATTCCGGGTAAAGTGAGGGTTGCTTCTGTTGGGGAAATAGTCGGGGTGGGAGGAGAAGTAAAAGTAGAAGTAGAGAGTGACGGAGTTGAGGGCGAAGAGGAAAAGAACTATTTTTACTCTTTTGGCCTTCATTATCATCATTGGACGACGGGATTTTAGGCTTTGGAATTTGTTTTTCAGCTGTTGCCGCCGTGGGGGTTCACCTGAGGATTAAGTGACGAACCCCATTGGCGATTGTGCCGTGGCAGTTGGGACCCTGCTTGCTCTCTTTCCAACTCGGCAGTTCTTGCTCGCTTGCGTGTTTGGGATTGGGAGGGGACTTATTATACCACCTATTAGTCCTAGGAGCCACTTCCAGCCCTCGACCAGGCATGGTAAGTTGGAAAAGCTCCAGCTTGTTCATGCTTTTACTGGTTTAACTTTTGAGTATTTGGAGAGCTACTATTTGGTTAAAAATTATTTACTTACATCATAAATAATTTTTAATGCATCTATTTATCTTTTCGATCATCTTTTTATTTTATATATACGACATTATAAAAAGTGCTTCAATATTTATTTCAAATAATCTCCGATCCAAACACTTGGAATCTTTTTACTCTTGATGGATCAAGTATTGGCAGAATAAGAGTCGAATCTAAGTTGAGCTTAGTAAAAATTCGTTTGAATTTGATTCGTCAATTAGTCAAATTAAACTTGAATAACACTTCATGTTTCATGACTTTCAAATTTGATAAAAAAAAAATAAAAAAGTTTGAACTTGATTCAACAAATAAATCAGTGAAACTTGAATAAAATTTCAAGTTCTTTAAATAAATCAAATAAACACGAAAGTTTATATTTGAGAAGCATAAATTCATTACCACTCTTAAGATTCCATTAATCTTCGAACTGAAGTTCGGTAAGGGTTGTGCCAATACAGGGATTTAGTGGATTGTGATTAGTACAATTAGGCAATATGTGGAAACTCAGGGTCCTAAATACTCAAAACAAAGTTAAGCATTTAAGCATTGTGCAAGCTTGGAACTTTTTCTTATTTATATTTTTTGGAGAAAAATATAAATGCCAATACTGTGGAAGACGAGGCACTATTCACCTATGGAAGAATTGGTTGCCTCTAATCAGAGGACAAGAAGAGGATGGAAGGGTACAGCGTACCACCAGATTATAGAGCGGTTTTGTTGACCAAATTTTGATTCCTAGCGTCTGGATTTCTTTAAGCCAGATCACTAAACCAAAAACAGGGGTCAAAATCACGCAAACAATACAACTACGTGCACAAGTAGAATCCAGACGTTCTGCCGGAAACTGTACAGCATTTAACTTGAATATCTGCTCGAAAGGGCATATAGACTATATGGACAGCATTAATCAAACTAGAAAGTAAGTAGTACTCAGGATACCTTTTACTTTTCTGCTAGGTATTAGGCCACGAATTTTTGTCAGGAATTTCTGCCTCGCAGCCTAGTGACAGCTGCTCTATTTATTTTGCTAGGCAAGAACGAGTGCATTAGCAGCGCACGGCCATGCATATGGCAATATGGCATTGGTTTGTTTGTTAAAATCCCGCATCCCATTCTTTGAAAAAAAAAAGAAGAAGAAGAATCATTGAACCCACAAAAAGGGACTGTAAAGGTGTAAAAATATTTGCTATCATTTGCTTTGACAGAATATAGTGGAAGCATGGTACATTGCCATTAGTATAAATGACATCCATCATCTACAAAAAGTGTTGCAGCGGATAATAATGATACGCGTGGCAGTAGTGTGTTTATGTTTCCTGACTTCCTCTCCTTCTGGCTTCAAAAACAAAAGAATGCAGAATGAATATGCAGTAATTCATCAATAATCCAGACCACGGATTGATGCAGATCTCCAATGCCTAGCACTCTCAAAACCATTCGTACAATTTTCAAAATCTTCAATGGTTTGATCAATCTCTTCTTGAGTGTTCATTACAAAAGGCCCAAATTGGACTACTGGTTCACCTAATGGCTCGCCCCCAACTAAAACGAATCTCAGGGGCTTTGAGGACTTGTTCCATGCCTCAAGGCCATCGCCAGAGCCTAGAAGAAGAAGATTATGAGCTGTTACTGGAGAAGACCTCGAGTGGCTGAAGGTGCCTTCCCCTTCCAGGACGTATACAAATGCATTCCAGGACGCAGGCACTGGTTGCTGAAGATGAGCTCCTGGCTTAAGGGTGAAGTCCAAGAACATGGTTGGGGTCCTTGTGTAGACAGGAGATGTAATTCCCATGGCCTCTCCTGCTATAACTCTGACTTTGACCCCATCTTTTGCTGCCTCTGCAATGTCCTTGCTCATCATTTCTTGATATCTTGGCTCAACCCTTTTGGCATGAGAAGAGATAATTAATATTTGATGCATTTTAAGTTCTTAAAGTCCAATGTCAAAAAGTACGAAGATTATAGATTACTTTCTATATAAGTGCAGCAGAATCACTAGCTTTTACCATATCAGTGATCTTCATGTTTTAATATAAAGCACATAAATCACATGGCAATAACATTAATTATAGGCGCACACACATTGCTGAACAATTATGGCAATGAATCATCATGTTTGTGGGCAATGAATCATCATGTTTGTGAGCAATGAAAGCGTTTACATTCACATTATTCATGAAGTTTC
This sequence comes from Coffea arabica, assembly GCF_036785885.1. Lineage (NCBI taxonomy): Eukaryota > Viridiplantae > Streptophyta > Magnoliopsida > Gentianales > Rubiaceae > Coffea > Coffea arabica. Next base: position 53,416,131 of record NC_092318.1, read on the forward strand.
ATTATAATTCACTCAAAAACTTCTTCTTTACCCAGCAAAACTCAAAAACCTTCTTTCTGTTAAGGTTTAAAAGATATTTTTGTGCATCTACAACTTCGCTGACCCTTTTTAAAAGCAATAAAACTTACATTTTATTTCTAGAGCAGAGATTAATCCATAATTGTAAACCTCGTTGAGTTCCCTGAGCTGCTGGCATCTCTGAATGAACTATTCCTCTTCCAGCAGTCATCCACTGTAAATCACCTTCTTTGATGGTACCTTTATGTCCTTTAAAATCTTCATGCGTCACAGCTCCCTGGTGTCAAAATGCAAGAACTTTTTCAATATCGCGAACACCACCTATTTTGAACATACATAACGGTTTGTTTTGCTTACTAATGGGTAAAAATGAGCACTGTAGGTGAGCAACATACGTGCATCATGACTTAACCGGAAAAAAAAAAGTGTATCATGAAACAAATATATTTCTGGCAGGCCGAAAGTTAGCTAGTTTGCCCGCAAATTAGTGGTTGAAGAAACTGAAAGTCTTCAGTATTTAGTAGTAAAATTGTGATTTTTGGTCTCAGTTACTGACAACAAGACTTGAAATTCTATTTGTCTTAGCCAGGCAGGCGGCAGGCCGCAGGTGCTTGATGACATATTTGACAGTAGTATTGCCTTGATGATCACCTTGTTTGCAACTTGACATGGAAAGCCGGGTCCTATCCAGCTAGCTTAAGAAAAGGGTTACCTATTGCTTTCATTCAAGTGACGCAATGGCTACCAATTCATTAATTTACTTACAATTGCGGCAATTAGAAATTCACTGCTTTCTTTGATCTTAAGGATCAAACAGTGGTCACAATATTCTTCTTGGCAGTGAAGGAGAAAAAAGTGCTTTAGTGCATCCGTTGCACCTTATTTTGTTTTTCCTATTGACGACAGAGTAATAGGCAAGATAGCCAAAACTATTTGGTAATATATCAAAATGGAACTAGCAGGAAATGATACAAGTGATGAAGCTCTACCTGCAACATGTAGGTGACTGTTTCAAACCCTGAGAAAACAGAAGTGATAAGATCAGAATTCAGAACTAAAATCCAGTGGCAGACTTTGAATTTGCAGTCAAATATTTCAAGAGTCTGATGAAATGCTTTCGAGTGTCTAAATGCAGACCTCTATGCGGGTGATCAGGAAATCCACCTGGAGCAGAGACTGCAATGCGACGAAGAGAAGAAAAATAGGAACAAAAACTTGAGTAATATGATAAAGAGACTAATGGATTAACGTTAAAAAACCAATCTTGCATAAAAATGATCTAACTGAGAAATTTTTTTTTTTTTTTAAAAATCCACCTGAGAATTCGTCCAAAGCAAGGAAAGGATCAAAATACTTCAACTCAAACCTGACCAAAAAAAAAAAAAAAATCTTTACAAGCCAGACAGCACAAATGATGACAATTAACATGCAGTATGGTTCTTTTACATGCATAAAACGAGACCATCGAAGGAATACCTTCCAATGCTTCTTCTGACAATAGCGCCAAGGCCCTCAGGCTGAGGCCTTGCAAGAAATTTTCTGACAACAGGGCGAGCTTCTTGAACAGCACTGTTGTAGGACATTGTTCTTTTTGCTTTTTTAACTCCTTTCTTTTGCCTGTTGAGTTAGCAAGTTTTTTCGAGAGATGGAACGGAAGAATTCGAAAATGGAATGGAAGAAAAATCGGAGGTTTGTGAAGGGTATAAATAGGGAGGGAACAGAGACAGAAAAGAGGGGGGGAAGTTCGTTAGTCCGACTGTATTTGGAGGGTCAAAGGGGGCAAAGGTGGCGGCCCACATATGAACTTGCTTGAGATCCAGGGACTCTTTTTTTTTTTTTCTTTCTTTTCATTTTTGTCCATGTGATGTCAGCATAGCGTTATGATTATGTGGTAATGGATCTTGTGAACTACGGTGGTTGCCTCTGGCCCTGGTTTCCGCTTGATGGATGGATAAATGGAGATGGACCATGTGGCTGGCCAGGGCCCAAGGCGGCATTTTCTTCCCACCTTATGTAATTTCCTTTTAATTTTATGACGTAATTTTTACAAATTTTATTATTGTCTCTCATTCTACTTCTATATTTTTTCTTTTGTGAACACAATACAAAGCAATTTGTTTTTAGATGTGTGTTAATAAGGGCTTGTCGTGCTAATTAACACTAGTACTACAGGCACACCCATGCGCGTGCAATTTAAAAATAAATTGGTTTTTATGAAATTTTCTTTAACGAATTGATAGTTATCTTGGTAATTAAGGGTTAATGGATAAAGTTAACATCAAGTTAACTAAGGATTAATGGATAAAATTAACTCCATAGATGCTTTATTAACGTATACATATCATCGGTCCGAATTTTCATCCGTCATCTTTCTTCTGTAAATGTTGCCAGAATCTAGGGCCAAAGTTTACCATTTTCTGTAGAGAAAGGAAAGGAAAGGAAAGGAAATTGTGAGAGATCTTGTGACTTTAAGGTGTTGCCAATGCTTGATTAGGAACAAAATTGTTTTCATATTGATTTGACCCCTTAGCGGCCATGCATATGAATAGTAAATGAAAAACATTTGATGAGGAACTGAAAATGCTCTGAAGGATTTGATTTATGGGCGAAAAATCTCTTCTACAGTTCGTAGCGACGGGCTGATGGAGTTGGATGACAGGAGAAAGAAATAGAGACATGCAACCGTTGCTCGGTTCCTCTTGAATTAGAAAAGGCAATGAGCGAATAGCGCAAGGGAAAACTTGTGGGGCCAAACCAACCAACGATTTTTGCCCCTTTGCCTTGGTGTCCTTTTCTAGTTTTCTGTGGCCCCATTTCAAATCCCAGATACTTTGCCACACTTCATTGAAAGCGTTAGGACCAAAGAAAAAAAAATTAAGCTGAAAGGAAATCAATGGTCTTAATAGTGGACACACGCATCCTTTTGCTTCCATGAGGAAAAATGTGACGTCTTGAAGGAATATATATATTATCGTTACTCAATTTTTTTACTATAAAATTATTTTAATTATTATAAGTGAAAGATTTTGAACCGAAACCGTTATTTACAAACTCTTCCCTCCCCCGTCCTATCCTGCTAATAGCAACCCTCAGTCTAGAATCCCCCGATGTTTTAAACAATAACGAAAAACAAAAAAAAATTAAAAGAACAAAAGGTCATTTCATTTGCTACAGATTAATAAAAAAATGAATTTGTATGGTGTTGGAACAGCTGTCTGAATAAATAACAACCGAATCAAAGCCGTCCAATGAATACGTTGAGATACCAATAGCGGGTTTCGAGAATCAAGAAGCGGGACCAAATTGACCAGCTGCTAAATTCTTTTTTTTTTTCTAGTTGCGGGGGCCGTCGAGAGGGTTCTCTATCCGTCTATCGTATCGTATTGTGGGGTGGGTCCGGCTGTGAAGCCACCATGATCACCTAGGAGTGGACCATGCAACGCGAGAAATGATGTAGTGACAACGTAGGACTTAGGTTGAGCGGCTTGCGAAGAATGACGTAGTTAGTACAAAAGCATGACGAGTTCAATGCATTTACATAGACGAACCATATTGACATTTTTAAAAAAAATTCCTTTTCTTTTCTATATTCTAAATTTCTGTCCGCTTGGGGTGTGCGTTTCTCTTTAGTGCGTGTGAGCTCTGAGTGCTTAGGTTTGTCCCACATCGAACTTGGGAGGGGGATTTGGGTAGTTTATTAGGCTCCTCAGGAACCACAAAAGTTGCCGGCTTTTGTGGTTTCCTGTGGATTAAGTTTAGTAAAATGCAAAAGTCATTCTGCTGACTAGAAAAAAAAGACAAACTGTCCGCTTGGGGTGTGCGTTTCTCTTTAGTGCGTGTGAGCTCTGAGTGCTTAGGTTTGTCCCACATCGAACTTGGGAGGGGGATTTGGGTAGTTTATTAGGCTCCTCAGGAACCACAAAAGTTGCCGGCTTTTGTGGTTTCCTGTGGATTAAGTTTAGTAAAATGCAAAAGTCATTCTGCTGACTAGAAAAAAAAGACAAACTGTCCGCTTGGGGTGTGCGTTTCTCTTTAGTGCGTGTGAGCTCTGAGTGCTTAGGTTTGTCCCACATCGAACTTGGGAGGGGGATTTGGGTAGTTTATTAGGCTCCTCAGGAACCACAAAAGTTGCCGGCTTTTGTGGTTTCCTGTGGATTAAGTTTAGTAAAATGCAAAAGTCATTCTGCTGACTAGAAAAAAAAACTAGGTAGAAATTGGAATTTTCTTTGTTTCTATCAACTAATGTTATATGTATTCATTCTCTATTTTTAATTAATTCTACTTTTTCAACGCATGGTGTGCAGTACTATTTTACAAGCAATGATGACAGCTAAGGTACTTTTTCACTCTTGGCTATTTGAAGTTTGAATTAATTTCCAACTTTATAACTCGTACAGACTGATTCAAAATACATGCCTTACTACATATCTGCGCAAGATTATGTGGTGTAATGTCTAAAGTCTTTGGAAGATTAAATATTGAAGATTAAGTAGCAGTAGTTGTTGTAGTATCGGGTTGGGCTAATTCCACTTTGTCCCTTCAAACTTTGGACGATTATCCATTTCAGTCCCTAAACTTCAAAATGGGACACTTGAGTTCCTAAACTTATAAATACCTCTCACTTAAGTCCCTAAACTTATAAATGGGACACTTAAATCCCTAAACCCTTATAAAATGAGACACTTCGACCACCAACGACATTCAGGATTTGTTAACAATTTTCTTTAAGTGGGAGATATTTATAAGTTTAGGGACTTAAGTGTCCCATTTTGAAGTTTAGGGACTGAAGTGGATAATCGTCCAAAGTTTGGGGGGACAAAGTGGTCTTAACCCTATCGGGTTAGGCATTTTCAAAGTAGCCAAAAATGTTGGGAGGGAATTCGTGGGAAGGTTCGAGAAAAAAAAATGTAATATTTTTGAATTATATTTAAGTAAAAAAAAAAAGAAGAAATATCCAAAAGCCAGCCACAAAGAAACAGACAGACCGATCCACCTCCACCTCCACCTGTGGCCTGCCATCATCCATTCTACCTAGATTTAGATTGGGATGATCATTTCTACGAAACAAAAGGAAAAAGCCAAAACAAAAAAAGAGGAATAGGGAGATGATCAATGCAGTGGGAATGATGATGCAATCCAATTGCGGCGCATCGGGCATTGATTCTCCGCGCAATGAATTCCCACAGTATTTCCTGCTAATTATTTCGTTGAAGAGCTTTTGCTTTTTACGGTCAAAGGCAATCGAGTGATGATATTAGCTACGTAATACTCGCCTCATCATCTCTGGATATTATTTTATTATTTTATTTAATATAATAAGCACCACAATATCTGTAATCCCTATTTGAATTTTTGTTTTTGGATCGATGGTCATGTCTTGGGTTGCAAACGAATCGATTCGTTTGTGAGTGATTCGATTCCGAGCTCGATCAATAATATCGAGTTTAAGTCGAGTTCGAACTGATCAAATCGAACTCGAATTCAAAAATACTAAATTCGCAAGCCAATTCGAGCTCAATTATATATATGTTCGAGTTTAAAAAAACTAAACTCGTTAGTTTCCGAGTCGGTTCGAGCTTGATTATATATATATACATACTTTTTTTTATTTTTTATTTTAAGAGTAATATTACATATATATCCCTAATATTTTTTATTTGTTTAAAAATTTATTATTTTATTCATTTATAAAAATATAAAATAAATAAATTTTAAAATTTTTTTAAAGCTCGAGCTCGACTCGAATTTAAATAGAGTTCGAGTTCGAGTTCGAATTTGATATTTTGAACTCGTCGAATTCGAAATCGAATTCGAGTTTCATAAAATTTCGGTTCGATTATGCTGAAACTCGATTCAGCTTAACTTGTTTACACCCTAGTCATGTCCTACTCCTATTTTAATTTATGTTCCCTTTTAGGGAAAAAATCCCATCTCTAGATTAAAGAAGTACATCACTGTGCGTACCCCAATTGGGCCAAGGGGGGTAAAGGAGAGAATCCTACCTCAAGGAGGCAATTAGGCCAAGGGGAAGACAGGGAGAGAATCTCACCTCTAGGCTAAAGGAATACATTATTCTACACCCTTTAAATTTTTACTACATATGCTTGATCCGCATTTGATAGATTTTACTACAGATGCTTGATCTGTATCTGATGCTTGATGTCAGTCAATCGGATCTCATTCCCCTGGCTGTGCCAATGCGAAAGTAACTTCACAAGACCATCCTAGCCGAGCTATTCGAGATCTTTTACTATTTCTGTTCTATTCCGGTATGGTACAATGATACTTCATTTGGTTTCGGCTTACTTTAACAATCAATAATTCCAACTTTCAAGCTCATAAGAAAATACCTAACTCGGAATTAGATCTTGTATTTTTTTGACTTTGGATTCTGATTCTATACGTTTGCAGTTTCCACCTCCCATTCATAGAGACCACCTGTTGGTATTCAGGTCCCTCGAACATGCATTCTGAGTCATGGTTCCGGCTCGAGATGGTGAACACTTCAGACAATGAATTAAACGTACGTGTAAATTGACCAGGACAAACGTCATCCAAGGTCGACGAAGCTAGTAGCTGTAATTAAGATTTTGACTAACCTCTGCATTCATCCCTCCTATTACATTTGACAGCGAAAAAAATCAACACAAATATCAGATGAAATTTGTGCTAAACCCATCCATATACTACGCTATTGCAATATAAACAACAGCCCTTCATTTTCTCTGTCTGTAACATTATGGAAAATAGCGACACGTGTAAATTCAAATTGAGAAACTACACAAAAAAGATCTGGCATCAGGCCTCTTTGCACAAACACCACGGGCCATCCATTCTTGAAAGCCAAGAGTGCAGAAGAGACAGATGATAAAACCACCTGAAGCAAAGATACGGGATACATATCTTTGAAAATTGTATAATCTTATAGTACTTGATATCAGTGGCATGCATGTATCCTATGTCAAACTCCATTTCCACTCTCAAAGCTTCAAAACACTGTTTTGATTCCATTGCGGACGAAAGCGGTTAAAACATAGGAAACTGAATATTTTTGCACAAAGGGTGCAGCTATGATTGTGAAAAATAAAGTCAGTAGAGACTTAGGCAGCACCACTGGCTCCCTTTCCTTTCTTTCTCTGGATTTTCTTCATGTAGAACTCAAGCTCTTTGCCTTCCAAGATATACCCGCAAATATTAAAGCCACAACAAGTGAAAACGATGTGAAAATGGCCAAAAAGATTATTTTAATTAATCCAAGTAATTAAACAACAAACAAACAAACAACTAAAGCTCCTAGCATAATTACAGAGCATTAACCAACTGTCCTTCCTGAATGTAATGTAACAACTGAAATTGGGAACCAATGTTCTTTGACACACAATTAAACCGTCCAGGCAGCAAAATCTGCCAAAAGTTTCAATAGTTGGATAATCGTTCCACAGTAATATGTATTAATGTCGCCATTTTTGTTTAAATGAAAATGTATAATGGTTCCTAAGTACTTTAAAACACTGATGTAAAAGGAACATCACGAATAATGCATACCCATCTGCACGACCACACTGGCGAGGCCTTGAAGAAATTGCAGCCAACAACCGACCACCTGCAAACTGCTCCTCAATATGAGGATCAATCTTGCAAATCCTGTCGACGCTGCCTCAGTTTTCTTACAACATGGTTACTCTTTGTATCCTCTATATATGCCTCAGGTTCCTAAAAGACAAGTTCATAATGAAAATTATCAAGCATTGAAAATGTGATGTTATCAAAAATTAGATTAATTCACTTTAAATTCTATTCCAACTGTATATAACAGGTCAGCATAGTCCTAATGTAACTGCTCACTAAGTTGCACAACTAAATAGGTAAAAGCATTTATTGCATGTAACAATTCTGCCAAATAGTTTTTAAAACAATTCCAGATTCAATTCCGTACGCAATTGATGAAAATGCAACTGCACAACAGCAAATCAATGTAATAGTTGGCCAGAAGGAAAAGCAAAAAAAAAAAAAAAAAACAAGTATGTACTCCAAACCTCTCCTTCCTTCTTAGTAGCAGCAGTCTTCTTCTTGCAACCAATGTCAACACCATAATGCTGAAGATACCACTGCTTAAATGGAGCAGCCTCAACTTGAACTATAGCACTCTTGACCAAAGTCTGGGTCCTAACCAGTTCATTGTTAGAAGCATTAAAAACTACGTCAAGTATACGAGTCTTCCTGGTAAGAGACTCATTTCCCCATGAGTAATTCCCAGAGTCCAACCTCAGTGCACGCCACTTCACATTCCCACCTCTTACCCTAACCCTCCTTACTGCCTTGTTACCATCCAACTTAGTGTTTGAAGGTCACCTTCCCAACTCACACCTAATAGCAAACAAGAGAGTTGTCATAATCCAGACTCTAGAGATTATTATTACGAGGCACAGATGCAACACAATCACATGGTAAGACCAGAATTTATGCCAGTCAATTGCAAGCATAGATGGACCATAACTAAGACTACAGGGATTGTCAAAGTCAGGCAAAGATGGTGCATAACAGCAGGATACAACTCAAATTCATGCTAACCATTCTTAAGAAGTTACAACCTAGATTTTCTTTTCACACGGGCAAGGAGCAACATCGCCAAGTAATACCCACTACATGTATAAATAAAGCAACCACAAGGTCCAGAACCCAATGGTTCTCTTCAACCATATACAGTAAGCCACAAATGGACTAGGCTTTAATACTAATGAATATTATGAATTGCAATATATGCAGGCATAGACCAAACAAAACTAAATTAACACAACTCAATATTATGAATTGCAACATAGCTCTTTAATACTTCCAAAATCACAGAGAGGACCTGGAAACAAACTAAAATGATCATCAACTTAATCGAATGAACAAGGGCACCGGAGAACATAGCAATGAAAAATCTAATACCCAAAAAAAGGATAGCAAAATAAAATAAAATAAAAAAGAGCATTCGGTCTTTTAGAAGTACAACCAGTCACCCCAAGCCATTAATTGGTGCCAATGTAGTCAGGCATAGACAAACCAAAACAAAATTCTACAACTAAATCAACGCCCGTCATTCTCAGGAGAGTAGTTTTTCTCATCATAGAAATCAAACATCTTCATCAGACCATGCAATTAGGTCCCTAGACAATAATTGCTAAAAACAATAAAGTATAAATCATCCCATATTTAGTAAAATGCATAAGGCCACCATCTTACACATGAGTTTTACATAAACACAACAATAGTCCTTCTCAAACAAATGCAAATTTGAAAATGAACTTTGTAGTGATTAAGAATTTTATTTTGGGGGGCTTACTTTCGCTTTTTCCTTCAGGCCTTCTTCTTGCCTCAAGTGGCACGCCTCTTGTGCATTGAATCGCAAGAAATACCTACACGGCGTACCAAAAAAAAAATTTACCAACTAAAATCGTTGATTCAGAAGGTATGATGAAGTTGAACAAAGACGGTGAGGGAAATAAAAATGCGATGAAGACGAATGAATACACAAAAAGTATTACCCATTTTGCTGTTGCAGTTGGCGCTGCTGATGGATTCTACAGCTCCTGCGAGTTGATCCAAACGTGCAGGTCTGAGAGGAAAGGGGAAGCCGAATCTATCGGAAGGGGAAAGGGTCCAAGAAAATACGAGCAGGGCTTTTCTAAAATCGGTTTTTTCGGCCCACTGCAGACAAGCGTAAATAAGTCTAATCAAGTCAAATACGCCTAGTATTTAAACAAATTTGACAAGTTTGAAATTTTATTTAAAATTGGATTGTTTATTTGTTGAATTGAGATTAAACGAACTTTTTATCGAATTTGAATGTTCAAGATTGGGTTGTTTATCTATTGAACTGAGATTGAGTTTTATCAAATTTGAATGTTGTCGAACGGGTTTTATGAAATTTGAGTTTTTATGCGGATGACAAACCAAGCTTGAACGAACTGTTATCAAGCTAAATTCGAGTTCAATTCGGGTATGAAATAACTTGGTTCATGTTGCAATTCTACCTACCTATGCCTTTTATGTTGATTTTTTGACCGTTTTACTGATTTATCCTTGCAAGAAAAGGTGATGGTATTAAACCTAGGTGGATGGTTAATACAATTAGACGATCGGTAGTCGCATGTTAGGATTTGATATTAACGAAAAGTTACTGACAGATAATCCGATAGAATTTTGTAAAAGAACCCAAAAATCAGCCTGACATTTCGTAGAATTAATCTTCTATACACTGACAGTATATACACTTTCACTATTTGATACATGACATTTGAAACCCAAATTTTGCACATATATCGTACATCCAACCGTGATAGTGTATACACTGTCAATGTATATAAAATTTACTCATATATAAAAATCTGATAACATGTTATCACTTACAAATCCAAAAGGCCGTAAAATAAAACGGAAAAAGAAAATTATGAATGAAATGACCATATCACCACTAACAAATCCAGCATTTCTAGGCTACTCCTCTGCGTGGTAGCGTCGGAAAACAAATATTCTGTTCCATTCAGTCACTGGATTCATCGATGGTACAAACCAAAAGCAGGACCCAATTCCTTGATTCCTCATCTCGTACTGCAATTCATTTTTCCTCCAAGTTCTTGATGTCAGAATATTTTTAGCTCTACAAAAAGGGGAAAAAAAAACTTGCTTCCGCTGATGAAGCAAATAAATACCGTATTTGATGCCAAACACTAGTAGTTTATTGCTACACTTGAGGGTGTAATCCAGATGGGGTTTTCCTTAACCGGCCTTGCTCCCACCAATTGTCATACCTCTCTCGGAATTTCTTATCAAATAACTCGAAAATTTCTGCTTTTTAATGGGAAAGAGAGAGGCACAGTAGGTTTTAAGTCATCAGAGCTTAAGCCTAAACCGAGAAATTTGGTTCCCTGCAAGCTTGAGTACATCGATTTTGATGCAAGAACCAGCCCGACGGAGGTACAACGTATACCCATCTTCAACTACAGTTTACTTGTTTAGTGTACATGAATGCTTGTATTCCAGTTGAATGTCTTGGGGAAAATGAAGAGAAATGTATAGACCGTGCCGTTGCAAAAATAAAGTTTCTGTCTTCTCTGTTTCTTGTTTTTGCTAATGCTCTTGACCATTTTAAATGATTGAGCTCGGTAGAAATGATGAGGAAATTGGACTGCTGTTTCTTATTATTCTATCAGAATCAAGGTTTGACGCAGCTACTTCGATTTTTTGTTTTTGTTAAAGTTAAAAGCTTGGTGCCACCTCTCCTTTGACCTTTATGTAGTGATTTTCTTAGCTTAGAACTTGGAAATTCCATATCACTTTCTCAGTAAAATGTAGGTTTACTGCCTTGCTGATGCCCGAAAGATTATCTAAATCCCTTCTGGGATTTCCATATTTAGGATTAGTAATTGACTGTTTCAGCAGGCAGTCCGTTTTTGTTAAAAACTTCAACTGCTTCAATATGGTTCCGTGCATTTGTACATTTCCCCTGTTACCTGATTTTCATGAGGCTAAAAGGTTCTGGAATGTAAAGCCCGTGGAGATATGCTTCGCATTTCTTGATAGTTGGATTTTTGGTTTGGCTTCTGGATATTTGTTTTTTCTTTTCTTTACCTTATTTTTGCTTTTTTCTTCTCTCCAGCACTTGATTTTGATGTTTTTCTATTACCATGCTCTCTCTCTCTCTGGTTTTTTTTTTTGGGGGGGGGGGGGGGGGGTGGGTGGTGCTGCTGCTGGAGGGGAGGGACGAGACTTCATGATTGCAATTGATGCATACCAAGATCTTGCCCATCCATTGCTAGTGAATGGAAGCTTGTTTACATTGTTCCATCAATGTAGTAAAGATCATTCTTTACTGAGTATTGAGATTAAGAAGCATTTTTAACTTCAATTTCAGGTGAAGAAAGAAATTGAGGAATGCTACAAACTCATACACAGGCTAGGCAGAGGTGTTGCATACTTGGGTTCTTCAAGGATGGGACCTAACCACCCTCATTATACGCAAGCATTTGAGTTGGGTAGAGAGGTAGAATATTTCAGGTCTATAAACCCAAAAAAGAACATAGTAACGAAAATATAAATTGGAAAGATTAAATCTAGAATATTGCTTGATTTTAGTCCTCGGATGTGGCCTGTTTGATAGATTGCAGGGCTCTTAGATTGTACATCCTGGTCAGGGGCTGGACCAGGGCTCATGGATGCTGCCACACAAGGAGCTCTGCAAGCTGGAAAACCAGTAGGTGGATTCAAAATAGGAAAAGAAGCTGGAGAATGGACGGCTACAAACTTTCACCCGTACTTGCCATCGGAAGCATATCTTACATGCAGGTAAGCATCATGCTATCAGAATTTTACTTTACGAGTTTCAGGACTAGGTCAGTTGAATAAATTCAAGAAACACACACAGGTTCTTTTCCGCAAGAAAGCATGGGTTAGTGGATGCTGTTGTCAGAGCTAGTGGTTCTGATAAGACAGCCGTCGTTGCCCTTCCTGGCGGTGTTGGAACTCTGGATGAAATATTTGAGATCATGGCGTTAATTCAACTCGAAAGAATTGGATCATCGCTTCGGGTGCCCTTTCTTTTAATGAACTATGATTCCTTTTATGAGAAGCTGCTGGAATTTCTTGACAATTGTGAGGAATGGGGAACTCTCTCAAAGGGTGAGGTTTCCTCACTGTGGAAAGTATGCGGCAACAACACAGAAGCCTTGAGCTATTTGGCGCATTTCTATGGCCTTTCTTTATTGTGATAAAGCCATAAAGAGGGGAGCCTAAATCACAAACTGAATGTGGATCTGTTTCTTGATTCTTTTAGGTGGTTGCTTTGACCCTCAAATCTTGACTACACAGATAGTTTTTTTTTTTTTTATACGATAGCTTCTTATGCTATGGCGAGGGAAGGGTCTGAAGAGGTTTTGGGGTAACTAACTCAAAGTGGACTGAACCACCACCGGACCAGACAGATAGTCACCAGACTTGTTTTATACTATTTCTCTGGGACTAAGCTCTGGGCATTTTGAACTACCAAAGGAAAAGCATTATGCTTCCACATTCATAAAAGCATTATGCATATTTTACTTAAAACTGATAGTACTTTATTTCCAACATAATAATAATAATAATGTTCACGAGGACCGAGAAAAACATCAGCAATGTCAACAAGCAAATCCTACTTCAATAACGAGAGACACTTGAAAAAGACTCGAAAAACCCTAAAGCCAAATGGGTATAATAACTCCTTAAAACTAAAAGACTCGATTATAGAGGGGAATCCTGCATTCTACTACAAACAGCTGATGCCTTAATAACCTACTGCAAACGGCTGATGCCTTAATAACCGGCAACGTATCCTCGATCATAACTAGGGGCACCACCATATCCAGGGTAAGCTTGTGCTCCGGTGAAATACCGGCGGTCTGGTCCTTCCAAATAGCTGGAGCATTGTCCGTGCTGCCACCACAGCATCTCTACATGTTTCTCCAACTTTCCTAGCTTGTACAGTAGCATGTTTGCATTCACGCAGCCTGAGAGTTCAATTATTCCATCTTCATGCATCTGGAAGTGTCGTATCCCTATACATATTTTGTCCAACAAGAGGAATTTATAAATTAAAATAACAATATGTTCAAAACAAAAACTGGTCTAGGAAACAATAAACTTTGAAAAAAAAAAACCAAAATCATAAAAGGAATAATGCTTCTAAATTAGGGAGCACCCTGTTTATAGAAAATCTGACAATATACATTACATCAAAAAATAATAATAAAAAAGGGCTTTTGAGTAAAAAAAAAAAAAAATTTTTTGCGTAAGCATGTCTAGTTATAATACATGCTATGATTGCGGAAAGAAAGAAAGAAAGATTTCATGTTCGCTTGGATCAGTTTGTATGAAGATTAATCCCATGACTCTGTATCGAATCGAGGACATTAATAATAGATTGTTGTAATAATGAGATGCAAGCAACTTGCCATGGGTTGAGCCGACCACTTTGCCTAACTTGTACATAGCTTTTGATGATCCTCTTCTTCTGCCCATGTCCCATCTCAGCGTACAAGCCTGAATGAGTGAAGAAAGTGGATTACTGTAAAAAACAAGAGATTTAAACGACAAATACCTAAAAAAAAAAAGAAAGACAGAACAATAAACCTTAAACCCAAAAAGAAAAAAAAAATTAACAACAAACACAAAAAGCTCATATTATGACCATGAAATCAGCGGCCTCCTCCGGATAAACCCTGGGCGCGGCGGCATTCACGAAGGACTTGGAAGACTTGAAGAACTTCATAGTAGGAGTATCACTTTTGTTGGTTGTTAAGGTTGTGATATTGTGGAATAAATGGGGAGCCAGTGCATGAATTTATAGATTTTCTTAACCGCCTTTGCCCAGAAATAATTAAGACAAGTTATGGTCTTGCCCATTTTAGTAGTATTGTACATAATTCTTGTTACCATATTTTGATTGTGAAAACTTTTTCTTCAAGATTCCTTCAAGCTATTAAGGTAATGTTACCAGTTACCACTATCCTTTTTTTTTTATAGTACTGCTAGAATATCTTTTCTTGCTATAATATCTCCTCCTTACATAAATAACTGTATCTTTCCTTGCTTGCACATTGCGTTCTTCCATTTAGATTCTCTATGTTTTTGCAAAATTTGCGTCTTTTTTTTTTTCCGTGGATTTTCGGGCAAGTGCTTTACCAATATATTGTCCACCAATCACATTCATTACCCCCTTATTTGTAGACAAAGTTTGTTTATGCTAAAAATATTATGATCTTTTTGTGATATTCTTTTACTGACCATCATATCTTTGGATACCAAATCATATATGAATCTCAATCCTTTTTCTTTTCAACATCACATTTATGAATGGCGTACAATGCTCTGGCAGTTATAAGGCAATTTTAAATGCTTCGCAAAATTTATGCATGGTGATCATATATATATATATGGTTTGTGAAGCGGGGCAGGTTCACTCACAAGTCGCACAATTATACTTGCTGATTACAAGGTGGAGTGAATTTTAGCTTAATTTTGCACATCGTACTTCTAGGAAGAAGACCGTCCGTGTTCTTTCATTACCAATTGACCCAGGCGCAGGTTCCTCAATCACTAGATTAAAAATCGAAGTTCTTGTGTAATAATAAAACTTTGCTTCATAAAAAGCAAACCCTTTTTAGATTTTAGGTGCTTGGCCAAACCCAATTTGCTGAAGCCAACACCAACACATCTGCTGCAAGCATGACAGAATATTTGGCTAGATGATTGATTGATAATGAACGACAACTTCAGTAATTTTGTCCAACACCATCATATATTCTCAGAATGATAACTAGGTCTGATACAACTGGAAATTTACAAAATCCTTCAACAGTAGGCTATCCACTCTCTGCTGTGGATTTAAAATTCCGAGGCGTGTGCCGCTTTTTAATGGATTGACAAAAGAATGAGAACGACTCCTTAAGTTCGTTTGGAAGGGGAAATGCCAGAGGAGGGAGAGCCAAAGGTTGCCCACTTCTGACGGTCACCTTATTGTTTGAGGAAAGGGCCAGTGCAGGCTGCTGCTTGTTAAGACCTTCAATGATGAAGGAAAACGCCCCAAATGTGAGACAGCTTTGAAGTAGAGCTTGAGGTGCACCTGGGAAACACACGAGTCACAAATCACATACAATTTTAGTACGCCAAATTAACACACACTCAAAATGAAGGTCCATATACCGGGAAAACTAAGAGCAAGACCAGTGCAGCACCCAGCCACTCCTGCATTGATAACTATAGAAGAAGAAAAAACAAAAAGGTTGTAACAAAGGGGAATCGTAGCATTAAAAGCTAGTAATTACTCAAATTGGAATATCATACCATCATCTTTCCCCCGCAGCCTCTTCAAGAAACATACTACTAAACTGTGAACTCCGGATAAAACTGCAAATGTCTGGAAGAGACAAAGGGAACTGAGAAGGAATAAACCATTCCAAATAGAAGCCAGAAGAATCCTACAGACTATAAAAATGGAAAATGTAATTGAAAAGCTGCCAATCAAAAGATAAATATCCAAGAATCCAGCGCACCTTGGCAGAAGACCCTGCCTCTCCTAAAGATCCTTTAAAGCCCTTCCTCTTAATCAAACCAGAACCTGAAAAAGGCGTCACATAAAGTACATGAAGAAGTAAAAATGCAAATCATCTGAAGTGCATGAAGAAGGTTATCTATGTTAAATATGTTAAGCATCACTTCAAAGAACAAGACAAGTAATGTAGCAAGAGACAAGAGTAATGCTTTGGCACAACAGACCAAACTCGTCATGGAATCACACTAAAATATCAACTACTTACTAAAGGAACCTGCTAATAAATAGATGATATGCAACATCAATTCCTTGAGAAAGGGCCAAAATCATACCCCAACAGTTTAACTTACAAGTACCATGTACTACGGGCAGATAGGCCTCGTGCAGCTTGAAAGCAAGGCGAAGGATGAATAAAGGAGCATGAACACTAGATAACATCACCAAACCAAGGCAAACTCAGTGCACCAAAGGGCATATATGGGTTCCATTCTTTTAGCCTCACATCAATGCATTTGACAAATATGGGTTGCCATAAAATCAATATGTCAGCATAATATCAACAAATAATACAGGCTTCCCTTCAATGCAGCAAAACATTAATATAGGTAGTATAAGCTTACAACTTACATCTTTTGGCCTAGCTTAATTTACTTAACAAATTAACTACACCGATACAAATCAACAAATACTGCTGCTGCACGCTAAACCCACCAATAATGATGGTATCAGAAACAAAAAGTAAATCTAGGAAAAAAATGCATCCAGAATCAAACAAAATAATGTAAAAAGCGATCGACTTGAACACAAAATCTACTCGTCCAAAAGGATAACTCTAACAAAATATCAGTATAGAAATAAGAAGCAAAACTATCAAGAAATTAGCCCGTAGAAGGTTCGACTCATATTTCGATATCATTCTTAATCTGACATGGCCCAACTCCAATTACCCCCAAAAAGTTTCAACCTTTGAACCCGCACAACAATAATAAAGAAGACAACGAAGAAATAGAACACATTAGGAAACGGAAGCGAGATGGGATAGAATGTCACTTACCAAAGCCGAAAATGGAGCCCATGCAAGCGCCGGCAGCGGAATCGCCGGCGAACCTAAGGAGGCAAACAACAGGTGGGCTGGAGGGGTTAGAGATTAAGGCATCGGAAGTGACATTTAGGTCTGAATTTTGGGTGGGGTTTGGGGGAGGATTAGGAGGGGTCTCGATTTCGGAGTCGGAGTCGGAGGTTGATGAATTGGCCGGCGTTGTCATCTCCGAAAAACCCTAAAAAAGGCTTTTGGGGGTATAAAAAGTCTTTGAACTTCTTTGTGATTTTACCGAAAGAAAAAAATGAGTCTCTCTGCTTTCTTTCCACCCTTCTGCGGTGCGGATATTTTCTAGGATAGGGATCTCAGACGCAAGATTAGATATTCGGTTTCGGATCGGATATGCCCATATAATGAAACGGTTGTATTTGTAATTGTAAAGAAGCTCGTACCATCGTTGAGATGAGTGTACAAATGTTAATGCGCATAATTCAAGTAAATTAGAATTGTGGGGTTTTGATGGATGTATACAATTAACTAGTAAGAGCAGGTCAAATGAAGAATTTCTGAATAAATAATGTTCCCTAAGGTTTGCCTGTGCTGAAATATTACTAGTAAAACTTTGCACTTGCTTAAATGGCAGGACTCGAAAAGATTTTAGGCAGGTATGACTGAAATAGTGGAACAACAAATGCATCATCAGCTGGAATCGATAAAGAACAACCAATTAAGGCATATTTCATTAGACAGAAATTTGAATGAACACAAATTCCCACCCCCCCAAAAAAATGAACACAATTTCTCTCCACCTCTCACTTGTAAAATACTACAACGCTAGTGCATTAAAAATATATGTATATATCCCACTACTATCAATCAATGAATTACTGAATAAAAGTATCAAATTGCACACTTTTGCAAAGTGAAAAATAACATGCTATGCTCGGTCCCAAGTAGGGTCCCAAAACAGCTCCCCTCTGTGTAGGATGATTGTCAGGGGTAATGACAAGCTTGACATTTTTCCCTGCCGCACTCAATAGTGTTGTTCTTGATAAATTGCTCCAAATTCTGCTCTCCATGCTTGATCATCATCATGCATATAGGAATGCGTATCATCATGCCCTCCTGAGTAAGAATCTTCCCTGTATAATGGTCGTAATGCAACTTCAGGCAGTCTGCTCTCTGCAAGGTACTGTTTCATTGTGATCATCTCCATCTTGTGCTTCCTCTTGAGTTTCTCTACTTGTTTCTTTAGGTTCTCATTCTCTTCTCGTACCTTTGTGAAATTTCCCTGCCAAAACAAAACAAAAGAAAGGGAAAATGCTTACACCTGTTTTGTGTTGATAATTGCAAAGTTATTCAAGGACAATGTAGCCAATGACTAAAAATATATCGAGGTGCTTTTGAAAAAATAAATATTACATAATCTGATTCTTAGCTAACAATCATTTTATTAAAGCGGCAAAGGGAAAAGCATGGATTGATAGAAGGCGGCTATACGAGGAAAAAGGGAAAAGAATCAGGTATTGAAATAGAAATACCTCTGCAACTGAAGCTGTTTCCTCTGCTTCTCTCAGCCTGACAAGTAATTCACCAGCAGCATGAACAGCTTCTGCAGTGTCTCTAAGTTGAGTTCTTAGACTTTTATTCTCCTTTCTCAGCAGCTCCCTCTCCCTATCCTTTTCTATTCTCGAAGCTGAAAGTTCCGCTGCAAGGCGCTTAGAAAAACGAGAGCCATGGCCCTTGGCTCCTGCTTTAGCAACTGCCCTTTTCATCTCTGCTACACCTTCCATAACCAATCGATGCTTTCCAACCAATTCATTATACTTCTCCTGTAGTTCAGCATAATGCTCAATCATTCTAGCATGTCCAAGAACAGCTCTTTTGAGTGCATCATCCAACTCCTCAGTGCATTTCTTTTCTAATCTCAACTCCATCTCCACCTTATCCGCTCGTTGGCGGTGAGATTCAAGATCAATCCTCAAATCATCAGTTAAACAAATCCACTCACTTTCCATTTCTGTCCATCTTTGCCTTTCTTTCTCAAGTTCTTCCTCATTTTTTCCCCAAGTCAATGTGCCGC
The DNA here is from genome assembly GCF_036785885.1 of Coffea arabica. Taxonomy (NCBI): domain Eukaryota; kingdom Viridiplantae; phylum Streptophyta; class Magnoliopsida; order Gentianales; family Rubiaceae; genus Coffea; species Coffea arabica. Next base: position 53,435,340 of record NC_092318.1, read on the forward strand.
TTTTTCTCAACTGGATTGATTGAGCTAAGAGAGATGATCTGATCCTCTCAGTTGATTTATTAGTTCCATCATTATGCAAATGCAATTTGCTTCTAAGGCATTCAATTTCTTTAAGAAGGGCTTCCTTTTCATTCAAATTGAATGATTGATTATCTTGACTATCATCCAACTTTTCCTGGATTTCTTTTACTTCACACTTTTCAATGCACAACTCTGAGTCATGATTTTCATCACCATTCCACATAAGAAGCTGTGAAAAGAATTTCCAGAAATGCATAAGTTGAAAACAATTAGTGAAAATAGGAGATCCATTACCACCAAGAGAAAAAAATAAAATTACTAACCTTATTTCCATTTGTTTGAGAATGATACTTTTCATTTTCATATTCATTGGTCGATGCCACTTGAATCTTGCTCTCCTCAAGTTTATACTTCATTAGCTGCAGAATATTAACTTTTTAGTACTATAATTACCTAGTGATAACAGTCATACAAGGACATAAAAGGCCATAACCTCTTGGTTTAGTTGCTCAATCTTAGCTTCATGTTCCTTGCAAACACTCTCAAGTTCCTCCTCTCTTTCAGCAGTTTTAAAAGAACCTTTTCCTGAATCCTGGAAAGGCACAAAGAGAAAAGAAGAATGTCACTCGAATTATCATCACACATTTCCAAAGAGATGACCTTTTGGTTGTCAATCTAATAAAGGCAATTATACCATCCATGTCTTCAAGCTATCCTGGACTTCAGTAGAAGAAACAATTATTCGCTGTTTGCAATTAGTGCATAAGAAAGAAGCCGTAAGTGCATTTGAAGGTTGTCCCTCTTCTGGTAATGTCTGGGCAGAGGCATTCGCCTTGTCAACTGTCAGACATGGTTTCAGTGCCAAGTGCTCAAAAGAGAAAGAAACTGAAGATCTGTCTAACGCTGAATTTTGCTGATGGTAATCAATAATCTGTAAGCCTCTGTGAAGACTAGCTGCCAGAGATTCAGTAGGTCCGGGGATCACTTTACTAGACCTCAAAGAAGATTGTATATGATGGCTGTTTCTCAAGCATTGATCTAACGATTTAGAGTTTCTGAGAGTCTCTTGTGCATGATCATGATTCACTAAACTATTTGCTGAGACAATTATGCTTTTCCTGTGCATGTTTTTAATTTTAGGAGATTCTGATATTGCAGGCTCTTGGAGGAATTCAGACTGACAGACTGCGTTAATTGAAACATTACTCCTGATTGCATGATCATTGTTCCTTGAATCCCCAGCAATGTCCTCTTCAAGATCATTAACACCTGAAACTTCACTTGGCTCTAGTTGTGTATGAGCTCTTTCTGAATTAATTTCTTCGGCTTCACTTTCTTCTGAACAGCTAACGTATTGTTCACTTGTCAAGTCTGTTTCACCACCATCTGCCATGTCTGTGGAGTCCTCATCACGAGAACAATTTAAGCTATCAAATTGGGCTTGCAGTTCTTTAACATCATCTTCATTAGCACCGACTTCTTCAGAATCATTATCCAAATAAGGTAAAATCAATGAGCGGTTAAGACTAAGTCTCAGTTGATTCAAGCTTTCACGCACACTTCGTCCTTTGAGTTGTCCATGGTTACTTCCAACTGAGTCCCATACATTTGATTTGGCTCTCATGAGTTCCTCCTGTACAACAGAGCAGCTTAGAAACAATCCAGGCAAGCTTCAGGATAGGAAAGAAAATTTCTGAGCACAGAACAACATTAAGTACCTTAAGCTGCCGAATCTGATCAGTCAGACCATTGACATCATCTTCTGTTATTTCATTTATGACTGGCTCATTCCGCATGAATTTAACCCTCTGTCCAAACCTGAGTGTGCTCACTGTCTCACCACTGCACCTATATACAGAAAGACAAAAGGGGTACCATATCATTTTCAGGCTGCTCAAATCTGTCATGTACTGTTTTCAGTACGCAAGATCACCAGGCAAACCCATTTTACACCAACAAAATGGAAAAAGAATGGGGTATGCGCAATAGAAATTGTTGGTCAATTATGTATTAATTATATGAATTGTTGATCACGAGGCAAACCCATTTTACACCAAAAAAAAGGGGAAAAAGAATGTGGTATGTGCATTAGAAATTGTCGGTCAATTATGTATGAATTGTACCATATAATTGCTTAATTCATCAGTTAGCTGCAGTGTTTGATTATAAGTTAACCATACTCCAGATAAAGGGGACAAAAAATGCAGCAAGTCAAATACTTACTTTTTATCGGGGGAGATGGTGCATATGACGGAGAGTTTGGCATTGCCACCAAGTGACTCTCTTAGCAAATGAGTTAAACAGGAACTTTGATATGGTGGGGCGCCAGGATTTTCCGATTGACGTCTTTCAACAAGGGCATTCACCAAGTACCTGAACCAATTACAGGAACGGCAAACTAGTTACTGTAGATAAGGACAGAAATAAGTTTTCTGTGCAGCTCATTCTGATTTACTAAAGCTGCAACAAGATAACATATGAACAAAGGAAAAACAAAAATTAGTTCTTTTAATACTTCAACACATGAAGCATTTATCAAAGCCCGAGTCCCAAAAACAGATATACATACCCGAGCTGTGATGTGGATTTCTTCACAAATTTTCCTTCTTTAAGACATTGTTTACCAGCATCATCAAGTATGCATTTTTCAAATCCAGCAAGGTCAATAAGGCTGATTCTGCTTGACTTCGAACTGCCAAAACATTTTGATGATGTTTCCTGGGGCATTATTTTGAACATAAATGATAAATGAACCCAAAAATGCAACAGAGAACGACTACTGGAATTATGAATTTATGTAAATCTTCAAACAGAATGAACTCTTATTAGCAGATTAAAGAACTTGCATACATTCAAATGACTGCAGTAATTCAATATCTGCAATCTTCAAACAAGATTATAGAGATCGCATGTGTAAGAATCAATAATATATATTACCAGGAGGTACTGTTTCATTTGTTTTACCTTGCACCAGGACTCGATTATGCATGTAAACACAATGTGGGATCTTGAGCTCTTCGAGTTTGTGCTTGTTGCTCCAACCTTTCTGCTTGACAGACCCTGCGCATCAGCGGGTTAAGATGTATTTGTCTTTTGTCACTGGTATCAACAGCCACTAGCAATACAACTATCAAGAATACAGAAATCCATATTTTACTAGTTGACTTACCTTGATTAGAATTTGACTGACATCCTCATAGTTAGTGACGTACTCTTCTGTCAAATTCTCCACATAGAATCCATTTTTTGGGTCATCTCTTATCTGCTAGTTTCAAACTCATAGTTAGTAATTTATGTAAGTCAGTCGGTCACCTTCAAAAGCTAAAGGAGCAGCCAATTGATAGACATGTTTTCTTGTTGACAAGAGGGATTTTCACCTCTAAATGCCTCTTGGTCGGATCAAGTAGATCCCCAATTTGTTCATTATATATCTGCAATAATGAGTTGATCATGAAGTACAGCTTAAAACATGTCAAAGCAGGAAACATTGACAAGTACAATGTAAACCACAGCAATTTACCTCAAGAAATGAACAACGGCACTGATAATTAACCTGCCTCCCTTCAGAGTTCTCTTGATCCTTATGGTTAACAGAACCAAATGACATCATGCCATCTTTCTTATAAATAAATCATAATCTTTTTTCATTTAATTTTAAAACTACAATTAGGAAACAGAAACACCTACTTGCTGAATTTTAGAGAACAACGTCTGGAAAATCCGAGGAACAATACCATGAATTCCATTACATGAGGCATCCTCAACCATGGCGCTCTGAGGACCCCACATTGTATAGGTCTTTCCAGTCCCAGTCTAGAAACAGTTGACCCAAAATTACTTAAGGAAAGGCAGAGAAGCAATAGAGAGCAATTAAAGAAGCTATATCTTAAACAAAACAGAAAGAAAGAAAGAAAGAAGAAGAACCATTTAGGCTGATGGTTTACCTGTCCATAAGCCAAGATTGACGTGTTGTAACCCGCCAATGCATCATTAACCAGAGGAACACCAACCATCTTAAATACATCTTCCTGATAGCAAAAGATAAAGGATTTTGCTTGAAATCAATCAGCTTCTGTTTTTTAGGAGCGAATTTAAACTTGAAGATAAGCAGAAAAACAGAAATTAAATAAGAGCATCAGTGAGATTGATTTCCTAACCTGGGTAGCATTCGAGTCAAAAACCGAATCAAAGATGAATTTCCTATCCCCAACAGATAAAGCGTCATTTGAAACTTTCTTAACATCCCAATCCAGACACCCAGGACCAGTTGAATGCCTAATCCTCACCACGACCTATTCACAAACATAAAACCCACGAAATATCGAGTCTGAAAATCTGGGACCTTCCCAACAAACCAAGCAAGTAAAAGGGTCAGAATCTTAACCTTAACCGGTGGATCTGGTTGTAAGTGGGCATCTGACTGAGCCTCAGATCTGATGATTTCTTTATGAGTAATTGTGGGTTTTGAGAGTGACTTGTTGTGGAGTGAACTGGAAGGTAGCAACGGAGGGTCACTGATCTGAATGTTCGAGTCAACCGGCGGAATGTTTTCACTATTGGATTTGGTTCTTGAACGTATAGAGCTCTTCGCTTTCTGCTTCCGTGAAACTGAATTGGGAAGGAGATTTTTAAATGATGAAGCTGATATGCTTCCCAAGAATCTGTTCTCCATCGCAGACAATTCTTCAAAGATGATAGTGTGAGAGAGAGAGAGAGATGAGAATTGTTTGGTGTACTTAGTATACAAATTTTTGAAGGAAGAGAGAGAGGGAGAGAAATGATAAATGGAAAATCTTGCAGAGATGAAATGGAAGCCAGAGACAGATCCCAAAAACAAAAAAAAACAAAAAAAATTTGAAGTTCAAGGTGAAGATGACCGTTAGAGAGAGCGAGAGAGGGGGGGGGGGGGGCGACTTTCGTTTAAAACTTCAAATTTTCAGTCTAGTGACAGATATGCCCTTATCCCACGGGCTTGTGGGCTTATTTAAATCCACAGCTTTTGCTGGGTCAAGCTACGATTTTTTGCCCTTTCCAGTTTGGTTTGGGCTGAAGTGATTGCGGATCAAAGGTTTCCATTGTTTTTCATTTCGTCCACAAATTTGGCCCACCAGGACGCTCCTTGTATTGAAGACTGTAACAATTGTGGGCTTTCTTTTCTCGTCCAATAACCTACTGATTATTACTGTTACGTTAGAATAAATTAGACTGATCCAATTTTTATTTTTATTTTATAAGATGTAAATGGAAGGGTTCGAATTCGAAACTAATCCAATCAATCAAGAGTTTAGTTTCGTTTCATTGCAAACATCTCTCCCTCAAAAGCTAAAAAAAAAACCAAATGCAAAACGTATCGTTTCTGGTATTCCCAATTATTATCCTAAAATATGATTATCGTTTTTGCGCTCGCTTCTTTATACTAATGGTCATACTCACACACATAAATTCCAAGTTATCTTTTGCTTGCCTGATTGGTCAAATGCCACTCATACATACCACCACCGTTGATGATTTTTATAGGAGCCACTCACTTGCATCCAATTAGTAGGCTCTTTTTATGTTGATCACCTCGACGTCTTGACGCTGACTAGCCTACATTTACCATCATATTAATACGGGCAGCTTACTCCAAATGACTTCTTAATCTGTACCTCACGCTTATACTTGGCAATTGGGCGAGTTGGGCTAATTTTAGGCGGGTTGATGTTGGGTTTTCATTTAAATGGGTTACACCCAACCCGTCCAACTTTAGAGTGGGTTAATTTTGGGTTGGGTCATATTAGGTCATCTCAAACCCATGACCCAATATATTAATTAATAGATTTTGATACATAAACTCTCTCAAATACATTTTCACATACAAAAAAAAAAAATTTCACACATATAAACACATTTTCATATAGATACACATAATTTTACACACTAAAACACTGATAGACACAAAAATATACTCACTTCTTAAGCTCTTTTGAAATATGTTATTTTTACACATACAAACACATTACAATACACACTAATATACTTTCACAAATACACACACATACTAACTATTTAAACTACTTGGATGAACTCACTATTTTTTATACAAGTAAGGATTTTCAAACTGGGTATAGATTTGGTCCACACTAAGAGATATTTTAAAACTCAAATTCTTATTTATTATTGCATGGGACACATGTCAATCAACTAAATAATGTAACGAGTGTAACGGACAAAATTATAACAAAGAATCTCCTGTCAAATAATTAGCTTTCAAGAAACCATATCTTTATAATTTCAACATTTAGCATACAAATCTTTCGTGAAGGGATTAACAACAATTTGGCTATTACTTCAATATTTAATCGCTCCATAAACGAATTTTTACAACACTTGTCTCAGAAATGTTTATTGATATATATTTGCCATAGGGACGACTCTCGGTCAACCAGTCATAGGCTGATGATTCTTGCTCTACAATAGCAGAGGTCAAATTACGTTTAAATGATAATTGCTAACCCCTTTACCAAACCATCAAAAAGTCCAACCAAAATACAGGGAACTTACTCCAAAAATTAACACTTTTTTTTTTGCCCCGGGTTTTTTTTTGGGGGTGGTGGTAACAGTTTTGTACACAAGAATGTCTTTTTCCATGTGTCAACAGGATGGGTTATACTTGCATAGAAAACATACAAAGAGAGAAAAGTTGGGTAATGGGTGCCCAATACAAATACCCAAACCGCCCAAAATATATATAAGTTTTTATTACCCAACCCAAAATTTATCCAATACCCAACTTACCCAACACAACCTCTCAAATTAGTGGGTGGGTTGGGTGAGTTGTTCGGTTTTGGGTATAATTACCAGCTCTACTCACGCTACATTACAATTGTAAGAATTAACCAGAATATGAATATCACCCTTTTCGCTGTTAAAATCGAAAGTTCGGAAGGCTAACCTTAATCTAACGTTAACGGCTAGGAAAACATTTGTTCTCCCATAAACATGCAAGTTATTCTTCTCACTATTTAGCCAGATGAGTTTACTAATTACAGTAGTGGTAAAAGAGTTCACATGAAACGACAGCATATAGCCCAGCTGCAGTCTGCACTCTGCAGCAGGTGGAGACGGGAGTAAATAATGGTAGTAGTAATACACAACACAAGCGCCTTGCTTTCAAAGTTCAAACCCACAACGGTATAGTCATAGTAGTAGCAAAATGATATTATTATTAATGGACGACGAAGTGGAGCCTACGTAACGTACGCCATTGATTGATGAGTCTAAACTCTAAAGAAAGAATGCAGACATTTTTTCTGTAACGTTCATTCAAGGGGGCCGCCCTTTCAATCTTTTGGTCTCTTGAGTTTTGGCGATAAAGGAGGAGTCCCTATTTTGGGTCCCTCGTTCTCGTCAGTCGTCACTCGTGAAGTTGCAAAAGCAAAAGCGGTCATGGGGGACGAATTATTGCATTTAGATGAATAGGAACGCATATAAGTTTCAACGTAATTGCAATCACAGGAATTAATTCTTCTATAAATAATCTCAAGGAAACTTTTTTTTTCTTGTTAGATTATAGATTTTACGATTAACAAAAAAAAAAATGCTAAAATTCATATTTTGCAAAATAGGTAATTTTTACTGGTTTTGATCATCCTCTGCAATATCAATTTACATAGCTAGCTCGCGCAAATTGTAAAGCAAACAAGAATGAGGTCTGAATAAAACAGTTAAAATAGCCTCGGCTTGAAATTGAAATGAGAAAAACAAAATAATCAGCTAAAGCAAAGAGTGGAGGGTAGTAATAAATACTCCATTCGTCCCACTTTGATAGTCCTGTATTCCTTCTTCATCTGTTCCAAATTGTAGTCCACTTTCTAATTGAAGAATGTAGTTGTACTTTAATTTTCCTACAATACCCTTATTCAATGTAAGTACTTGTTACTATAAACTTACCCCATTTAATGAGAGTTGATTCTTTTTTTACCATCAATTCAAGTTCCCATAAAGTTGTACCATATTTAATGTGAGGGTATTTTAGGAAAATAGCAATCTAAATTTACTTTTCCAACAAAGTTAACTACTTTTTCTTAAATTGTGTGAAAAAAGAAACATGACTATCAAAGTAGGATGGAGGAAATAATAATCATCACTGGTGACGCACGTACCCAAACGAGGTCAGTTGTGTAAATAGGGCGGAATAATTAGGATCCTTTATGAGACTACAGAACGGATTAATAAATTAATGATAGTTGTCATTACACATGCAATGTGCATGAGGGCGGGATTATTCCAGATTACTACTGTTAAGTAATGAGTACTCTAAGTAGTCTCTAATACTACTACTCCCTCCCTTTTCTTATAACTGACGTTTAAGGTTTTGCACACCAATTAAAAAAAGTTTTTCATTGTTTAAATCTGTACACTACTTTCCTTTTGTACCCTCATTAATTATCCAATTCACCCATATTTTCTCTTATTAGAGTACTAAATGGTGCTGTTTTACTAGGTCAAAAGCAATAATTACTAGGGTTGTTACAAAGAGAGAAGCAATAATTACTAGGAGTAGTAATTAAGAACCCTGTATTGGAAAAGAGAGATAAAAGGGTAAAATTATGAAAAAATAATTAATACTGTATGGGGATAATAAAATGACAGATAAAAGTATACTAGAGCAAATTTCTTAGACGTCAGTTATAAAAAAAGGGAGGGAGTACTTTTGTGGGTTGGGTCATATATTTATAACTTTGACTAGTGACAATTGAGGGGAATGTGGGTTGGGGGTAAGTAGCTGAAAAGACGTATGGGTGTTCCAAAAGTCAAGTGCACGGTGGGTGCACACCTCATTATTTTTTTGCTTGTTCACATTACAAGCAGTTCTAGTGCTACATACATCATGCATTGCATACGCTCTAAAACGTGTACCAGTAGTGCCAACAAAAGGAGGACTTGTCTTTGTGGGTGGGGGGAGAGGTTAACGATTCAGACCTTCTGGTCTTTCATAATTTTTATGGCTTCTCTGGATTCGTGTGAGTATGTACGTAGTTGGATGGTAGTTCAGTTTTTATCGATTTTTTTTTTTTGATTTAGTTGAATCATTCCCCGTAAAATATATTAGAGCAAGAATAGAAGTGAAGTGGACAGTGATGATTGACAAAAAAAAAAAAAATTGATATACCTAGCTAAACAAGAGCCCACATACAGCTGCTTTTGTTAGTTCTGCAGCAAGGCTTTGAGATTCCTGCGAAGTGCCAAGTGAAGAAGATGAAAGCTGGTGTGCATTACATACAAGTTTGAATATCTAATTATATATATATATAATCTAATCAGACGCAAAAAGTTAAAAAGATCAAAAGGGAGAGAGAGAGAGATAGGAGATTCAAAAGACGCAAAGATTTCCACCTCCATCTTTATCAGGGTGTCATTCTCAACTGAATTGTTGTCTCCTCCAAAATGAGAAAAAGAAAATAATGAAGCATCTTTTAATTATTGAAATCATCCATTTGGTCATCCTCCTCAAAAGTCTAAATTTTTGGATAGATATATAAAAATAGTTGTAGAGTAGTTCAAAGAGAGGGTGATTGACGCTTTAAATAAAAGTGGTGGCAGTTAATGACCCTACCATTATCCTAATTGTGATTGGTCCATTTTTATTTTCTTTTATTTTTTGGCGTCTCGACAGGGCTTTAATTTGATTAAAATATTAGGAGTAATTCTCTGGGGAGACTTGCTTTTAAAGTTAATAAATGCGTTCCAATTTGCTTTTTCTTTCTTTTTTTCCCCTGTAGTGTTAGTTAGATTTGAGTTCCAGAATGTGCCTGTCCTTTAGATTGAACATTATGGTCGAGATGGCAAACATGCACTCCTATTTTGTTGCGATAATTATTGATGTGGATATTCTATAAAATGCACTAATCATAATCTTTTTTTTTTCCTTTCGGGCTGGGGGAATTGCATTACGTCTTTTTCTTTTTTTTTTTTGGGCACAGTCATGGTTGGATTGTTATTTTCAATGAAATTTTTTTTAATAATTTCATAAATATATTTTTAAATCACCCATTTTACTACTTCACACACAGCAATCAATCAATCAGTCGTCCTAGAATATTTTTTAGCAAATTTTTTTTAAAAAAAATAATAATCCAAATGGGACCGACCGTATCCTCCGCAAAAGTCTTGGACGGCAATTTGTCTCCTTTAGTACACTATTGAAGCGATGAAAGCTTCAACATTCCAACAGTTTGGATTGCAACTCAACCCAAGAAAAATTTTGGGTCCTTGGGGCATATTTTTTTTCTCAGTCCTCATGCTTTTTCCGTGTGTCTTTTCCATTTCCATTTCCCCCTTGACTTCGCGGTCATGGGAAGATTTATGATGGCATTTCTGTCTACAAGCAGTAGTACATTAGTTTAGCATTAATTTGACTTCTACCATAGGCTTCCATTTTTCATTTTCAAAAGTTGACAAACTGCCTTTACCCTTCAAATGGAAACGCATTAAATCATTAATCATCTGAATGTATACTCTTCTATTGTTTTGTAGGGAAAACAAGATTTGGAAGTGACACGGGTTGGCTGGTCTGGAGGGATAGAATGTAAGTGAAATATTCAGATTTGAAATCTCCTCCTTAAACTGAAAACAGAAAAAAAAAAAAAGATATGCACATTTATTTATTCAAGGAAAGGGCCTTGCTTAACACTCGACTGGTTAGCAAGCCAATTTCTTTTGAGTTTGATTTCCCAAAATTGAACAAGGTTATGACTCGGAATAAATCATGAGAGTTTGGGGACCCCAATAGTTGTAATTTGTAACCCAATAAAGGAAGTAAAAATGCAGCTTATTGATCTTTCTTTAAATGGTTCACACACGCGCGATTGAGTGCCACACAACTAAATTCTAGTCATTTGCCTGTGACCCAATTTCCCCGGGACGAAAAACAATTCAGCCATGTGAGACAAAGACGCTACTAATTGCGTGCGTGTGGGTTAAAGTACAAAGACAGCCACATGGTAGAAGCACAATTTGTAGTATAGACTTGACAATTACTACTATATGCCAAAGAGGTGTTGATCTATTAGTGTAAAAAGTTGATAATTTATGAATTAGATATTTTGACTTTAAATTTTTCTGTTCTTTCTCCACTTTTTAAATCTTAGTACCATTTTTCTACTAAATAAAATTGACAATTATACGGTAAAATTTATTTTAAAAAGATTTGACAATTATATAGTGCGTACAGAATCAAATCTGTTAGGATGAATAGTTTTTTTTTTTTTTTGCAAAAAATTTCTTTTTCTAATCTCGTGAATCATCTTTTTATTTTGCATACGTTAATTTAAAAAAAAAAGTGCTATAATTTTGCTTCCCAAAAAAAAAATCTTATAATCTTTTACCCAAAAAGACTTAATCGAGTCAAATTATGCGCTAGTATTTGGCCTAAGTAGTAAAAACTTTCAAATACTATACACCAAAAAAAAAAAAAAGGAACTCAATTCTTGTACGTGCCTTACACGCACCAACTACCAACTCCCAACTGTAAAGTCCGCACTCAAAGCTTTCTTCTGATAGTTGGATCAGAACGCGTGGGTCGGTGTGGTATCGGCGTTTCGTTGTGGATGATACAGTGGTGTGTTTGGATTGTCAGAAAATCCAAAAACTCAAAAATCGAAAATTTGATTGACTGCATTAAAATATCTTTCTCTTAACACATAAATACGCTGAGGTAAACAAGGGATTCCGACAGGCCTCAAGTCCCATGAATTCTCAGTAGATTTTATTCTCTGCATTTCTCAGCAACCACTTACTTCGTCAAAAAGAGAAAAAACGCCTCGATCTGCGAACTGGTTTGTCGTTGGATCTTGGATTAGAGCCACAGATTACGCTTAAATTGCTTTTGACTTTGGAGCTAAAAGGCAAGAAAAGGAGAGACCTTTCAACACTACTATTTTCACTCCCTTTTTCTCGGCTTTTTTCTTTGACCTTTTTTTTAGCTGCTGTGAATTTTCACTTGCTTCTATGTGCTTTTTGGTGTTGGATTTAAGCTTAGTTTGCTTTTTGTTCTCGAGATGTGTAAGATCTGAATTTTTGTTTCGCTCTCTTGGACTTTTGTAGTAATTATTTGGTACAGAACAAAAGGTGGTAACTTTGTCGATATTTGGTCAGTCTTGATTTCACTTTACTCGGGCCTTGCATCTTAGTGGAATTGGAGAGGGTTGTGTTTTGAAGCAGAAGCAGAACAAGGTCTGTCTTTCAATGTCATCTCAATTTTAGGATCTTTACAGTTCTGTTTAAATTTGAGCTCAATTTTGGGTTTTACTCGACGGATTTTGTCTGTTTCTGAGTCTGGAATTGGGGTTTTGGGTAGTTTTCCAGACGGGTATTATTTGGTCAAGTTGGCATTTTTTGGCTTAAAATTTTAGATTTTTAGAGTATTTGAACTCGACTTAGTTTGGGGGGATCTCTGGTAGCAGTACTGACTTTTCAAGTTTTAGCTGAGTGAGATCATTAAGTCCAGGTTTGACTGGATTCCTGCGTGTTGACTAGCTTATGTTTACTACTTGTGGTTTCTGCAAGTTCACATATTTGTGCTCTCAATTATTGACTTCATTAACCTGATTGATCTAAGTAAAATTAGTTATTTTTCTGGTACTATCAGCTCTAAGGTACAGTGTGATTTGCTTGGTTGTACAAGTTCAGATTTCGATACAGGCAATGATATGTTTCATAATTTCTGAGAGCAACTTTGTTTGCTTCTTTTACCAGGCTTATTTTGTGGTCTTGCAATGGATTCCCCTCAATCTGTTGTATCGCCGTTCAAGAGCTCTGCTGTTTTTGCTGAGCCTGAGAAGCAGACTGCTGATCTCTTTGTCAAAAGCCCTGATCACCTGTCAAGGGGAATTGGTGCTCACAGAAAGGAGGCTGAGGTTTATAACTTGGAGGAATCCGTTGGAACTCTAGAGGTTTACATATACCAGGCTAGGGACATCCACAACATATGTATATACCACAAGCAAGATGTTTATGCCAAGCTTTGCCTCACAAGTGACCCTGAAAATGCTGTCTCCACTAAGATAATTAATGGAGGTGGGCAGAATCCAGTCTTCAATGAGAATCTTAGACTTGGCGTTCGTACTGTCGATACTTCCCTGAAGTGTGAGATATGGATGCTCAGCAGGGTCAGGAATTATCTTGAAGACCAGTTGCTGGGATTTGCTTTGGTGCCTCTGTCTGATGTCCTGGTCAAGAGTGGGAAGCTAGAGAAAGAGTTCTCTCTATCATCAACGGATCTCTTTCATTCCCCTGCTGGATTTGTTCAGTTGTCCCTCTCCTACAGTGGGGCTTTACCTGACGTGCTGGCTATTTCTTCTGCTCCTCCATCTGTTGTTACTGATGTAGCTGTACATGATTCAAAAGCAGCCGAGTCTGTTCCGGATGAACTTGACAAAATTGAGTTCCCTGATCCCAAGATATTGAATGAGAATCATTTGATGGTCTCCGAGTATTTTGGGATTCCATGTGCCAATCTAGACTCCCAGAGCTCTGACAGCTTCGTTTCTTCAGATACTGAAAATCAGCTGAGTTCTGAAGCTGGTGTTCAGTTTGTCGAGAGTTTGTCAATGGGCACCGTTGGTTCTACCCAATTCCCAAAGCTTGATTCTCCTCCTAGCAGCGGGTCCACATATGGTTCACCAACTGCTTCACTTCCAGTGAGCTCCCAGTCTTCCGAGACACCAGTAGTTTCAAAATCTGCTGCTACTGAATATGCCTTACCTCCTAAAGAAAATGTGAAAGAGAGAAGCGCAGATGCGGGAGATGCCGAGAGTAAGGCATCTGAAAACCTGCCTGGCGATTCATTTGTAAAACCTGTCGTCACTGTGAAGATTGAGCCAGAACAAAAGATGGTGCAACAGGATATTGTGGATATGTACATGAAAAGCATGCAGCAATTTACTGAGTCATTGGCAAAAATGAAACTTCCCATGGACTTTGAGAGTGGACCAACCAGTTCTGGAAATTCAAGTTCTGATCAGAAACTAGAGTCATCTAAGAACTCTGGCAATAGAGTATTTTATGGCAGTAGAGCTTTCTTCTGACTTCCTGTTTTAGTGGATGGGACTTCACAGGTGACTTTAGTGATTAGAATCAAGTGCAATGCCATCAGTAACACTAAGCTGAGTTTTGATTGTGTCATTTTCGTATGTAAGCTGGCAGTGCTTTAGGTGATGGAAAAGATCTGGACTTGTTCGTGTTGTTTATTGCAGTTGCTCCTAGTATATATTTGTCACTGCTGTACTTCATCATTCTAATCACTGATATACTTGTGATGGTTTGAAAACTCGCCGGTCTGGGTTAGAGTCTTTGTAAATTTCTGATTCTACTAATAACTCAATCAACTTTCTACAAGAAGCCAATAGTTGGATAATACGTGCTCTGAATCTGGCAATGACTAAACATCTTGTTTCAATTTGTTAGCCAGGTTATGCTAAATCAACTGAAGTACCCATGCTAAATCGACACCCTTTTTTTGAAGTCTGAACTTGCGTGATGATTGGTTTTAGGATCTATGCGTACTTGCAATCCAGTCTGAAAAGGAAATGATATTTCATATTTAGTCCGCTTGTCTACACTAGTTCACAGAACTGATAATGATTATTAACACATCAATGTTTAATAGCCAATAGGATCCAGCCTCTTCTGGCAGCTGAAGCTAGGTGATGGACGACTTTAATGTACACACTGCGCCTGCAATGGATGACAAATTATGCTGGTAGGAAAAGGAAAATCCAATTGCTAACATGGGAAAAAAGAAAAGGAATTGTTGCATGCTAACTGATGTACAAATTTTAAATTGGTACTTCAATTATTTCATTTGCTCTGGAGTGTAAATGCCTTCTACAAACCCATGCAATTTGACCATCATCCCGGTATCTAACTCGCCATAGTCCAAACTTCTCTGCAATTTCTTTTCCAGTTGAACACCTTCGATCCCTTAAGAAATCCACGACCCATTGCTGTGCTGCCCTAAGATCTTGCTGAACGTCCCTTGAGCTGTTATTTCTGTGTCTCCCTCCAAGTGCGGCAGCACCCGCAATTCCAGCAGCGGCTGCACTGGCACCCCCATAAAGCATGGGAGAGTCAACCAGATGCGAGATTTCCTTGCTCAAATCTGGTATCAGTTGTCCCATTCCTGCTGCTAAATGGGCTCCAATCTTTAGAGCAAACGTTAAGAGTTTCATGAAATTTTTCATATGAGGAGCTAGACATTTCAGTGCCCTGTTATCGACCTGCATCATTTCACATCCAATCTGATCTTCTACCACGTGCATCT
Source organism: Coffea arabica (assembly GCF_036785885.1). Taxonomy (NCBI): domain Eukaryota; kingdom Viridiplantae; phylum Streptophyta; class Magnoliopsida; order Gentianales; family Rubiaceae; genus Coffea; species Coffea arabica. The sequence goes on from NC_092318.1 coordinate 53,450,665, forward strand.
CTCGTCGGAATTCACATAACATGTGCAGTCTAAGTGCAGTCATCCCAGAAAAGATGGTAGTGACCAATCTCCTTGAGTAATTCTCAGTCTGGACAAAATAGAATAGATTCGGCACTTTTCTTTCTTCAACTTGAATGTTGTAGTTCACAAGGTAGTTTACTTTGCGACGCAGCTCTATTAGAAGCCTGTGTTCATAGTATCTCAAGCCTTGAATTTCCTGTTTTACATCTCGTATTTCTTGTTCAATGATCTTAAGTCTCTCCAAAACTAATTCTACCCCCTTGGCAATTCCAGCAAATGTGGGTTCAACAGTGGCATTAGCTCCTTCACTGGTAATTGAGGACTGATCCGAGTCATCTGTGTTGTTTTCATTCGGGACTTGAAGTTCCACAGCAAGGTTGTGTAGGTCATTGTACCTACAATGAAGTACCTCACGGAAGTCATCATCTGATAGAAGATCTCGAGCATAATCAAACCCTGAACCCAGAATGGATTTTCCAGAATCAGCTACTGGACCCCATGTGTGCTGATAGTCATACATGCTGTCTGCAGGAACCGAGAGCAGTGCTTGTTTTAGCTGCTGCAGAGGCACGAATTGGTCTTTCCTGTATCTGGGGGGTATTAGATTTCTGATACATTCTGGCCGAAGAACATTTTCAGTCAATGTGACTCCATGGCAGAGACTCTGAATTGCTGGTATTATCAGCTGTTGGAAAAGTCTGAGTGTTTCTGTTAGGTGTTTTGTGGAGCAAGCGAGCACATCAATATAGTAACCCAGCTGCCCTCCAAGCTCTATGCGTACATAGATGCCATTGATGCTCATCGAAATGAGGTATTTCTCAATGCTATACGTTGCTCCATGATGGTCCTTCATTATCCTGTTGTGCAAATGTACCTGGATTTCACGGAAGTGTTTTCTTTTCAAAAGACCAATTATTGATCTCCATTTTATATGGTGAGAAATTCATACCAATTCTCGAATTTGTTCCCACAGACAGAATCCACTAAGTGCAGACGTAAGCAGTTTATTGACAAATTTCATGCAGTTTGTCTTTTTGGATATCAGCTAACAGTAAGGCAAAATGAAGGTAAGAAAATACTCTTTTTGATGATCATAGAAGTTCTCAATTTTATACATAGGAATTAGAATAGTTTGAAACAAAGAAATTAACTGAGGAATACCAGGCTATGACAGGTTTTTATAATAGAAGAAAACAGCAAGATAGGATCTGTTTCTCATTTATAACCTGCTCGACATATATTGAATTTTTTCTAAGATCAAATAAAATTTTTACTCCAGCAAAGGTGATAAAACGAAATTAATCTAGTTGGAACAACTTGAATCAAAATTATGTGCAAGAAAATAATGCTATTTTCACGTTCTTCCCGGTGTGACATTGAGTTTATTTCCCTCCTTAGCAGTATAATGCTACTAATTAACTAAATGGAGTATTCATCACCTGGGCATATTGAGTTTCTTTCTTATCTATGCAGGATGAAAAATCTCTTTGATATTGAAATTCCTTTTTTCTTTTTAGCAATAGCTGAAAGGTAAGGGGAGAACTAAAATATGACATAGAAGAAGATTCTTACCTGCAAGCGGGGGAAGAAGCCTGGGGTGAGAAACATATGACTCGAGTCATCGCACTCGAGATGTCTGCCTGCATAAATGCAATCAGGTGTGTTTACTTGCCATCTTTGTGCTCTCCACCTTCCTTCATCTAGGATAGAGGGTATGAGCAACAATGAGTTGGGATCTGATTGGTCTTGCTGATAACATAGTTCCAATTTAAGCATCATTTTCACAAGATCACTAGCTTCCAGATTCTCAAAAACCTTTGAGCCAATTCCAGGAATCTGGCTATGTAAGCTGCCTCTTAAAATCTTCTCAAGCACTTCTCTGCTTATGAATCCTTTATTCTCCAATGAGCTCGGCTTGCTGCTGTCTAATCTGATTAGCTGACTAAGTACATCACTACAAAACCACTCACAATCTAAAATAAGGAATCCAAGTTCCTCGAAGTAAATCACTTCACCTATATGATGAAGACAGACAGCAACAGCTCTTCTTTTCATTTCCACTTTCTCCTTGTTATCATGTCTGGATCTAATCCTTAGGTACGGAACCTTGACTTGGCATAGATCACCAAACTCTTTCCACTTCATTGCTGGCTTATTGTGATTCTCCTGTCTCCACTTTGAAAGTATTTCCACAAGGTCATTGCAGAGCTCGTAAACCCTAGGGACTCTTTCAAGAACTGTTTTACTCGTCTTTAGGAGGTGATGAGCTAATTTACTCACTGATGCAGATGCTCTTGCATCAACTGTAAATATAGTTGGATAGAATTCAACATAACCTTGAAACTTATCTCTTAGTCTCTGAATTAAATTCACAGTGTGCTGCATGTTCTGCGAAGTTTGACTGATTTTGTCATAGTGTGTGAGCACCACAGTTACACTTGGTAGCATGCATTGCTGCACAGCTCTTCTTGAGTTAGACACTATAAATCTCAGCCAGTACAAGATATCTTCTTCTATTTCACTTGAATTCTTTGGTTCCCGGTTATTTGGTTTCCTAAATAAGCTGGAAGTGATGAGGAAAAAGGATGCACTTCCATGCCCGGGAAACATTAGATCATGGAGTGAATAAAACTCATGCTGCCCAGCAAGGTTCCACATTGAGATCTTTGTGTCTTCATCTTTGAATGTTGTTATTTTTATTCCGACTGGTCTAATGGCTTGCTCAACCGGCGTTACCAGAGTTCTTACTTGGTTCAGGTATGGCAACTTTCTCGAAGAAAAATGCTGGTGAATGGAAGTGCACAGCGTCGTTTTACCTGCACATAAAACCAAAAGCATGAAATATTTGACTTTAACCTGTCCGGGTAAGAAAATACATTGCACATGAACTTTTTCATGGAATGTAGTCTTTGCAGGGATAGCGTGTATCTTACCAGCATTTTCTTGCCCACAGATGAAGACCCTACAGCTCTTGGGTGCTGTCATTTGCATATCCTTTAGCAAATCGATGTCCGGTACTGGTTCTGTTCTCTCACTCTGACCCAGCCTTTGATAAACTGCTTCTGCCTTGCCACTGTTGTGCAGAGGCGTTCTTTCAAGATCAACATCCTCAATCCAAGGATTCACCTGTAATGTTCCCATTATAGTTTGCAGCACCAGGTCACCATCCACTCCTCTGCAACCTTTTAAAGACAAGCACCTTAGACTGGCATTCCTCTCCAAACACTTGAAGATTCTGATAATGTCATCTGGCCTTAAACTCTGATCATCATATATTCCTAATCTGGTCAAAGTCTGGTTGGTGGTTGTCATCTGTACTATTGCTGCTAGCCCATCCTGGCCAATTTTTGTTCTACCTCCCCCAAAAGTCAGTGACTTCAGAGTAATATTTGCCTGATTTTGCAGTGAAGAGAACCTGCTCAAAGGGCAAAGTAAATGTTCTACACCAATTCCTCCAAACCAGTTTCCATCAAGATACAAACTATTCAAACTCTGGTTTTTGAAGAGTCCAGCTGCAACGTAGATAATTCCCTTGTCCTTCAGGCATGTTTTTGACAAATTAACCTCTTTGAGGCTTCGGTTCTGTTCCAACACCCATCGGAATTCTTTTGCCCACCGCGACTTCAGCCTGACACCAGTCAAGTCAAGTGATCTCACAGTTGAATTGCACCCCAAAGCACAAGCAACCCTGCAAGCACCTGAAACACCAAGGCGGTAAATACGAAGTGTGCTATTCTCAGGCACAAACTCAACCACCTTGAAACTTTTTTCACGACTGTCTCCACTCCAAATGTGAACTTCCATGGATCTGTTCCTCGCTAAAACTGCTGAAATTATTGGTGTTGCTGTGAATGCCTTGAAGTCAAAAATTGTCAGCAGCTTCAGAGTTGAGTTCGCTTCAATCATTTTAGACAGTTCCTCCGCCCCTCTGGATCCAATTGAGTCTTCCCATATCTGCAACTCTTCTAAGCTGCCATTTACCTTAAGTGCCGAAGCAAGCAGGGTGGCTCCAATTGGTCCAATTCTTGATTCAGAAAGCATGATTTCTTTGATGACTCCATTCTTTCTTATAATGTCTGATAGCCCTGATAGGCATTCCATGTCGAACCTATTTCTTCGAAACACCAGCAGCTTAATATTTGAGGAATTCTCAAGTGACAAACCAAGGTTTCTTACTTGCTGTAACTCCCATTCAACGTCGTGGAACTCCAAATTTCTCAAAGAACTTGAGTTTTCAGCTGATCCAAGAATGGCAAGCAGGCGACCAAAGTATTGCAGACTGTCATTCGAAATATTTATGTTTACAGAGTTTTCTGTTTCTTGGTGACAACCTGAAGTTGGTTGAGATAGGTAGAAGGAGATGCTGTGCAGGTTGAGACTTCCAGAATTCATCGCTTGCAGAACCCATTGAAGATCTCTTACACGATGACTTGATGCCATCGTACGAAGAGAACTGCCTAAAGATTAACGAGATAAGCATAAGCTACGGAATACAGGCAATGACTATCTTTCCTAGGACTGATTTCGTTAGAAAACAAAAGAACTGGTTGATAGAATAGTTTAAACACTTAAACAGTAGTATCTTGTTGGTTTCCTTGATGAATGATGAAGAAGTTATTCCTGTGTATCCAGCCACCTTTCGGCTAAAAGACTAAAACTGCGCCAGTGTTTGTGGAATTGACAAAAAGGTTCCATTTAGCTTCTCTTGCACTCAGGCTCTTTACACAGGATTCTTTAACCTTCTTTTATTTTTTTTTTCTGTCCATAAAATCCCAATGGGGGTCTTAAACTCTTAATGATGCTTTTCGCTCCCCGAGTGTGGAATTCGTTTTCAGGTTGTGCATTGTCTCCATTTCGTCAACAATCCCATGTGTGATTGTGCAGACACAAGGGTCCATTTCTACTGTATAATTTGCCTTCTTTCTACATGCTTTTGGCGTAAAACTGGAATGTTAATATTCGATTAATATTTGATTAATGAAGCTCTAAAGATAAAAGATGGAGGTTAGGCTGTAAAGCAGTCTGCAACTTTTGACCTGTTAGAAGCAATAATATTGTTGATCCTTTCCCATGGGGAGAATAAAGAATCCAAGGAAGCATCGAGAGATGGCCAAGTGTGCGGTAGCGACTTATTATTCTCTCCTTTTCTTCCAGAGAAGTTAAGACTTATCATCCATATTATAGCTTTTTTGGTACTCTGGGAAAGGCTCAAAAAAGGGCTTTCTGCAAAATGTGGAAAGTCCAAGGGCTAAGAGTGTAAAATGCTTGCATGTAAACGTACGAAGTATTTTTTTTTCGAGACGCAGGGTTTTCGGGCTTTCGGCCCGACTAATCCCCTGCGGTCCCCATCTTTTCGAACACGTTAACTCTGAAACTCGAACCCTAGTGGGTAAGATGGACAGCGCGCTTTCTGAGGGTACGTGACCAACCGAGCTACCCAAGAGGGACTACTAAGTGCTTTCTCAAGCTCTTTTTGTCTTTGAGTGGTTTTCCCCTTCAACCCTTCTCTTGAACATTTCAGAAGGGAGGGAATAAGCAGGCAGAGTCAAGACATACGATGGAGGGAAGGGTAATTTTGACCAAAAAAAGAGTAGAGTGCAGTAAAATGAAGTTATTAAAAAAAAAAAAAAAAGGTTACTTTTCGGGGTCCATTTGATTAGCAAGAAAAGTTTTAAGAGAAAGTGGGAAGTTATTGAAAGTTAGTGGCAGCTACTTTATTAAGCAAAATCCTATGCTGAGTTAAATGACGGAAAGAAACAAATTAAAAGACAATCCACCATAATCTTGCAAAATTGAAGGACACAAAATATGAGAAAATGAGGGAAAGTGCAAGAGAATAATTTTCAATTTTCTTGCTAAATAAATACATGCAGTACAAAAAAACTTCCTTCACTTATTTTGGTTGTGATAAAAGAATAGTAGCATGGCTCGTGGTTTGGAGTCCCTGACAACTAACAGAAAGTGGTCGCTTTTGCTAATTACGATGATATTATTATTATTATTCTCATAGTCATAATCATAGATATAAAATGAAAAAACACAACGGATTAACACCATAAAGAATGTTTTATATATGCATTTTCTTTTGTTGTTGACCAAAGCAACGTTCTCCTCAGGCCCACACCCACACATGATCGCCCAGGAATAAATACGAGACTAATGATCAGTCAGTCCAGGTCCTTTTCCATTTTGGGCCCTTTGATGATTTGAACCTGTGATTACGGACTCGTATTAGGACTCTGTTCCACACCGTGGTGCTTGAAATACTATTATTATTTGTTGAGATGAAATACACACTCATCAGTAGTATTTGGATCCCAGATTTTGAAAGGAAAATTGTTACGTTTTTCGTGAACATATTTTTCAATCACTTTTTTACCTCATATCTATCAAATCACTACAGTATTTTTTTTTACAAAAAAAATTCAGAAAAATACAATCCAAACACACCCTAATTAGTATTGCCAGGGGGAAAAGGCAAAAAGTAGCTAAGCCCTTAAATATTTATTTAGCTCATTGGGATTGCCGCAGCGCGCACGGGGGAGGGAAAGGAAAAAAGTAGTTAAGCAGGGCATTATTATTATTATTATTGTATTATTGGTGCTCGGCCGGCCTCACATCATCAACACGTCTTTCAATCATATTTTTGTCTCACGTACATCAAATTATCAAAAAAAAAAATTACAATATTTTTTTTAAAATAAAAAAAAATTATCCAAAATAATCTACCAACCAAACGCAATAATGGCTGGCTAATACTGGTGCTGGTTGGCGATGCGATGGCTAAAACAACCATCAAAGTTGCTTTTCCGCCAAGAAACGTGCAACGAAAGATGTTTTAACGTTCGACAATAAATGAGATTTGACGGAGGGAAAACGGCTCTCCTCTTCCCACTGTTTCCCACTGCAGCAAGACTTAAACAACATCAGATCAACTGCACCTCGATCAAATACCACCTACTCCTCACGCACTACTATTCCTGAGTCCTCCTATAATAATTATAATTAATTCATATATCCCTCCTCCCCCTGAGTCTTATCCAACCTTTTTGACAAAAAAAAAAAAAAAAAAAAGGTCTTATCTTACCTATTACGCCGTCCACATCTCTCCATTTTAACCGGCCAACAAGCCTTTCTAGACCCAAAATAAATGATTATGATACTATTATATTGGATTGCACAAGAATAATCTGCCTTTGTACAGCAGCCTGTGTTCACTTATTAAGGCGACACTGACCAATTTGGAAAGGTGACAAAACATGCTCCTCCTTTCAATCTCTATGCTAGTAACTCATTTTGCCAAATCTAGCACTAATTGGAGTCTCCGTGGAATTTCCTTCCCAACTTTGAACTTTGCTGACTACCTCGTATTAGACGATTATCTAGCAAGCAACCTAGATAATGCAAGCATATTTCTTATTTTATCAACCAAAAAGAAGAAAAAATAAATCAGAAAATGTTACGTTACTAACCAAAATAATTTTCTTTTCTTTTATCTTTCAAGAAAAAAAAAAGGATTCTACAAACTGCCTGGACTCCTGATCGACAACACTTCCAAGAATTTATGATGGCATAGGTGATATGTGATGAAGAGGACGGGACGGGAAGGGACAGAACAACAAGCTTTAAGGCCTGATATGGAGGAGGCAATATAAAAAGACCAGATGACAATTCAGTGTCCTAAAATACAAGGCAAGAAAAGCAAAGCAGATGATCCATGAAAATGAGATCATATGTAATGCAAAACAAAGGGTTTGTTTTGGTTAAGAGTGACGTGCAAATGAGTAGGATGATCTCCCATCCTACTTCCTATCTACAACAGGAAACTCCTGTCGTGTCTCTTAAAAACTAGTACCTAGAAAACTCCTGTCGTATCTTCTACTAGAGCGGGCTATAAAATGTTGCTGTTATACTGCATCAAAAAAATACCTACATTACGAGAACCACCATCAGTCTTAAATTTGGTAAAAGTTTCAGGGAGTCTTACCTGACTACTCCCACCAAATACACACCCACAAGCAGCTCAAAATTAGACTATTAGTAACCTCACAGGTTATGAATTCCATCAAAACTGACGACATCTCTACAATTTTTATTGCCTTCCCAAGTAAAGTGTCTTTAGTTTCTTACGCGTTATGAAAACCCTCATTGATTCTGCAAATCATGGAGAATGTCAAAGGAACACAATGACAAATTATCAGACCTGACAAGGAAAAAGAAATTAAGAAATAGAATGAAGACAGAAAGTGGAATTCTATTCATGCTCAGCCATCTATTCAATAATGTCCAAACAAAAGTCTTAAACACGTTGAATACATTAATCTCCAAAAACAAAACGAATCACAAATCTTCAGTAACTTATTGATGGGGATCCTAGGTCGGTATCCCTATTAATAATCACGCTAGAAAATCAGACAGAACCTCACATACAAATCTGAGAGAAGTACAGTTCCCAGAAAAGAAGGAAACTATGAGAACAGAAGATGCCAGCAACTTCGCCAGTCATTACAGCAGAAAGGGAAAACAAAATACCAAAAAGGTGAAAAAGAATATTAAAAAAATAATACTCTACCTTTTGATATAGTAGTAGTACCAGCAGTACCATATTGTAGAAGAGATGCACAACACATTAACTAGAATGGACCTCCTGAGTATATCCCGCACTCATTTACATCTCAATCAAATGCTGACAAAGGAACCTAAATTATATTAGAAAATCAAATCTCAAACCACCACAAAATCCCTTGAAACTGCTCTCTCTCTCTCTCTCTGTGAATATGTATACGTTGAATAAGACCCGCCCCCCCCGTTAGCTCTATATGATCAAAGTCCTTGTAAGCTGAAATATTTTTGGAAAACACATATGCAACTCAACTGGCCACCTGTTTCACTTGAGTCTCTTTCTTCTACTATTATCCTCAGACATTCAAATAATAAAATTTCCTATGCAGCAATCCCTGTGGAAATCAAGAAAGAAAAGGAAAAACAAATATCAGAACCTTGCTCCAGATACTTTAAGATACTTAATCACTGAATCAAAAGCAGATAAAGCATTTAAAAGATAATAAGCAAAAAAAACCTAAATTAATCATCAAGCTGATGAGTTCATGGAGCACAGAAATATAAGAACACTGCCACAGTCTACAGATAGATGCATACAGATGAGCTCTCAGTTTCCTTCATCCCACACCTCAGCCCTATACATTTCCCGATTGAATAAAGCAACTAAGCTGTTGCTTTGTTCATCCTGTCTAAGTATCCTTTCCACAACTATCAACATAGATACCCTGTGTAATGTCCACATTCAGGACCTAAACATAATAACAAGTTTGAAAAACCTCAATTTTATCTCTTTGATTTGATGGAACACATGTTAGTAAAGAATATATGTTTAGCTCACACACGATACACGTCTTAAGCATGTAAATTTCAAAAGGTTGACACATTTCAACTGAGGCCATTTCTCCACGAGCTGCAAGATAGCAAGTCTCAAGGAGTACTCCATTCTTTACTCTTTGTTACATTGGTCACCCACATCTGTAAATCACGCCGATTAGCAGAACGGTAGGATTCTAAAACTAAAGTTAGGACCATTGCCTTCCTCTTCAAGTTTCGATTCAGCTAAATACAGTCCAATTCTACTTTAGCACAGAAAGATAATTGATTCTCTTTCTGGCTTAATAACTCGAGTTGTTTAGCTTAAATATACAATTAGCTAAAGGTGAGCCTTCTGGTGATTCTTCAAAGCAGTGCTGCATTGTGCTATTAATAATGGTTACCAATTAAAGTATTAAATCCCCCAAGTGCTAACAAGTGCAGGATATGATTTTCATTTGATCTCTTTTTTTCTGTTGTTACAATAGCATACCAAGAGAGAGATTTTGATAAACAAGTTACTCATATAACCCAGAGAATGCTAAGAGAAGAATTTTCATCTGTACAAAAAAAATTTCACCATAACTGAAAAGGAAGAAAGCACTAAGAAAAAAAAAAATCAAGGATACATTGTGATCACTGGAAAAGTTCCAATATATAGTTAAAATGCAACATATTTGAGTTAATTATGTAATGGCATATAAAAGGATTACCTCTATTAGATTGCCTATTTGCAATAGTATAACCTCCAACATAACCTTCAGAGTCCTTAGGTGTAACGTCTGATGAATTTCCAAGTCCATAACCAAATGAACCAGTACCATCTACCTCAGAGGATGCAGACTGCCAAGTAGCATCACCATACATTGACCCACTGCGGTACAAATTTTCATAAGACCCCTCATAAGCATCACTAGACCCAGCAAATGATGATGCTGTAGCTACACCTGTCCCACTGCTTCTTCCAATTCCTCCAGATCCTAGGCCATAACTGTTTTCTCCACCTCTGAACCCAGCATTTCCAGTGCCATAATTAGAAGAATTACCACCAACAGGAGCAGAAACAGAAGAGCCCCAGTTTGCTCCATTGACTCCAAAGACTCCAAAGCCACCACTTCCAGAGCCCAGGTATGAACCAGAGCTGGCAGTATTTGCAGAATTATTCAGACCACCATTTCCCCATAAGTTCCTAGATGATGAACTTAAAAATGAATCTCCTCTGCTACTGCTTGTGTTGTATCCAATTGGAGTGCTGTACCTGCTTGAATTGCCACCAAAATAGGGGTTCAAAACCCTCCCATAACCAAGATTGTTACTAAAGCTCGAACCCCCACCAAAACCAGGACTCAATGCCGGGTCCAGATTCACACCCATTCCATAAGCAGGAGAACCAAATTGAGAGAAACCAGTGCGACCACTAGCAACTGGATTAAATCTACTATCCATCCTGACACCATAGCCTCCAAGTGAACTCAGATTATATCCTTGTGCATAGCTGTTAAGGAAGTTATTTGCTCTATTGAAACCATAGTTGTATCCAACAAGGGGACTACGGCTAGGCCCTGGAGATAGCTCTTTTGGAACAGCCCGCTTTACCTCAACCATCTTTCCATTGAGCTCATGAAAGGTTTTATGTAACACCCTGTCCACTGCATCTTCTGAATCATACGTTATGAAGCCAAAGCCACGTGGCCTTTGGGTGTTGTGGTCATACATCACTACAACATCTGTAATATTACCAAACTGCTCAAAATATTTCTTGAAATCACTCTCATTGACTGTAGATGCTAAGCCTCCTACAAAAATCTTTTTTGTGCGTCCAGGACCTGGTGATCCTTGAATGCTACTACTATTTCTATTTATTATGTGTTTATCATCCCTTGGAACAGCTTTCTTTGCTTCAACCTGAAAATGAAAGCCAGCAAAAGACTTCATATACTTGGAGACATTTGCTCATTACTCTAGACGCCTGAATTATCATATCTTTAATGTCACATTTGTAGGAAAAACCATACAAAGGTATGGGTTTTTCCACTTTCCTGCTTGTCAGGTACATAATATTACTATTACTAAGCTCTAAGAATAGGTTCCATGCCAAATGGCATGCTTCCAACTAATATCAGATTGCAGTGCAGTATTGCTTGACAAAAGTTTATGACTCCTACATTGTAATGTTTCGATGAAATTTACAACATAAGCTACTTACAGTACGCCCATCAATCACGTGCTTTTCCATAACCACTCTTTCAGCAACTGCAGGATCAGCAAAGACAACAAAACCGAAGCCACGAGCACGACCAGTAGTGCGGTCTCTCATGATCACTGCCTCTACCACTTCACCAAACGCTCTGAAATATTCTTTTAAGCGATCCTCATCCGTATCCCAAGAAATCCCACCGATGAACAGCTTACCGAGATCTGATTCCATCCTTTCTGCAAACAATTAAATCATCAGCATCCTCAATTCAAATACAACAGCACCTTACAAAGAAAATGCAAAAACTGACAATCTAACAAAACGCTATAACAATCAAATAACAATCGTCCAAACCTCAGGAAAGGAGTAAATCAATTGGCAATTAGCACAATTGTAAACATCAAAAAAGGTTGATGACACAGATTATTAAAAACAGGAGACTGCAACAGTCCGCATCAGATATGAAGCAAAACAGATCCAAATGTGGGATGGAAGAGAAAGATGAACAAAAATCTGACCTTATCCAGAAAATCAGGCAGAGCCCAGCAAAGACACCGATCAAATAGCACGTGGGAAAAGTTGGAAAAAATCCAGGATCATCGGATCCTTCATGCATCAATTAAAACTCAATCCAGCACCTCTGAGAGAAATATAATTCGCACAGATCAGAAGCCCAATACAAAATCTGCTAACAAAGATCAAAATTTTACAGATTTAATCAAGACGAGCTAAAAAAGAATCAATTTTTGAAGCAATCTCACCATTTGAAGGATAGCCCAGATGAGAAGGAATTGATGAGGATGAAACCAATAAGATCTAAGAAGAGGAATAAATATGTATGTCCACAATAAAAACAGAGGATATGCTCATCCTCTTCTCTCTCTTTCTCTCTCACTACCCCAGAGGTCCCTCTCCTCTTTGCCCTTTTCTTGGTTATTCCACTCCTTTTAAATAGTAGTAAAATAAAAATTAAAAAAAGGGGCAATGGAAATCCTAGCTGAGATGAGGGGCTGTGAGAAAGAAATTATTAGAAAAAAATATTTATAATGGAGAGAGGAGAGAGAGAAATGTGTGTGTGAGTGTGTGTCTCTGTGTGAGTGTTAGGCAATCCTCTGGTGAAAGAAAATTTAGAGGAGCCTAAGGCAGATGACAGGAAATGACGAGCGTCTCTTAGAAATTTTTCCCAAGAAGATATCGTGAAATGTTTTCCAAGGAACTTACGGGTGTCATGAAAATGAAACACATATCTAGTGCGGACAAAATGAACTAAAATTGATTTAGATTTACACTTACAGTGCAGGCCTCAAATTTGTTGTTCCACAAACTTCCCTTAGACCAGCTTGGAATTCCAAAAAATCAATGCATCAATTGCTAATAATACATATTCTTTTTCCATTATACAATCTCTGGGGCATGAGCTACTGAAATTGAAAATCATGTACTTTCTAAAATCAACAATAAAATCAATTCATCAATTGCTAATATTACATATTTTTTTTCCTTTATAAAATCTCTTTATGATATGACTACTGAAAATGAAAATCATGTACCTTTCTGAAAAACAACAACATTAAAGTCAATTTTTTTTTTCAATCTCACTTTATCCATTTTCTCATGCTCTTATTGTTTTGAGGAAAAAATATAGAGCAGCATCTACACGGTTAGGAGCCAAGTTTCGGTTGTCCTCTAATTGCTCAGATCCAATTTTGACAGTTTTCATTTATAATTATTGTTTTGCCCCGCTAGAATTTTAGAAAAATTTTCATTGCCCCTCTTTACTTAACTTTTACTTTAGGATTTGGATAGTGTATTATTTGAAATATTATTTGAAATAATTACTGTAGCACTTTTTGTGATATGATGTATGTGAGATAAAATGGTGATTGGGAATATAAAAAGGTAGGTTGGAAAATGTATTTGTGATGCAAGCGAAATATTATTTGGAATAATTTTGGTATCCAAACACTGACAATTATTAAGTTATTTTATCAACAAAATTTAATTTCCTATGAGTGCTTTATGTTTCAAAATGTAATACAATTAACAGTTGTAACCAATATTCTATACTTTAAAGTAAAAATTTGTGATATGTTCACATAAATAGATTATTTTTTCTTTTTTTCATGTCCGATGATAAAGAAGAGAAGATTAAAACATGAGTTACTACGTAATTTGACATACTAATACATATTTTAATACAATACTAGTTATATGACTTCTTTACTCTACTTTGTAGGCTTTATTTCATTAATGTTTTTTTTTTAAATATTATCAAGCTGTTGTTGGACAACTTTGTTTTTAAAATATTTTTTATTAAATTGTAATTATATATTAAATTTGAATTATTAAACCAAAGTTGTTTGACAGCTATGGAGTTGCGGCAATTTATCTTATTATAATACAATTTTTGAACTTATTTGTATTTTTCAGATTTATTTATAATTTTTCAGATCTATTATATCTGTGCCTATTTAACCTACATATCTGTTATTTTTTAATGCATGTTTAACCTACATATTTGTTACTTTTCATGCATGTTTACTACAATAATATAAAATAATACGTGCTGAACGATTTTTCACAATTCGTTAATGAATTTTATTTTATTTTTTAAAAAAAAAACCCGTTTGTTTTGGTTAAACCGACGAGGATTCCAAAGAGGACCACCCTTAAGGATTCTGACTAGAATAATTGAGTCATTCACCTTGGAAAAGTTCCCTAGTACACTAGGAGTGAGTTTTCCATTTTTAGGTCCCTCAAATCTTCCTAGTTACTTAAAAATTGTTTTGAGAGCTTGTAATGTTTTATTTGTTTCTGCTGCAAATGATAGCTATGAAGCAGTTTGTTTGGATTGAGCATTATTTATTCAGTTTTATTTGCTTACATTATCATTACAATTTTTAATACAACTTTTTATCTTACCAATTACCTTTTTATCTCACATACATCACATCACAAAAAGTGTTACAGTAAAAATATCCCAAATAATCCCAAATAACTTACAATCCAAACAAACCAAGTACTGTTGGTTTGATAATTAGTTAATGAGAATTGCTTAATGATCCAATTTCTAATGCAACTGCACAACAAAATGAGATTAAAAGCAAAATTAGCAAATAGTAGCATTTAGCATAGTAGGGCTACGCTTGGTCGATAAGATTGCGGCTTGCCAGCTGATTATTGCAATGCACCTCGGGTAAAAATCAAGGTCAAGCGTCCACGTCTTGAAATTGACATGTGACAACATGTCTCTTCCAATATCTCTGATCCGTGGAAACAACTTTTTTCTTTTTCTCATAATTTTTATCCTTTTTTTCTAATTAATAATTGTATATAAACAATGGTCCAAATTAAAAAAAAAAAAATCAGTCCCAAACCTCTTTTTGATTAAAAAAAAAAAGTAATTTCGTTACAAACGTATGAAAACATAAAACTCCAAGAGTTTCCTCCATCAGATGAATAAATATCACAGCAACTCAATAAATCTGTGTGCTGTTCTTGCATTTAAGTCCCTCGTATTGTTTAAGGTCTTTTAGGCTTTTTTTTTTTTTTTTTTTGTCAACACAGGGGTATCCCAGTCATTGTCGGACTAATCCCCTGGACTGTACAGAGCCCCGCCCAAGGATATACAGCAAGATTCGAACTAGTGATCCACGGGATATTACCGCATGTGATCTTTTAGGCTTTCTTTGGATTGCATTTTTTTGAACTTTTTGTAGAAAAATTATTGTAGCAATTTGATATATATGAGATAAAAAAATGATTGAAAAATGTATCCACAAAAAACGTAACAATTTTTCTTTAAAAAAATTACAATCGAAACACACCCTTGGATTTTTCATTTTCAAGCTTTTTACCATAAACTGTAAGGGTGAGGTTTCGCTAAACTGGGATGTTGATGGTTGGGCCACCGGTGCGCATGACAAATTCAATTGGTGACACCCAAAACCCCGAATTGTCCTGAAAAGTGCCATGCATGATCATTGATGTCTTCAGGGATACATGTCTTTCTAGGGTCATCCATATTCTATTCACTGTTCATTCATTTCCACTAAAACAACACAAGTAATTCTACTATGCCTTAACTTCATATTAGAGTTCTGTGATGCTGCATCAAATTTAAGATTAAGCAAATAAGTTGAAACGCGAATATATTTGCAGTGGGTTGTCCTTTTTATACCAGCTATTCCTCATTGCAATGGTCTTTTAATCATGGTGTTTCTTACCTACAGAATCCACACAGAAGAACAAGAAGTCAGCGTACCAAAGGATGTCCAGATCCAATATGGAAGAATCTACGAGGCTGAAACTGAAGATTAACTATGATTTCGCTATAAAGGTTCAGTCAACTAGTCGGCCGAACCTTACACATAATCCGGACGGTTGTTTTGGGATTTTAAGGCCACAGGAAGACAACAGTCTTTGCTAGATTGATTCAACAGAATTTGTGGAGGAGGAAGAAATATCTTCTTGAGCAGTTACGACTTCCTGTATTTTCTGCAGTACTTCAGAGATGGAAGGTCGGTCTCCAGGCAATTCTGACACACACATGAGAGAGATGTTTAACAGTGAAAAACCATACATCTCAAACTTTTCAATCTCCTTGTCAAAGACCTCTCCGGTCCATTCCTCGCGCACCTTGGCCTTCACCCACTTCGGAAGGTCCAACCCATTCTTCTGCATTTCTGCAAACTTCCCTGTTAATAGCTCAAGAAGGATCACTCCAAAGCTGTAAACATCTGCCTGCTCAGTCAGTCGTTTTTCAGGTGCTGCGTAACTGGAGGAGTTGAAGAAACGTGCTTTGTTGGAAACTAAAAACTTTGCAATTCCATATTCACTAATGAGTGGTTCTTCCTTCTCGTCCAACATGATGTTTGAAGGCTTAATGTTGCCATGGGGGATGATCTCCCCGTCTTCAGGCCACTGATATATGAAGTTCAATCCCCTCGCTATCCCAATTGCTATTGATAATCGAAGTTTCCATGGCAAATTCCTTTTGCCCTCGATATAATCTGCAAAGGCAAGAATTGTTCACATAATTTGAATCTGCAGGAACGTGAGAAATATTCATCACATATGTTTATCTATGCAATGAGACTAACCGTTGAACAGAGTTAGTAGACTTCCATTATTTTGAAATCTGTAGATTAAGAATTTTTTCTCTTTAGAGGAATTGTAACCAACAAGAGATAGGATGTTTTGATGCTTCAAATTCCCAATCCTTCTCATTGTTTGGCCAAACTCCTCAAAGGACACCTGCAACTTTTTCAATCTTTTGACGGCAAAAGTGGCATTATTCTTCAGTCTTACCCTGTAAAGACTGCTACAATGCCCCGGCCTTCGCAGGTCAGCTGAAGCTTCAAGAAGCTCTTCCAAACCAAACCTTTCATGCTTTTCTATGAAGAACACGAGCTCTGAATGTCGTTCTTCCGCCTTTTCTTCTACCACAATCTCGACATGAGGACTTTTCGGGGGGGAAAGAGAGAGTTCGAGTTCCCTTGTAATCTCTGTGTCTTTAGCTGCTTGGACAGCTTTCAGCTTCGTGAAAAAAATGAGCAGCAGAACAAATGTGACTCCCATAGCTATAACGACCATCCACGATTGCCAATGTTTACGCGGATTATCGTCATTCTTTGAACTTTGCTTGCCATGTGATACATCTTCCGGAGCTGGAGAGAATGCATATCTTTTATTTGAATTTTCGCCTTTGCTAATAGCATTGGCTTGTGATATTTCTGAAACAAGCCAATATTTCCTCACACGTCTGGCTTCACGATTCAATTGAGGATCCGTACTACCATTATGATTGTTAGAAATATCAAATCTTTTAAGATTTTTCAGCTTACTAAGAGCTACTGCAGGTAGGCTTCCTGTCAACAAATTGTTGCTCAAGTCCAAGTGCATCAGGCTTTTGCAATTTGCTATGGAATCGGGGACGGTCCCTCGGATTCGATTCTTGGCTAAGATAAGCACACACAAATTTGGTAGTTTGCATAGTGTCTCTGCATCCAGAATCCCACTAAGGTTCAGGTTTTGAAGTCTGATTTCTGTTACAGGGCGGCCAAATAGACTAACCATCTTGCATCTAACTACTACATTCCACTGATTTGAACATGGATGTCGTAGTGACCGACTCCACTCAATTCTCAATACAGTTTTGGGATCAAGAGCACGAATGAAGTTGAAAAATAGCTCGATTTCAGATGACTCACCTCCATTGCAGCCGCTGACAAATAAAGCTAAACCTGCCAAAGCTGCCAGCCAAGGAATGCTGCCCCTCTGCATGATCCTAGAGTTGCCAATAAATCGGAATGATACTTGTCCTGCTCTCAATTCAATGACGATCATTCCCGAGTGGATGGGAATTGCTATCATTCATTCTCCTGCATCTTCCCGTTTTTAGTTTTGCATAGGAAATGGAAACAATTTCTTCACGGTTTCCAATGACCAGCTCGCATAACATCATCCTACAGCGAAACACCCTATGCTCGAATTTTTTGATGGGAAACAGACTAAATGTTATTATTAAATTTGCTCCAATCGTCCAGCACCCTATGCTCTAATTTGACCCTATGATAAGGTTAAAAACATGGGACAAACTCGTATCAATGTGTCATTGAGTTTGAAAACCCGATTAGATTAAATTGAGTTCAAGTACAAAAAATGATTTGAAATCACGATATTTCTAAACTTAGACATAAATATGAAAATTTTAAAATTAAATAGGTGGACTATCTTTTAGTCTATGGCTGTTGCTTAAGCTGTATTTTACCCTTAATATAGGATTTTTCGATTAAATTTTTTCAAATAACAATATACGGAGACATGTTGGCATGTAGATTGTTTGTACCCTGTGTCGTGTTATGTAATTCTCAATAGTTGACCAATCAAAATTTTATGAACCTTATGGAAAAGGACTATTTATATGTAGGGGTGTTAATTGAACTTTTTTGAGTCAAATTTTAGCAAATTCAAACTCGGCTGACAAATTATACTGGTTTTCGAATTTTGGGCTTTTGAGCTTCGAGTTCAAATTAAAAGGCTCAAGTTTAACCTACACTATTATATGAGTTTCGGGTTCAAATCGAGTTTGGCTCAAGTTCATAATTAAATACATAAACATATAATATATATATATAGTATAATTATGAATTACTATAAATTTATATAAAAATTATTAATATTTTTATAAAAATTATTAATATTTTATGTCATGATATGTACAATTATAAATTATATGTATTATTATTTTGTGTATATATAATTATACTCATATATCGATCGTGTGTTAAGTGGGTTCAAATCTAGTTTGGTCCAAATTCAACCCACATTTAATTTTAAACCCAAATTCTATCCAACCCAATTAAAACTTAGGTTCGACGCGATGGCATTGACAGCCCTATTAGCATGTGCATTTGATGGAACTCTTGCAAACGACAAAAGCAAGAAATGGGAACCGCCCATTTGTGTGATGGTGCTAATCGTAGCATAAGGTATATTAGGCAGATCACGTTTGTAGTATCTGACGAAGGAAATCATGTGATGCGATTAACTGTCTAGCAATGGTTTTTAGCAAAAGGGAATTAGATTACTGATTGAGACTGGACTTTTGAGTTTGATTGAATTGTGCAAACTCGTTGATAACATCGCCCCAAAAAAGAAAGAGAGAGAGAGAGATATATTTGGACGGCTCTTTTTTTTTTTTTTTTTAAACTTAAGGGTATTCTAACATTTCGACAAGATTAATCTCTTAAAATTATGTAAAGCCTTACCTCAAAAATATATAGCGAAATAGTACACAAAAATCGATCACGATATCACTAGACATGTCAGTAACTATCAGGTTACGAAACCAATTGGAGTATCCAAGCCATTATGTTGTGTTGGCTTTTCGATTCTACTGCACTTTTTGGTTGCACGACCAGGGATCAATTCTTTAAGCTTTCTTTCGCAGGAAGAAAATTGTAAGCAAAACCTTATTTACTATTCCCTCCGTCACACTTTGATAGTCCTGTATTCCTTTTTCATCTGTTTCAAATTGTAGTCCACTTTCCAATTGAAGAATGTAGTTGTATTTTAATTTTTCTAAAATACCCTTATTCAATGTAAGTAGTTGTTACTATAAAACTACCCCATTTAATGAGAGTTGATTATTTTTTTACCATCAATTCAAGTTCCCATAAAAGTTGTACCATATTTAATGTGAGGGTCTTTTAGGAAAATAGCAATCTAAATTTATTTTTCCAACAAAGTTAACTAATTTTTCTTAAACTGTGTGAAAAAAGAAACAGAATTATCAAAGTGGGACGGAGGAAGTATCTACTTGCGGCGAGGGGTATTAGATTATAGAGGGTCAGAATCAAACCACTGGCAAATTTGATTTAGATCCTTTCAATTACTACTACTTTCAGTATACTAGGAGAACTGAAAATGGCAAAATTCAGATTTCTTATCAACGCATATCATTTTCAAGATAATCATTATTTGGGCTCTGACCATTTTCCTGCTCGCTCTCGTTAATATGAATAAAAATCAGGGTAAATTTCAATTTGACCCTTCAAAGTGGATCAATGTGTTAAATCAATCCCTGAAGACGATCAAGCCCCAATTAAGCCCTAGTTCGTATCGAACCAGCCCTTCCATCAACTCATGATTGGCCAATAACGTATCACTAAAGTTAGTGATAAAGTAAAATCTATCAATCTTTACGGACTTTAAAGGAATTCACTTCCCCATCTGAATGATCTAAAAACGATAAAATAATACTCTTCTAATCTGAAAAATATATATATATTTTTGCTGCTATTTTCAATCTTTTAAAGCCGAGTAGACTAGCACCGTTCTATAATTTTTCAACTCATCTTACACAGGAGGTTAATCGCTCTAGAATCCAAAAAAATTGGTAAGACTTCACCGTACCAGTAAAGTTTGGTTAGTGTTGTTGACCAAACTATAAATTTTGGTCGCTGCATGCCCATTATGCACCACCGCATTATCATAGATGAGAAAAGCTCCACCAATTTTTCCATTTTTGTGATTTTTTTGGTCATTACTGGAAGAAATCAGCCGCGACCTTTGTTTGGTCGTTGCACAGAGTTGATGGAAGTGGTTGGGCATGGAGGCAGAGCAGCCTACGAGTCCGACGGCCGTTAGTTGGAGAGGCCCATATGAAAATCTGCTCGTGCGCCACGCCGCCGTTGCACCGCCTTCTTTCTTTTATATTACTGGCACATTAAATGAAACAGAAAGCAAGAGATAGCCAATCACGGCAGCCATTCTTTTTCCCTTTTCTTGATAGCGACAACTGGTACTTGCCAGCCGCTTCTTCTTCTAGTAAAGCTGTCTTCCCCACCTCCTACGCCAAAGAAAGGCCCAAATTCGTAAAAAAGTCAGAAGGTCGTTTGCTTCGGCCTCAATCTTTAATCTTTTGAGGTTGGAATCTTGGCTTGTTGGACGCCACCAATGCACAACAAAATACTAGTGAAATACTACTAGAAAACAAAACAAAATCACCCCACCGGCCAGCCAGCACCAGAAGAAAGTGTACTAGCTAGGCTGCACATCTTTGCCAGCGTTTAGTTTCAAAAGAATCAATCACCTAATGACTTGCAACTATGCAATTGCAAGTCGTCTTTAGCTTTACGTGAATTGTACTGACATAACTCTTTTTTTTTTTTTTTTTCCATTGATCAGAATTGCGTCTCAGCAATCGACAAATAAATTAGTACTAATACTTTTGACTTTTGCTTGAGGAGCCGAAACGTTCCCAAAACCACTTATAAATCTTGTTCAACAACTTATTCTTTGGTCATGTTCTTTCTTGTACAACTCAGACATCCTACTCATTGTCTTTGTTGAACTTAATACTAACATAATAGTGTGGTTGTGCAACTACAGCTTTGTTAATATCAAAACAAATCATCCAAAACCAGTTGTGATCCTCCCCATGCCTCTCTAATAAGTCAGAGGCAAAAAGGGCGGAAAGCTGAAGAAACAATGCAACAAGGTTGCTTGCTGACTTAGCAAAACCAACATTTACATCTATAATCAATAGTCATCATAGACGAATATTATCCTCTGCATTATCGTCATCATCGTCAACTATCCCATCAAAGAACGGGTCCTCGAGAAGATCAGCAGCTGAGGGCCTATCCCTTGGCTTTGCAAGGCACTTCTCTACGAATGCCTTCACCTCAGGGTCCTTAATCTTGTCCATGGCTTGAGGTCTCACCCCAGACATCACCTTCTTGTATATCTTTGCAACATTGTCACACTCACTGTAGGGCAATTCAAGGGTTACCATCTCAAGCACACACATACCAAATGAATATATATCAATCAACTCGGTGTAATCCTCCTCGTATAGCTCTGGGGCCATGAATTCTGGGGTGCCAACCATTGTACGTGCACAATGACTCTTCCCCACAATTGCAGCCAATCCCAAATCACCAATCTTCACCTATATAAGTCAAAAACAAACTGTAAAGTTCCCCCCGCAGAAATTTCAAGCAATTAACTAATATCACAATTTCCTAAGCCGCAAAAGGAAGAAAGTATTGCAAAATCAACTCCTGAGTTTTCTTTATCTAACCAAAAACTACATGTTCTACAAGGTTCAATTAAGAGGAGCGAGATAACAGTTGGCACGTGCTGTGCATGCCTAATCTTATTGATCCTGGTCTCTATTTCTAAAAAAGAAAGCAAAATCAAACAATCTCATTTACTCAATTTAAAATTTCACTCAGGCATATACTAATGCATTATCAGTAAAGGAGAGAACATTTACACCGTTGTCGTTATCTAGCAACTACATTTCCAAAATTTCAACAACATCCAAGCAAATAACGACAATATCAATGACAGACAACTAATAAAAGATGTTTATACCTGTCCAATATTGCCATTGATGAACACATTGCTGCAATTCAGATCTCGATGAATGATACAGGGTTCATGAGTATGCAAATAGTTCAAACCCTTGAGAATTTGCCTGGACCATTTCTTCAATGCCTTCAACGAAACCTGCCTATGCTTTTTCCTGTACTCCCTCAAATTCCCAGAAGTACAAACTTCAGTGATAAAATTCAATGTTTTCTTTTCCTCATCTCTCCACACAGAGTACAGGGCTATAATATTCTTGTTCTTTAATGTCCTCAGCAACCTAACCTCAGAATATAGCCTCTCAATCATAGCTTTATCTTCACAGAATTTCTGCAATTTCACTTGGTTCCAAGCCACCTCTATTCCTTCCTCTTGATCGAATGCCCTGTACACTTTCTTCACTGATCCTGAGCCCAGAAGCTCATTATACCGGCCATATCGGCCACTGGGATCAACCTCCACGAATGGCTCCGTGTCTGCATTGGCCGCATCAGAGCCCATGCTTGTTAGCTTCAATGAAACGACCAAAACTTTATTCAGATCCCAACAATAAAACCGATTAAGGCCTGATGACAAAAAAATTCTTACGACTTGGCAGCTTCAATAAATAAAAAGATCGAAACTTTATTCAAATCAAAGCAAACATAATACTAGTCAAAAGCAATACACAACCTTATGAGTGCCAATTGAAATGATGCAATCAATCTCTGGATCTCAATTTTTTATCTTTTCCTTTTTTTATATGAATGAAGCAGATAAAAAAGAAAAAAAAACGAAATTCTAAGTAATTTGCAGGGACTCCAATTAACCATCAAATTCCTAAACGCAAATTTACATAACAGCAATTATCCAACGATAAAAACTAACCAAATTCACGATTTCACAGGTTTATATTAAAATAAAAAAAGATAAATTCATACTTATCCAAAAGATTTTCTTTAGCTAAAAAAAAAGAGCAGTACAACCGATTCTGAAAATCTCTTGTTAACGAAAGAACCACACAACTTCCCAAATAGCAAAAGCAATAAAAGGGAAAAAAAAAACCAACACTCCTAAACTTGACAATTCATAGAAATTTTCCGAAAAAAAAACTCCAAAAATTCTCACTTTCTCATATTTTTGCATACAGATCAGAGTTTCATGGTCAACCCAGAAGTTTTTTCTTTGTTTTTTAAAAAAAAAATTCAAAACTTATGATGCGCAATCCTGACTTCTAAGGCAGTTCAAAGCTTTGTTAACGAGAAAGTAAACATGCCAACAAACCACCGTACGAAAACATGCACGAAATAGACCAAAAGCCCGGGGTGGTTGGGGGAACGACGAAAAAGATGGGATCTTTTACCATGTAGGGAGAAGGCCCAGAAGGGTGGATGAGAAGACTTTTGTCTTCTTCACTAAAGTCTAAACAGAAGCTTAGAGCTTACTGCTGCTTCCGTAAAAAGACGAGACAAAACATGCGACATTGAAAAAGATGATGAAGAGTATTGAGGTGGCGGTTTATATAGTAGTGCTTGGGACTAGGGGGAATTTTCGACTTGGTCGGTTGGGGGCTTGTCAGCCAAAGCCAGCTAGGGCGGCTGACTCTTGACGGCTCTGCATTTACTGGGTCTTAACCCCTGTTCGGTGGGTTTTACTGTGGTTCTAAAACTCGAGGGTTATTACTTACCAGTGACTAATTACTAGCACTAATTTAGCACTACTAATTACTAGCACAAGTAAATTGTTTGCGCGTGGATAAATTTGTAGAGGGATCCAATTCTGATTTACTTCTATTATGGATTCTTCACCCAAAAAAAAATAAAAAATAAAGAAGAATACGCAAGAACGGATTATTATCATTGTAATTTCTATGATCAGAATTACAAAGTATATATATTGAACTGGTGAAGATAAATATTCCATGGGATTTGGCAATTCTTTGATTTGATTGAGTTTACAAATCCCACGTTTTGAGTGTGTATGTGGGAAAATAATTGAACAAGATATGATAATGCATACATATTTATTAAGATTTGTTAGAAGATAAGAAGATCAAGACATATCCTCTAATAAGGAACAAGGTATGAGAGATAAAGGCTCAATATTAGGTGGTGCTTCCCTCTATTTCCTTTTCTTTTTAACCTGACAATTTAAGTTAAGACTGAAAGTTAATGCATCCTTTTTATCCTTTTAGGCTGACTTCATTTGCTAAGGTTTTATTTTTTATTAGCATTTTTATTGGTACATAATTTTATGAACAAAATCAATCCCCCCCCCCTCTCTCTCTCCCGACCGGCTTCCTTTTGTTTTACCGTGCCAAGCAAATATCTGTACATTTATATCAGTTGAATCGAATTTGGTTCGCTATGAACTTCAATGTACCTCGAGTTAGGAAGATCAAGAAAATAAATACAAAGTTTTGATCAATTTCAGTAGCAAAGCTGTGTATTTGAGATCTCTAATACATTGTGTTTGGATTGCATTTTTCGTCATTTTTCATGGAAAAATTACTGTAGCGATTTGATATATGTGAGAGAAAAAGGTGATAGGGAAATGTGATCACGGAAAACGACAATATTTTCCGACGGAAACAAGCAATCCAAACAAGGCTAATTAGATTTTAAATCCAAAGCAAGGGTTTTTAAGGTAAATCTTCTCTATCATTTTGGACAACATAAATTGATGGAAAGAGCACTAAAACATAAAACTACGGATTACTTTTCCTTTTCAAAAGCAAATAGGAATATCAATTATTACCAAAAAAAAAAGGAATATCAATTACTTGATAGGATATAGAGCTAAGCCCTATTTTGAGTTGTAGTGCGTTTGCGAGAAAAAAAAAATGCTTTTAAGTAGTAAAAGTATTTCTACAGCGTTTGACAACTAACATAAGGAGCTCGAGTGTTTGACGCCGTAAAGGCTTAAAAGCATATTTGCTAATAACGCTTGTGTTAAGTGTTTTTTTTTTTTTTTAAATCACTTCAATTCCAAACGGGTACTCTCGAGAACCAACATCAAATTAAGCCCATTTTGGATCCGCTCGGGTTCAATTATCCCCAAATTTGGTTCGGGCGGTATCCTGAATTCAAGTCACCCGACTTGTTTCCTCCATTTGATTGCAATATATTCTTCACCCCTATAAAAATTCACTTTGTGAAAAAAAACAGAAAAGCGGGGGAAAAAATGGCGACGGCGACCACCCAGAAATCAATCTCAAAGGAACTAGAACTGGTCGATGGAAAAAAGGCCAAACTTAAATCAGCATTCGAAGAGCTTCAAGCCCATTATTCTGTCACCAATCTCAAATGGGAAGACTTAGATTCGTACTTCACCTCCCTCCAGTCCCACCTCCTCCACAAGTTCTCCCGCCTCCAATCCCAAAAACCCGACCCGAAACCCCTGTCCCACCCACAGCCCCAGCAGCCCAAACAGAAAGAAACTCCAGCCAAGGATTTGTCGAACCCAGTTCCGGCTCGGGCTGAATTGAAGTCTTTCTGTGAGAATATGGATGGGTTAGGGTTGAGAAATTATATACTCGACCGCCCCAGAGAACGGGCTGCTATTCGGGTCGAATTGGCGGACGCTTGGAAGTACGCGCCGGACCCAGCTAAATTGGTTGTCGATGCCATGCAGGGGTTGGTTGCGGATGATTCGGGTTCGGGTACGAGTGTGGACTTGGGTGGGTTGAGGAGGGTGGGCGTGGTTTTGTTAGAGGAGTTGATGAGGGCTAAAGTGGAGATTAGGGACGGGGTTAAGGAGAAGGCGAAGGCGATAGCGGCTGAGTGGAAGGGGAAATTGGCTGCCGCCAGTAGTGGTAGTGGTAGTGGTGGTGATGGTGGAGGTGAGGAGGATGGATTGGAAAAGTTGTGTTTTTTGCATATGTTGGCTGCATTTGGGTTAGTGGAGAATGATGGTTTTGACTTGAATGAGCTGGTTGAGTATGCTGCTGTAATCGCGAGGTATCGACAGGTTGTGGAGTTGTGTCGTGCCCTTAAGTTTGGCGATAAGATTTCTGGTAATTTTTTATTGTACTAATATGCTCATCATCATTTTTACTCACTTTGTGTAAGTGAATAATTTCTTAGGTTTTTGTACGCTTTTAGTGGTCAGGCAGTGACATGTGATTATTTTCAGGGGATATTTGTTGAATTTATGGATATTTATTGGGGAAAGATTTGAAAAGGCTAGTAGCCATGTGGTTGTGAGCTGAATTTGAGTTAGGTTTTGCACCCTGGTTTATATGTATTGCTTTATTGATTATTTGTTGAATTTGCCTTCCATCACCTAAATTGGGGTGAAAGAAGTGGAATTCTATGTGTAAACTGTCTCTAACTGGGAATTGCATCTGGAATTTGGCTGTGAAATGGTGAATAGAGTTATCTAGAACTTGTAGAAACTTTTGCAATTTTTGTACCCGAACAATGGAAATGGACGAACACCTTAGGTTAACGTAACTATTTTGTGGAGAGAATTCTCGCTCCTTGTACTGACAGGATGCTTGTGCATGAGAAATAGAGCAGAGCCGGACTAAGCTGTGAAGTCCCCTGCAAGTTTTGTCTTAATTATCTTTGCATCAGGCTAAGCCTTAAAGTTTGTTAGTCATTACACAAATGATTGCATACTCTAATAAGAAAAATGTAATGCATTTATGGAATATGCTCTTGGATTACCGCTGAATCTCTTCTGAATTGTCTGATAAATATATTTTTCCTCGCTTGTTTGTGACAGACATAATTCAGAAACTTATTGGCGAGGGCAAACATCTTTTGGCTGTTAAGTTCGTATTCCAATTTGAGATGACGGACAGGTTCCCACCGGTGCCTTTGCTGAAAACCTATGTATTAGATTCAAAGAAACTTGCTCAGAAAGTTCGCAAGGATGGAAAGAGTTCTCGTCAATCTTTAGTAATCTACTATACTTTAACATGTCTTCTGTAGACTTCTTCACCGATTGAAATCTGCCTAAGTTGCTCAAGTAACCCATTCCTTCTTCCTTGTAGAATGAGGCAGCTGCAAAAGAAATTAGCTCGCTCAAATCAGTCATTAGAATTATTGAAGATCACAATTTGGAATCTCAGTATTCAAAGGACATCCTTCTGAAGCGTGTTGAGAAGCTAGAAAAAGAAAGGACAAGTAAGAAGCGACCTGCACCTGTCCCTGCAGTCAAAGCTCAACAACAGAAGCCCAATGTAGGTAAGCAGAGTAGGAAGATTGGAGCTGCTGGCAGGTCTACATTCCAAAAGAATGTTGCTACCTATCCAACTGTTCCAACAGTCCAACAACCTCATATGCAGATGGCAGGTTTATTGGCAGATCCATACCTCAGTACATCTGCAGCAGCCTATGGCTTGGCAGGCTCAACTCCTGCTGTTGCCCCATATGGAGGCACATCTGCTGGCATTTATGGGTTGCCAGGGACCCATATAGACCCTTCTGTAGCCGGTCTATACCCTTCTGAAACCTCCACGCGACCTAGTTACTATGATAGGTCAGTTGTTTATGGTGGATATGGTTTCCCACCTCAGTACCATCAAGCTTACTATCCTCAGTAGTTTGCTTTTATAGATGGTCTCTTAATTTCCCCTGATTTTCTCCTGTGGTTAGCACAAAAGCATACTGCTTTTGGTGACCAGCATTTAGCAGATACTATACTTGGTTCTGGAAAGTTACTGATATGTCAGTGATGGGTGGTACCCCTGAATTAATTTTCAGGTGTACATCCTTTTGGCATTTAAGAGATCACTTACCGATGATCAGTGATGCCTACCATATTCCCAAACTATCTTCCAGTTCCGATCCTTTTAGGCCACAATCATGTAGTTTCATTTGCATCCTGT
The DNA here is from genome assembly GCF_036785885.1 of Coffea arabica. NCBI lineage: Eukaryota > Viridiplantae > Streptophyta > Magnoliopsida > Gentianales > Rubiaceae > Coffea > Coffea arabica. The sequence goes on from NC_092318.1 coordinate 53,478,954, forward strand.
GTGGCATAAGCACATAGTTCATTCCCATTCTTTTTCCCATAATCATGTGGTTTCACGTTGAAATTTGCTAAAAGAGATTTCTGGGGTTAACCACCATTGGAAACTGTTCCAGTTAAATATGTCCTTGTACCTTAATTACAGTTTTCATTTAGTCAGAATAGGTCAAACCTTTTTTTAATAGTATTTTGTTCCTTTCTCTTATTTCTGTTGAAACGTGCAGCTAATTTGTTTTGTTAATCCTGATTAAGATATCATAATAATCCTGCCTCTCAGAACTTAAGAATATAAGCATGCCAGGAATTCTGTATTTACCACATGGATTGAAGTTGCAAATTTAAGTGGCCCGTTATTTTGTGTTCATGAGTTTATTTTTTACTAGGCTAGTTAAATGGGCTAGTTATTTTTAGTCTGAAGCTTGTAACGCTATGTATTGGTACTGCATCTTATCATTAGAACTGAGTACTCTTTTTAATGCTCAGTGAGTGCAAGGTCAAATTTTTCTTCAATCGATGTTAGATGTATCTGCAAGCGCTGGTGCGGAACATCCATGGTTGATTTTTTTACCATCGACAGGCCTTTGTACATAAGTTTCCTTTTAGTGATGTAGCCTTTCACGTTAGAAATACATTTTCATCCTAGTGACATTAAGCTTTCATCATTGTCTTGTCCTAAATGAGAATCCTAGTGTCCATGACATAATTACTTGTGTAGCAAAACCAATTGTTTTGCTGCCTTATATGCATGGGCAAACTTTTAAGTGGAATGCTTCTCCATGATGGGGAAGCTACTAGGCTGTGGGTCTTGTAGTTGGCTGATATGTTGACATGACTAATTGTTGATTGGGAACTTTTTGTGGAGGATATCATGACCGAAAGTGGACAAATTCTTGATCCTGTTTGTTTTGGATATTGAGAGCACATATTTAGGGTGTGCGTAACGGGTGCCATTTGCAGTGGAGCTAAGGTTGTGATGCTGACTTGCTTCGGGCCTTGAGAGTAGTTATATTTGGCCGCCAACCTCGTTGTGTTGAACATCTCTAATAAAGTCTTGTCCATTCTGACAAACTTTTATCAGGAAATGGTGCAGAAGCCTTCTGCAAATCCAGATTCCACAGACCCTGAGATGGATAGGATCTTCTTCCTGTCCAGTCAAGCCCAAGCCCAAGCCCCCCAACACCCCCCAAAAACACCCTTCCTCTCTCTCTCTCTCTCTCTAACACACACACACACACACACACAGATATGCATGCATTTAAAATTTTATTGACAGAATAGTACTTGCTCTCCTCTGTCTATTTGTAAACTCTAAAGATGTGGATTCAAACTGTGAAGTTTATGAGAGCTGGGGTGTAATTATTTCAACTGTCTGATTTTAAGTCTATTTTATTGGCTGTTCCGGTGTTTTAACAGGTATGAGATGCTTTACTCTCTCTCTCTCTTTCTCTCTTATATTCAACGAAGTATGCTTTCTATTTGATGGAAATAGCACCTTACAGGTGTCTAGTCTCTAGCAGGTATGTGCACATTAGGTCTCGAAATCTTGATGATATTACAACATGAAAATGCAAGATAACAAGGTGAATCGGCTATCATTCATAAGGTTTCTGTGGTTGTATGATATCCGAACACAACAAAACCTCTCAGAAAGTAGTTGGGGAAGTGCCTGGCGGTTGTAGCTGGAAATGGACATCTCAAAACCTTTATTTTTTTTTTTCTCCTTTTTACAGAAACCTTGCGGTGTGGTTTGAGCGTTACCTAAAGGGGCATCTCTTGGCACAATAGCAATTGGAAGTTTCGTTTTTTCCTCATTCGTTACAAGTCAGTCTCTTGACATGTTTTAGAGACCAGTTTAGTTTTGGTGGCATTTAAGGCCCTTAAAAGTTATTATAAAAACGATTTTCTAAGTTTTGTAGTAATTTCTGGAGCCCGAGTGGCGCATATATTCGTGAATTCTTTGAAGAATCACATGACGTTTATAGAACTGGAATAAAATAGTCCACTAAAATCTCTAAGGTTCTAGGAAGACAAATGATTTAGGTGAAATTTTTTTGTGACTAGTAAAAGATAACATAGAATTCAGGGTAAAAAAAAAAAAGAAAAAAGGAAGAAAACAAGGAGAAGATGAGTGATGGGACATGAATAATGAAATCTTGCTTAATCAAGCAGAAGATCTAAAGAAAACGAGGAGGAGGGGGAGGAAATTAAAAGAGAAGTAATGAAAATAAGTACTAGTAACAACAACTGACACACTTGTTCGTCATTTGGAATCCGCTCCATGAAATGGAACCCCACGCTTTCCGTTTGCTTTCCCATGAATAACATATTGTCACCTAAACTCTTTTTTTTTTTTTTTTTTTTTTCCTAAACCAAAAACAAAGAAAGAAGGAAAGAAAGAAGGTCACCTATGAGCCCTAATTTTTTCAGCATAAAATTCTCCAATTTTGATTTTATGGTAGCTTGTCAATGGGGAACAATATAAAGTGAATGATGATTCTCCACCAATACTCAGGTTCTTTGCATCTAACTATTTGATTAGTCACCTAATAGTGATTTCTTAACCAAAAACGCAATTAGTACTATAGTTATCTTGATACCAAATCCATTAACCTCACACCATATATTTGAATACATTCTTAATCTTAATTAGTCTTTAGCAAACATTTCTATGTAATGTCTTGTTAAGAATACCAAAATTCCGCTTTTCCGTATAAAAGCAATGCAAGGCAGAAGAAAAGCGGATAAAGTGTTGCAAATCATAGTTTTGATGCATAAGTTGGATTAAACGTAGTAATCACTCTTTATCCCATTGGTCGTTGCTAGTGAAATGAATGCTGCTCGCTTCTCTGCTCATAAGTCCGAGCGGAGAGTACAAAAACCACTAAGAACAATTAATATGCTACTGACTTTTTTGAACTAATGGAGAATTCAAATCTTTTGAAAAAGAAAATCAAAGAAAAAAGTTTGAGAGTTGAGGCCTAAGTCGTGAGGACCGAGCAATAATAACAATTTTTGAGTAAGAAGAGGAATCCATCTTGTTTGTTCAATGAGAGGCGTTGTTTGGATTGTGATTTTTTGATACGGAATTTGTACGTTTTTCAAAAATATTTCTTTTACGTATTTTTTAAAATCACAATTTTATTTTACATATATCACATATTAAGAAAGAGTTTCAGTACAATTTTACTTCAACGCACAATTGTGAGTGCAATTTTACTTCAACGCACAATTTTATGGATTAATCTTTTATATATTGATAGTGTATATATTTTCATCATTAAATACGTGACACATAATTTAAATTTAAATTTTATATATATATCGTGTATCTAATCATGATAATATATATATTATCAGTGTATATAAAATTTACTCTAATTCAACGAACTATATAACATGGGAAAAGGTTTTAAGACAAGAAGTTCGAAAACACCGGGAAAGAGACAAGGCAATGAGGTCCAGAATCCACGTATGTTACAACCCCAGTAAAACTGCTAAACTACTGGTCCCTTACTGACAAGTCTACTCGCGCACACAACTCCGTATTTACAATCATACCCCTAATACGGTGCAAAGACAAAAGCTTCTTCCAGGAGTAGTGTATTTCTATCTACTCAATAAATACAAAGACATCGGTCCAATGCTAATCCGCGCACAGGTTTCAGAGGAAAACTCGAATTTACTGAAGCACCCCTGAACGTAAGTTTACCAAAATAGCCCTCCCCCATTAAACAAGAAGCAGCAAAAAGAGGTCCTCCCTCGTCCTCCCACCATCGTTCTCTTCAGCTTTTCCAATGGAAGAAGCCTCCTCACTGCAATCACGCTATCACTCCCCTCACGCCTTCGAACTGCTGCAGCAACAGCAAGTAGAAGAACAGCAAAGTGGTGCTTGTTCGAATGTGGAGATGGACGGCCGGCTGACTTCATCTCTCCGGCGAGTCAGGGATGGAAATGGAAATGGAAATGGAAATTACTCAGAAGCTGCTGCAGCATACCACCACTCCGCCGCCGCCGCCGCCGGTGGTGGCGGTGCTAAGTATAAGCTCATGTCTCCGGCCAAGCTCCCGATCTCTAGGTCACCTTGTACCCTCACAATCCCACCTGGGCTTAGCCCGACGTCGTTTCTTGAATCCCCTGTTCTACTCTCCAACATCAAGGTTAGCTTTTTATTTTAGATTAAATGGGTTATCTTCAGCTTTGATTTTACTTTTCAGTGGAAGAACAAGAGCCTTTTTCTTTTCCCTCTTTACTTCTGGTAGTAAAAATTAAACTAGCCTTAGCTTTAGGTTCAGATTCCGATCCGATACCCATTTTCTGTTTCATTTAGACACCGTACTTCCTAAAATAAAAAAAAATGGCTACAAATATGAAAAAAGAATGGTTCTGAACTTGGACATCTTTTACAGCTCAAATGTTTTTTTTTTTCCTTTTTCTTTTTTGGTTGGGGGAATGGGATGTTGTTGTTGACGTCAAGGGTGTCGCGAAACTGAGTGCCTTGATGATGTTAGATGTCTGTCTTAGTGTCTAGTGGAGAATTTGAGGAATTGGATGATGTGAAGGTCTGCTTTGTAAAATGCTTTGTAGTCTATTTGTGGATAGTACCATTTCAATTAATGATAGGATGTTTGGTTCCTTACATCACGTCGCAATTTGTCCGTTTTAATTCCTTTTTCCATCTTGGGCGCTCAGTAGGCTGAGAATATGAAGTTTTCTAATGGGATGTCTGATTCTTATCATCACATTTCACTTTGTTGGGATCATTTCCTTTTTGTCTACCATCTCAGTGCTATGTGGAGAATATCTAGTTTATTATGTGCGAACTTGTGTTTTAGCGTGGATGTCTCAGGACGTAGATTCTGATGCTCGCACTTGAGGTGTATTGTATTTGTTTCTTGGTGGATTTATGCCTCATGTTCTCTAGAACATTTTGCTTTCTGGGTTTACTTTTTAAGCTTCAGTGTTGTTTTTTCACATAATGAATCTTTGCCTTCTTTTTCTTTTTGGGTGCTTCCTTCTTTTCCGTTGTTGCTCTTATAGGGCAAATGATGTTGCATATGCATAAAATCACGTACTAAGTTGTTCTTGGCATCTAGAGAGGAACACATCTTTTCACTTCTGTTGGTGTGAAACTCATGAAACACATCTGATACGTTGAAGTTTTAGGTCTCATATTTCAAATTAATGAGCACTGTTGTTACTAAGAAGGGACCTACTTTCAATCATTCTTGAAATCACTCCTGGAGTGCCAGGACAATAAACATTTAAAGACTAACAATTTCCCTTCAGTTCCTCCCCCTGAAGATAGAGAGGCAAGAAGTTGGGTGGGAAAACAGAAGAAAAAGATTAACAATTGCTCTTTAATTTCATTCTGCTAATTCCTGTTTGTTGATTTTTTAGTACTTAATTCTGCTAACTTCACCCTTGTAATTTTGCAGGCAGAGCCTTCTCCAACTACAGGCACCTTTTCTATGCCTCAAATGATGCAAGGCTGTAGTGGGACATCCGGATTTTCATATCTCACAAACTGTTCCAGTCTGAATACTGTAAACAAGACGAATTCCTGCAATTTTGAGTTTCAGTTCCATGCTGATTCAGGCGATGCAGCAGGATTGAGACCAATTGGACTTGCGGTAATTTGATCACTTTTAATGTACTTGTGTAGTTGATTTAAACAATTATTCAAATTTCTATGTTGTTGAGAACCTAGGTACTCTTATACAGTCTCTGAGGTCAAAGTTGTTTAAGCATTTCTAATGATAATCTCCTGAAGGATTTTTAGTTTGGTGTGTTTTTGGTGAGTAAAAAAGGGGCTATAAGGCAAGAATGATTTTGAAAGCTGTTGATGTTGATGGTCCGCTTAATATTTCTTTGCTTATTGTGAATAGCCTTTCCCTGTTTAACAAGGTAGAAATGATCTCTTATTTTCTAAAATTTCATGACCCTGAACTTAGGATATTATTATGCTATTAGAAGTTCACTTGCTACCATTTCTTCTTCTGTTGAAGTTCTCATGATGGAAAAAGATCAAAAAAATATTGTTGTTCAAAAATTCTGTGTAAAAAATGAAGTTATATGCTGCACCACTATGTATATGTAATGAGAATGTTTTGAAACCAACCATTGACTGATGAGTTTCTCTTTTGGAAAAATTGTGTAGCTGCCTTTTGTTTACTGGTGCATTATTTCCTTCCTGTGACTAAGTTTATGTTGACATGCCAAAGAGTACATAATCATAAGGATTAGATCTTTGGTTTTTTTTTTCTTGGGTTTAATTTTTTCTCATTATAAGTAATATCATGGAACAAGACTATGGTATTTATACATTTGGAAATATTTTTCGCCTCTTCTGAGGAACTTTTATTAACCAAAAGGAGAAGAGAAGATTTTTCATTTCCTGTGACTGCCCTTTATCAGCAACCATATTATGTCATAGTAAGTATGTCCCGACGCTAAACAAAATCTCAAGAGCTAAAATATGTGGATTTGTTCAATACTGTTCATTAACTGCTTAGTTTGCCGCTTTGGGGGTTACTGGAATCTTACTTGCAGAATTATTTTGAAGGTGTCATCAGGTTTAGTCCAGCAGCATAATAAGTCACTTGGACAAGTTCCAGATTCGGGCCTTCCTCAGTCATTAGTATCTTCATCTTTGGTTAAACATGAGGTGGTGATGGCAAAAGAGTCAAATTTTTCTGCACCAACCACAATATCAGATAGTGCTACTATAGCTGTTGATTCTGATGTATTGAATCAGAAAAATCATCCAAATATCAGCAATCAAGTATCAAATTCTGATAGTAAAGATACAACGTCATCAGTTGCAAATGACAGGTCATCAGACGATGGGTATAATTGGCGAAAATATGGACAGAAACTTGTAAAAGGAAGTGAATTTCCTCGAAGCTATTACAAATGTACGTATCCTAACTGTGAAGTGAAAAAGATATTTGAACGTTCTCCTGAGGGGCAAATAACAGAAATTGTGTATAAGGGTTCACATGATCATCCTAAGCCTCAGCCAAGCCGTCGATTTACTCCTGGTGCTCTTTTGTCTATTCAAGAAGAGAAATTTGATAAAGATTCAACTTTTACTGGTCAAGAAGGTAAAGAAGTTAACAAATTAATGCAGTTTTATGGAACTTTTTGATCCTTATTTTGCTGTATGCGTCTAAGAATGGTAAATTAATATCTTCTCTCTTGTTTGCTTCTCTTGCCAAAGACAAACTAAACGTCAACAGCCAGAATACCAGTGTCGAGCCAAATAGCACTCCTCTGCCATCTCTGCAGCAAGAAAATGATGATGGATTGGATGGTACCCTGTCAAAATTGCAGTGTGTTAATGATGAGATTGATGAAGATGACCCATTTTCAAAGAGGAGGTATTTTTATCTCACAAAAGATCCATGTATTATTCTTACTCCTATGGTTGTTTTATGAATTCTGTAAAATTTTTGACCAGGAAATTAGATGGTTCACTTGATGTTACACCAGTGGTGAAGCCTATCCGTGAGCCACGTGTTGTTGTTCAAACTGTAAGCGAGGTTGATATACTGGATGATGGGTATCGGTGGCGTAAATATGGGCAGAAAGTGGTCCGTGGAAACCCAAATCCTAGGTACATAATAAGTTTATTGTTGTGCATACAGATTAATAGTATATTGTTGCTGTTTATGCTCTTGTCCCAGAAGTTGCGTTGTTTTAGAACATCACAAGGTACTACGTTGGTGGTGGTATATGATTCCTTTATCCAAATCCAGAAAATTATCTGGAAGCATCATTATATCCAAATACATCAATACCTTCTTGTGTCACATCTGTGTTGACCATCTGATATGGCTCAACTTGTATAAGTTGCTCTATTTTTGTGCTTGAAAGGATGGGTTGCATTTGATTGGGTGTTGAATTATACAATGTGCATGCTCCCATTTCAACTGATATCCAAAAACTCAACTTTATGTTTATTTGTGTCATGGAGTAACTGTACCTTCTCTTTGAAGCTGGCTTTTCTGGGATATCCTGTTCTACTTGGAGAAGTATGAACTTGATCATGCGTTGTTTTGCTTCTTTCATCAATAGAATTTAGCAACCAATTTTCTCTGCATATTAGCAAGGCGTTGAGGACAAATTGAGATATAAGTGGTTTAAAAAATTTCTTAGAATCGATTTTGTTCTGCATTTTGAACTACCTACTCCCAATATGAGATGAAGCTATGTTGCAATCTCTGCACATAGTGCTTGTCCACATTTTTCTGACACTACATGGTCTGTGATCACTAAGACGGCACATTGTATAAAGGAAAATTATTTTGCTTGTAGAACTAACCTCCATTTATTAGGCCTAGCGTTCTTTATGTATTTTAATGGAGTATTAAGCAAGATTTCTGTCTTACATTTATTTATTTATATTTTTAAATGTATGAGCTGTTGGTTGTTTGTAATCATTGATCTTCCATGAATTCTGCGAAGTCAAGTCTTGAGCAATCGGATTTTGGTTTTATGGATTATAAGCAAGTTGGTATTGCTCCTTTTATCTTCTTTGGTGGTTATAGTTGTATGATTCCCTCATTTAGGCGTTTCTTATTTTTGACAGAAAATACCCAGGCCCTTGCTATCCAGTTGCCATGCACACCCTATTTTCTTAAATGAGATGGGTGTAGTTTTACCATTTAGCTAGGAATTATCTTCCAAGCATTTTGTGACTCACCACTTGGGTGTGATGCAGGAGTTATTACAAGTGCACTCATGCAGGATGTCCAGTAAGGAAACATGTTGAAAGAGCATCGCATGATCCCAAAGCAGTTATTACGACATATGAAGGAAAACACAATCATGATGTACCAACTGCCAGAACAAGTAGCCATGAAATGGCAGGACCAGCAACGATGGGTGCAATGTCAAGAATTAGGTCAGAAGAGGATGATCCACTAAGCCTTGATCTTGGAGTTGGTATTAGCTATGGTGCTGAGCATAGACCTGATGCTCAGCTACAAATGCTGAACTCTGAGCCTCTTCAAAGCCAAGTTCGTGCAGCTGCTTCTACTCGAATGGTAGTTCAAGCATCTACATTGCCAGCATGTTATGGTGTTGTAAATGGTGGAATAACTTTATATGGATCCAAAGAAAATTTGGACGAAGGCGGTGGTTTTGGGACAGCACCTTTGCGGTCTTCAAACCAATGTCCACAAAATCTTGGAAGAATAATTTTGGGCCCGTAAAGTGTTACTGAGTACGAGGAGGAAAAGTGAAAAAATAATGCCACCATTTATTTTTTTCGGGATTCTTGGTGGGTGAATGGTCGAAGGATTCAACCGATGTTCACTTGTGAATGCCTGCCTCTCCAGTTTTATGTTTGAGAGCTGCCCATGCTGTAAGATAGTATTGGTTACCATGTAAATTAGAATACAGTAAAGGTTGACATTGCACCCTCAAAAGTGCTCGAATTCTTTTGGTTTTTGTAGCAAATCCATCTCATCTCCCTTCCTCATTTTCAAGTAAAAGCTAGCGTCAATTTTAACAGGATTCTTGTCGTCTGCCCAACATCATGATTGGCGACAACTAATGAAAGAATTTTCCCCGGGTATGAACGTTCCTCCATCTGCTTACTCATTCACTTTCCTCGGGCAATCTTGAAATCATTAATTTGTTGTTTATACGTCTGATCGAAGATAAAAAGGGACCACTACTTGGAAATGGCAGAACCTCGTCATGGGAGCCACCCACCACGATGAATTTTTCCGCCCCGCCATCAGTGTGAGAATAGTTCCATCTGTGCTACATCTACAGTCTTTCTTTTGTTTACATTGATACAGGAGTTTATGTACCGAAATTCATGATTGATCGAAGGAAAGATTACCATCCATCATGTACAAACTGACTGACGATTAAACAGGTTGAGGAAGGTGTATTTGTCTGTCACCTCTTCTGATACTTTCTGGGGAAAAGACTAACATCCTCAAATGTGGTTATTTTGTTGCATGACTGCAAATTCCTTGAGTTACACAAAACAGGAGTCACAATCCGTATGTGGTGTACTACTATGAAGTACGAACCAAACCCAGAATTACATGAATAAAATCTCCTTGAAACACAGCCCACAGACTCCATAAACTCGTACCCGCATCCATATCTATCAACATTTCAACAATGTACCCCACAAGTATCCTCAAGGCAAGAAAAGTATAGTATTTTAACCCGTGAAGAATCTTCTCCAAGACTGCCATGGTAGCCATCCACCTGCCAAGAAAGGAAAGGAATGCAGTCAAAGAGAATAAGAATGCACAGCGATGAAGGTTCTTCTGGTTGTGTCTCCCAGTTTGAAGAAAACAGAGAGTTGGTTAGAGAAGATACCACAGGCAGGACAACGGATGTGTTGTTGGTCAGTCCGGAGAACTAGACCTGACCCTTTACATTCTCCACATTGCCTCTGTTTCACCTGCACGTTGCAATTTTTCATTTCTTCTTTTTTTTTTCTGTAATACTACCTCGTGGACTATTACTAGGCATTTCAGTAATCTTTTCTATTTTGCCTACACATAGTATCAGAGATATTTGCTTTAGTATTTGCACGAATAATACTAATTTACCGCACCAAGCTCCTTTTTTAAAAAAAAAAAAAAAAAATTTCCTTCCTTTTTCCTTTCAATCATATATAACAATCGACAATAATAAAATCTGGATGGTAAATACTACGTACTAATCAAATTTACTCCATTCTCTACATCAAAATTCAAAGTAGTACGATAAACAGAAGGATCCTGGAAATGCTTACAATTCTTTTGCCGAACTCAATTCCAGCAACCATAAAAGGTGTAATTCCAGCTGCCAAAAATTACAACGCAAGACTTCTTGAATAGTTTGTATTCATATATTGTGAGAGTAACACTAATAATAATAATAATTTAAAAAAAAAAAAAAAAATCTTTTCCCCAGACATCACTCATCAGACAGACAGAGAGTGAACACCCGAACAAGCCAAGATAATTAAACATGGTCAAGGTCGAGTACCTAAAGCACCAACAACAATTTGCCATGTGACCACAGCCCGGGCAGGGTCAGAAGTGAAACTGGAAACCTCGGCCAGGGCGGATATTCTTGGCTTTGATTTCTTGATTTTGAGAGATTCATAACTTGTAGTAATACTACTACTAGTAGTGTTCCCACTGGGAGCCAGAGATATTGGATGGGAAAGTGTTGTGGTGGGGAATCTGGTTCTGGTGGTGGGTTGATTTGAGCTTCGTATAAAGCCGCCGCTAACGACTGCATACCCCATCTTCGCTTTTGATTAAGAGCAGGGCCAGGGCCAGGAAGTCGGCCGGGAAACTAGAAAGCTTTTAACTTGTTCCGTTCGTTGATGAGTCGCAACATTTTTGGCCATGGCATTTTCGGTTTAGTATTTATTAGAGCCACAGAGTAGGAGCCGCTGATACTTCTCCACGTCCACTTGGACCTCCACTTCGCGCCAAACCCAGATATAAGTAGGTCATATCATACTTCTCCACGTCCCCCTTTTTTCTTTTTTCTTTTCCTTTTCTTGCCCTAGGCCCCTAGCCATGAATTTCTTCCGCTCATCAAATTTTCATTAGGCTCCAGATGTTTTGGTTTGCCGGAGAGCAAGACGGATCATGGAGTCAGCTTGGTTGATGACAGAATGCTGGACGGCAGTTGTCTTCTTGTTCTACTATAGTTGAATTAGCCGTCTATTCAATCATGGAAGCGCATTTTAGCGTCATGAATCCAATGATTGTTTTAGCACAGAGTATTGCTTTTGCCAAAAGACGTGAAAAAGGCCAATGCAGCAGCGGAGCAATATGGTTGCCGCGGTCAACAATGGAGGGGCAAAAAGCATCCAACATCCATCAAGTATATTAAGCTAGGACAAACAAGTAAATAAAGCTGATTAAAGTAGCTGTACAAAACTTAAAAGAACCTCTGAAACCAAGCGGTTTAAATCAAGAACTGTCCAGATAAACTGCAGCAGAGCACAAACAATCTATGGCAGCTTGCTTCTACTTCCGGACCAACCGCGGTATATCTAGGTTAACTCAGTCTGGGCTTCAGAATTCCCCAGGGGATACTTCAGAATTTGCACACATAAAAGTTTTAACTACAAAGATTTCTTAAAACAAACCAAAAGCAAAATTAAGAGGAAGTTGCACATAGAATTCTAGCAGCGTCCTTAAGAAGAGTACCATTTTCAGCTTCAACTACCCGCGAGTAGCATTCTAACCCATCCTCGTAACTGTAATTTTGCTCAGTACTTGCACCACCAGAAAGGACTTCATGATCCTTGACAGACATCCACCCACTCGACTTCTGGCTGTTTTGCAAAGTGCTTTTAGCACCCCCCACAGTCTTCTTCTCCTTCACCGAATTTTTCACTCTAGCGATCATCGAATAAGTATTATTTCCCCCAGGAAGTGTTTCAGTGGTAATTTTTAGCGGATAAGTTCTTTTAGTCTTTGTATGGAGAATCCTGTGACCGGTACCAGATTCAATCCTCACTTCAATCTTGTCCTTCACTTTCTGCTTAACCAATTTCCGAGTGCCATTGTTATAAAACTTTATAGAGTTCTTGAACTTCAACTTTTGCGAAACTGAGGTAGTAAAATTGCCAGCAGTTGAGCTCACCCAGCCACAAATCTTAGTCTCCCTCTCTGCCTCGATTTGAAACTTTCCATCAAGCCCAGCAAACTTCAATTCACGCTCTAAAGAAAACTCGGGAGAACTAAAAGCAATTCCAGCCAGAACCTCCTCTGAACCAGCATCCAACCAGAGATGCAAATTTGCATCCACAAGCCAAAATGAAATACCATCGGCCACTCGAAGCGAAAAAGAATGCACCTTCCCGTCGAGAAGCAAGCCTAAATAGGGTGTCAACTCTGCATCATATGAAGGAAGATCAAATGCTCCAATGGAAACCACTGGCTCCCAAAATAAGGGATTAATTCCACCAGTGAATATCACCGGAAAAGGTACCACTGATCCAACAAGATTCCCATCAATCATCACCAAAACTTCACGGTAAGCACCGTGGCCTCGCCCCATAGTCACCTTATTCATGTTTGCATATGAATCAGAAGGATTCACATGCTGAGCCTCATCATCATTTGCCACCTTTAAGTATGAATCAGGAGGGTTAGAGTACCAAAACTCGTCATCCCCATGAAATGACACGTAAATTTCAACCACAGCTCTATATGTATTCTGAGGAATTCGAACTCCTCTGGAATGAATATCTGATTCATTCTGAATCCTAAACCAATACCCTTCATCTCCAACCTCTGAAATAGGAATGATCAAATCCGCTGGTTTCTCATATAGTAAATCAAAGGAACCCTTTTCAGAATCCACCAGTGGTTCTAAAGGGTTGTACACAGATTTCAATTTCCTACTACTAGGCCAGTAATTCTCTGAAGGCAAAGCTAACAAAGGCTTAACATTTTTGGCGTTAGCATCATAGTAAAGGAAGGTAACATTAACTTGGTAAACGCCAGTAAAGACTTCATTAACGATGTTTTCAAGCATGACGGAGAGAGTAAGGTTGTTCTGTGATAAAAGAGAAGAATACCTGGTGACGTCCTTCCTAACCGTCCAGAAAATTCCATCAGCTGTGGGCTCAGCCGTGCTGGTGCGGATCAGCTCGGCTCCACCGAGCCAGAGAGCGGCTATGCGGTCGTGTTGCTCCCCTTGACAAGAGGCTTGGATCTCGAGAGTGACGTGAGTCCAGATGCAATTCAGGGGCGGAAAGTAAGGAACGGAGAAGGGGGGAAGGCCGTAAGTGTTGCTGAAATTGTGAGTGAGGATTGGGAGAGTGCATGTTGCGTGGGCGCCGTCGAAGGGAAGTGGCTTGGTGACTTCAAAATATTCTTGCGGTGAGGCAACGTTGCGATCATTTTGATGGAAAGAGCGTTTTGTAAAGTGGGATTGATGGAAGGGTAGCGTTCTGGACTGAAGTGGAATAGTGAGGCACAAGAGGATCAGTGAGAGGAAAAAAGTTTGCATCTTGGCTTTTTGGATTGTCTGGTTTGGATGGTCAAGGAAGAACCGAATAAGTATAGACAGGGAACCCAAAGAAGAGGAGATTTTAGATGGGTTTCGATTTTCTTGGATCGGGACTTGGTTTAGCTATTGATTCTGAGGAGTTCGATAAGTCAGATGGAGAGTTGAATAGAAGCCTGAGCAATGAAAGTCAGTAATGGATGTTTGGTGGCCTTAAACTACATAATGACAAGTTAACTTTCATTTTGATGGAAAGACGAAAGAGCGTTTTGTAAAGTGGGATTGATGGAGGGGGTAGCGTTCTGGACTGAGGTGGAATAGCGAGGCACAAGAGGATCAGTGAGAGGAAAAAAGTTTGCATCTTGGTTTTTTGGATTGTCTGGTTTGGATGATCAAGGAAGAACCGAATAAGTATAGACAGGGAACTCAAAGAAGAGGAGATTTTACATGGGTTTCGATTTTCTTGGATCGGGACTTGGTTTAGCTATTGATTCTGAGGAGTTCGATAAGTCAGATGGAGAGTTGAACAGAAGCCTGAGCAATGAAAGTCAGTAATGGATGTTTGGTGGCCTTAAACTACATGATGACAAGTTAACTTTGATGAATCGAATAGGCTGTTGAAAACGAGAAGAGCTTCTATACGTGTCCAGCGGACCGTACTGACTTTGCTGCATTTGATTCTTGTCATGGGACCGTACCCCGTTGAAAATTTCCAAGATGAAAATTTTATTGTATTTAATGCAACAATCCGCAACTCTTCCCCCGACTTCCTAAGAATCTTCCTGAATTTTGTACTACTATAGCTATAGTCAACCGTCTGTGCGGGCATTTTTATTACGCCAGCAACAATGCCAGAGTCCGATTTGCACTATTCGAGTCAGCTTCTCCATTAATCTTGACAATAGGTTAGTTAAAAGCTTCAAGTCCCCTCTTACTTTTCGTTCATTCTGAAGCTCATGAAGCTAAGGCAAATAGAGCTAGGAGTAAATGCTCCTACCAGCCTGCTATTCCCTTTCAGGAAACAAAGTAGAGGGCCGATTAATTCTGAGTTACCAGTTATGTAGCTATGAGTTATGATGTCTTTGTTTCCCTCCGGATGTCTTGTTTTCTTCCATCTTCCTAAGGAGGAATAAGATTAACCATCACCTGTTTACACCACACAACTTCAGTGACGACCACTGTCGAATCTTTCTGCTGGCTTCCAACAGTGTCATCGCATCTGGAAGATGCTTATTCACATACATATGACAATAAACAAGACAATCCCATCTGGATCATGGCCTTCCTGTATATTGTAGAACTATTCACCAATTTGCAAGTGTGAATGCAAACTGAAATCTAAACCATAATCCCTTGCTCTTTCTATTGGACATCTGTTAAATGCATCATGCCCCGTAACTGATGACAGAATACATTGCATCCAAAGCAAAAATCGAAGGCATGCATTACCATGGATTTGGAGAAGATAAAAGAAGAGCAATCATTACTACAAGCTTGGATCTTTAACTCATAAGGACAATCAACTCATTGTTTAAGTCAGTATCATTAAGAAGTGTAGTAAGAAGAAACAAAGGAAGAAAAAGAAAAGTAGAATATCCAAAGTGTTAATCTTCATACAAGGAAACCTAACAGGTTTGAATGAGGGGTACATTGTTGTTGAGAAATCAACTCTACATAGATTTTGATGGTCACAACTAAAAAGAAGTATGCACCTCAATTTTGATTACAGAAAACTCATGAGCTACTGTCGAAATGCTAGCTTCAACAAAGCATGCTTGGTTCGTGAATCAATACAGACTCCTATTCAGAGCTCAAATAACATTAAGAGACCACTCATAGAACTCACTATGATGTCCATACTTACCAAAGTGCAATTCAGGTTACAATATAAGCAGAACGATGCTTGCAGTAATGGCAATCATCCTTGAAGCAACTTTTGAACCATATATTCCATGCATGAACGATAAACTGACCAGAGTGGAGAACCATTATATTAAAAAACTGTCATTCCTTATGGATAACTTTAGCAAAACCAAAAGAAACATCTAATATATGTCCGATTAACCAGGTAATGATAAAGCCAACAGATGCAACTTCCATTGACCTAGAGCATCATATAGTTCTCAATTAAAAAAAAGGGGCTCTAAGTGCTCTCATCATAATAAAACCTTCAATGTTGAGATGGACGAGTAACCATGACAAATTATCAAGCACAATAAGCAAAGACCAGCATAGGCCCTAGGCACTACCGACGACAATAAGCAAGCACTGCAAATAAAGTCTCAATCAAGTACCGAGACAGCAAACTTAAGCAACTTAAATCTTTCTATTTTTTCGATAGAAAGGAAAAGATGAGGGGATCTAAAACAGAAGTCATTTGACAATGCTACTCCAAGATATTTGGCAATGCGGTTTCATATATCAACTATTCATCAGCGAAAGCCTTTCAGAAACCCAAAAAAGCCCAAAAATACAATGACACCAATTAGAGTCCAGCTAAAAAGGAAAAGAAGAAGAAAAGCTTAAGAACTGCAGGGCTAAGACAACAATCCAAATTGGGAGTAAAAGAAGCATCTTGAATGATCAATATATAAACTGAGAACAAAAACAATCCGAATCAAAGAGTAGCCAGAGTCTAATTATTTCTCATAGCACCTTTTTCACCAAAACCGTCACAAAGTTCCTTCCTTTCCTCAACTATCTCTAGAAAATGTAAAGAAATGCTACAAATTAGCACAAGACAGGGCAAGAACCCTAGAGCAACTTCTTGTACTTGGCTACCTCTCCATCATTAGGGAAAAATCCCATAAGCCTCCCTGCAGAATTCTGGTACGCGTACATGAACCCACCCATCAGTCCAATTAATCCCCCAGTCACCATTGATGGCCCCCTTATCCCAGGCTTTATTCCTAGAAAGCACAGGAAAAAAAAGAAGAAAAAAGATCTCACTTTTACGACCAAAAAAGATCAAGTCCACGATGCGTATATTGAAGAACAAATTAACCTAAGAAAAGATAAAAAGAAGCAATGGGTTATTGAAATATGAACACAGTAGGACAAAAGGATCCTGCGGATACCGGAGAGGTAGCCGACCGTGACTGAAACGCCGGTGATGGTGGTGAGGCGGAGGTAGTCAAGGGTGCTGAAGTTGCCCACGACCTTGGTGAAGGGTGGATTGCGATCTATCACTGGATATTCTGGCTTTGCTGATGCTGTGATGTCTGTATTCATTTTTTGTTAGCTCTTGTTTTCTTCCAACTTTTCACTTCTTTGCAGCTGCTCTCCCGAAGAAAGACTCCCAGAGGACCGTAAAATCTCTCTGCTTTGCAGCTTGCTTCACTGTTTTCTGGAGACGAAAAATGGTAAGGTAAGTTTGGGTTTTAGGTGGGTCGACACGGGCATACAAATATGTTGGTCTGAGAATAATTTGAGTTGGGCCTCTTGTTGTAGGCCACAATGATTTTCAACAAGGTATTTCCAGTGGGAAAACTGAAGGCCCATTAGTTCGAGGCATTGGATCCGCTTAGAGATCTAGCATCTAAGACGTACATGGAGTTTATACAATTACACAGTTAGGCCTGCTCCAGACAATTAGCTTCAACCAATTGAGCTTCCAATTTAGCGGTGAGTGAGCGTATTTGGACACAAGATTATCTGAAAAAAAAAAAAAAAATTAGCACATTTTTCGTAGCATGTTATACCGTATCTATATATCAAAAAACATGTTCGCGGTTAAAAAGAGGAAAAGGCGATTCACAAACATGTTCATGATGTAATTAAATACGAGTAATTATTTTTTTGAATAATGAGTTGAGTAGACAAATATAATTATTCAGTATTAGGCAACTCGAGAATGATACTTAAGATTGTCACTTCTCAAATTCAAAATTGATGGTAATTTATCTACACATAATTTTTTTCATTAAAATCTAAACCCACCTATATTAGGAATTTTTTTTTTTTCAAACATATATAGTTGTCCAAACTTTGGTCTTAAAATACCTCAAAAGTCTCCATTCCTCCTAGTTCCCCTTCCCAATTGCCATGAAAAAACCTCCTCATCAATGGTACGATACAACAAAAACTTTTGTGCTAGAGGAGGTAAAAACTTTTGTTTGGATTATTATTTTTATTAAAAAATATATTATAATAATTTGATACATGTGAAATTAAAAAATAATTTAAAATGCGTTCAAGATAACGTAAAAATTTTTCACCAAAAAGCAGCAATCCAAATACCAAAGCATGTAAAAGAATAAATGTTGGCTCTTGGCTCTCTACTTCACTTTATCAAAAAATAATACTCCCTCCGTCCCACTTTGATAGTTTTATTTCTTTTTTCACACAGTTTAAGAAAAAATAGTTAACTTTGTTAGAAAAATAAATTTAGATTGCTATTTTTCTAAAATACCCTCACATTAAATATGGTACAACTTTATGGGAACTTGAATTAATGGTAAAAAAAGAATCAACTCTCATTAAATGGGGTAGGTTTAGAGTAACAACTACTTATATTGAATAAGGGTATTTTAGAAAAATTAAAATACAACTACATTCTTCAATTGGAAAGTGGACTACAATTTGGGACAATGAAAAAGGAATACAGGATTATCAAAGTAGGATTATCAAAGTGGGACGGAGGGAGTAATAATAACAAAAATCACCGCCTCCTGCTTCAGACAAACACTTGTGTTGTGGGAATAACTAATGCATAATTTGACTGAACTGATGACGGATGGCGACCCGGGGAGGAGATAATATGCGAACCAAGAAGATAAGATAGATGTTGTACGGTCCTCTCCCTTTAAAGAAGAACTTGTTTTTGCTTTCAAGGGCTTTAGGGTTTTAGAGTATATTCTTCTTCTTGCTATGTCAGTCTCCTTTCACTCTTCCTACTATGAGTATGCTATTAGACAGCATATGGCTACGTGCCCAAGCTTCAATTCCGCATTATTTAGTGGATTTCCCTTTCAATCTTCTTCTCCTTCTTTAATCTTCTTAAATTTGTCCCGTGTTTCTTCTGCTGATGGAAGCAGAAACATTAAAAATAGAGTTATATTTAGCAGAATTGGCGTTGCGTCATCTCATTCCAATCCGAATATTCTTAAGTCCAAGCACATGTCTAGGTACGGCCGACCGATTTCACCTTATGACACTGAGGAAGATGATGCTGAAGAAAACGAGGATGATGATTGGTTTTCTGACGTGGGTTTTGTTTCTTTATCTTTAATTGCCTGCTTAGCAAATTAGTTGGGTGTTTTTTTTTTTATTCCGTTCTTCCCTGAAAGCATACTTTTCTACTGTATTATTATAATTTTTTCGTACTTAAGCAGCTTTGTTTTAAATGTTATTCAAATTAAGCAAGATTAACTTTTAGCAATTGGTTATAGATATGGTTGAGTTTTCATTTCAAAGGTGCAACCTTTAGATTCTGTAGTCTCAATCGGACTATTCCAACATGGATTCTCTGCTGTAGTTTTCCATTCGATAAATATTACTCGAAGTCTAGTTACAGAAACGAATTCTTGCTTCAATTTGTTCATTTCACATTAGCTAGTAATTGATTGCAAAATTTACATGTTGTATAGAACTATCCTTATCTTTGACTGCATTGCTGCTCGCTTTTAACGATGTGCTATCAAATACTGTAGGATGATTCTCCAGGAGATAAAACAAAATCGTGGAATGCAAGCAAAACAAGGCAAGGTATACTTCAAGTTCTCCACGATAAATTACTTCAATCTTTTGTTTGACTATGACTTTAATAACCTCTTACGCAGTCGAGCACGAAAATTTTGAAAGTCGATGGGGTGTAAGATCATTGAACTCTGGGAAAAGCCTAGAAATGAACAAAGGCAGGTTTGGCAAAAGAAAAGGAAGAAATGCCTTATACATGAGAAACACTGGCAGTTTTCATAATACTTCAAAATTTTTAGCTACTACTGGCTCATCTGCTGGAGATGCCAAAGAAAAGGTACGCACTATAACCATTAGAATATGTAAAGAATACTGTTTTGCAATAGTACTTGTATGAACTTTATATGGCTGAAGCAGGACGTGGGAATATCCTCTAAGACCAAGTATCACCGTTTAATAGAAGAACTAGATTTAGACGAAGGATGCTTCGCACTTCTTGATTATCTCAGCGGCTTTGGACTAAAAGATTCACACTTTATCCAAATGTATGAGAGACACATGCCTTCCCTCCAGATAAATGTTGTATCAGCACAAGAAAGATTGGAATTCTTGTTGAGTGTCGGTGTTAAGTGCAGAGACATTAGAAAGATGATAATGAGGCAGCCTCAGATTCTTGAGTATACGGTGGAGAACAATCTGAAATCCCATGTAGCTTTTTTGGCTGGTTTGGACATTCCAGATTCAAAAATAGGGCAGATAATTACAGCAACTCCTTCCCTATTTTCTTACAGTGTGGAAAACTCATTAAAGCCCACAGTGAGGTACCTGTTGGAGGAGGTAGGTATCCAGAAGAGTGACCTAAGCAAGGTTGTACAGTTGAGCCCTCAAATCCTGGTTCAGCGGATTGACAGTTCGTGGAATACTCGTCTCAAATTTCTTGCCAAAGAATTGGGTGCTCCCAGAGATAGTATAGTGAAGATGGTCACAAAGCATCCCCAATTACTTCATTACAGTATTGAAGATGGATTACTCCCAAGGATTAAT
Organism: Coffea arabica; assembly: GCF_036785885.1. NCBI lineage: Eukaryota > Viridiplantae > Streptophyta > Magnoliopsida > Gentianales > Rubiaceae > Coffea > Coffea arabica. The sequence continues at coordinate 53,499,629 of NC_092318.1, forward strand.
TTCCTGAGGAGTATTGGGTTGCGCAATGCTGACATATTAAAAGTCTTGACTAGCCTTGCACAGGTTTGTTTGTCTTTATTATGAATGAAACTACTTTAAGATGATGTAGCTGCCTGAGCTTATGTTTTACAGTTGTTAATTGCATCATCTTATTGCTTGCTCATTTTGATAATCTATGTGCAAAACTATTTTGAATGTTGACAATAAGAGGCTTTTGATTGTGCTTATGCGATGGAGAGAACATTTGAAATGTTTTTGTTCCTGGATTATCTTCTCATATGGCTCAGAGATGATTGCAACCCGTGTGCAGGTGCTCTCACTTTCTCTGGAAAAAAATCTGAAGCCTAAGTACATGTATTTGATAAATGAACTTCGAAATGAGGTTCACTCATTGACCAAGTATCCAATGTACCTGAGCTTGTCTCTGGACCAAAGGATTCGGCCTCGCCACAGGTTTTTGGTTTCTCTGAAGAAAGCTCCAAAGGGACCATTTCCTTTAAGTTCATTTGTGCCAACTGACGAGCACTTCTGTCAGCAATGGGCAGGAACGAGCTTAGACAAATATCTCGACTTTCGGCAGAAATTATTGCTCAGGGACTTTGCAAAGAAGTATGAAAGATAACACAGCAATATTTAAATTTGAAATTTGTCTTCTTCAGACATTGTAGAGGAAATAATGTCTCTTCTATACCATTATGCACCTCTTTCTTGAAGCATTCAAGAATTTGTGAGGGTGAACCTCTGATGCTGTTTCACAGATATATGGTAAGAGAGTCTTTGCTTTCAGTAGATTAATTGGTTTCAGTTACTCACCTAGTTGGACTGGTGAAGTACTTTGTTAACACCATAAGGTTTTGGATTAAAAATCTTAGAGCATTAATTATGTTCAAATTGTGCATTTGCTTCGTCCTCAGACATCCTCAGACAGAGTGCGATGCACTGAGCATCTCATATTGAAGATTTTATTTGACTCTGTCACTGTTCTCCTTGCCTGTTACTGGAAATGATCTAACAGGAAGCTGATATATTCATGGTTATATAAAAGTCAAAAGTGTCGATGAAGCCAGGACGTTCAAGGTTGGCCCTTTCCAAAATGATGCTATTTCATCATTGGATTTGCTAGTATTAAGCTCGTGTCTGATGGCTCTAATTTCAACCTATTACAGGTTAATCCTACTTGCATTTTATCTCAGGGTTTTTCTTTTCTCTCAAGTGGCTTACATATTTTCTGGTGAGAAACCAGAGGTTAACAAGTCATTGTGTATGTGTTATTCTCACAGTTCTGTTATACATTTGCTTTGCAACAGTGTGTCATTTTTGTACCGTACCTACATATTCTTTGGCTGTTAATGCCTTGAAACATATTCTTACTTCTCATTTCATTTTTGCCAGAAGTCCTGGATGATGTAGACTGCTGGAATTCCAGTATTGCGTTCAGATCAAAGGAATCAATGCATATGGATACCAGAAATATAGCGACACCACCCACTTTACAAGCCATAAAGAAGCATGTATGAGAGCAGTACTATACATCTACCTGATCTGTATCTTATCGAAACATGGTCTGTTTAAAGTCCAAACAGAGAAGGGGCAACTGCCTAAACTCGGTAAAATTTGTCGAATAGATTGTAAAATCATATGTTTAGCACTGTGAATCACATCATTGTAAAATCTTATGATTCATGTTGTCCATTTTGTGGTCTAAACAAGCAAAAAGGCCTTCAATTGAAAGAAGTAAGCCTTCAAATCTCAACAGAACAACAATTATCCCGGAACCTGTATGCATCAGGATACGTGGCATGGTATGGCATCCGAAAGAAGCATTAATTAGCAGTTGATGACACAGTTTCCTTAACAATCAACGACAGAATGATCAAAGACTGTGGCCAAGAAAGCGATTAGTCTCATCTCATGTAACACAAGTATTAGAGTTCCACCTGTCAAGACTTAGGATCCAGTTCGGGGAAGGACCAAAATGACATGGATATTGATGAATTGCCACCTTGAAATTTACCTTGTTCAAGGGGAAAAAAATAAAGATGTTTAGAATTTATTTATCCAGGAAATCAGGTGCTGGCTTCTCCTTAATTGTTACTATTTGGCACCATGCACTATGTCAACTCAAAAGCGTGGGACCTGATGGTTTCCTGTTGCCGTCCAATTGATGGCTCAACCAAATTCATTATCCAATGGAGGAAGAAAACTCATTGTCACTGTTGCTGTACTGGTCCTCCTACACTCCAACCGGGGGATTTTTGTTCTTGATCCCATTAGCTTTTTGTCGGGACGTTATTATACATAGACATTTCCATTTGCCTGGAAGAAATGAAGCTTCTATCTGCGGCTACTGTGACGTTATCTTTATTTCCCGAGATTAGCGGGCCTATTTTTGCCACATCCAGCCATCTTTATGTTTAATTTATGTCTATTTTTGATGAGCTCAAGAGAACGTTTGGATGATCCGGTTTTCAAACAATTACTACTAGATCAGTGCCTGATCATCATCGGCCTTTTTGAGCATCTTGGTCTGCTGGATCCAGGTAAAGATGAAGATGAAGATGAAGAGGGGCAGTCCAACTCGAGGTGACTAAACACAACCTTATAAATTAATTCCAAACCAAATCGAAAACGGTGGCGCCTATCACATGTCACTTTCCAGAATTGCTGTACAGCAGGATAAGCTTCGGCTCAAGTGTGACCTTCCGCATATGCTCCATTTACCTTTATCACGAGGGTCAATTCTCACATCATAGGCTATACAGAAACTTATATTTAACAGGGCCTGTCCATTGCTTTCCAGAGGGACAACGCATCTTCAACCTTTTTGGACAAAAGCAAGCTTTATGTTTGTGTGGTACAGTTTTATATAGCTGGACAACGGTGAAATTTAAGAAACGAAGCGAGGAAAAGGGTAACCGAGTCCAAGATATCTTTTTTAATCTTGGACTTTGAAAGCCCCACATATTCCTGTTACTTCCCTTCTGAGGGGGAAAGCAAGATGACCATGGAACAGAGAGTAAGGCACAAGCATATTCGCCAACGGTCAGCAGATTACACAGAACTTTGCCATAAAGACCCTAAACTCCTTGTGCAACAGGAACAACCACAGAAACGACCTATCATCTCAACAATAAACCCTTGATCATAATGACTTTAGGCCGAAAAGGCAGTGCAACATGAGAAATCAGTTAGTCTAAGAATAATTCTATAAATGAGGCTTTTTTCAAATCCTCAGCATGGTGGCAAAATGTGCATAGCTTAAGCAAAAGATCAAATAACAAGAAACTAGCAGGTTGGCATGGATAAATTGATCGAAGTGGAGACAACACTAAATAGCAAACTGATCTTCATCAATTAGTTGAAAATATGCCACCAGCACTTCGGTTTGTAGTTGTTTAGTCTATTTCTAGGTCACAGATTCTAATACTATATTCACCTCTCTGAAACCTGCCATATATACTTAGCTTGTTTCATCTAAAGCTATATTACATTTCGACTTCTAGATATTCAAGACCTCTTCCTTTTTCTGTGACTAAGATTGAAATATATAAAGAAAAGAAAAACCTGTAGAACTTCTACATATTCTCGGTGTCATTCTTCTTTCCTAGAGGACATGCCTTTGATGATCCTTCCTTTGCTAAACTGTACTTGATGCAAACTATGTTTTGTAAATCCAAACGACAATTTGGAAACCTGACTAATAGCTGTACTCTGTCAAAGAAAAGATACTGCCTTCCAGGACCAGTAGTTCAACTCTCAGTGCCTATATAACAGAAGAAATGCTGCTTGCTACCGGCAATTCAAATGGGCTGTCAGGGAGATTCAAACCTTCATTGCTGTAATGATGGGGGAACAAAATAAGAAGAAGTTAATCAGATATCCAAATATGCAAGCAGATAGCAGTAAGCGTGTGAATAGTAAAAAGAATAAGAACTCAAATATGAGTAGAACAATCGTGAATCTCAATGACATGGAGACAATGAAATGTAAGCACTGAGCACAGGAAGCTAAATAATAGGTTCAAATATGAATTCGCTTAGCATGAGAAATATCTTAAAAGCCCAATATATACTGAGTGACTAAAAGGTAAAAGGTAACCAATTAAGAATACCAGCAAGAAGAAAATAAGTCAACAAGCACATGCATACCCAACTGCGAATACATGAAAGCGTAATACTGAATGACAAGACAGGCTGGCAACAGATATCTTCCATACCTCCCTTGATCAGTAAAGTTAGTGCCACGACGTTTTAGGTTATCATCACTTGTTGATCCGTAACTCAAAACATCCAGAAAATGATTATAGTTCTCTGGCAATGAAAGCTTAAAACAATCTGCAACAAACATTCACACACCTTGTAAATAATAAAGAAACAAACGAAAAATTGTGAGCACACTGGAGCCCAAACCAGGGTACAGATGAGTGATAAAAGATACAAACTCATGATCACATATGATACACATGACAAACCTTCTGAAAGTTTTAGTTCATCCATGGAATGGCCAAAAAAAGATCGACTGGCAAGAGGTTTTCTTGCTAATTTTAACTGTGACATGCGTCTCTCCAATTCAATGACCTGTTGCTCCTGCTCCTGCCCTTGAATTTTTCTGACTCTGGGTGAATGCCATCCTGTTGCAATCCAAATCAAATTATTCATATAGAAGAGAACGTGCTGCAACTAAAGGTATTATTGGGTGATGTAAGAGGTGAATGCAGAAACATCATGAATAGGGACAATCTACAGAATACATCTATACTCATTAAGCAGAAAGAGTTTATATACAAAATTAGGCAACCAAATTCTTGTAGTCCATGATACAGACAAAATCTGCATTTAAACAATTGTCTCTACATATTAAGGAAGAGAACTAGGTTTTTCCTCAAGTTACCAGCAAACGCATACACATCATCAAAATTCAAGTCTTCAAGTTGGAGTGCAGTAAATACAAAATTCCTTACTAGCTTGAAGCTCAGAATCCATATTTATGTGGTCCAGATGGTAGCACATTGGAGACTCAAGCTTCTCTGGAAACTTCCTGCATTAGACCAATGACCTCACCATGTCAGGCAGAGAATAGAAGGTTCTTCTTGCAGGTGCTACTATTATAAATAAAAAATTTTAGGCAGAGATAAAAGTATGCATGGAGATACGCTGTATGTAAATATCTGTATTAGTTAGACTTTTAGGATTTATGGCATAAAGCAGAACTGAAAAACTCATTTTGGGTGATCTTCAAACATCATTTACACACACCATCACCCAAGGGTACAATGATAAGCAAAGCATCTTCCTGTTATTAATATATATCCACTACATAATGTATGCCCACTACATAATATAACCAACCAAATTCACAAGGAATGAAATAACTCAAACTAAAACTTTAGCAAAAGAAACCAAATGATGAATAAATCCTATGGAATTCTTAATGAACATCATCAGCATACCTGTCAACAAGCTTTGACTTTTCCCTGTAGGGTTTCACAAGAACACGAGCACCACAAACATAATGTGGATTCCCTTTTGACAAAATCATCTTGACAGTGTCAGCACTACCAAAAGTTACAAAACCAAACATCCGTTTCTGCTGACAAGGAATTCTAACATCTTGAACTGGGCCAAAAGTACTACAGAGAAGTTGCAAAAAGAACTAGATAAATTCCAGGAAGCAAAATTCATATTTCAAAGTTGCCGAAATATGGAAGATTGAGACAGCTTACCTGAAGTAATTGTAGACATCTTCCTCTGAAAAAGTGCTCTCAGCTGGAAATGTTAGATATATTTGTCGTGAACCACTAACAATTGGACCAGGATCATTTTTTTCACCCCGCGATTCCATGTACTTTGGTGCATCTTCAGCCAGTATCACTGCATGCTGTCCATGAGGCCTGTACACAACCAGTGAAGGGTCAAACACAGAATGGTACCAGAATTAACAATAAAACCTGAATTAATAATGCTACCAGGAAAAAAAACCTACAACAATGCTACCATGATTAAGGATCATACCTGTCAATCAGGCGAATACTGCCCTTCAATCGAGCAAGCAGTTTTGTCAAACTATAACCAGCTTTACCATGTCTCTGGCTCTCAGTCAGATATCCTTCAGCCTGAAGAGTTCTCCCATATTTTTCATAGTAGATCATCGGCAGTGATGCAATTGAAACTGGGTTCCCTCTTCTACATTTCAAGAGCTCTGTGATTTCGAATTCCAATTTTTCAAGGGAACCAGGCGACAACAGTTGATCTTCATAAGCATTCTCATTTGAACTAGGGCCAAAAACTTGAGGATAGCTATCTGGAAACGGTTGTCCATGAAAGTACCTACAATTACTGCCATGCTTACAAAACCCCCTGTTGAAATAGTGACAAGTCTTGATTGGAAACTCAAGTTGGCTAAGAGGAACCCTGCTGCCTCCACCATTTGCATTGCAAAATGCAGCTTCAGGGTAATAAAAATCACCAGGAAAATCCAAATTTCTTAGGCTCACTGGTTCTAGCTGTTCTTCCATGCCCAGAAACTGATTTTCGAACCTATGATCATCAGGGACTGAATCAGGATAAGTTACTGGTATAAAATCCCCATTACTCAAAGGCTGTTGGTCAGTGGCTAATTGGCGTTCCCAGTATGAAGCTGAAACCCGGAAAGCAGCAGGAGATGAAAAGCGCCGAGGGGAAGCAGGTGAAAAAGTGGTATATTGAAGAGAATGATCTGAAATAGGAGTAGGATTCATATTAGGTGAAATTGGAGGAGACGGAACTGGTGTCGAGCCTAACATTAGCGCAGCCTTCGCTTTCTGTACCAAACTACGGATTAATTGGTCAGGTCCCAGAGCTAATCTTATCATCTCTTGATCAGGGAAGTCATGTAAGTAAATATATCCAACTATCTTCCTAGCAACATCATGTTCAGGTTCTAATTTCATTATTCTGTCATGTACAACTTTAGCAGCCTCAATGGAATCCATTTTATTGTGCTGGTAACTGCACATATATCAACCCAAAACAGAAAATAGAATTAGCAAAACAAAGATATTTTTTTTTTAAAAAAAAAAGGCTATAATTATTTCCAGATAATAATGATGGGATCTTGGGAAAAAAAACCCAAAAAGCAAGCCTAAGATAACAATATAAATGAAAGACTGAGAGCGTAAGGCCAAGGCTGCTACAATCTTGTCAGAGACACAATCTAAAAGACAGTAAAGACTACAACTTGGCCTAGGGCAAACCTCAAAAAGGGCTAAGATCTCAGTTTTACTAAATCATTCCACCTCATTGCTTAATTGAATCCAATCCATTTCAGGAAAAATTGAAAAAACAAAGCCTCAGACAACTCCAGAAAGGCTGTAGGACGGTGAGAAAGCCAAAGTAAGACTTTTTACTAAACAGGGAAACAGTAAAGTTTGCAATCTTTTGCAGAAAAATAAACAAAAGCCGAAAATATTGAAAAAGGAAAAAAATAAGGGTACCAAGCAGTGAATGCATGAAAACTGCATAATTTTCACTAGAGCGGTTACAGAAAAAGATTACACTGAAGATCCAAAGAGTACCATAAGAAAAACATGAACAAGAAATTCAACCAAGTTAAGATGCGAAGGTATTGGAATTTCAAATTCTTGAAAGCAAACCAAACTTCCCCCTTACACAAACCAAAAGTTTGAGTTTTGATTCAACTCAAAGTCCCTATTCCCCCGGTTCATTACCATATAGAATACAACAACTTCCAGTACAGGGTTTCAAAATTCAAACATCATTAGATAATGATAATCCACAATCATGCTCCCACATCATGAAGATTTCAACCCCCCTTCCCACTCTCCCCCCTTAAAAATAAGAAAGGGAAAAAAAAAAAAGAGTACTCTTGCACGCATTAAAGAAGCAAAAGCAGACCAATAAAAAAGAAAAGACCTCAATCTTGAGGCTTAAAAACCTGTTCTCAGGATTTCAATAGACAAGAAGTACAACCAGAGTGAAAATACATCTTGAGACTCAACAAAAAGTCCATTTGGAAGAGCATATAAAACAGCAAAAAGACCAGATTTTTACATACCCCACAAAACCTTTTGAGTATGAGTAAGAAAATTTAAGTGTCAAAGGAGACCCCAAAACTGCTTGAACCCATGAAGAAAAAACTGAAAACAAAACTCAGAATTTGCCTCTTCACTTCACTCCATCTCTGGTTTTGCTTCACTTCTCTCGGAGAAAGGGAAGAGAGTAAAGACACCGTACCAGAAAGCAAAATGACAGAATTGAAAGCTTTTAAAAAAAGGCACAACTGTGTTTCCTCCGAAAAAAAATATTATTCAAATAAAATGAAAAGAAGAAGAAAAGAATGAAAGCAGGCAAAATTCTACTTTAATTTGAATTTCCTATTCCAAGAAGAAGAAAAAAAAAAGTTGGTAATGTCACTTATTAAGGAATTTGTTTAAATTTTCCAGCTAGCATTATGATACTAATTAATTCATAATAAACAAAATATATTCCTAGAGTTACGAAATTGTTGAAGACAGCTTGAAGTTTACGATGTTACGATAGTACCCCTGCTAGAAATCCGAGCGGATGATATGATAAACAAATTTTTTTATATTAAAAAAAAAAAAAGCCATTCAGTTTTTTTTATTATTTCAATTTGTGGGTTTTGGATAATGGTCTCGTACTAGTAGTGGCAAAATTGAAAATTGAGGGTAAGGTAAACTGGATTAGTTTTTAGAGATTGGCAAAGCTTAGACTACAGATGTCGGGCGGAGGATGAATTGAGTGGCAACAACGTGGGGTGGGGGTTTTCTCTTGATCACAGAGCGCCTCCTCCTCTGATTGGACCGTTGGATTTGCATGGGAAGGATTTGATTAAGATGATTAGAGCTGCCCTTTGATGTAGGATAAAATTGCTTATACATCCTAATCTTTTATTATTGTCTACTTTTATTGAATAATAATAATAATAAGGTGCAATGTTACTGTATATTTTGTCATGTTGTTCATCACTATGATTAAGGGAGCACTAGACATGATTAGATGCAACTTGTTCAACACAGGACCCCCACTCCTCCTTTTTTGTTAATCGACCCCACTCATATCATTTATGTCTCGTTGTACACCACAAACAATTTCAGATACAAATATATGGCCAAAAATTGTGCAGTTAATTACACTTCCCCCTCCTCCTAAGTATGGAGTCGCCTGCACTTTGCAACCCCTGAGACACAAATTCTAATAGACTCGTCGCTCTGGCGTCTTATGGTTAATGGTTCCTTTCGATAATTCCACTCGCCAAATTTAGTCATAAATAGCGTTTCAATTGAATTTTCACTTATTATAGCATCCTCTTTAGACGTCGAAATGGCCAAATTCAGTTCCTTTGTTTTCGTTCTAAAAACCTGATTCGAAGAAAAATGTTACGATACCGGTGATGCAATTTTCAAAATAAATAAAATTTTGAGTCAGGACATGTAAATGAAAAATGCTTAGAGGAGAGTGTAATATAGTGCTAATATATGTATATCCATTTTGAACAGTTATGCATCTTTTTTTTTTTTAAAGAAAAATTTCTTAACAGTAGTTCAAGTTTCAAATATCAAAGTTGGTGATAGAAAAACTTTTTGGATTATCCTACAAAGGATAAATTTGTTTTGAATGATCAACTGTTGAAGTGGTTAATATTTTTCTCGGTTTAAAAGCATTGCACTCAGGGGCAAAGCGCAAATGACCTTCACCTTGGTGGGGTCAAATTGTGATTTCTGGAATCTTGTGTGCTCTCAATACACTTTCTCCTTAATATATATATATAACAAATGACTCACTCAAGTTTACACTCAGAATGGATTATTTATTGTAACGTTTTATATGACAGAGTCCTAATCACAAAGTTAACACTGTAGACGTAATTAAGTCATTATTGGCACGTGATGTTTGCTCTTATTTATTATTTTTTTCCCAGAAAGAAAAAAAAAAACTCTCATGATTTTTTGTCTCCTGTTTAAGGGATAAAGCTGAACAGTTCTTGCTGGCCCATCCGCCGCAGGAAGAATTTCAAGCCAGAGAAGCTATAAAATGGACAAAATTACAAATTTTTGTTTTGGCAATGCGGCAGTTAACAGAGCAGCTGACAAAGAGTTTTGTACTATTTGCTGGCAATTTAGCAAACAACAATAAAAAAGTATTTTATTCAGAAAAAATCTAAAAAGGCATAAAAATAATTAATGGAAGGGGAAGGGGGTGTTTTGGGAAGAAGAACTAAGTAAGGGACCGTTTCAAGCGGCTGGACGTCCGGATGACAGAGAAAGTTTTTCCTACGTTGCTTTTTTTTTTTTTTTTTTTTTGCTGTCTTCAGTTTCTCATGAAGGCGATAGAGTGGGGCCATGGAGGTGGATGGTTAAAGATTAAAATATATAGTACCACAAGTAGTACTGTATAAGATTTAGATTTGTTGTGAAGAGTCAAAGGGAGCAGTGAAAGGGGGCAGTTATTAGATGCGAGGAGAGACTTAGGAGGGACAGTTTAGATCTGCTGTGGAAGCGGGCTTCAGTTACCGTCCCCGCCCGCGTGGACTCTCCAAATTTTGGATGTTTTGACTTTTTTGATTTCTTCTTCTTCTGCGTCATCTTCCAATCTGTTCTTTGCTTTGCTTTGCTTGTAAGTTGTAAGCACTACGTTTATTTGTACACCCCCCAAAAAACAAAAAACAAAAAAAAAATTCCAACTAAGGCATATGCAATGTGTGTCCAACTAAAAATGCTTTTCGGTGAATCAATTTTATATAAAATTTTTGTTACTAAAGCAAATGGTGGTATTTTAACCTTTTTTTTTTTCCATCAAATGATAGTTATTTTAGTAGTTTCAATACTTACTATCAGTCGATCATTTTGTCAAGATGTGTTTAGATGAGTTTTGGTTAAAAATAATCAAATTTAGTTATTTTAGCATTTTGTGTAAATAGTGAGTAATTTTCAGGAAAGTAAAGTTGAAAGTATATAAAGTGACAAAAAAAATATTTATCCCAAAACTCCATCTCTTCCTTTATATATATATATATATATATAGAGTATAGATTAATATATTGGTTTAACATGGGGCATTTAACCATCTTGCTCTTTTCCATAAAGGTTTGCAAAAAGACTTGCTTTATTTTTTGGATAAATCTTCTTGAGTTTGAGACTAAATTATTTGACTAAGAAGATTCTGCTCAACAAACCCCCCCCCCCCCAACAAAAAAAAAAGAAAAAAAAAAAGAATCTAAACTCTTGCATTACAGAATTGTGGAAAGAATACATCCATGCGTACGGCCGTATTCTGCATGCGAAGAGATGTCAGTTTAGCATAGGATGAAAATCACAATCAGCTTTTGCAAATTACATAAATATTAGAAAAAACTAAACAAAAGAAGGAAAATGTTTTAGCGACGTGTCCGGAGTTGACTACTTAGCCAATCATTTCCATTTAGCATATTACGTGTAATTTAAACCATATCCACAACACCCAACTTCAAGCTTACACCATTTTTTTCAAAAAAAAAAATCCTGAATAACTTGAAGCTGTCAAGGGTTCTCAATTCTCAAAGACGTACGTACTAACAAACATGTTGACCTTATTCAGATGCCCGCTCTGCTACTGCTACATATTTAGCTGCGTATTCATTTGTTTTTTAGTCAGCGAATTGGAAATTATTATTTTATTCCGGCGGAGGAAAAGGAGTGGGAGTAGTTTAGACCAGTCTAGTCTAGATAATGTTCTAATAAGTAGTTTTATGGAGGAATCATTCTAAGCTAAGCATTCTCGCACTACATAACACCTATTTTTTCTGCATAGTTAGTATTCAACATCTATTATTTTTGTATTACTCCTATAAAAGAATGCTTATGCATTTTCCATAATTCTACGTGGTGAGAGAAGAAGTCACAAATTGATTATAATTATTATAAGAAGGGATGAAGGGGAATGGAAGTATGTATAAAAGTTTAATGCATATTTTTGTACTTGAAGAAAAGTCCTGAAATCCAATCAAAGTTGCCCCATGTGACATCGACGCGCCACGATCACTAAACAAATACACTACTCATCAAATTAATTAATGATCCTTGGCCCCAAAATGCTAAACATCTAATTCCATCTCTAAGCACACCTATAAATTGCTCCTCGCTGAGTTTCTAACGTAATTGCACCAAACCATCCATTTGTTTAAGCAGGCTGCAATATATCATCAAATTCAAAGGGTTCTCTTCTTCTTTTCTTTTTTTTTTTGTTTCCTCTTTTTAATTTTTAATGTGCCCGGGTGGAAGGGTAATTAGTAGTGGGAGGAGTTTAATTGCGGATGGGATTGGGAGGTTAGTGGCTTAGTGCTTTGACCTTTTCAGTTCCAACCTTCCTATTCGTCCATATTACAGCTTCACTTTTCAGTGAAATGACCACTAATCAAGCGACTAGTGCTTAAAAGTTATGCACAACCATAATTTGATGGTAGAATGATACTAGCATCAATGGAAATCAATCTCGATTATTGTTCCTGAGCTATGAAGTCACGTGTCAAGTAATTGTTGGACCAATTAGTGGCTGATTTGGTAAATTAATCAGCCAGCTCGTTCTTTCACTGTATCCCGGCTTCAAGTGGTCCATCAAACTGTGGGACATTTAAACACAAATAAGATAAATAAAAAATAATCATGCTTTTGCTAATAAGATGGAGTAGTAAAAAGTTGTGAATTGTAGAGAGAATATAATCACCATACGGACTTCCCGATGCTGCCCATGAAGGCGCTGTTACAAATAAGCTGCTTTCATCTGGCCAATCATTTCCGTTTAGAACATTAGATGTAATATCAACAAACATGTTGACTTGTTCAGATGTTTGCTACCATATACCTAGCAATTTCCAAAACTTTTTTGCCTGCTTGATGATTAATTCATACTAGACTAGATGGTAATGTCCACTTATAGAGTATCAAACATCAAACTTATAGCATTGCTTTTCTGATTGAATTCCAATCAACATTATGCTGCAAGTATGTATGAACGACATATATCTAGTGTTACAAAAGAATGCTTATGTAACTATCATAAGGGAACGGAAGTCACAAATTGATATCATAATAGTTGAAGTCATAATGACCACTTTAATCAAAGTATTTAATCATTAAAAATAGTAAAAGTTAGCGGATGAAAAGTGTCACTGTAAGGTGGTTAGGAGAGGATTCTTAGAGCGCTCTCTACTGTCAGGTTTAAAATTCAAATCTTGTTTCTGACAGTTGAGAAAGGAAAATGCGTGAAGAAAGGTATTTAAAAAAATGTGTGGAGGGGGGTGAGAATATATTTTTGAAAAAAAAGTGTCACTACAAGGTTCTTAAGAAAAATTAGCCCCAATTAATTATTGAAGGGTACAAATTAACCCTATCACGTAGGTATTGAAAAAAAAAAAAACTATTCAACCAACAAGAATTGTAATTTCTGGAATTCATATTAATCACCAACCCCCTAAAACAAGTGGTTACAAATCAAAGATCCAAACAAGACCTCAAATGATTAACCACATTGAGAGATAATATTATTATTATCTAAATGAATCTTCTACTGGTGGAATGATAGAGAAAAATGAAGTCCCTCTCTCTCTCAATGTTCATCTTCATGTTCAACGTGCTGCAGGGTGCAGTGTAACGTCTGTCTGTGTTTCAGATGGATTTAGTAAAAGTATCCAGAGAGAAATGCGTACAACAAATTCCAAAATTGTAGGTGGAAATTTTAAAGTGGAAAATAAAACAGTGATAACGATCAAAATTGAGGGTTTCCAGAGAACAAAAAACCTTTGTTATTCAATAAATACAAAAAGTTACTTGCACTTCAAGAGAATCACCAACCTTCAATTCCCACCAATTAGTCTTGTTGGATTCGCCGTTGTGCATTTAAAAATAAAATAAAAAAGAAACGTATTTCTCTCTCTCTCTTTTTTTTTTTCCTTCCACAAATATAACCGAACATAAAAATTCAAATATACCCATGTCATTTTCCATTAGTCTTGTACTAGATGTCGAGGAAGGACTTAGCATGAGCACAAAAGGAAACAAAATGCGAATAAGGAGATAAGAAGATTATTTGAGGGATCATGTAAGTTTATGAAATAAATATTCCTTCTTTTTTTTTTGCCTTCCTCTAAGAGAGGAGGCCAAATGACAAGACAAGAATCCAGTTGCCATTTATGGCAGGTCATAAACAATTTCACAGAGCCGATAAATAATGCCTGGAATTAGTGTGTTTGATCTTTGCTGAAAGAAAGAAAGAAAGAAAGAAAGAAAGAATCAAAAGTAAATGGTTTCCTGATAGGAATCACATGCAGCCGGTGTTTGTGGGCCAAACATGATCGATTGCCACTCGATTACAGACAAAGCAACAATGTCACTGTTACAATAACATTTACGTCCAAATTCCACACAACAACACGCTTCTCCACCTGCTCAATTGCTCCCATATTTCCATTTTCCATTGACGATTATTGGACTAAGAGCCCCACACCACATGCACCAACATTTTTCACTTTTCCTTTCTTTCTTTCTTTTTTTTTTGGTTTTCTTTTCTAGTTGGAATGGAAAGATATGTTCTGTAATTGCAGTCGGATTTGAGCATGTGCATGTTAATTTCGATCGTGGGAAAAGCAAAAAAAAAAAAAAAAAATTCATTCATTTTGTCGAGCATAAGGATTGATCAAATCTGGTAGTTGAAGCTGTTTTTCTGGATCGACTGTTAATTCTTTCTTTTGATCATAAGGATTAATTCTTTCTTTCTCGACATGGATTGATAGCTACACGATATACTCGACTAGGATTTTGATCATCTGCGCCTCATTCTTTCGGGCAAAGGCTTGGTGGGAATCGGCAGTTTATGGGTCGTGTTGAATAGAGATCACATGCGTGGTCCATGAGGGAGAAGGGGACCATAGCATAGCATAGCATTGATTTACAACTTTTATAACAGAGGCAGCATACTGATACTATTGACGCCGTTATTAGTGGGTATCATCATTATCAGTATTGTGAAATTTTTTGTTTTTGTTTTCTTGACCAAAGTAAGAAAATCAATTTGACTGTGAAAAATGAAAAATAAGAAAGAAATGAGAAAGAAGGAATCTCGTACCATTTATTCTCCACCATGATGTTGCTGTCAAAAAGCTTGACAAAACGTACGTATTAAATTGGTTAGATTATTGTTTACTGCGGACGCTTCTACTTTTCGCTATAAAACCAGTGACAGTAGTAGTATTATGAAGATAAATTCTCCACTTAATGGCGAGAAAGCAATTGTTTAAGATTGTGATCTCAATAAAAGACACGATCAAAAGCTATCATTTAATCTCATGAGTTTTGGAAACGAGGAATTGCAAGTAGAGAGTTCTGGGTTCGTTCAAGACGTTCTGCTTACCGGGGGAAAAAAAAAAAAAGGCTCATGAGCTTTATATCATTTCCAAATCCAAAATCCGAGTGGCTTTCATCATGATGCTAAGGTTAAAGAGGACAAGATTAATTTGATTATTGTCTAATCCATAGGTAATCAGACGATGTTTTATTTTCTTTGCCCTGATGGAATGAGTTAGCGCATCTTGATGATGATCCATCATCCACTTGCTCGGAATAAAAAGTTGCAGAGTCTTGGCAAAAACTAATTGGGCTGACACAATGAACACTTAGGCCTACATTTCTTGGACATTGACAGCCCAGAAGAACAATTAGAGTTCCGGCTGCTTGAAACTGTCACCCCAAGGGCTTGCCCATATCAATCCTGCACAGCGGGACTAGGAAACCACGCTTTCAGGATTTCAACTTCCAAAAAGGCTGTTCCGGACCCACGCCTTAAGCAGCAGTTTATTATATTCAAGGATTATTTGACCATTCATTCCGATAAGTGACAAACCTATCTATGACTCCAGCTGAAACGGCCGACGGAGAAGAGAAAGCGAAGAGAAAGGGGAAAAGATTTTCATATTTCTCTCTGATAACTAGAGGTTAGGATTATCATCTTAATCCGCTGATTAACCCTAATCTCAATGATATAACGCATGTCCTCGGGTGCTTAATTTTATTGTTTTCTTAATTGGAAATAATTTTACCTATTTGTGTTTCTTATGATTTGCAAGAGATATATACTTGTCGTTGAAACTACATGTACTATTAATTGGGGCTCTGCTTGATTGGAATCGTTTTAGTCTCAGCTGAGGTCTTTCTTTCTCTAATTCAATTTGTTCTTCCTTTTTTTTTTCTTTTTTTTTTTTGTTGCACTTTTTTGCTTTTCTCTTGATGACTATGTATCCCGCCAATTATGAGGGAAATTTCCACAATTTGGTGAAATAACTGATAATTTGTATCGGGTTTTCCCTTATGATTCAATTTGTATAGTTTATTATTACCATTCACGGATCAAAGTCAGTTCTTTAAAGTGGCTGGATTACAGTTGCTTTGCCGAGATGTGGTCTATTTCCATATTATGGGTTCGTTTCATAGACATGGATTCATTGGATGACATGACTGATCATGGATGAGTGAATGAGGATTAATTTCGGAGTATTAGGCCCTGTAAATTGTATTTTTTTTCCTTTTTCTTTTTCTTGCTGTCATTTTGTACTCAATTTACCAAAATTACCAGTAAAAAGCCAATGTCTTAGATAAAAATTTGATTGTATATTGGTTCTGATGCTGATTTTCTCCTCGGGAGTACTTGTAGCTGATGATGATGACGTATTGGTTATGCACTAGTTTGATGGTTTTGCTTGCTTTCTGTCTGCTATGGCGAGTGGTACTCTGGTTAGTCAATCGCAAATAAGCTTGAAATGTGGTCATGGACTCGTGTGGCTGAACTGTTCTTTTCTAGGTGTCTGATGTAGAATGTGAATCTTCTTTATGAAGTAAAAGTGATTCTAGCTTCTAAGTTGGGAGTTCTTGTACTAGGTCCTCAGTGTGCAAGATTAGTGAAGCTAGTCTAGTGTCATCTTTTACATGTTCCGTTTTATGGTTTTTGGCGGATTCACTGATGCTGATCATTTTGAAGTTTGTTTTGGGTAAGAAAAGAGGTTCTGGAACTTATGTAAAGCTGCGATTTTGTACATTCATTTGCTGCCTTGCAACTAAGCATTCCTTCTTTTACATGTTCTGTTTTGAGGTTTTTGGTGGATTCACTGATGCTGATCATTTTGAAGTTTGTTTTGGGTAGGAAAAGAGGTTATGGAACTCATGTAAAGCTGTGATTTTGTACATTCATTTGCTGCCTCGTAACTAAGCATTCCTTCTTTTTATTGTGGATTTGGCTTGATTAATGCTCCTTGTCACATCTTGCCACTTTCGATTTAACTATGCTTACTTGAATGACTTCCTTGGATTAAGATTCCTACAAGGATCCCAACCAACATTTTTTTGGCACTTCTGAATTTTTTCATTGCCATCAAGCTTTTCCTTTCTTTTTACCTGATAAAAGTATTTTTTTTTTAATTTACTTTTGAAAAAGCTTTTCTCATTCTTTCTGTCTTCCCTGTTCCCCTCTCTATTTGATCTTAGGAGTTCCTTCTAATGGAGATCCGAAGTTGACCAATTATCGGTCTTCTGCTCAATATGATGGATAAATTGGATACAAAACAGGCAGAACTAGGCACAAATTGGGAGAGGTCATTTCATCTATATGAAACTGTGATTGCAGGTGATGAAAAATCTAAGCGTATCCAAGCCACCTTCAAGCTTGGGCGCATGTCCAAACATGCACCTGAAAATATTTTAGCTTGTGCCATACCAGTCCTTGTGGAGCTTCTCAGAAGCCCATTTGACAATCAGACTCCATCCATTCACGGAGCATCTGCCTACTGCTTAAAATGCATTGCTTGCTTAGGGGAAGGTAGATTGGCTGTAATCATCGGCCAGTGTGGGGCAATTCCTTCCTTGTTGAGCTTATTACAAGCTTCAGAAAGCAACCTGCAAATGGTTATTTTGAAATGCCTTCGCAACATGGTGACTTTCAGTGATAGTAATCGCCCGGCTGTAGTTAGAAATGGTGGTTTGGAAATTGTTCTCAATATGTTAAATGCTAGTCCTGACGGATTAAAAAGGCCTTTATTGGAAATTTTGAGTGCATTATCTCTTTTGAGAGACGTTAGAAGGGTACTTCTCAATTCAGGTGGCCTTCGTTTTCTTATTGAATCAGCAAAGTGTGGCAGCATGGCATCTAGAACTAGAGCTGCTCAAGGGATTGGGTTGCTGGGATTGGTTAAAAGAGCCAGGCATACACTTGTTAATTTTGGGGCAGCGGCAGCACTCCTGGACTTGATTCAGAATGGGGATACTTCAGCTAAATTGGTAGCTGCTAATGCACTTGGTGTGATTTCATCGCACGTTGATTATATTAGACCAGTTGCTCAAGCTGGAGCCATCCCAGTGTATGCTGAGATTCTCGAGGGATGTGAACCATTAGGCAAGGAGATTGCGGAGGATGTGTTCTGCATATTGGCTGTAGTTGAAGAAAATGCTGCTCCAATTTTTCAGCACCTGGTTAGAATCCTAAGAGGAAGTAATGATGAAGCTAAGGCAGCAGCGGCTGATATTACATGGCATCTGGCAAGTTACAAGCAGTTGGTGTCTGTCGTGCAGGACTCGGGTGCAATTCCGGCGTTAGTTGAGCTCCTGAGGAGCGGTAATGGTGATGTTAAGGAAAAGGTTTCTGGGGCCATTGCCCAATTCAGTTACAATAAGTCTGGGAGAGTAGCTCTTGCTGATTCAGGAGTGATTCCATTGCTTATTCAGATGTTGGAGGATGAGTCTCAGGAACTGAGAGAAAATGCTGCTGAAGCACTAGTCAATTTTTCAGAGGATCCATCACTAGGTGATAGAGTATCGTGTGTGTTGGATAGTCCTTTATTTCAGGATACGCAGGATAAACTGATGCAAATTCGTGCCTCTGATGCACGCTTGGATTCATCTTTGAGACTGTTGAGCATCGAACACCTCACTTTGGATCCTAGCCTTTCCTAATTTTTGTCCTTTAAAGGATCTCTGTAAATCGAGTTGCAAATTGGCAACGCATGTACATATTCAGTAAGAGAATGTCGGTCGTCTACAACCCGTTTTGGCAATCAAAAAAGATGAATGCTTGTTCAAGACAGTTTGTGCAGTTTTTCCTTGTCCATCCTGCGACCGTCTCTAACTAGGGATAGACCAATATATGTTGTCATCTTATCTAAGATTTTAAATCGTTCTTTTTCACTTTCCTCTTGACTCAAACAGCGTCCGAAAGACCAAAAAAGTAAGAGAGAATCATTGCACTTTCAAAAGAACCCCCCTCCATTCGATCGTTGCAAAAAAAAAAGGGATTGAATACGCAAACGTTTGCGCACTTTGTCGGCCACAAATAAAAAATTTTACAAATAAGGTTGCTGTATATGCGAATTTGCATGCATGGCCGGCATTGAAACTAGTAGCACATTTCTTTTCTCAGATGACGGACTCACATTTAGTTAGAGTATAACAGCAAACAACTTTGGCAGGGCCTCCTAGGTAATAATCCACAACTCTCACACCATTAGAAATGTTTTCGACCGACTGTCAATCCAGCAGGAAAAAAACAAATTTAGTCTAAGAAAATACTAATGTCATTTTACTGGAAGTTGTCATTTATTTGCACCTAATTACAAAGATGGAATAAATTGTAGAGAGAGAGAGAGAGAGGGGTCCCGGGGTGGTGGGATGTTTGTAATGATGTGCATTTTCAATAGATTTGGTTGTGGGAATTGGTGGTAGGACGATGGAGACAGTTGAGATAAGAAGATTGAATTTCAGTTGGCATTTTCACTTCTTTGTAACGAAAATGCAACGAAGTTGTGTTAAGCTTGACGTTAAAAAACAAGAAAAAGAAAAAAATTGACTATAAGGGCCACGTGAGGATGGATGGAAGTATGTGTTCATTTTTCTCCTGGCGGCCGACTCATTATCGCAGTCCTCTGCAAAGGTTACAGACAATTGCTGCTCGTATTCCTGGTTGATATATCATTGATAATGATCAAATTACTGATTGATGTGCAGAAGTTGCCACATTGTAAAATGCCAGCCGGCGTCCTGATCGCTCCGGTGCCACCCACCCACGTAAGACTCGACGTCCACTGGCTGGCTGTTTTTTCTAAGCAATTTCATTTCATGTTGAAATGCTTTTCTGAAAATCTTTGCTCCTCTGGTGCCATGAGCCAAGTAAGCTGGATCAAGAGAAGGAGAAAGAAGAAGAAGAATAATAATATCGAGTTCCATTCCAAGATGAAAATGCACGGAAGGACACCAGCAGTGGGATCGGAGTCAGCTGTGTTTTGACTATATTCTCAATAGACCAATCGCATGATAGACTGCTGGTGGGTCATCCTCCCAGCAGCACACCAAATTACTAGGAAGAGAACCCATTTTTGTCTCGTCATACAAGGAAAGATATTGCTCAAATTTCAATCCATGCTATTTATGTTCCCAAACCAAAAAAAAAAAAGAAAAAAGAACCTATCTCTTTAGCTGTCAAACCTTCACTGCACTATCCTAAGTTAGTTAAAACGGCCTTGGATTTTTTTGGCACATTTGGTTCAAGAACTAATTTAGGACTAATTAGAATTTAGGCCACAAGTTCAAGCACACCCAGAAAACAAGTCCAAAAAAAAAAGGACTAAGTTATTGACTATGTGAAAGTTAGGAATAAAATCAAATTATAAGTATTTGAGTCGAAACTTTTCAAACTAATAAACAATAACCATAATAATCAAAATAAATAATAAATAGTTATTCGCTCCGTTCCATAAAGATAGTCCTTTTCTAAAGAGTAGTTAGTTTGCTACTTTACTAACACGCCCGTATTTAATGTACATAGTTATTAGCAAATGCCCTACTCCATTAGTTGATTATTCTACTTTGAATATTAAATACAACACTAACAACTACTTTGATTTACCATTTTTGTAAGATATAGCAAACGTGTGTCTCTTATTTTGAATGAATGATCTAATATTAATAAGAGGTATTTGAGGAAAGTATAAAATAAAAAATAATTATTGTAACTACGTTAACTAAATTTCTTAATCTGTCTGAAAAAAGAGACGGAGGGACTATAATAAATGACATTTGAGGTTAACTTGATTGAGGAGGTCACAAAATAACGAAGTTTAACGAACCTGTCGTTAGTCACTGAAACTTCGAGGAATACATGCACATAATTTCCAAGAGATTCTAGCCATACTCATTTGCTCAACATCACTTGCATATGATCATCCTTATAACTTGTTAAAAACCAAACAGCAGTACATACCCCTCATGAGCTCCATTCCTCTTCATTTCCTTTTCCCTAAGAACCTCATAGAGATGGAGTAGCGCTGTTTTTACTTGTTACAGGAAGCCCAAACTCTATTGCTAGCTACTTTGTCTTTCCAGTCCCCACATTGGTGCCAAGTGCTATTCAAATGTACATGGGATGGCCTATGAAAATTCTAAAAGCAAAATCTTGCAAAAGTACGATCACGAGCACCCCTAACATTCCGAGTGGATCCCATCTTTCAATAGAAATTGGGGACACTTCTGTTCGGGATCCCGTCCTGTCCTCATCAGCTGGTAAAAATCAAAATGAGCAAGATCAAGTTGATATGCCGTATTTCTCTGTTAGTCCAGAAAGACTAGCAGAACTTGTCGAGAGCAATGGCCTGAACTCTCCTGATCATCCTCGTCCGACAATCCAAGAAATCGCTGAAGCTTTGCGAACCAGCATTGATTCTGGTATAACAGGAGACGAAAAAGATCTTGATTGCAGAATCAAAACGTTTGGTTCAAACCAAGAATCAGACAACCAACCCAAACTTGGGACTAAAGGCTTAAACCGGCTAGTCTTGGAAGCTTTCAAAGACGGCACGATTATCCTCTTAGTGTGTTGCGCAATTCTTTCTCTCGTGATTGATGTCAAGAGATATGGTCCAGAAAAAGCATTCCTTGATGGAGCAATCGTTTGTCTTGCGATGTTTGTTGCTGTCAACTTTGGCCATATCTTTAGATTCTTACAGCAAAAACGTCTTCTCAAAAAATCACAGAAGCACCAAAAAGGTGTTAATGTTGTGCGCCGGGGAAAGATGCAGGAAATACCAGCTTCTCAAGTGGTGGTGGGTGATGTAGTCTTGTTGGGGACTGGTGCTCAGGTCCCTGCTGACGGATTATTCATTGATGGATCCTCATGCAAGCTTGACGATGGTTTGTTTGAAAGAGGGGCAAACTATGCCAGCATGTTTACGGGTGCAAAGGTGGTGGAAGGAAACTGCCGGATGCTCGTGACATCAGTTGGGAAAAACACAGAAATAAGCAAGTTGATTAATATGGTATCAGTCGGCAATCAAAGAAAGCTCATGGATTCCAAGCTGCAGGATGGTATTGACCGATTGAACTCTCGTTTGGAGAAGTTATGGTTGAGCCTCTCCTTATTGATTCTCATGGTGCAGGTGCTTAGATGTTTCGTGTGGAAATGTGCGTGTGATGAAAGTCATAATCCAGACCCCAAGGGCGTAAAGAACACGGTGGAAGAGATAGTCGATGAATCAACAAAACTCTTGAAAAAGCAAGGTGGAAAAATCAATGGATTGGTGAGTATGCTCTGCATTCTACTCTTTGCAACAAGAGATGGCTTGCCCCTAGGGATTTTCATTTTGTTCTTCGTTGTATCAAAGAAAATGAAGTTTTTCAGTGCCATGATTCAAAAGCTTTCTACATGTGCCACACTTGGCTTGGTAACAACAATTTGTCTTACCAAGACCAGTGATTTAACCATGAAGCATGCAGAAATGGCCGAGGTGTGGATTGGACTTAACCACATCAAAGATATTTCTCAAGAAATAAGTGGCCAAGTCCTCGGGAAATTGCAGGAAGCTGTTTGCATGAATTCTTCCGGGGGTCAAATCGAGGATTCTCTCCTTTATTGGGCTCAACAGGTGCTTGATGCGGACGTGGATGACATGTACAGAAACAGTGAAATCCTTCACAATGGACCCGTTGATCGTGAGAAGGATCAAAACTTACTGGTTCTGAAGAGGCTTGAAGAAAAACAGGAAATCTTGGATCTCCACTGGAGAGGACCTCCAGATTGTATACTGCCTCGGTGTTCTAAATATTACGAAGCAGATGGAACCATGCAGGCCCTAGACGAAGGAAAGAGAGCCATGTTCGACAAGATAGTTGAACAAATTGCATCTTCTAATCTCCCGAGCTTTGCTTTTGCTTGGGAGAAACTGATACCTGAGGAACCAGAAACTCCAAAACCGGAGAAGGAAGGGTATCTTGATGATGAGAAAACCCTACAGGTTGATCATGGATTGACCTTGATTGGCCTCGTGTACTTGAAAAATCCGTATCCACCTGAGGTAAGGCAGGCAATCAAAGCTTTGCGGGACTTGGGAGTGAATACCAAGTTACTGGTGGATGACAATCCAAAGGCAGCAAGGATCATGGCCATTCACTCTGGAATCTTGAGGCGTGAAGATGACAGCGAATTAACTGTCATTGATGGCTCAGACTTTCGGAACATTTCCGAGGAAGTTCGCATGAACATGATCGATAAAATCCAAGTGATTGCAAATGCCTCCCCTGCCGATAAACTCCTAATGGTGCAGTGCCTGAAAAAGAAGGATGAGGTGGTGGCAACCGTCGGTTCATGTATAAGAGACTTTCCATCTCTTGTGAATGCTGATGTTGGAATTTTCATGGGAGAAAAAAATGCAGAAATAGCGAAAGACTATGCGGATATTGTTGCAGGGCTGAGTATTGCTACAGTTGGTAACATCTTAAGGTTGGGAAGGTATGCATGTCAAAGTATTGAAAAGTTTCTGGAATTGCATTTGACTCTAAATATTTCTGCCTTCACCACAAATTTGATATTTGAAGCTTCCTCAATTGAGGTGCAACTTTCTTCGATTCAGCTCCTTTGGACAAACTTAATCGTGGAAGCTCTCGGAGCATTTGCTTTGGCGGTATTGATGGTAGAAATGGAACCATCAAAAAGCACTCAAAGTCAAGGGAAGGATAGGAAGAGTCCACCACCGGTTTTCGGTGCCGGTCCAGTTATAACCAAGACCATGTGGAGGAATATAGTCATCCGGTCTATGTTTCAAGTCGCAATCTTGATGGTCCTAGGGATGAAAGGGAAAGATATGCTTCACATTGACGAAGATGTGCTGGAAACCATGAGCTTCAATTCTTATGTTATGTGCCAAGTTTTTACATTGATTGCAGCCATGAAGGTAACTAAGAAGACCATTGGTAATATTTCGCGGGGGGAATTCTCGATTGAGAATTTGTTGTTCCTTGCGGTTGCGGGGATGATGCTGGCTCTGCAGATGCTTCTCATTGTGATCATGGTTGCTGTTGCTCACTGGGGAAGCTTAAATTTCAAAAGATGGTGGATCTGTATTGGGCTTGCAGCGTTATCTTCTCCCTTAGCTTCTGCTGCAAGAAGGGGTTCTGATTTGGTGTTACCATGCAACTGATCTCATCACGCAATCGTGCACTGTACATAGTTTATTTTCCTTCAGAAGCACGAAACTCGAAACTCTCTAAATAAAAATTGGAACTTGTCCAAACATCTTTGAGACAAAAAGAAAAAACAACTTGAACAGTAGTCATATATTTCCTTCCTCCCTCGATCATCTTCGCCTTTCATCTCGTGTCATTGTGCATGGACTCCAAACATTTAGGCCGTAATCCAGACACTAAAAAAAGCTGCATAGGTAAGCAGCAGTAGGGTTTCAGCGTGACTTTGGATATTTTTATACAGCGTGAACCAAGTGCATTTTCTTTTCTTTTCTTTTCTTTTAAAGGTTATGAGTACCATTTGGAAGAAAGCATCCATGCGCGTATATAAATGGATTCGATCGTGGTCAAAAAGTGGAGAAAAATGAATGGAAACTTACAGGATGGGTCCAACTCGGTCTTCATCATTGCAATTAAGAGAAATTCGTTACGTCTCTCTGGTTCTGTCACAACTCTAAAAGACTTGAAAAAAAAAAAAACTCTAAAAGACTTGAAAAAAAAAAAAACTCTAAAAGACTTGAAACGCGACTTGAAATGAAAATGGATGATAAACATTTTGCTACTCTTTTTTTTTTGGTTGGGAGGGAAGAAAAAAAAAATTAGGGGAGCTCGAATCCAAAAACAAACTGACTAAAAGACTCGGTCAGACGGAGCAGGTGGATCCGGGGCCGCCGACATCTTGAATTGGAAAATACACTATACATTATTATACATTTTGAGAAAGAATCAAGATTGATGGGGTAGTTATGACTATGACTTAGCTTTCATTCATTTATTGACTTACCAAACATAAAAAAGGTTGCTCTGTCTGCGTATCCAGAGTAGCAATCAGTAGGGCATAATTCCCAGGCAACCCTATCCAGCCATGGCGGTTGCAGTTGGCATCAATCAATGCGTATTAATCCTTAAAAGAATACAGCAGCAGTAAAGCACACACCATCGACATAGACTTCGCGCATGGTCTTGTCGATTCTGAGATATAAAGTTAATTTAATAGTAGTAGTAAGACTGAAGTGGGCTATTCTCCGGTGTTTAGATCGTTTATATACCTTGGTGTGCTGTGCTGCAATTACTTCTAGTATCCAATCATCATAGTACCAAACAAATTGCTTTCCGGCCAATCATAAATAAATTATTAAACAACAAGCTCTTATGGTCCAACTTTGCTTCTTTTTTTTTTCTTTTTTTTTTTTTAAATAACAAGCTCAACTTTGCTTCAGTTATTCAAGCCTTTCTGGTTCAATTATTAGCTCCCATCATGATCATGCGCATGCCATCTGAGATCAAGGATGACTTCAAACATTTGTTCTTTGGTTTAAAAGGAGACCAACGATGACTTCTCTTCGACCGGTCGGTCATTCCACTTCGCCCGGTCACCCTCCTCATCTCCAGAAAGCCCCCACTCCTCTTTGGCTACCTGGACTCCTACAAGCTGGACATCTGAGATCATCTTGCATTACAGCAAAGGAAGCAAGGCCGTCACAACTAAGAATCCGATCAATTGAAACCCCGGGCAATTTTGTTTCAACACAAAACATCAACACAGGTCCCTATGCCTCGAGCAACGTTTTCCAAGAGAAGCAAAACTTTCCCTCAGAGAGAGTGAGGGAGTCTAGCCTAGGATTAGAGAATTTCATGTCAATCAAAGTTCTGCCTTGTTACTCAAAGGCCGTCTGACGACGAAGGGCTGGAGCGTGCAGCACGTAGTACTTTGATCATAACCATGCACTGTTGTATTTTCATTCTTTTCTCGTATACGTAATAATCTGTTTCGTTCAATTGTTTTTTCTTTTTTTATGCTTCTTGGCAATGCTGAAAGGTCGTTAGAATGTGAAATGCTATTGTTATTGTTTGATTTGATGGTCATGATTGTCAACCTGCTCAGCATTTACAGTGTCATCAGAAAGGTTGTGGTCGACTATCTCCTTAACTAGGACCCCATCGTCGGCCTTGTCTGTGTCGCCATCAGCACCCCATTTCTTCTTCATAATCTTAGGGAACAACCGGGTCACCTCTTTTGTCTCCGATTCATCATCTTGGTTTACCCTTTCAAACCGGACGGCACTCACCTTTCTAGCATTTCCCGCTAGTATCTGCAGTGAGATGCAAATCACAACCCATCTTTAACACTTGCATATGCATATTGGTAGCAGAAAATGCAGAGCGAATTGGCAAATGTACCTCAAGCTTAAATATTTGACTCTTTTCATGTTGATCTGTCCGATCAGATTCTGCCTCTTTATACTCATCATTCTCTTCTTCATTTTCCCTTTCAAGCACCACTTTTATAGTCTCACCAGTCCTTGGGATGTAACCAAATGCTTCGCAGACAAAACCAGACACCGTCTCATACTGATGACCCTGAATTATAATTATTAAAAAAGTTGGGCTGTAAGGCAGCATTTGATAAGAGAATTACCATCCTAAAGTCTGAAGATTACTGTTCGAGTTACTCATGATGCTAGACAATAAGCACAACAATATCCTTTTTATATTAAATAAAAAAGATACCTCAGGCATTTTGATATTTAGATCCTCAGAAAGATGGTCAATAGAGGTGTTCGCATCCACATCGTATATGCCTTGAGCCCGCATTACAATATAACCAGTTTTTTTCTGAATTTCCTCCTGCTATATGATGGTAAACATGAGACCAAAAAAAAAAAAAAAGCTAAAAAATGAAGTGTATGATACAACACCAATTTTTGTATGAACTCAATTAATAAGAAATGCCCCCAAGTCACACTACTACCATAAGATGTCAGCGAAACCGTAAGCTGCATGCAAAGAACAACATTCAAGTCAATAATACTTCCTATGGCCCAAAGCAAATGTACATTGTCAAAAGTCAATAAATACCATAACTCACAAAGAACTTCTCTATTTTTCCCCAAACATGGCTAGCCTGACGACATGTAATTGCAAGGTGTTCAAATTAGGGGTGATTTTGGTATGTTAATAACACCACTGCTAATTAAGCACTGTTCTGGCCAATAAAGATGGACACAGCGAGTACAGAATATTCCTTCCCACTTTTTTCATATAGGCTACTAGTGTTCCTACATGTTCCTAGTTATCTATTTAGATTTATTCTAGTTAACCTGATGGAGATTTTCCCACCAGTTAACTTTCATATCTCCCTTAGTGCCTGTGCCTTGTTAAACTACGACATCCTATTGTAAGTGTACATTTATTTATCTGTAACTGCCCACTGATCATTTTCATTATCTGTTTTTCTTAGGATAGCACATTGAAACAGCTCAAGCTAAGATCACACCCTGAACTGAGTAGGGGGAAGCAAATTTATCTCATGAAATGCACTTAGATATCATATAACCATTTCCAACTTCAATGCTGGTTTGATATAAATGATCTAAACATACAAATTTAGCTCTGAACTGAGTAGGGGAAGCAAATTACCATCATGAAGACATATGCACAAATTTTTTTAAAAAAAATACTATTAGTAATAACAATGAGCCTTACACTTGAATCATTTTCATCAAAGATCTCACCAACAATTTCCTCAACCACATCTTCAAGTGTTACTAACTGTTACATTAATTAGCACAAAGTAAACATGAGGGATCAGGCAAAAACTCAATTGGAAAAAGGTAAGGACTCTTTAATAGAATGAAGTAACTGATACATACTCCAATAGTTCCTCCATACTCGTTAAGAACAACAGCCATATGTACTTTTCTGATGCGGAACTCCCTAAGAAGATTCCACACTGACATCGAATCTGCAACAATTGAAAGTCATATTATTCCATTGCTCAGTAGTAGCACAAAATTAAATTGAAGGAACAACAATTAAAACATACTGTCTAGAATAGAGATGAGAACACTCGATAAATGTGGATGCAAATTCAAATAGTAGTTACTAAGTTAGAAACTTTGTTTTCCAGTATGATGCAAAACATCAAGTAAATTATAAAAGATCAATCTCAACAGCATTCTGTAAACAATGATTTTCCTACAATGTGATTTCTGAATACAGCATACCTATAATCTTCAGCTCATACACATTACCAATAATGAGATGTGAACCAATTTAAAAAATCAATTGGGAAGGAGAAAATCTTAAAAAAAAAAAAAAAACTGGGGCCTATTTCCCTCCATACAATTTTCTGAATGGGCACTGATATGTTTCTTTTTAATTGCTCATTCCAAAAACAGCATGAATCTGGATTTACTTCAATGTCTATGTGGTGTTCAATATTCTTCATAATCATCAATCTTGGAAGAAGTAATAAAAGAATGAACTGCAAGCAAGGAGGCAGATAATACCAAAAGAACCTAGACAAACATAAGACATTCCATGACTGCAACATACAAAATCAATGAAACATCAGGCACTCTTAAATTACCAGGCACAAAGTATGCAGGTTTATGTGCCATATCTCCCACAACAGAACTGTCTAGTAGATCCCCCTTCAAAATCAAACAGAATAAAATTCTGCAGACTGTGAGATATTTTTGCATGATTAGATAAAGATATTGCTTCCCTAATTAAAAAAGGAATATCATTTGCAGAAGTAGTTAGTCAACCTTTTGGACAAAATCTAGAAGATCCATTGCATAGGCAATGCCAACTATGTTGTCAATACGCTGTTCAAAGACAGGCACTCTGCAAGCAGGGATTCATATTTATTAGCAGGCGGTTGAAAGGGTAAAAAGAGGCCAACTAGACAAATGAAAATGAAGCTTCAAGTACCTGGAGTACTGATGAGTCACCCACAAATCATGAAAATCAACAAGTGTTGCACTGGCATCAATTGCAACAACATCAACAAGAGGTGTCATCACCTCTCTTACATGTGTATCTTTTATCTCTAACACATTTTCAATCATGTCCTGAAAGAGTCAAATCAAATGCTGTTCTCATAGGCAAATTACATTTTTCAACGGGATGCATCAAAACAGCTCAGAAAATGAAAACAAAATTAAGCATTGGATGATCAACTGCTCTACTGTTTAGTTTAACATGTATATCTTGAAATTTGATGTGTACAATGCTCCTGTGATTGTAAAAGTCTCAACCCATGTTTTTAAATAGCAGAGAATTGCTCCTATAATTCATATGGCCTCTATGCATGAAACATTATGAAAAAAAGAAGTGAGTGCATTACTAGCCTGTTCTTCCTCCTCAATTGCCCCACTTAACTCTGCTCCACGCAACATTAACTTCAATTCATCTTCAGTAACATAAGGTTCACTAGTAGATTAAGAAGAAGGCCAAAAAGTAGAGTCAAACGAGAATCCAATTTACATCTGAAACATGAATAATAGCAATAAACAGTAACAAAAACTTGTAGTGAAAATTAGTGGCACTGTTCAAGCATAGTTTGAACATTTTATTGTGTACAGATTGTTTGAAAGCCATTCAAAGCAAGCAGATTAAAAGAATTAAACTGTTTGAGAGCTATAGGGTACTGAAAGAGTCCTTAGAGTTACGAATTATACATCATAGGATTCTTGGCACTAGAAAGCTTGATGGCACATGACCGTCCTCCTTAAAGGGGACTAAGTCCTAATTTTCCTCATCCTCATTAGAACTCTTCTTTACTGGCGCTAGCCAGGCAAAATTCAGATAAAAAAATAACCAAACATATACAAATGAGATAGTGTTGAAAGTCCAAGTAAATTACTGATGCAGTGTACTAAATTGGCCATCTCATGGAAGTTAGAAAATGTCAGAAAATTTTGTATGCTGAGACATACCTTCTTCCCTTCAAACCAAGGAGTTTCAGCATTCCCATTGACAAATATGTGACCACTCTTCCTACAGGATACAGTATCAAGGAAAGCCACGCCACAGGCCTGACCTAGATACATTTACGATACATCTAGTCAAATGCACTTGATAGCAGAATATCTTCACACATACAGAGAGATACAGTAACGAGTTGGTAATTTTACAAAAAGAAACAATCTTCCAATCCTTATTAGCTTAAAATTTTTACTAAAAACGAAACAAGTTTAACTTACCACAAACCTAGCAACATCGGTGGCATTATGAACAGCTATACTTTTTGGAGTAATTTCAGTGAGGAGCAAAATAGCCACCTGGCAACATTGTGGACAAGGGGTTTATATCAGTACACCACATAGAAGTCTTATTACTCACAGCTAAAATTGATGTTAACCCAGGGGAAAGAAGGGAACGAGACGTCCTTGTCATTGTACCAGAAGAAATGCAAGAACCTCTTTAATCCAACAATCAAAATTTTTAATCTTATGCATTATTTTCTTACTAAAATTTTTAACTTCCTTTATTGACGATAATTACAAATTTCTGAACTCCAATCACCAGCTCTAATAAGGCGTACCCTTTTTCAACACTTCAAATTCATTCATTAGTGACCATTTAATCTGCTGTAATTCTCACAAGTTAAAACCTTTTCCAATCCTAGCCCTGATGTCCCATTAAGACTGATAGAAAAAAATTTTACATCATAATTACAAGATATGGAAAATAAGAAAATGAACAGAAGTGTAGTTTGATGACAAGGAGACTAACATGCAACTTTTGGCTCAACATGCAAGGAAAAAATATCAATGCAGGTCAATTTACTGCCACCCATAGCAAGTTTTCAAGCATGCCTTAGGACACTAAAACTGCCAAGACTTTTATCAATATTTTGTTTCAAGAGCATCAGACAATAAGAGAAATTCCTACAAGAAAGACACAGGAACCACGACCCTGAGATCAATATCTACAATGGAATACCGAAACATCTTCTGAAACAGAAAAATTTATCAAAAATTTTTTTACTGCAAACTGTGAGATTCTCAGTTGACAAACTCAGAGAGATCCATACATACCGTCATTACTCCAGTCGCAGCACTCACACCAGCTTCACCAAATATTGCCGTTGCAGCCTCTGTAACCAATGCCGTAGCTCCAATATTAACCACGCTGAGTACATAAATGAAATCTACAATAAGAGATAATGCTTGTCTTCAACTGGAGAAAACAGAATGGTCATAGTACATT
Source organism: Coffea arabica (assembly GCF_036785885.1). Lineage (NCBI taxonomy): Eukaryota > Viridiplantae > Streptophyta > Magnoliopsida > Gentianales > Rubiaceae > Coffea > Coffea arabica. Next base: position 53,531,166 of record NC_092318.1, read on the forward strand.
TACAAAAAGAGAGCAGTACGTTGTGCCAATGAGGATAGTCGTCAAAAACCGAGTAACATCGCTACGGAGCATTTTAAAAACACCATTTTCAGATTCTTTTTCAGCTAGCTCCCGCACCTGGCATGTTTAAAGTCTCAAATACTATCTTGTAGAGAAATTAAGCAGGGAACAGAAAAGGTAAGAGATACATCATCTATATAATTTGCAATAGTATTGCAATCAATACCCAAATAAAACTCTTAAGAAAAGAAGTAACTACTAGCATTTATAAGCCTGAAAGTCAGTGTTCTCCACATATGTTACATTTTTTTTTTAAAATTTTTTTATAATTACACAATAGATCTATACTGGAAGGATTAGTTATTTGTTTCAATAACTCTTGGATAATGGAACATTAGCGAAAACAATATCGCGCTCCCAAAATCTGAAATAGCTTAAATTCGATGCTACAAGGTGGAAAAAGGTTGAGATGTGATGATGGCGTTGTACACCAATATCTCGAGTGTAAGATGCAAAGTCTGTATATTCATGCCAAGGTACTGTGATAGCAAGGCCACAATTTGCAATATTTCCTATAGATGCCTTGCAATGGCAACACGCAATTATGCTCATGAATTTTCAGAAGGAGAGGTAACTTTTTATCAGTGAATCTCAATTGCCAATTTCAAATGACATCTTAACATTTTGTGGGAAGCCCCAAAATAATGGCTTTGACTAATAGGAACTTCAATGAAATGCTAAACATCATCATATTCAAACATGTGAAAAATAGGCCTGCAAGAAGGATAAATGCTGAAGAAGACTCTTAGACGCAGGAACTTTATATAGGGATTACAAAGCAAAATATCTGCCATACAGAGTTGCCAGATAAAGTTACTCAGAAGAGTATTCTTGAGCTAACCCAAGCCCTAAACTACATCTTCATCCAAATCATTATGAACAATTGAAAAATTCAAACTTTTTTGACCAGTTAGTTTTGCAAACTCTATTTTGCAGTGGAATACAAACTATGACCCCTTTTCTGCGACACTGAAATTGGACGCAGTTTCACGATAAATATCAGTAATAGTCGCTTACACTCATCATAATTTGATACTATTATTGTATAAAAGTTTCGTTTACTAACAGGGTTCTAACTTCACCGTTCAGGATAAAACAGGAAACAGAACCAACAGATGCAATAAAGAAACCAACATTTGCTAATCATATTTCAGCGTTTACAGTGGAGCAGAAAGTTGATACCTTCCAAGGCCAAAGAGTAGTTATAGAGGTCTCAGCCATGGAGAAAAACGCCGATAAACCCAACAACGCAGCCAGAACCAGACCTTGCTCCTTAAAAACCCAAAGAACCTGCAAAACCTTAGGCCAAGAACTCCTCAAAGCCATCCCACTCCTCTCAAAAACGCCATTCCATCCCGCATTCAGTACTCCCTCCACCGCCACCGCTTTGCGACACGACAACACCATAAACCCACAAATAAACACTGCCAAAACCAATCCTCTCCTCAATGAAACCTCCACAAAACCTGAATTCGTCCCTGCCACTGCCGTCCCCGAAGATTTTTCCACATTCTCCCCCTCGTAATCTCTACTAATTGCTAACGAACCACTAAAAGCTTCAATTTTCGGACTAATTCTAATCCGTTGGGAATTGAATAGATTTCTCGAACTGGGGGATGAAGTGGAGTTGATAATTGTGGGGCGGTAAGTGTAAACTCCGTTTCTTGAGGGAAATTTGGGGAAAAATTTGAAAGTCAAAGTTCGGAAATTGCGAAATGGGGGTTTGGGAACGGTTACAGATGTGGAGCGACCGAGGAGTGAAGCTTCTACCACTGCATCCATTTTTTTCCCTTTTCTGTTTGTTTGTAAAATACAAATACTAATTCCAAAAGAAGGAAAAAAATGAAGCTAATTTAAAGGAGGAAGAAGAGGAGCTAGGGTTTTTTGCGGAGTTTGAAGCGGTGAAATCGAACAGCTGAGGAGGTCATCGCGGTGGTGGTGGTGGTTCTGTTCTTCTTTTCAACCAAACATGGAAGGATTTTTTATTTTATTTTTTCCTACAGTACAGGCAACTGGGTGGCGCGGACTTTGGAGCGAAATGACGCCAAATGCCCCTGCAACTTGCATTTTCGTATCTTTGTCCTTTTCTACAAATAGTCGATAGGCGGACCGCAGACCTCTCCCATTAAAAGAAAAATGGGCTGAGATTCATTGTTGTAGTAGGGGTATTTAGAAGCTCAGGCCCACCTTCGTTCTGCCCTCCAAACGAAGACCGTCCCACGATTTCCAGTTGGGCTCGTGTTTATGAGCTGGGATTCTGCAGGTCTCCTCCTTACCCTTATAATTCCTCAAAAAATTGTCATTTTGTGTGACTTCTTTAAGATCCATATGGATGCATGATCTGATGATAGTTTAGTTTCCGTCGATTCTCCGTAATCCCGTTGGGTAACCTCTTAGTATAAGTTAGCGTAGAACTAGGACTAGAAGTAGAGGGTGACAATAGACAAAAAAAAAAAAAAAAAAAATTCCTCGACAAAAGTTACATACTAGTAGCAAGGTACTAGCAAACAGTTTTTTTTTTTTCATATTCTAGTATAGTAAATTACTGTCTACTCTTTTGGTGGGATTCCGGCAAGTAATTGTTCTACTTATATATTTAAAATTTACTCGTACAACAAAGTAATAATAGCATACATCAGATCAAATAAAATAATAGTACTTGCATCACAAACACATTTTCAATTTCCGGGAGTGTTTGGATACCTCAATTATTTCAAATAATATGTCACTTGCATCACAAACACATTTTCCAACCTACCTTTTTATATTCCCAATCACCTTTTTATCTCACATATATTACATCACAAAAATTGCTACAGTAATTATTCCAAATAATATTTCAAATAATACACTATCCAAACGTATATGCCAAACTGCAAAGCTCCGTTACTGCCCCAAAACCACATTTAGAATTATTCCAGAAAGGAACAGCTACTGGGAATTGGAATCAAATACAGGTCATTTTTCCTCCTCACTGTCAAAGCAAAGCCCTCACTCATGTCCAGTTGCTCTGGCTTCTGTTCATTTGGGAGTTTCCAGTCAAAATGATACAGTAGCTGTGCAAGTTGTAGTTCAATACTAGCTAAAGCAAATGATATGCCTGGACATATCCTTCTTCCAGCTCCAAAAGGCATGTACTTGAAATCATTCCCATGATAATCACTTGGACAATCAAGGAATCTCTCCGGCTTGAATTTCTCAGCTTCAGTCCAGTATTTGGAATCCCTGCCAAGAGCCCAGGCGTTGATAATAACTCTTGTATTTACAGGTATGACATAACCATTAACTTCACATTGTTCACTGTTTTCCCTTGGAAGCAACAGTGGTGCTGAGGGATGTAGCCTCAGGGTTTCTTTTACCACTGCTTGCAAGTATTCTAGTTCATGAAGCCTTGATTCATCAACATTTCTTCTTCTGTCATAAACTTCTCTTACCTCGTCTTGTGCCCTTTTCATGATGTCTGGATTTTTCAACATTTCTGACATGACCCATTCCACGGTTGTGGATGATGTCTCGCTTCCAGCACTGAAAATGTCCTGAAGATTGGTGGACAAGGCAGAGGATAGTTTTTAGATTAATCTCACTGCATTTTCGAGCTAGATAAGAAGAGCAAAGCTCAGTTGAATTCCATTAGTGTAATATGCAACACCAGAAAGTGGTAAAGTAGAATCATCTATCCTTGCTTTCAAGATGAAAAGCTCTCTTTGAACTACAGTAAAGCAATTTAAAGAATGAAAATGATTGCCAATTTGATACGTAAATGTTTCACTCACCATGACGACTGATTTGATGCTGCTATTGGTTAGTGAGGTTCCAAATTCACCAGATTTTTGGATGTTAAGAAGAACATCCACTAGATCCTCTTCTGCTTTTTCATCTGTACCTCTTGTCTTTAAGCTTTTCTCTTTATGGTCGTTGACAATGTTTTCAAGTATTGCATCGATGTTCTTGTGTAACCTCCTGAGCTTGGGATTCAATTGACTAATGACTTGAATGATTTCAACCGAAGGATACATGTCAGCTATGGTGAAGCCTGCAGCGATTATTATAGCTTCCTTTACGAGAGAGATGAAGTCTTCTTGGTATTTGCTCTTCTTGCCAAAGGCAGCCCGTGCGGTAATCCCATATGTTAAAGATAAAATCTTGCTGCTAAGATTGATTGTTGAACCCCTGTTGGAGGAAATTGATTCAATTAGATTCATTACCTCCTCTTCTCTAATGGATCGGAAAGTCTGAACGCGCTGGGGACTTAAAAGTTCCATCTTGCAGATTCTACGCAGCTGTCTCCAGTAATTACCAAATGGAGAAAAGGCAATGTCAGTACAATCATAATTGAGTATCCTGCCCGATAGAAGCCGAGGCCTATTGGCAAAAATGATATCATGTGTTTTCATGAACTCTTCGGCAACTTCTGGTGAAGACACGATGAGAGTGGAAACCTGACCAAGCTTAAGGTGCATCAGCGGTCCATATTGGTTGGCCAAGTCTCTCAGGATATGATGCATTTGTGAGCCACCAAGATGGTGCAAGTTTCCTATAATCGGCAGTGGCTTCGGCCCTGGAGGCAATTTCAGAGCAGACTCCTTGCCTTTGTACGGATTGAGAAGCTTTACTAGCATGAACGAAAAGAGGAGGAATATGCAGACGGTGGTGAGGAACTCCATGAGGACCGGGGAGAAAGTTGATCTGTTGTATTTTGCAGGAAATCAAATGGCCCAAGAGAGTGAGCAGATCATGGTTGCCAATATTGACTTTGTAGATTTCGCTTTCAAAGGGCAAAATTCGACGCCAGATGATTAAGGTTGATTCCAATGAAGGCAAAACAGTCGTTTTACCGTTTTACTAAATTCTCACAGGGCGGCAGAACCTCAATGGATATTGTTGAGATATGCCAACTTTTCCTACAGATTTTATCAGATTGGGTTTGATATCAAAATAATTTAGTTATTAGAAAATAAGGATATTTGTTAACTAAAAATCATGTTGGTTTGTTAACAAATATATTAGCTAAGATTTGCTAGTAGTAGAAGATTATATTTTGTTGAGATTTTTAGGATAATTGTTAGTTGGATATTTTGCTAGTTTGATTCATGTAATCGTTATAAATAGTGAGTTGATGAATGTAGAACATAAACTCATTTTTTATTTTCAATACAAGTCTCTTATAAGTTTTTTTTTTGCAACACTAAGGTGTTGTTTCTTAGTTTATACCCAAAAAAATAACAAAGTGGTATCAAGAGCTTAAATCTTAAAGGCCTGTTTCTTTGAGAGTGAGTGAATCTGGTGAGAATTCCTTTTTCACACTTAAGCCCTCAACATCAAAATGCCAGGAAACAATTTCTTGTCAAATCCTTCAAGTTTCAATTGGTGAGAATTACCAAATCTGGGCTGTCAAAATGAAGTCCTATTTGGATGCTAATGATCTTTGGGATGTGATAGATACAGATCCTGTTCCTGAATTGCCAGAAGATCCAACTATTGCAGAGATGAGAGTCCATAGAGATGCAGTCAAAAGGAGATCAAAAGCCATGACTTGCATTCATTCAGCAGTTTCCAATGCAGTATTCACAAAAATTATGACTTGTGAAATTGCAAAAGAAGCTTGGGATGCTCTCAAAATGGCTTTTTAAGGCAATGACAGAACAAGACAGATGCAAGTTTTGAACCTTATGAGAGAATTTGAACTCCTTAGGATGAAAACAAAGAAAACATTAAAGACTATTCTGACAGACTCTTAAATGTTGTGAACAAAATCAGATTGATTGGAGAACAACTTCCAGATAGCAGAGTTGTGGAGAAAGTCTTGGTGAGTTTACCAGAAAGGTTTGAATCCAAGATTTCCTCTCTTGAAGATTCAAGAGATTTCTCTCGGATGACCTTGCCAGAATTGATCAATGCTCTAGAGGCACAAGAACAAAGACGAGCCATAAGAACTGAAGAAGTCATTGAAGGTGCTTTTCAAGCAATAAACAAGGATCAAATTCGACAAGGTGAAAGAAATGGTCAAGAAAAAAAAGCAAAGATGAGAAGAAAAATGACAGAAATCCTCTGTGTCCACACTGTAAGAAAATCTCACATCTTTCAATATATTGTTGGTTTAGACCTGACATTCAATGTAGGTTTTGTAAGCAAATGGGACATATGGAGAGAGTTTACAAAAATAAAGGAAAAAGAGAATATCACGCTTAGATGGTTGATGAACAAGATGAGAAGCAACTTTTCATGGTCACGTGTTTTGTAAGCAATAATTTCAATACTGAAACTTGGCTAATAGACAGTGGTTGCACTCATCACATGGCAAATGATGAATCTGTATTTAGAAAACTTGATAAATCGCAAATCTCCAAAGTCAGAATTGGAAATGGAGATTATATTGAGGTGAAAGGCAAAGGTAGTGTTGCTATTGATTATGGTTCAGGTACCAAAATTATTTCTAATGTTTTGTATGTACCTGAAATTAATCAAAATCTATTAAGTGTTAGACAGTTATTGGAGAAGAATTATTCTGTCATCTTCAAAAATAGGACTTGTGTTATACATGATCCAGTTGGGCATGAACTTTTCTCAGTGAAAATGAAAGACAAAAATTTTGCTTTGAATTTGTCAGAAATTGACAATTCTAAGGTGCAGTATAGTGAACCAAAAAATTCAGATGTTGCTAAAATTCAGGAGGAGATCACTGATGAAGCAATTGAAGGAGGTTACATTGTGAAAATTCATGAAATACTACCCAAGGATGATGGTGGTGACATAGCTGATAAAAGGCCATACAAAAATTTGAAGGATTGTTTTATATCTCTCATAGTAATCATTTTTTGTATTGTGAATTTCTTCTTCAGGTTCATCTATTACATATGGGAGTTCCACTTTCAAGTTGCAAAGAAATCATTTGAATACATCGAAAAATTTGGTATTGATTTTGAAGTTTGGCTCAAGAAACATTGCAAGACTGATGGCCAGATTGCAGACATTTTTATGAAAGTCTTGTCCAAAACAAGGTTCAAAGATTTGAGAAGGCAATTGAAAATTTGCAGCAAAAGTGGCAAGGAGGAGTGTTGAGATATGCCAACTTTTCCTATAGATTTTATCAGATTGGATTTGATATCAAAATAATTTAGTTATTAGAAAATAAGGATATTTGTTAATCAAAGATCATGTTGGTTTGTTAACAAATATATTAGCTAAGATTTGCTAGTAGTAGAAGATTATATTTTGTTGAGATTTTTAGAATAATTGTTAGTTGGATATTTTGCTAGTTTGTTTCATGTAATCACTATAAATAGTGAGTTGATGAATGTAGAACATAAGCTCATTTTCTACCTTCAATACAAGTCTCTTATAAGTTTTTTTTTTTGCAACACTAAAGTATTGTTTCTTAGTTTATGCCCTAAAAAATCAACAGATATCCAATCCATTTACCAGCTTATACTTTTTCAAGAGGGCTTGGGACACTTGTCCATCTGTTTGATGTGCATTTGTGGGATTGGCTGTATTGAATGTGGGGACTGACAATCTTATCTACTTGTGATTGATCTTGTGGCTTGTGCAGAGCCATGTAATTTCCATCCTGAAGCAGATGATGAAAAACTGTAATTCATGGGCGAGAAAAAACCTCTATCCAATTCAAAATGGCAAAACCTGGACAGCAGTAATTTTTTTTTTCCATCCCAGTATACAAAGTTTGCTGAACTTTGTTAAGTAGGATAATAAACTGCATATAACTTCAATCGACTTGTAAATTGTAATAGGTCTGTAAGTCCGAATCTTCAAAGATGGATAACGGATTTGAATCATAAAAGTGTATCAATGGCAGAGTCTCATGAGATTGATCTGTTGAAATTAAACAATCTTGGCCTGGTAAATGGACCAAGTTCTTATTGTTAGAATATTTATGTGGCCTACATGACCACATATAATATTATTAAGATAACTCGCATTAATTAGAAGGATAAATAACCATATGAATAAATACGAATAACCAATTACAGAACTCTAATGAGAATAGATGACTGGAGAAAGTAGGGAGTTCCATATTCATTGTATGTGGACATATTATATGATATTTATTATGGTACTTTATCTGATAATTACAGTAATTTTAAACTGTATCTTATCATTATGATTAACAAATAAAGTACGATAAGAATATTATAATTTATCATTATCCCATGATGGGAGGGATTGTGACTCTATAAATGTTCTAGGGCTCCTGGTCCCTCTCACCACTCTGACATACGTTATTTTTACCCATCACTAAAATAACATAATATGAGAGTAGGTGAGGGAAGACCAGGTAGGGAAGGTACCTTGTAATTAGAAGTCACATGGTTCTTCCACAAGGGTGTCGGACCTAGAAGCCGTATTAAATGATGGGCACTTGACATCGGTTAATTGTGGAGTCGCGACGATCATAATGTATGTCTCAAATTACTATTTATGATTTACAAGTCTAAACTACGATCCTACTTTTATGTCTAACACTTATGCCAATAAAGAACCAGTTTTGTAGGGAACTGCAACCAACTGCAGATCATTTTTTCGCCTGACAGTCAAACCAAAGGCCTCGGCCATGTCTAGCTGCTCATTCTTCAGTTTTCCTGGAAGTTTCCAGTCAAAATGATAGAGCAATTGTGCAAGTAGCAGCTCCATTGATGTTAGACCAAGTGCTATGCCTGGACATATCCTTCTTCCAGCGCCAAATGGGATATATTTGAGATCTTTCCCCTGGTAATCGATTGTAGAATGGAGAAACCTCTCAGGCTTGAATTTCTCAGCATCAGTCCAGTGCCTGGGATCCCTGCTAATTGCCCAAGCATTGATGATAACTCTGGTTTTTGCAGGTATTTCAAATCCATTAATGTTGCATTGCTCGCTACTTTCCCTTGGGAGTAACAGTGGAACAGGGGGATGTAGTCTAAAAGTTTCTTTGATCACTGCTTGCAGGTACTTTAATTCATGAAGTCCTGACTCCTGGACATTTCTGCTTCCATCAAAAGCTTTTCTCACTTCTTCTTGTGCCTTTGTCATCACCCCTGGATTTTTTAACATTTCCGACATAGCCCACTCCACTACTGTAGATGACGTCTCATTCCCAGCACTGAAAATGTCCTGAAACAAGCATGGTTCAAAGTCATGGTCGCAGTCACAGTCGCGGCTCGGAACGTTCCACATCGGTTTCGGCATATCGGTAGCGGTTTTGGTGAGACGCAAAATTTAAAATATTTAATATTCTAAAATTTATTAATAATATAAAAAAGTATGCTAAACAAAAATAATAAAAAATAGCAAAAGAAATGGCCAAGTCAATCCGTCATGGTGTAACTCGGCCGATTTCTCGTATTGACTCGGGATAACTCAGAGTGACTCGGTGTGACTCGGCCGAGTCAATCCGTCGCGGTGACGTCTCGGCCGATTTCTCAGCGAGTCAAGTATCTCGGTATCGTTTCGTCACGATATCGTATCGATAGGGACCGAGACGGTGACGACTCGGCCGAGTCGTCTCGGTCTCGGCCGAGACTTCGAACCATGGAAACAAGGCAATCAACTCTTAGTGCAATTCATAAAGGACGTAAGATCAGGGTTTTGGCAACAGCAATTATGCTTTGAAAGCTAAAATGCAAGATTCAGATGAACCAAAAGGGGCATTTATTTGTAATGCCAGCTTTTGAGCTTGGTCTTTAATCCTTCTTCCAAAACTCAATTGCCTTGCAATTCTATTATTTTTATAACACTTCTAGATGATATTAGTTATATTTCCCCTACTAAAAGGCTTATTTTTTTAACCACATGACGACTAACCTGAATCACACTTTTCTTTTCATCTGAATTATACATGAAAATGGCAAGCATGTTCTTCTCAGCATGGTTCGAAAACTCGGCCGAGACCGAGACGACTCGGCTGAGTCGTCACCGTCTCGGTCTAGTCCGAGACGAGATCGCGATGAAACGATACCGAGATACGTGACTCGCCGAGACATCACCGTAAAGGGTTGAAACGGCCGAGTCTCACCGAATCACTCCAAGTCATCCCGAGTCAACTCGAATTTTTGTTATTTTTACTAATTTTTTAATTATTTTTGTTTATCATATTTTTTACAATTTTTAAAATATTAAATATTTCAAAAATTCGCGTCTCGCCGAGACCGCGACCGATATACAGAGACCGATGTGGAACGGTCCAGGCCGCGACCACAACCGCGACCGCGACTTTGAACCATGCTTCTCAGCAAGCTGGTAGCTAGCGCAGTAAACAAATTGCAAAAATTCATTACTTTCTTTCTGAATGAAAATTGATAAATATCACTCACTCACCAGTATGACTGCTTTTATATTGTTCTTGGTCAAGGGGATCCCAGAATCACCGGATTTTTGGGCGTTTATAAGGACATCAACCAGATCTTCCTTTGTTGCTCCATCCGTAGGAACTATTTGTCGACTTTTCTGCGCATGGTCATCAACTATGTTTTCAAGGATTTTGTCAAGAGCCCTGTGCATTTTATTCAACTTAGGACTCATTTCACTTGTCACTTGAATGATTTTGACTGAAGGATACACATCCGCTGCATTAAAACCTGAATTCATCTTTAAAGCTACCTCCATGAGTGAGATGAATTCTTCTTGGTACTTGCTCTTCTTGCCGAAAGCAACTCTTGCAACAAGGCCATACGTAAACGAGAAGATTTTTCTGCTAATATTAACTGTTGATCCCTGATTTGAGGAAATATCTCTGATGAAATTGAGGACCTCCTCTTCTCTAATTGGCCGAAAACTCAGGACACATTTCCTGCTTAAGAGCTCCATGACACAGATTTTGCGCAGCTGTCTCCAGTATTCCCCAAATGGAGCAAATGCAATGTTAGTGCAATCGTAATTGAAAATCCTCACGCTTATCAGTTGAGGCCTGTTGGCAAATTGGAGATCATGTGTTTTCATGAACTCTTCAGCAGCCTCTGGAGAAGTTACCACCAGTGTGGATACTTCACCTAGCTTTAGGTGCATCAGTGGCCCATACCTGATGGCCAAATCTCTTAGGGTTCGATGTGCTAGAGAGCCAAAGAGCTGATGCAAGTTTCCAATAATTGGAAGTGGTTTTGGGCCTGGAGGCATCTTCAGATCTGATTTCATTACCGATCTTTTCAGAAGCTTGATTAGCATGAAGAGAAAGATAAAGAAGGCAATGACGGTGATGAACTCCATGAGGGTTGAAACTTGAAACGACAAAGTGCTAACAATGGTTTGAATAAAAAACTAGAAATGGTTTTTTGAATGCTTCACATCCAATTAACCGGAAGAAAAGATTGAAAGATTGCAACTACTTTTTTTTTTCAAGTGACTGGAGGAAGTAATATCTTATAGTCATATACGGTTTATCTGGGAACGAAGACAAAATTGTCTGTAGTTTATGAGGCAGCTTACGTAGGAGATGATCCGCGTACCTAATTGTTTATTTTGATTTGTCTGATATGATTTGGTTTTAAGCCATTGATCTAAGTGACCCGCTATAAATTACTTGTCTATGGATTCAACTTTTCTGTGCTTAGCTGCTGCACTGAAAAACGGATCCAAGGCACTAAAATCTTTTGACCACAAGCATAAATATCAATTCATGAGTGCAACTGGTGCTTATATGAGAGCTTTAGGTAATTAGCTAATGAAATATTCATCAACTTTAAGACGTTAAGGTTAATTCCAGATAATCTTATTTCCTTGCAAGCAATTATTCAACCCGCAGATGAAAAACATGAAACATCAGTTTGCTGAGTCTACTACAAGAGGAGGAGCAAGAAAAAGATGATCTTTGCTTCTTACTGTGATCCCTGAGGCTTCTGTCATGTCCAACTCTTCCTGTCCATTTCTCTGTGTAAACTCCAATCGAAATGATACAGTAATTTTGCAAGCGGGAGCTCCATATTTATCAGAGCAAATTGTGTATCCCTAGGCAAATTCTTCTTCCAGTACCAGAAGGGATATACACAAAATTTGTTCCAAATGCTACTCAAATGCGCTCACATTTTGATGAAATCATTTTACTTGAGTTGCATTGTGCAAAATGTTTAGAATTTGAATCGCCATTCTTGTGTAGCACGAGTTACAATACAGAAAATGAAAAACATAAACAAAATACTAGTTGAGATCAGCAAAATTGAAATACCATTTCATCCATGACAATCAGAGATATCTGATATACTGTCCGTGGCCAAACTTGCAATCTTATCAGGCCTTGGTACATGAATTGGAGAACTTAGGTTCTCTCTTAGAAATATAAGACAGAGAGGAGTTACGTTCCCTGGGACTAATCAAACAAAGACCTAGATGGGAACAATGTAAAAAACATTCTACAGTAAGGGTTGGCGCTAGAGAACCATCTTGACTTTAACTATCAAGATGACAAGTTCAATACTCAACTCCTCCTGCTTGCCAACTACAAGCACATGTATATAAATATACCCAGAATCTAGATAACATAATCAGACCACTCAGATATATGTGAGGTGTGGTCCATGGTTAAACTGGGCATCTTGTCAAGCCTAATGGGGTTCTCCTTTCCTCCAACCAACCTTGCTGGATTTCCAACAGCAGTAGTCCTAGCAGGCACCTCCTTGAGCACAACTGAACCAGCGCCAATTTTAGCCCCATCTCCAATTCTAACATTCCCCAAGACACAAGTACCAGCACCAATTAACACCCCATCACCAAGTTTTGGGTGCCTATCTCCAGATGCCTTGCCAGTGCCCCCAAGGGTCACATTGTGCAAGATTGAAACATTATTTCCAATCACCGCAGTCTCTCCAATAACAACGCCGGTAGCATGATCAAGCAATATTCCCCTACCAATATCTGCCCCAGGATGAATATCCACCGCAAAAACTTCAGATACTCTGTTCTGTATCAACAGTGCCAATATTTTCCTCCCATTAGACCACAAACTATGAGCCACCCTATGAGCCTGGCAGGCTAAAAATCCTTTGAAATTCAAGAAACAGTGCACATAACTGATACAAGCAGGGTCTCTTTCCTTAACTGCTCTCAAATCATCCTTGACAGCTCTAATAATTTCCTTATCCTCAGCTATAACACCTAAGAAAAGATCAAACAACGTACCACTAGGAAGAGTCCCAGAATTGCTCAATTTAACAGAAAGATGATTAGCTAAAGCACTTTCCAAGGAATCATGTGCCAATATAGAATTAACATAGAAATTTGACAAGATAGGTTCCTGCAAAATATCTGATCTTGCCTCATTTTTCATCCTCACCCATAAATCATCCTGATTTTGAACAGGGTCAAAGCTGCCCAAATCTTCGGGGATGCGTATGCTTTTTGAATGATTCTCAGAATTGGGCACACAAGAAACAAGGTCAGAAAAATTAGGTCTGCAGTATTTTATGTAATTGCAGACACGATCATCAATTTGGGACCCGTTTGGATCGCAAGAAAGTGAGCTGGTCCTAGAATTCTCTGCTCTTGAAGTGTGAATACAGGCTGCCATGGCTAAAGGTTGAATCTTAGGAGTTTTGGGAGGGTTAAAAAAGATGGCTTTGAGAATGTTTGTTGGTGATCTGAGAAAATCTGTGGACATAGGCACAAGGAGACGGGGGGATGACAAGTGAGATTTATATAGAGGCGGAGGAATTGTGGATAGAGCAATAACCAGAAATTTCATAGAAAAATAAAAAAAATTTAATTGCTACTAGTACTAATTATTTTCCTCGGAGAAGAAGAGAAGAGAAAGAATAAAACGAATTTCTTGTGCGAATCTTCCGGTTATATAATGATGGATGCTCCTACGGCATACGCTGGTACTGTATTTATTTATTGTTCATAGAAGATGGTCCAATCCAAATACAGCCATAAACGTATCCAACAAATTTCTTTTCTATTCTCATTTTATATTTTTATGGCACCGGTCAATAGGAAAGTCGGCATGATTTTTTTTTTTTGCATTTGTATATTTTGTTCTTGTTGTCTATTTTTATGGAACCAATCAATTGAAGGTCCACATCATTTATCTCACCTTAGAAAGTTGCAATAGCATATCTATTGTCCGAGGATAGTGGCATTAATTAGTTTCTTTTTTAAGGTAGATTTTTTTAGTTAGAAAATCCAAATGGCATTCTTCTTCGAGTTGACAAATGGAGAAACAGTTAACGTTTGAAATCTAAAGTATCAAATGCACTTGGTGGTTCCCGCGTGAATGGTCCAGCGGCAACGCCTCTCACCAGTGACCCTTGAGGTCACAGGTTCGAGTCTCCGCTACGTTGGATTCCTCCGCGCACTTAACGTGTTCGGGTCGGGTTGGGGCGTCGAGCCCGGGCCGCAGGGGATTAGTCGGGCCCCATAAGAATTGACCCGGACACCCCTGTGTCGACAAAAAAAAAAAAAAAATGCACTTGGTGACATATACTATCACTTGGGGTTTTTCACACTTGTCTTTATTTAGCCAAATGGTTGTGTTTGAATTGCAATTTTCTGAAGTTTTTGTAGAAAGTGTAATGTCGCAATTTGATACATATGAAATAAAAAAGTGATTGAAAAATGTATTTACGAAAAACGTAGAAATTCTTTTGATAAAAAATCCTTTTCCAAACAAGGCGGCATTAGAAATTTTTTTTGATAAAAAATCCCTTTCCAAACAAGGCGTCATTCAATCTCACATGGATTGCAATCAACAAGGTAATTTGTATAAGCTCCTTAAAGCCAAATACTTCAAAGGCACCTCAATCTGGAAGATGAAAGGGAAACATACTGATTCATGGTGTTGGAAAAGCATTTTGAGTGCAAGGTTACTGATGGAAGAGGGGTGAGGAAGAGAGTGGGAGATGGGAAGACTATAGACATCTGGAAGGATAGATGGATCCCTGGGGTGGCAGGAGTGAAGGTGAGCACACAACAGGATTCAAGTCTGGGATTGAGTAGAGTTAGTTAGCTGATTAAAAATGGGAGTTGGAATGAGGAGTTGCTGGGAAAGGTGTTTGTTAAGAAGGATAGGGAGAGGATTCTGCAGATTCCTTTGAGCCTGCAGGATACCAAGGATAGACTCTTCTGGGCACATTCTGCTTCTGGGGAGTACACTGTCAAGTCTGGTTACAGGTCTGCTCAGGAGAGGAAGATAGGGAGGAGGGTGAGAAATAGTCATGAAGAATCTGGATGTAGGAATGAGGTAAATGCAAGGGGATGGAAAGTCTTATGGCAACTTAATATGAAGCATAAACTGAAACATTTTATCTGGAAATGCATGAAGGGTATTCTGCCAGTCAATGAAAACATCAAGGCTGGGAGCATGCAAGGCAATCCACTATGTAAATGCTGTGAGGTCTGTTCAGAGTCGACTGAACATATGTTGTTTCTATGTAATCATGCAGAGGCTATTTGGAAAATGGCTCCAATTCAGTGGGATGGTTTGGAAAGTTTGAGAGGGAAGTTTTGGTTGTGGTGGTCTGAGTTGGTGGAGGCAACAGTTAGGGAGAAGGGGGAGGAGCACATTACTTTCACAGTCAACCTGCTATGGCAAATATGGAAGGATAGGAATGAGATAAACTTCAATGGAAAGGGTAGGGCTCCAGGAGTGGTGGTACATAAGGCATTAACAGAATGGTTAGAGTACCAGGAGATCCAAGGTGAGGGAATGGAGGAAGAGAGGGAGTTAAGGCAAAGGGTAAGGAAGCAAGAAAGATGGGCTGCTCCTGATAAAGGGTGGATCAAGTTGAATACTAATGCTGCCTTGAATCAGCAGACAAATAAAGCTGGCTGGGGTATTGTTGCTAGAGATTGGAAGGGGAAGTTGGTTGCTACATTGGCTTGTCCTTCCTTTACATATTCAGCACCAATACTCGAGGAGGCATTGGCAATCAGAACTGCAATGGTTAAACTGCTTTGGAAGGCTGGGAAAGGATCATTATAGAATCAGATTGTAAGGTTGTAATAGATAGAATACAGAAGGATACGGATGATGTGGTTATATCCACAGTCTTGCAGGATATTAAGCTGCTAAAACATAACTTTGAGGAATGTTGTTTCTCCTTTGTTTGAAGGGAGTTCAACTTTGTTAGCCATAAGTTAGCAAAATTTGCTCTAAATTTAGGGTTTGTTATTGATTGGAAAGCTTGTTTTCCAGTTTGGTTGCTTGATAGTGCTCAAGCAGACATTGAGGAGTAGTTGCTCCAGAATGTGTAACTTGGTTTTGATGAATGAAATGTTGCCGTTTTGACAAAAAAAAAAAAAAAAACCAGGTAATTTGTACAGTAATTTGTAATTTGCTATTGAGAGGGCAATAAGCAATTTGGTGGGCAATAGCCAAAAGTTTATCTAGTTGGTGTCCTAAGACACAATATAAATCCAAAAAAAATAGAAAGTAAAATAGTTATTATAGTTTTAAAATAATTATATAACCCACAAAATTTTACATATATGGCATTACAGAAAGTAGTATAGTATTCTAAATAATCTCATATCCAAACACCGTTAATGAGGACTAAATATTTCAAATAATCTCATGCCCAAATACCATTAATGATTTCATGAAAGAAAAAATGTGCAAATAATCCACTATCCAAACAAAATATATGGGACAAGTTTTTGAAAAAAAAAAAAATGTCGTAGCATTTTTTAATGTGATGTATGTGAGATAAAAAGATGTTTGAAAAATGTATTAATGATATAAACAAATAAAATGTGCAAATAACTCACTATCCAGACAAATTGTTCTTTTGCAATATTAAAATGTATTATAAAAATTTGAAATATGTAAGGTAGAAAGATAAATAAAAAAAAAATGTGTTCACAAAAAGTTTAAAAAATTTTGGAAAAAAAAAAGGTAATCCAAACAGGACTCCAAATGGACGAACCATATGCAATGCTATAGACCAATGATGATGAAACGCGGAAATGTTAAAAGCGGCAGCGGGAGCGTTTAAAGACAATAATGATGTAATTGCTTCCGTAATCGAACCTAATAATTGGACTCAAATCAATGCACCCACCTTCCCGGACGGATGCAAAAACGGTATTCACTGTGGCCGCCGCGCCGCCGCCGCCGCGTCACACATATCGTATTCTTCTTGAACACAAACCCCCCATAAGGTTTGTCACAACACAAGCGTGGGAGGTGAATTATGTAATCCCTTACGTCTGGGGAGCGTCCACCTGAAGCTTCCGCATACAATTCCTATCGTTTGACAATTGAGGTTACTTGCATTCTTCAATTTCATATCATTTTATGTACATTTAGGAGCAGTATATAACATCACTGATCACCCCATAAACTAATGCATATTAGTTGTGGTTATTTCATCCAAAAGGGTCCATCTAAATGTCAATGATTGGCCAAAAATGAAAATGCAAAAAATTTACAGTTTCTCCATCATGCATTATGATTAAATACTACGCGCAAACCACATTTAAGACTTCCATTAATGATTTGCATTTTGATACTTCCCTGTCCCATTTTAATAGTCATAGTTTTTTTTTCACACAGTTTAAGGAAAAGTAATTAATTTTGTTAGAAAAACAAATTTAGATTGCTATTTTTCTAAAATACCCTTACATTAAATAGAGTACAATTTTATATTAATTATTCATGGAAACTTGAATTGATAGTTTATGGAAATTTGAATTGATGGTCAAAAAATAATCAATCCTCATTTTACGTTAAATTGGGTATGTTATATTCAATAATAATTTATATTAAATAAGGTAATTTATACTAATAACAACCTACATTGAATAAAGATATTTTAGAGAAATTAAAAGATAACTACATTTTTCAATTGAAAAGTGAACTACAGTTTGAGACAGATAAAAAAGGAAAATAGGACTATCCAAATGACACACCCTTATTAATTATTCGTCCAAATTGGGATGGTATTGGCAATTGGCATTTATTTATTGGGTAATAATGGAGCCTCATTCATAGAAATAAGAGTCACAAAAGCAATAATAGATTCCCTAGCAACAAAACGAGGCATGCACACTTCCTAGGAATTGCCATTCATGACTCATGAGCAGTCCCCTTCGCTTACTTTATGGTCGTAAAATTCAGTGATGGGGATGTTATATTATCAACTTTGAAGATGAAAGAAGTGGATAGAACTTTTGGGTCTCCTACCCTGCAATCTTCTTCGTCACTCCCTGAAGGGCCCTCCGGTCGAATGTCGATTCTTTTGTGGTTTGAACTTTGAATTGGCTTTTCATCAGCCAGAGCAGCTACATTCATTTCATTCTACCTCCAGCATATCAGTAAGAGCCGCCTATACTAGGCAGTTTTGGCTGTATATTAGAGTCTTGGTTGTCAAGATAGCTAGTGCCTTCCACTTGCAAGAAACACAGCACTTGAGCATTTGAGACTCTAAATTTGATCTGTAATGAATTAGTAGGATCCTTTAGGTTTTTAAGCGAGGAGGGATGGGTTAGATGGTACGAAAGGTGAAAATATAAGCGAGAGATTTCGGATTTGAGAGCTCCCATCCCACTTACACTGAACCCAAAAAAAAAAAAAGAGCATCCTTTGTTTCCTGTCTTCTTCCTCAGAGCCCAAGATTCAGGGACATGATTTGTTGATAACCATCATATATGCTCAGCGTCATAAAGGATCACAATCAGATAGTATAATAATATCAGCATCTGCTAACTAGGCAAACCCAATACGTGCTCTAAAGCAACATAACGCTTCATTACTTGAGAATTACACGCAGGGCTTTAAATTTGATAAACTTTGGCTGGGGATTAGTCTGCAGAAGCATACACGTCAGCGGAGAACTTAAAAGATTCACAAAATTTTCCCCACTCTGTGTTGCCACTCGAGGCTTTTCTGGCAGCCCAGCAGAGACTTGGTGTCCATTAGTTGACCATGTTGGCTGCCAAATCAACTTAGTATACCAGTACCATTGACGTAGTCTTTCCTTGCACCCATCTTGGTGAAGGCCCAAGGACCCAGTAATACATGCAGTTGGAAGAGAGAGCAGTCAACGACAGGATACAATGGAAAAAAAAAAACTTGATATGGCATCAAGGGCTAGGCGAAATTAGCAAAGAATTCGCGAGTCCACGAACCATAACAAATTATCCGAGTCGATCCTGGCTTACTACACAAGTAACAAAAGTCGTTATATTATCATGGTACCAAGTTTTCTATTATTGCTTAGAAAAACAAGGGTAATGTGTTTCAGCAGTTACCACAAATCTTGGAAGATTATTAGGAGAAATTTACTCGGGAAATGAAAGCCAAATGGCTGGTTGACAGCATGGGAAAGATGATAAAAAACATGACAGCATGTGTGAAAAAGCTGAGCCCAACTAGAATGTCTCCAATTGTAGAAATTGAGCAAAGAGCCACACTGCTAACGAGTGTGCAAATTTTCAGTAGACGCTATTCCAAGCCAAAAGCGTATGATGTCATAAAAAAGATACATGAATTCACAGCAACAGCAAAACATATTATAAACATCGCAAAATGTAAGATGGCAGTAAGATCCTGTTATGATATCCATAAGAGTTAATGCCAATTACATCATCCTCTTCAATGCTATGCTAATGGCCATTCTACAACGCACAGATATTCAAAAGTAACCATTAAAATGAAAAGAGTGCTATATCATAGCTTGACCTCCACATCAACCCCAGCAGGAAGGTCGAGCTGCATCAGTGAGTCAATTGTTTGGGCAGTGGGGTAAAGTATGTCAATAAGACGTTGATGAGCTCTGATTTCAAAGTGAAACCTGGCGTCTTTGTGGACATGGGGAGATTTCAGAACACAATATACCCGCTTCTTGGTTGGTAACGGCACAGGACCCATTGTCTTTGCGTTTGTATTCTTTGCAGCATCCATTATCTGCTTGCATGAGTCTTCTATCAGGGGTACCCAATATGACCTCAATTTGATCCTAATCTTCTGCTTTGGTGCTACCTGAAAACGTGTTTTTTTGGTAAGTATAGACCTACAGTACATGTCTTTCTTAGATAATAAAATCCAGCAAGTACAGCTATAAATGGCTCAAAACTTTCATCTGTAAAAAGGCTTTGCAATTTTCGACTGTTAAACATTTAGGCCATCAGATAGCAATTTGATTAGCCTGTTTTTTGCTAGTTTCTTCTTCCTCTGTGTGATGCTGTAACTTGATTTCAGTCTGGATAGAAAGTTTCCCAAGTTCCAATAGTTATCCACAGGACCAAGAACTAGCTCCCAGAGCCATGTAAATCTTTATATATCCTCCTATATAGAATGCGATTACGTAAGCATTCCACTAATTAATCGGTTGGTGATGTTGTAGCAATCCAATCACAGGAGGCCCAAGGACAAGATCAATTTCATGATAGTCATGTGTCTCAGTTATGAGAAAGCTTTGGACATGCAGAAAGCAGAATAAGTGAGAGGTTGAGATACCTAAACTAGTGAATGTTGGTTTTCAGTAATATTATCTACCTTGGAGAGGTATCTCAAAAGATGACCTCACATTTCCAGCTTTGTTTGCTAGTGCAGCAAATCTGAATATGGAATCATCTCATGTAATAATGATGGGCAAAGCCCGATTCTGTGACAGTTGATACCAGAACTCATGCATCATGTAGGTAATATAATCATCTTTTGTCAACTGAGGGAGGAAACTAAGAACTCTCATGCATCATGTAAATAATATAATCATCTTTTGTCAACTGAGGGAGGAAACTAAGGAAATGATTTATGAAATTACTTGGAGATAGAAAGACAAAACCAATCAAATGGTCCGTCAAGCTGAAACTTCAAGACAAACATTGTCAGCCAACCAGCACAGTATTAGTAAGGCAAAGCTCTAAATATGAAGCACAATTAAGCAAGGAAATTGAAGACCAAACTGAAATGACCCATATATCAGGCACCCTTTCACTGATTCTTGATGAAGCATTTCATATAAAACTTTCTTCTTGACGTAGAGTTGTCATGACTTTGTATATAAAATCAAATTAAATTGAGAAAATAATTCCCAAGCTAGTGACGGTCAATGGAATCTACATCAGAGGAGTTTACAAATAAAATTAAGAATCAAACCTATTAATGTTGGCAAGGAATAACAAGGTAAGTATATCTATGAAAAATCTTCAACAATTGCATATACGAGTTTGGCAAACTCTCATGTTGCCGCTCAAGTATCTAGCAGCTGACTAAAGCCATTGTGACTAGTAGGTTCGTTTTTGCTGCTCCCAAGAGATTACTCAAATCTGACAAAACCTGTGAAGAAGTAGCATATACTGCGAACCTCCTCAATACATTATAACAGAATAACTGAAATTCCAAAAATCGATCTTTAGAATATCATTTTTGTTCCTTAAATTTGCCAAAAAGGATCTTTTGTTCAGGAAATGTATTGGCTCAGAGTTGCATTGAATTGCTTAATTTCGGAAGCGCAAAACGCAGCTAGAGACATTATTGATGAAAATTCAAAATGCAAAAAAAAGAACACGTCATATTTACCACGTATCAGCACAATATCATGGTGATATAATTCAGATATCCAAGAAATCTATTAAACCAAAGACCATAACCACCCTTTAGAAAAAAAAAAAAAAGGAAAGGGAAAAAAGAAAAAGAGACCCGGAAAGTTTCTAGTCAGAATTCATAATGGGCTCACCCTATCAGAGTCACCACCTGCACTCAACGTTTCAACACCAGAATCCTCACCCTGAAAACCCCACAAAAGAACACTCCTCAACCGCAAAGTTCAAAATACAATCTTGATCAATATTTAACTAAAATAGACTACAAAAAGCCAAAAAATAAAAAGAATTAGCAAACGAAAAATGAAACCTGAAAGCCAGTGGAGTCAGCAGTGTCCAAGACTTCAGGGGCAGCAGAGACTGTTGAAACTAAAAATCGAGAGGATTTTCCAAAAAGGGTCGGCAGTTTTGCCTCATTTGAAGGCAAAGAAAGAAGAGAAAGCTTGGGTTTTGCAGAGATTGTGGTGGAAGACGAATTGCATATTGGAAAAAGTGTGGTAGAAAGTGACGAAGATGACATAGCTATTACTTAATTTTTTGAATTCAGCTTCACTTCTTTTCTTAGTTTTCCAATTTTGGTTCAGGCGTTGTCTATGAAGTATGGGAAGCTGGGAGCAATTCGTCCTGCAGAGCGAGCTTTGCAAATTTTGAGGTTTATCCTTAGAATTTTCGAATTTTTATTTATTTTCATTTCTGTTGACACCATGTGTTGTATGGGCCAATGCATATTTAGTCGGTACATTTGTAGGAGTAGAAGTGGGTGGGTCCAGTACTATTGGGTAAAATATGAACTGGGATGAGCCCATTATTTACAGATTGTACCTCGGACCCAAAGTTAGGGCGATTTTATCCACGTAAGATTCCTCTGATTTAGGCCCAAGTTTAGCCCAACCCCAACTTGTGGTACTTTTAAGTTTTACTCCTCTACAGATGTTTCTTTCTAGTTCAATGTTTGTTTGAGAGAGATCAAGCACACCAACAAATTAATCTTTTTTTTTCTTTGGACAAATGATAGATACTAAAGTCAAGTAATTCTAAAATGTGGGTTGTGGTTTTGTTGACGAATTTCTATTGGCATGAGATTCTCGTATATGACTTGAGCCCACGGCCTCTTGATATTAAGCCAACGCCGTGGCTGATCAGAAAGGAAAGGGCAGCTTTACTACGGCGCAAGCTGCAATTCATAAGGTTCAATCACATGATGAGCTAAAAAAATCACACCCTGTGTCGACAAAAAAAAAAAAAAAAAAATCACATGATGAGCTAAAATAAAGTCGGAATCATTCTTCTAGGAATCTTCGTATTGGTTCTTAGTTGATTATTAAGTTTAAAGGTGATTCAAAGTTATTCTGGTGCAATCGTAGAGATCAATATGATATCAAAGAAGAATGATGTTTACGTTCGATCAGTGTGATCATAGATCAATAAGATCTTTTCAAAAATTTGGATGAATCGTACAAATGATGTTTTAGTATGCCAAAGAAGAAGTCTATATTAGAGAGAAGAGAGAAGTGAAATATTAATGGATAAGAATAACGATCATAACTTTCTAAGCGTAGAATGCAGTTTTGATATCCAAACTTTATATCTTTTAGCGATTTTGGTAGTCAAATTTTGGACAAAAATAAATCTAATATCAAATGTTATAATATTTAAGCAAATCAAATTCTTATTGCAAAAAATCACGTGCTATCACATTTCTAGTAATGAAATCGAAAAGAAATTCTACGTTTATATCTAATTGAAGAATCTTCAATTATTGCTTCTACCTCTTCATGTGAAATTAATTTTTCTTACGGTTTCATGGTTGAATCCATAAATGTTGGATTAAAATAGAGGTCTCAAAGTTTTGTTCCTTTTTTTTTTTTTTTTTTTTTTGGTGCCTTTTTATCAGAGGGTGCGAGGAGGAGAAGAGAGGGGAGGAGATGGGAGCTTTGAGTGTATATGATTAGCTCAATTGGGTATTTCTCGTGTTAATTCATTTTGTTTTTAAATGAGTCACCCATGTTTTATTATTCCTTAAATCGGCAACTAGGTTAATAGGTTATTTTCCAATTCTTTCATAATTTTGTTACAATTTTATTGTTGGGCATGAAACAACGCATGACCTTTTCCATAGAAATTTGAAAAAATTCATCAAATGTGCTCAAATATTATAACATTGAGTATCGAATTTATTTTTGTCCAAAGTTCGGGTACCAGAATCGCTGAAGAGTCAAACTTTGAATACCAAAACTACATTTTATTCATTAAGTAACTGAACGATTGAATCGTCTTGTTAAGCTTTGTAAGATTTTGGTCGATTTAAGTTGTTTTAATCAGGTTTAGTAGACAAAAAAAAAAAAAAAAAAATTTCAAGTAATAAGTGAGGCCTAGTTTTCTTTAATACTCCATACAAGTATACAACCACCACCCCAAAAAACCAAAAAAAAGGAAAGAAAAAGAAAATGAGAAAATTTGAAAAATAATATTCAGTAATACTTCAACTAAAACCTATATAATCTCCTTCATTCCCACCCACAAACGTGATTTTGAAATTTCTTACTTTGTTCCCAAAGATGAAACAAAAAATACAGCGAGTATTAGTGTAAAAATTTTGGCCCAACAGCACCAAATATTAGGTAATTCTGATGTACATACATTACATACATGCCCTCTCCCTCTCAGATTAAATTTCAAAATCCGACTTCATCTCCCAGTACCCAATGGCGAATGCACCTGAAATCAAAGACAAGTGGTCCTAGACGTGGTTTAAAACATCAGAGTCGAAGAGCTGTTCCAGTTCCACTTCCACCTCTTAGCTAAAGAAACCATAACTGTCCACCACCTCTTGAAGTTCCATAACTACTCTTCAACAAATCTCCTTTTCTCCACTCTACAGCCAAATATCTTAAATTAAAAACTGAACCCAATGGTTTTTAACGTACGTTGGTCCTTTAGGTAGCACAAATGCATAATTGTGCTCAACGCATTTAATACTTAATGACCTCAACAGTCCTCATTTCTCTCCATAGACTAAACGCACACCATCTTTGTATTAAACTTCTACTTCTTCACATGACGTATATATTGTATGTAGTACACAGTTTCCTTCCCAGGACGCTCCCACATTTATGGCCTTCTTCCCTTGATCACAAGTTTTTTCGGGGTTGCAAAGCTCTGCTTTCTTTACTCGTCAAATTAACCACCAAGATATTATTCTTTTTGTTGTGAAGATGATGAATTTGAGTTGCTTTAGTACTTGCGGGACTTTGGTTTTATTAGTTCTTTTGTTTTGGGGTGACGTTCCAAAAGGTCCTTCTAAGGTTTACGCTGTGGAAGAGTTTGAGAAGCACTATATTGAGTGGGATGACTTGACAGTGGCTGATGAGAGTGATCAAGGGTTAGACTTGGATCAAAGAAAACCTAGCAAAGTTATTGTGGTTGATAAAAATGGCGGAGGAGATTCAGTTACAGTTCAGGGTGCTGTTGATCTTGTTCCCGAACACAATCAGTTGAGACATAAAATTTACATTCTTCCAGGAATATACAGGTTCCTCTTAACATGGTGATGCATCATTTATTTGTGCAGAATTCATGCTTGTTTCCGTGATTATGTGTGTTTTTCCGCACGTTTTACTTTTTCTTGATATCTTCCCTCCCCTTGGAAGGTTGAAGCGCAGATTTTCTTTCCAGCAAGAGTCATTGCATTTTCCCCAAGTATATTTGCATGCAACGACAAGAAAATAGGACGTGGGTTGTAGCTAGCGTTCATGGAAGTTATTAACATAGTTAGTGGGCTAGCCATTTTCGGTTTGTTTTGTTAATTAACTTGTTATATATTTTGTGCATGCATGGACCTCGGTGCCTGGTTAAAATTGCTGGACAGAGAAAAGGTGCGTGTGCCAAAATCCAAACCGTACGTTTCTTTCATTGGAGAGGAAGGTCGAGCATCCGAAACCGTTATTACTTGGCACGACAAAGCATCTGATAAAGACGCAGATGGTAATGAAATAGGGACCTTTGGAACGGCTTCCGTTACTGTGGAATCCGATTACTTTGGTGCAAGAGAGGTCACATTCGAGGTACTAATAATTAGTTGTCTCTGCTGCAAAATCTCTCAGTTAAATACGAGGTTGAGAGTTAATTCTGGGACAGACTGATTAATTTCTTAGTACCTCTCCTCCTCCATGGATTTATTATTGCAGAATTCGGTGGTCGCAATTCCTGGAACCAACAATATGCAAGCTGTGGCATTGAGATTAAAAGGTGATAAAGCGTGGCTGTATAGAGTTAGGATTTTAGGGACACAGGATACGCTGCTGGATGAATCTGGGTTACATTTCTATGAAGAGTGTTTCATTCAAGGCTCCGTAGACTTCATATTTGGCAATGCCAAGTCCCTTTATCGGGTATTTTCTTCTAAAAACCCCCCTTCTTCTTTTTTTTTCCTTTCCGTATTTTAATCGTGTAGCGGGCTATCAATATCATGGGTTGGAGTTGTACAGGACTGTATCCTTCACTCTGTAGCAAACGGATCCGGAGCAATAGCAGCAAATCATAGAGACACACCTAATCAGGATTCTGGGTTCTCTTTTGTCCACTGTCAAATCAAAGGGACTGGCAGAATCCTCCTGGGCAGAGCCTGGGGAAATTACTCCAAAGTAGCCTACTCTTTCTGCGATTTTGACGACATAATCGCTCCTGAAGGGTGGAGTGATTGGAACAGCACAGCCAAGGAAAGGTATAGGAAGGTTCTTGCAGTTTCTCTTATTGTTACTGCTCAAATGTTTAACTGGCTGCTCTGGCGTAGGACCGTGGAATTTGGAGAATTCCGTTGCAGAGGCAAGGGGGCCGGCAGGAGAAATCGGGTGGCGTGGTCTAAATCTTTCAGTTTCTATGAAGCGCTGCCCTTCTTAACCACCCAATTCATCCATGCTTATCAATGGCTGCTACGGCGATGAAGAGAGTTCATGTTTTGCAATCATGAAGAGAGTTCTATTAACTGTGTCTTACATTATTAGACGGTACAGAATGCAGCACCAGCAATCAACTGCCTTTACATTATTGTCATAAACGAGTTCACTAGTTGTGTCTAATATGTAGTGACTAATTTTATCACCACCTGCTTCTAGGTCAGTTGTAGCATCGTTTTGGAAAACATTAATTGCCTATCGTATACCATATGGTTGCAAATGTTTCCACTTTTCAGTCCAAGAACGAAGGCAAATGCAAGTGGGTTAGGCCTTGCTGCATGAAGACATCACAACTGACATGATATATGGTACTATATTTATATATATATATATATAACCATTTGAATTTGAACGTTACAATGGGATTAAATACAAGTGATAAGCAAGAACACATATCAATAAAGACTACGAAGAGTAGCCAACAGAGGAAGAGGTGGTCCAAACCCATATCACCAGACTTGTGTTCCCTATCCATCATATACTGGTGTTCCCATACCACCAAAGCTTTTCCCTTGCTACAGGCTCCCGAATCCTCCCCGTCAAAGCAACCGTCAAAAGCAACGCAATTTCCTAGTCCTATCTATTTACATCTAACCTAGTACTTTTAACAATCATCACCGCATCCAACAGTTAATACAACTGTTAAAAGACATTCTGACAGCATCTTACTCAGCCGCTTCCGCTCTTTCAGCTTCACATTGCCGCCCACCAGTCCCAATTTCTGCTAACTTGTCTTCATGGCTTCCCTCATTGTCATCATCACTATTCTGTGAATTGGCCATAACAGAACTGTTATCAGCAAGGTGAGATTCCGCATTGTCCCTTACATCACTGTCATCAACTTGTTTACCACAATGTTCCCTATCTTCACAATCAAACACTTGCTGCTGATCGCTATCGGCACACGCACCATTCGGGGTCTCATGGACAACGTCAAGTTTGATGTCAGTTGGAGCCTTAAGGCATGAAACAGGAGACCCATCAGATTTGACCTCCTTGGTAATGGCTGATGAAACAGAATGCTTACTATCTAAACTAATAGCTGCAGATATGATTGAGAGAATATCAGGGTTTCCCTCAACATCCATCCACTGATCTCCCACCCAGTCTCTTGATATTCTTAGCTTCTTTTTGTCTATATTCAAAACCAAGTTTTCACCTGATATAAAACACAAGGTAGGATTAGAAAAGTGGTTCCTGGGGTCCGGATAATGTGGCAAGATCATGCAATAAAGTGAAAAAAAAAAAGTTCAGCTGATGTCTTCAACAAAAATAATAAATAACACTTACTGGGAATATAAACTTGATAACTGCCTTTGCCAGAGTTGTAATTTCCAGTGACTACTCCCTCCCACCAGCCGTCACTCCACCAGGCATCAACAGGAGCTCCAACCTTGAAGACATCATCCATTTGATTAGAAGTGACAGCAGGCCTAATAGTTGGTCGGCCTGGGTATCTCATTCCAAATTTATCAGGAGTTGCCAGTCTAAATGCCGGGATCCATTCCTACCAGGTGCAAGAAAACGTCAACTCACATCTTTCAAATTAAATCTAATTTAAAAATTTGCGCCGTCAAGGCACGAAGGAAAAGTTAGCGTGAATAATGAGAATACTTTGTGATACCAATTGGAAGAATCTAAAACCTTTATAGAGCTAAAACTTTCCTTGCAAGGAATCAGTTAATTAGTGTTTAACTTGACATTTCTTTCATCAGGAATATTTATGGCCATAAACACCTGGCCCATTGTACCATCAAAAGGTTAACAAGGATATCTTTGATATTATTTAGTAGGGATAATTTCATAAACCTCCCGTGAGGTTTTATGAAATATCACCTAACTCCCTTGAGGTTTTCAAAATCTCACTTAGCACCCCTTGAATTGACATTTTGGTAACATTGGAAGCCCTTCTAACCAAAAGTAATATTAAAAAATTCATGTTTGAGGAGAGAGATTATTTTATTGCCTTTAATACCCTTAGGCTATAAAAAAAAATTAAACATTTTACAAAACAAGGAAAAAAAATACTAAATTGGAACCATTTTAAAAGTGAGGAGATGAAAATTGGTAAAATTTTATGTTACAACCAATAGTCACTTCTACAGTAAGAAGAGATAGTAAAAACAAATACTATTTTTTAAACCATTTCTACAAATAGAATTCTTCATAGCGTTGAAGGTAATTAGCATGTAAAATCATACATTTGAGCAAAAAAAACTTAGTAGTAGATGAAATTCAACTTCAATATCATACAAAAAATTTACTCAAAATAGACAGACTTTTTTTATGGGTATGAAATATGAAAATCTTATTATAGAAAAAATCAGAATTTGAAAAATTATTTGGAGTTTCAATTACTTTATTTCTCTTGGGCTCTACATGAATAGGAATAAATAAATAAATAAAGTTGTGAAACACCAAAAAAGGAAAAAAATAAAAAGAACCTGCAGCTATTCTTCTCCAAATGCATTGAATATTTCATTGATTAAATCCTATATTTCATTGACATTTGCAATTCAATTATGCATACATATATGTATGTATGTATGTATAGACATTGTTAAAGAAAAGTAGGAAATTTAGAGAAAGAAAAATAAGTTCAGAAAATTTAAATATGAGGGTATTATTGACAATTCATCACTTTTGATATTAGTATATGGCCCTACCATCACTTCAAGGGTGTTAAGTGAGATTTTGAAAAGTTTAGGGGAACTAGGTGATATTTCACGAAACCTCAAGGGAGGTTTCTGAAATTATCCCTATTTAGTAACATTTCTGACATGACAACTATTACTCACGAAGTCACAAGGATCTTTGCTATATATTTAAAATTGCATCTTAGCAATAAAAAAATAAATAAATAAAAGAAAACATTAAGTACCTCAAGATATCCACAGCCATCTTCATCCTCAATGTCATCATATTGGATTCTCATCTGTCTTCTTGAGATCTCCAATACAGTGCACCTGAACCAGCAGCCCCTGATGCCACTATCTTGGCACAAAAATTCAATCTTATCATTGACATTAAACATTGGAGTCTGCCAAAATTGACCTTCAACATGTTTTTGCAAGTTCGGTCCCCCATTTAGCAGACCATACTTCAATTTATCAGAGGAAAATTTGTTTGTCACATGTTGAGGTTCTCTACCTCTCTTCGTCCTTTTAACACCCACTTTTACCTCATCCCCAGAGCTAAATTCTTCATCTTCAAAGAAATCACGGCTAAAGCATGAGAAAATTGGTTGATTAAAATATCCACCCAATTTACTTAGCTTGAATGGTTTGACTCGATTGCTCTTGAATTGTCTAAAACAAAAATGTGCTCGAGCAAACACATCATTTGGGAAAACAGCTATGCACTTCTCATAATGTTCACGAGTCAAAACTATTGCAGGACCATCAACACACTCCGCACTGATAACTTGAGCATAAGGTGTAATAAATACTTCTTTAGGATGCGGGTTCCGTACAGAAACAACACCCCTTACTTCTCGATTATGGTGAAACCATCTCACTTTTACCTTTTTGTGGCCCTTTCTGTCTTCATACATATCTTCCAAATATGCAAGATACCTGTTCTCCTTTTCAGCCATGACATATACAAATGATTGAACCTGAAAATTAGACTGCACATCAGTCTAGGCAAAATATTGAAATCCAAATGACGCATCAAAACAACATAGAAAGAAATATATATTAACAACTCAAGGAAAACATAAGGAGCATGCAGTTGATTTCCCCAGGTATTGGATGTCCCAAGCCTTCAGACTCATCATACTCAGCGGTCACACTAAATAATCAAAATCTCAAAGGGGAAAAGGAAGTCCACATCTTATGCAAATGCTACTGAGAAAACCTCATGTCAAGTCTTTAGGACGTCTCAGTACGCTCACCGCTATAGTAACCCCATTTCTGCAAAATGCTGGGAAGTGCTTAAGTTGTTTACCACATGCCCATGCTTCATCAGACCAAACTATATCCGAGGGATTTCCTCTTAAATTCCTTGCAAGACGGCCCTGAAATGAAAGAGCACCTGCATTAAGTTTCACTTCTACTTCAGACTGCATAAGAAAGAAGAGGAAAACCAGTACCTTAGGTTCTCGAATTTGTGGCTGTCTAATGTTGACGGCAAAAATTGGATCATCTTTTGGTGATCCTGTAAAGAAGAAGGGCAATCTTCAATTGAAGGAACTAAACAATCTATAAATGTCAAAGCCAATATACTCGCACCAAACCATTATGGCTACTGGTCTTGAATAAAGGTAAAAATGTAATATGACAGAATCAGTGAAGGAATATGCAAAATATTATACAAACCTCTACCTTGCACGAGAATTTAATCCACAAAAACATTGCCATGAATTCAATGTTCAATTTCAAAAAACTGAGAAAAAATTGTCTCTAATGTCCAGAAATATCACGAATGAAATTAAAAGCCTTCAGCAAAGGCTTATCCGGGCGGTAAACCCCCATGTCTAAAAATAACCTGCCAACCCCCCGGCCCACCAAGAAGAAAAAGAAAAATCAAATAGCCAGGTAAGTATCCATACTTACAAATATAACTTAGTTAATCAAGATTAATTTCTCAATGATGGCTCACAAATCCTCAACAGGGTAAACAAGGTCATATCCTTCCAAAATCAAAACTTCTAAGTATCGAAGCATGCTTATCAAAGAAACAAGTGTTAACGCGTACCCATGAACGCTTGCACAGGGCACCACGATTGTGAAAACTCAAATGCAAATAGAAAAGCGATGAGAAGGGAGGCAAAGTGGAAGACACAAAGCTTCAGAGCTATAAAACAGGGAGAAGCCAACAATTTCTCTAATTTTTATCAAACCTTCAAAAAGTATCAGAATATGCAGTTTAGAAGAGAGTTCCACAATTGAATCAATATCGGACTTGCTAAATCAAAGATATGGGCAATCGCACAACACACAGCTGGAAAACAGCTAGCACTACAAATGACGGCAAAAACATACTTGAGCAATCGCTTTGTCTATGCTGTTTTGAAAGCATAGATGTGAGCCAATTTACGACCTCTCTCCTTGATCTCCATCTGAAGCCAGCATGGACAGAATTCTCAGCCCCATAAGCATTCAAAAACTCCTCAGAAACAACATAGAACATGTGCCTAACACTTCTCTCAGTACCCACAACAGCAAGAATGGATTCCCCTGATGAATCCTTCAAGAAATAGTGAACCACCCGGTTACCCCTCTCTTTTGAAACAAATTGTTCTTTCCACTCTACAAAACACTGATCACTTGCAGCCATAATTCAAATAATACTAAACCTAACCTAGGGAGCTAAACGAACCGTCGAAGTCCTAAAAAACCCCAAATTTGCAAAACTTAAGCTGCCCTACAAAAGAAATCTGTCAAAGGGTGTTGACCAAAGCAAACTAGCCGTCCACAAAAGCTAAAGCTGCAATCTTTGCAAGAACTCAAGGACAAAAGGTTACAATCTTGCCGATTGAGTGCTCAAACTAAGTTCACTCAAAAGGGCTTTTCCGAAATTCCAGCCGAAAGTCAAAGAAACTCAAAGCAGACAAAAAAGCCGGGTATTTGGGGCAAAACTGAGGACGACCCACAAAAGCCCATGGCTCAAAAGATCTGAACGAACGGCAGAAACCTAAGTAAGATAACAGTTGAAAACGCCACCTAACTTTTCATTTCTCCTACCTAAGTAAAAAAAAAAAAAAAAAAATCATCAACAAAATGAAGTAAGCGTCAGGGTTAACAACAATAGGGACAGAGCTAAGAAGAAATTAGCAAATCCAAATGGTTTCGGAGTTGAATAGACAAAAGAATAGTATGCCCCAGTTGAACGTGGAAAAAAAAATAATAAAAAAAAAGAACCAGTTTTTGTTCCCTGGCTTTCAGAAGCTGAACATTGAAAAGCTAGCTAGGGAAGAAAGAGAAAAGGAGGAGGAGGAAGCGTTGAGGAGAAACACCGGAGAGAAAATGGGGTTCAATGGGAAAAGAAAGCATAGTGGGAGGGAAGGCAGGGGAAGGGAGAGTTGCAGAGTCGTCAAGGGAAGCTGAAAGTGGAAACTGGAAACCCTTCGGGATTTTTTTTTTTTTTTTTTTTGGAATTGGGCAAGAGGGAGTGGGGATGGGGTGGGGACTCGTAGCCGGTACCCGGTGGAATGATCAAATGAGGTAACAGTAAACTATGATCATAATGAAATCTATCATGTGATTCGCTTAGATGCTTTGAGCAAACAGTGGGACCTCCTACTTCATCTTGATCAGCTTGATCTTGATCCTACGGTTATTCTGTAAATTCTACTTTCTCACGGACGCCGTAATTCTCATTCGTAGGCATGGCAACGGTTTCAGAATTGTCGGTTCTGATTTTTTAAAGAGGTAGAATCAGAACCGTATCATATAAGATGGTTTTGGTTCTGATTCTTTAAAAAGGTAGAACTAGAACTGCATAGTTATAATTTTGGTTCCTTATGGTTCTAGTTCTTGTTTTCGGTTCTATATAGTTGTATATAATTTTATTTAATTCCTCATCCTTACCAATTTTAATACGAATATAACAATATATTTAAAATTTCAAATAAAATGTAAAAAAATAAATACAAAATAAAGATCATATTTTAATTTTATTATTATTCTACAAAGTAAGAAGTAATAAATAGATAATATAAATTTTATGAAAAGTATATTACATTGTCAAATTAAAAAATACATTACACTATCAAATGGTTGTCATGTGTTAACTTTCTTGAGTTGGACAATCATCAATGTTGAAGATTCCATTTGAAGAAATATTGCAAAAAATATTTTTTTGCTTGCTTGATTTTGAAGATGAGCTACTACCATCAAAACTTGTCATTTGATAGCAAATAAGTAAAAAAAAAATGTGTAAGTAATAATTTAATACTTACAAATTATAATGATAGATATTAGATGAATAGAAAGAATTAAATAATTAATAAAATATATAGAAAGTCCATAAAATTTAAACTTTCTTAAAACCTATTAAACACAACTTTTTTTTTTTGAATTATCTCACTACTTATATTAATTATTTTTAACGGTTCTGGAACCAGCGGTTCTGGTTCTGGTTCTATTTTTTAGAGAACCAGAACCGGAACTACCACGGTTCTGGTTTCATGATTTTAGTTCTGATTTTGGTCCAATTCCAAACAGTCCGATTCCGGTTCAATTTCTGGTTCCAAATGAAACCATGGCCATGCCTAATTCGTAGGTCTCTAATTTTAATTTTCTCCAGCACCGCGGATGACTCGTGTCTTCAGCCCATTCTTCCCCATGAAATTTCTACTCTCAATGGTCAATGCTACCTTAGTCTCCCTTTTCTTTTTTTTTTGGAAGGATGCAACCGTTAAAACCTCATCCATTTTTGGGTCGGGTGTAAATGCTAACCAAAAAAGGTCGTGTGATTTCTAGTAATTTCGATTGTTGAAAAAAATTAAATGCTAACCAAAAACAGGGCATTGGCTGTTGTCGCAGAGTATTTCCGGAATGGTTCTTAAT
This sequence comes from Coffea arabica, assembly GCF_036785885.1. NCBI lineage: Eukaryota > Viridiplantae > Streptophyta > Magnoliopsida > Gentianales > Rubiaceae > Coffea > Coffea arabica. The sequence continues at coordinate 53,565,160 of NC_092318.1, forward strand.
TCTTGTACAGTTGTGAGAGCTGGTTTAATGCTCCCCTCGACTCGACAGTTACTTTTTTGGGCAGAAACCTGGAAAAGTCAAGTAAATGCCCCGTTTGAGCACAAGATTTTGCCTTTATTAAATTAGGGACTTTTCAAAAAAAGTTATTGGATTTACATGACGAACAGCATCAACGCTATTATCCTTTTTTCCAAAAAGATAAAAAAAAAATAAATTATCAATTTCAATACATGTGCTGTTGAAAGTAACTTCTGTAACACAACAACAGTGACATCCACCGAGAACTCTGCGGTAATTTTGGGTTTCGGTCGGCTAGAAGCAGTATATCATTGGGTCCACAAGGGTCTGGAGGGCCGATCCAAAATGTACTAACCCACCTAGAAACAGACCAAAGACCTACTCATGGTGGTCCAAAGTTCAACAGATCATTTTGATCTTCGCCTATGTATGGGCCAGGCTTTTTTGGGCCCCGCGGCCAAGCTTCCAGAAGTGAAACCGAAATGAAAGGTCGCGAAGCTAGCAGCAGTACTAGTTTCTTTATGCACAGCAGCGTTATTCCCTGTGCTTCGGGAAGACAAGGCAGGACGGTCATTAAAAGGACCGTCCCTGAACAGTGCACGGTCAAAATTTAATTGTACGATTCAAATTACTTTTTGTACCTCGTTTTTTATAACGTTTGTGGAATCTACAAAAATTTATTTTAAAGTTACATGTTGTGCAAATAAAGATGTTGTGCAAATAAAGTTACGCCGTGTGCAAACAAAGTTATGCCGTGTGTAAAGTGCACAAAATCACTAGGAACGGGGGTTGCACCTAGGTCCGTGCTTCGGCTGCAAGTGCTATTCCATTTTCATGTGCTTCCAATAGCAGCATGCTATCAGCAAGAAAGAAAATCATCTTAGCATAGCACCAGATAAATGTACAACGTGCCATTTACATAATTTCATCCAAATGCTTCATCAATCAGTTTCTCTTGTGATGCCTGACTGCTTTCCAAATCGCCTTTCAACTACTAATCCAACAGATGTTACCAAGAAAATGGCCTCCACAAACATAGAATTTCAGCTGCTCCAGTTCAAGGACTTTGTGCTAGCTTAGCCACAGGGGGGCACACGAGACTATCTCCACTCTCCACATGCTTCACATCTTTCCATCTTTACAACATTATCCAGAGTACAGAATTTGCATGACCAGAACTTCCGTTTTCCATCAACGTCTTTGGGTTTTCCGGAGCTGCAAAGCTCACACATCAGCGCTGTTTGCTGCAATAGTCAGATTGGAAGGAACAACATCATGTCAAATCCATGGAAGGATTGGAAAATAGAGAAACCATCAGATAATCCAAGTTGTCATAAAATTAGAGCAATTGGCTTGATTTGTTATAAAAAGGCAAAACTTTATTCAATTGTCAATGCCTGAAAACCAACAAATCATGGCAACATAAGAGACAACTCATTCATTCGGTAGTTCGAAGCACAGCAACTAAACTGCTTATAAGAAGTTTTCGTTCATGGCGATGGAGAAGAAAGTAGTGACCAAAAGTTAATTCGACCGATCTGGCCAGTGATTATAAGTTTTACCACAAAATTTTAGGATATGCAAGCGCACTAGTTTCTATCAAGACACTAAACCAACTTAACCAGGAAGAGAAGTCGCGAAATGGACAGCATGGCATAATACTTCAATTACAACAGCCAAAGGAGAAGTTGAAATTTGGAAAACCTTGAGCACTTACAGGATTCAACAAGGTACACGTCCCACACTCCCACATGGAACCCCTAGTTGGATTGCTTCCACAAACAGATCTAGGAGCAGTCTTGCTCGATAAATCCTCTCTACTTGACTCAAAATCAGCATCTGAGCAGGTGGATTATTTCATTATCAAATATTAGTACATGATAATAAATCATAGACTCAGTGATTGAGGTACCTGTAGTTAGGTCCAAAAACTTGGACTTTGAATGACCATTATTAGACAGAGATGATGATGCTATACCATTTAATCCACGCCTTCTTTTCCGAGATATCACATTCAAAATCTGACCATCAAAACTACCAAAATCCCTTGGATTTTTTGAACTGTGCACTATATTCAAGGAATATTGATTGTTGTTTTCTTCTGCATTTTCAGATGCATCATAAGATTCAGAGCCACACCAGATATTATCTCTATATCTCCTCTCTGCAGCCATTGCAGCTGCTTGCGTAGGAGTAAGTGCCGCCATCATAGAACTGTCACCACCTATGCGTTTGGGTCCAGATGGCAGTAAGGGATGCACTCTCGTTTCTGCAGCAGCCAAAACAGTCTGGCGGAGAAATGAAAGAGGGGGTTGAGGTTTGATACCTCCCAACGGCCTTCCTGTCCCACTTATCCCCTTTCTGATAAGGTCCTCGCATTCCTATGCATATAACAATTGAATGACGAAATACGAGATTATACAAGATAAAGGGCATACACGTTAATGCAAAATTTGGATAAAAACAGAAGGTCTTTTAAAAAAGCAATCTTTTTATTGGAGCAAGTAAAATATACTTCTTTGGTTCAACATCTTATCAAAATAAAAGCAGACGCAGGGAAGATTACCCTCCTAAGTTCATCCCAGAGCCTGTAGAAGCCAGCATCGTGAGGGCCATGAACATTGTGGCAGAGCTCGTGAAGCATTGTATCAAGAACTTCATCATAAGGGAAAAACTCCTCATCACTGTAATAACTCCTAAGCCTCAACTTTACATGCTGGCCTCCTCCTATGTTCAACCCCAGAAGGTTTTGTTGACTGCAAAACCAATCCACTCATTCAGAATTCCATCAATTCAGAAAAGAAAATGCAGATGAAACATCGACCCACCTTATTCAAACCAGAAATTAGTCTACGAAGAACTTTAACAAGAAAAAAGAGAAAAGCCAATCCAGTGTGGTTCGTCAGCCGGTGAGTAACCAGTCACATACGGTCATGCCAACAATAAGGGAACAAAGAAGCCCATTTCAAAACTCCTAAAAAAGTTCAAAAATTTCCAACCTTTCCCAGTTTCTGGGTTTTTCAATCTAATGAAAGAGAAATTCTATCCCATACAAAAAAATTAATCCTTTCTACTATATTTCAACAGATTAAACAGGCAATAAAGTGATTACACAAAATTGTAAAAGCCAACCAAAAAAAAAAAGAGAGATAAAAGAATAAAACAATTTATTTAGTACCAGAATTCGGAGAGGAGCTTGACCTTCCAGTTATGTTTTTGCATAATTGGTTGAACTTGCGCTGCGATCTTTTGTAGAAATTTCCTGGCTTCTTCTTGTTTAGGCTTTGTCTTCATAACTCTAATTTCCCATACTTTGTTCCCATCCGCCGAATTCATGATCTGATATCTAATGGTAATGGAAACAGATAAACCGGAATTAGAGATACTTTATGCTTGCACTCTATCGATTGATTCCACGAGAACGAACACACGGAGAAAAAATTACAACACTGCACTAATTGGAAAATTTGATGGACGCTCAGAGTCGGAGACTGAGTTGGCGCCGGGGCGGGTATTCAAAATGGTCAAATAGAGGGTGTAGGAGTTGACTCGAGTGGTGGGTCGAACTGCTGTTTTATATGGGTCGAAGCCCTTTTTTTTTTTTTTTTTCCCTTCAAAGGAGGTCGAAGCCTAATCCAAGCTATATGAATTTTTTAGGGAAATTCTGCCATCCTTGGTACCATATACCCATGATTCTAATCTTATAAACTCTTATACCATAAGAGTTTATAAATGATTTTAAGAATTTGTATCTCTTTTTATACATTCAACGGTGAATTGATACTCATAGCATGACATTCTAAAATAAATTGATACTCATTAGTATGGCATCCTAAAAGTATTGTAGAATTCTCAAAAATTTTAAGGCTCAAGCCCAAAATATACAATGGAAAAATGTGTTTATATTATTATTATTATTCTTAAGAATTTGTTGAATTTGAAGAGGGTTGAATTAAATAGTAAGAGAAAAAAGATTGCAAATAGAAGATCGTAATTCAAAACCTCCCCTTGACAAAAGATAAAAAAATAAAAATAAAAATTTTGCATGATTTGGGGACTGCTTCTAAAATTCCAATTAGACAAGTTAATTCTTGATTCTCGAACACCTTTGGCGGAACAATTGGAGTTTGGACATTCTGCAACGTGTTAGAGATCAAAGCAAATTTGTCGAGTGAATGGAGTCGATCAACGTTTCAACTATTGATGATCCATTTGTACTAAAATCCAACTCAACCACACAAGGAAACTGGTGGAGTCACCTTAGATTCGGGTGTGTGTGTTTCTTACAGTTGTTGAAAGACAAGGAAATCTTGATACCAAATTTACCTCCTGCAAGAAAAGCAAATCAAAATGGCTTAGTTCTGCAGCTGCTCAGACGGAAATTTTATTCTCTCTGCAAATCTCAGGCATGCAGATGATATACACTACTGCCGGTATGGATACCCCTTAAAAAAATAGAAAAAGAGGGGGCCTTTAAATTTTGTTCTATGAGCTATCAAAACCAGTCTAAAATTTGCTTAATCACTCGACAAAAGCTAGACGTGATTTTCTTTATAAGAAATTAAACTCTATCTGCAATATACTCTGACGTACCCCCCCCCCCCAACCCCAAAACAAACACACAGCAGACTCAATATGAGCTCAAGTGTCCCAAATCATCACAACAGCGATGACTCCAACACCTAATAAGACGGCCAAAAATTTGTGACAAGGCATGTCTACTTCCTGAGGATTGTAACCCTTGGAGAGCAGATGGTTGATGGACACATATATGAACACCCCACAAGCAAGACCCATGGATATCGCATATATCCAGTCTGCAACAGCACCTTGGGTTGTAGCATCTATTATAATTCCAATGGCAACACCTATAGGGCTGGAAATTGCAAATGCAAAAGCATAGGCAGCACAAGATAAGAGAGGGCGGTTTGGGATCATCCTGAGGAGAGCTATTCCCATTGCAATCGCTGCAAAGATCTTGTGCAGACATACGGTCCAAAGAGCTTTCCAAGCATCAGCTTTGGTCTCTGCAACTCCAATAGCGATGCCCTCAAACACGGAATGGAAACACAAGGCAACGATCAACAAGATGCTATCCCCAAGAGAAGCAGCAGTTACAAGTGGTGCCTTACTGAAGTGGTGATCTGAAGGGCCATGGACCTGTTAACAACGAGTTGTTCAATTGATCTGAGAAGTAAGATATTTTCTTCAAAAGTTAACTAGACCAGAGAGCTAAAGCACTGGAAGAAAGACCAACCTGAACCTCAGGTTGAGAAGCTCCCCCGTTGCCACTTCCTTTTCCACTGTGAGCAACCCCTGCAACACCCATACAAACTTGGACTATCAATCACCTTTTAAACGCAAAACATAGCATGAATCCCACTCAATTGGAACTTAAAAATATCAAGTTAACATGCTCTGACCTAGCTCTTTTGTTTTTTAACCATCTCTTCAGACATAGCTACATCTGTTTTACATGGTAACCGTGCAAGCTTTGCAGCATCAGATAATCCAATCTGTAAACTCAGTTTCATAATTTCTTACAGCAGACTCTCCATTGGAATCAGAAAAGTTCCTCTTTATGTCAAATAAAACCAAAAGATTCCTCTGAGCGGAGCAGTCTAAACCTCTAAACTCATGCTACCGCTCGAAGGGCCTTACAAGTTACCAAATCAATTGCATCACGACGACAAGATTCTATCTCTATTGTTTTCCTCAACTTCTTGGCAGCCAAAGACAAGCTATAACACAGACAAATTAATTCCAAAGCACTAAACTTCAAGAACATATTCAGGATGAAAACTTTTTAGTAGCCATTCTTCCAAGTTGGTATAATTTGATTCACAAATGTCTCGTCTCCACTCAACTTCTAGGCTTCTAGCAACTAAACAAGTAATCGTCAAGCTCTGAATCAACATACATAAAACACGTGGCAACCATACACAGCTTACTCAATATCAAACCAAACCAACTTGCCGGAATTTGTCAGAATCTAACTCTGTGCAAATACAAATTGAGCATTTAAAAAAACACTTAGATATAAATCCAACCTTGATGATGATGAAGATGATCAGCACCACCGGTTGAAGAAGAACCGTCATTACCCTGCTGCTTCCCATATATATAGAAAATGAAGCAATCAGCCAACATGGTCAACAAGTATCCAGCACTCGCCAGCATGAATGCAAAAGGGTATTCTTTATGAGTCAGATCCTCAAAAGTCTCATTAGAATCGCTCAAGAAATGCATCAAGGCAGTCCCCAGGAAAACCCCACCGGCGAACTGCGTCCCCAGCACTATAAACGCCTCATTCCACTTGAAGAAATACGGCGACATCCCCCCAGCAAAAGTCCCAACAAACACTAGAATCAAGCACCATATCTTCACCAGAATCAGTGAACGCGCTCTAAGATTGGGTTTTTCTGAAGATGGGTCGGACCCGGAGTCTGCAGAATCATCATCGCCGTCGTGAGCGCCGCCGTGCGCCGTGGCGGAGACGACTAAGAAGAGGAGAATAAGGGCGAGGATTATATGGGGTCTGGCCATGGAAAACTGGGAGCATCTTTTGACGGGGTTAGATTTGGAGAATATATATGGAAAATTTGGTTTTGGTACTAACCGTCTGGAAAAACTATTGTAGTACAGAAATTAGGACAAGATTTATCATCGCTTTGGGTTTATCGTAGAAGACGACAGGAGTACAACGTACAGCGTACGATCACCGAAACACGTTTATGGATTTGATGGTTAAGCTGAGAACTTGGAAAGTAGACAGCTTTCTTTCTTTTAATTTGGCGCGTGATTTCCATTAATTCCTCTTGTGGATATTGGAAATCACCCGGAATGCAATCCAATTGCTGTATTTCCTACTAAAATACTTGAATGATTTATTTGAGATAATTACCTTAACATTTCTTGTGATGTAATGTACGTAAAATAAAAAAATAATTGGAAAGATAAAAAGGTGATTGAAATTTATGAATCAAATTATTTTATCTCAAATACGCTCAATTCTCATTCAAAGAAAATATTTCTATTTAAAGTACCAGCAATATCAGTTCATTTATTTCCTTTTGTTTCCCCTTATTCTTTATAATTTACCCTTTCATGCATTGGTTAAAATTCAAAAAATAAATTTTTGTGGTTTGAATTCCAAATGTTGGTACGTAGAAATACAAACAAATTCTTAATATGTAATGGTGCAAAGCATTCCAATTCTCTTTCGAAGCATTTTTTTTTTTTTTTGGTAAAAGCAACAAAAAGGTTAGCAATGTTCTGCGCAACAAAAAGGTTGCCACTATTCTATTTCATTCTTCCGTGAAATGAAACGAGGAAGCTATTGCTTTGTAGACAATTAATGCAAGTGTGTACTACTAATTCCTTTAACTTTACTTCGCTAAATTTTGTTTAATTGTGAGCAAATGTGGTGAGTACAATGGGAACAAAATGTAAACTCGAGTTGCACAACGTTTAACAGTTCTCTACGAAGTAAAAGAAAAAACCCAAATTCACACATTTCACTTCATTTTTTTCCCTTCTCTCAAAGTCGAATTCCCCTGAAAAATTAATTAGTGAAGTAGGCCTACAAATAGAAGACAAAAGATGGAAAAAGAAAAAGAAACAAAAAAATGGAATATTACTGATCCAAAGAAAAGCTAGAACATGAAGCTCAACCTGCGTTTAGACTTGAGAAGCATTCTATCTTTTGCCCTTTTGCCTTTGGAACCAGAAATTAGTGTGCGGTAAAACATTACATCAAAGCCCAGCAACCGACGAGCTATGTGGGCAACCTACGACCCAAGAAGAACAAGTCAGTCATTTTCTTTTGAGAAGACGATCACGATCATTTTAATGCCGTGATGCCTCCACCGTTCGCTGGCAATGTCCGTTTCAACTTTGGAACAAAGATAGCTTTTTATTATTCCCTCCCAAACATTTTGACTACCTTAAAGTTCCCTTTCTCCTCCTTTACCAAACCATTACGTGATTTAAAAAAAAAAAAAATTTCCCCCCTTCTTTATGCATAGAGAACGATCTAGGCGATACAATTGCAGTCAGAAGCCGTCCAAACAACATCTCAGTTATCTACGTTTGCAGATAGAACCGAATATATACCCAAAAAGGACAGGTTAATGCCGTAACCGTTGCTGTGATGCATCCTCCAGATCTTTTCTTCTCCTTTGTTGTGTAAATAAGGAAATACTAACATTGCAATAAAGATGCATTCTCCGGATTAATGAAATATAAGACGGGTAAGGCTTCATGAAAGCCCAACAATTTAAATGAATTCATTACAACCGAACCAATATGTTGATTTTGCATGCGTCAAGGATGCTGAAATCAGTCCATAGCAGCCTAGCTTTGACCATCCTGTCTACATTAAAGAAAATCGGATCACAATGAGCACATCTGACTGGGGATCACAAACGTGCATTCTTCCCTACGTTACGACTTATTATGTCTCCACTAACATATGGTTGGTTGGTGCCGGTTTATTGAGACAGTTATTTTCATTTTTCACTAGATGAAATAATTATTGTTATTCCAATTCTATTTCTTTTTCAATAGCTGAGAAATTGCTCTTACTGCTGTTTGTCTACCGGTTCATGTTGTATATTACTTTGTTCAAAACCACGACAATTACCGGGGCTGAAACATTTTGGGTATATGCAAATTCAATTGGCAATTATGTGACTCCATATGCAAGTAATGTTAGTAAACCCGTTAAAAACCAGTGGCAGGTAATATACGTGTTGGTGCCGAGCTTAGTGTTCTTTCATCCGGATCTCTTGAAAGTAAAGCCTAGCAGGCCCCGTCACCCGTTCCTCCACAGTTAACAGAAAATCAAAATGAAACATTACGAACAACAGTGCCCTATGGAGAGGACCCGCGAAGAATTACTTTCTCCCACCAACAAAGAAGAAGATATTTCCTCTGCAGCTGAAAGTCCGGTGGTGCAATTTCTCTGCTTTTCTTTCTACCCTCCGCTCCTTTTTCTATATTTTCTTGCATTCTATATTCAACTCTTCATACCCCAAACCACGACCACCAACCTTTTTCCTAAACCCCTCAAAATTGACAATAATCATCGGTCAGATGTGTCCCCATGATGCTGCAGCCTTCAAAAATGCGTACAAGTTTCTACTTGCCACATGGACTAAAATCATAGGGATTATAGACTATCGTCTTAATAATCATCAAGCGAGCTGAAATGAACTACACAACGGACTGACTAGTATCTCATCAGCAGCCATAATCCGACAAATACTCACTTCCAATAAATTCCAACCGTGTTCCTTAGCGTTGCCAGAACCTACGTTTCTGCTCTTGCATCCGTCTGCCACAACAAAACAAATACATCAGCCAGGCAATCAAAACTTCTGCATCATGCATAAAAGTTACAAAATAAATCTGCCTTAGGAGTACGCTTGATTTGAAGGAGGAAGGGACGAGTAGGGAATTTAAGACCGCTTTCAGCATCATCAGCCAAACAGTCTAAAATAAATGCACGACACACCCATGCGATCAGAACAATTGGACACGCCCTTTTTCATATCAAAATATGAATAAAGATTTGTTACCCAGACACTAATCGGGATGACCAAGATTAAATGGTAACGCTTCCATAAATATGAACAAACATGAAACTGCAAATTTAGATTTCCACAAAATTCTTTCTTTTTATTGTGTTGGGTCTCTTTTTTTCTTCTTTATTCATTGAATTACAAAAAACTTGAATCCCTATCAAATGGGCACCTAAAAATAACTGGACAAGGAGAAACAGATGCATCAGCAACGTCCACTCTTGAGTTTTAACTTTTAAACTGAAAGTGAAGCTAAGACAAACTTCACCTCTGATGCTCTTTGGAGCGTTGAATGAACTCTTTACCAACATCATCCCCTTTGTATGAAGCTAAGACAGCTCGAATATCAGGTGGTCTCACCTTAGCAACATCTGCAATCAAACAAGGTGACTGTAAATCCTGCTTCGTAAGCTCAACTAAATTGTCAACCACAAGTATCTTTTTGAAAGCATATACACAGGCTCACATTCAAGAAATGGAATTAGATCTAGAAGTGCTGTGTCTTCTGTTTCACCCTTCCATGGTTTTACTTGTACAGCATTTTCTGGTTGAAGGGTAGTTTCTGCTGCATGAGCACTCATATAAATAATTCTGGAGGGATCCCTGTTCAGCATTGAGAGGTCCTGCCACCAGGGAATGCACAGAGTACCAAGTGATATCCATCAAAAGAAGCTTTGATCAGACAATGTAACAAAACAAGGAAAATTACAAGTTATTTACCACTGGACTAACTTTGATCAGGTAGTCTATTCATACTAACAGACTTCAGATCATTGCAGTATGATAGAATGTCTGGACTCAGGACTCAATGTCTTGTTTTTGCGAAGCACTACAATTTAAGCTTGATCATTGTATCCTCTCTAAATATAGGCCTAGATTAAATTTCTCTAAATGCACAGCGTAAGAGAAAACAACTTGTTCATTCCTCGAAATCTTTCCTTGTGGAAGGCAATGAGTGACAACAGGTTGATGTTGCATTTCCTTCTCTAAGTGCAAGAAAGTAAGATTCCTAGTAGATCTCTGTTTTAGAAGACCTTGAGACATGCATATTGTTGTCCAACCTAGGCAATTCTGAGAGTACAACCAAAACTAGTCCAAAAGAATTCTTTTGGCAGACTTTGTTTCGTGTTCTAATAAAGTGAATAGGATCGATAGAACCCCAATTTAGAATATAGGAGCAGCACTCAGAAGAGGCAACCATTTTCCCTAATATTGTAACCAGTTGCATAATAGTTATTATATTTCGATTCAGTTGAATATTAAACAAATCCTCTTTTTTTTGGTAATAATATATCAAAAAACAAGGTAACAGTAAGCAGTAGGATGTAGCTCCCTTCATGAAAAGGGAAAATGAAAATGTAGATGAGATGTAGGAAATAGTAACAACATATACAAAATTTATGAGAGATTTTTTCTTTTTGTGTTTTTTTTTTTGTTTTTTTGGGGGGGGGGGGGGGGGGGTAGGGAAAGAGATAAAGAAGAGCATAGACATACTCTATAGTGCTTTCCCTTAATATATCTAGTTGAAACTCTATCTAGCTTCTGTCTGAATATTGTTTGCTGTGGGTCTAATCTCTGAACCACAGGGTCCACAAACTGCAAATGACAGGAGTAATCATCACAGAATTTGATAATCCAGAACCAAGCAACCCAATACAAAAAGGAACATGAAATTACCATACTCATTTGGTCAGAGTATACAATGACTTCGAAAAATTGCGAAACATGTTCTAAGAAGGCATCAACACCAGGTCTTTTAAATGTTCTCCAACCCCTGTCACGCTTTTGAAGACCAAAATACATAAGAGTAAGTAACATTAATTAGCCTATTATCCAAAATGCTAGTTACTTACAAAGAACCTTCTCAAAACCAGCTACAATACTGGGAATTCGTTCAGGATTTGCACATTGTAAAAAATATAAGAGGCAAGAGGTTGAGACTCAATGAAGAAGGGAAAGTTCCTTTACCACAAAACAGGACTTCAGTTTCTATTATGTTATAGTAGCATCCATATTTGTTGAATTCTAGAAACACAACATTTCGTGCTATTTGTTCAGATAAGATAAAGAACCAGCCATCTTGTAGGTACAAGGACTCTATCATCTCTAACACAACTCTGGAAGAACCACAATACAACTACTGAAGAAATTATATCCAGAAAATGGGAACAGGGTAATTTAAAGTCTTCTGGTTGATCCTTAAATGCTATAAGCTACACCATCAACCAATATATGATCATTAATAGCACAATTACTAATCATCTATTCAGTATTGAAAATTTTACCTTCCAATCAGAATATACTAGAGTCTCATTCAAATCCAGAACAAGAGTGAGCACGCGCGCCTGGTTTTCTTCAGGCAGCATGTCTGGTAGTAGCTTATCAGATGGTGGTTCAGAAAAATCCTACCACAATGCAAAATTTCGTTAGATGTAGGGAAAATAGAAAGCAAAAGAAGGAAATAAAAATAACTAGTCAAATCTATAACGGTCAGAATTTCTCAATGTTCATAACCACTCAACTCGAATCTGATCTTCAGCCAACCTCCGTAGATCCAAGTAGAATTCAACTAATTTAGCAGGCACTGAAATAACATATAAACAAATTAAAACGATGGGAGCATAAAGAATATTAATATTGAAGGAGAATAGTAGACAGTATGGAGCTATAGGAACAGTTTTTAGTCAAGAGTTTCATTAAAATTTGTTACCTTTTTTCTTCTCCAAAATTCCCCACTGAAAAATCTAAGAGTAGACTCCAGATGTCAAACACAACAGGTGACATTCACCATATATTATCCCACTTAAATATGTTCAGAGGCTTATTTTCTGTTCCCTATTAAAATAGTTCAACGTTCTTGTAGCTTTAAGTGAGAAAAGAACACAATCTGAAACAACAAATAATAAAGAGTACAAACGGTTGTATTCACCTGTCATTCCACCTGAGATCAGCAATCCTTTCAATTTCTGCATAAAAAGTATAAAAAGAACATTATCCTTCAAAGATGCAGGCATTACTGCAATTAAGATAACATGTCCAACCAAAATGAAAGTGAGAAAAAATTATCAATATCCAATATATCATGCACCTAGTTCATCATTGACTCTTGAGGTGACATTACAGTTAATGCTCATTTAAAACACCAAACCAGCAGATAACCTTTTCTAATCATTAAAAACTATATGCTTTCAGTACATAAACGTTCTTATCTTTTACCTATCTTTCCTCCTTCAAAATGAGTACTTGTCATTTGGTAGAGTACTTATACATGTAAACACAAACACCACGATAGGTATTTAATCACTTAACTGAAATACAGCCAAGAAAAGAATATAAAAGCACTTGAATATTTCCCTCAATCTGCTAAATGGCTTAGTTCAGCTCTTGATACAGAAAGAGGTGTTTGAACGAAATGGAAGAGAGGCTTGCAGCTTCTCAAGTGGATATAACGGCTGCTTTCATGAAAGGTTTCAAAAATGCAGTAGCATACTCACATCAAGAGTAGGTGCATCATCCTTGACAGTGTAGTTTGTATAAGCCCTCAAAGCCTCTGTTTTCTCCGCAACCTCTTCAAGAGTATATGCTGTGGAAAATATCAACGACTGTCAGTAAAAAAGATAAGTCAAAATCTCCTTGGCTGTAAATCACAACGACATTTCATGCAGGCACCAGCTTGATTCCCCAAACTTAAAAAATGCCCTGGACCTATTGACTTTTATCAGGAAAGTTGTATAAGTTTCTCAAAACTCAAAATTCATCTTTCTTGCATACCCAAACAATTAACAGGAATCAGATATACCCAAAGATTTGGAAACTTCGGAAAATACTCCAATCAACAATACGGTATGATAAAATACGGAATATTAGCCCAATCAAGCAATAATTGAATACTCGAAGCCTGATATCATGACGTGACGGAGGAAAACAAATAAACAACAAACAAGCTAAAGGTCTTGGTTTTAAACCTTTCTAACACGGAAATGGTTCGCGATACAGTTTCTTCCTTGTGTAATATAACATATACACTCATACCACAAACTCCCGTTCTTGCCCTATGAACCAAATATTCAACTATTTACATCCGCAAAAAACATTTTCCAGATTTAAAAATAAGATAGGAACCACAGCAATATGCATTTTTATCTTTTCCTTTCTTACCAACAAAACACCTCAAACATAAGCCTTTTTTCTTTTTATAACCTTAACTCATTCTTCACATTATCTGCAAGGAGAAAACCATAACAGCCCACGCTTCGTTGCAAACCCATACCCCTCTTAAACTTGATCTGGGGCCTACTGATTTGCATCGACCAATTGTCGCACCCATATCAACACGTGTACGTCAATTTACATAAGCAATAAACAAAATATGCATATTTTCTATTTTTATCATGTGCATGGGAGAATGCAGTTTTTACCTGAGAACCGAATTTTTACATAGACAATCGTCACCACAATTTAGCAAACAACTCACCATTCCTGCCTAAAATCCCATAAAACACGTCTACGTATCCTATGGCAGATAAATTTGTCGAAACGAAGAAAAAAAAATGCAACTTGCTTCTTCTCGGAATAAAGGCATTCCATCAAATTCCGCATGGTTAATTAAATTATAGCAAAATTAGGCAGAAGCGAACCATATGAGGCATAGCCAGCAGTGGCAACGCCACCGGTGATAGCGGCAAACAGGCCGAACTTCATAAAACCCCAGGATTTCTTCTCGGCAACCTCGGGGGGAGGAGGAGGCGGCGGCGGAGAGGAACCTGCGGGAGGCGGATCGCGGTACAAAGAAGATGCGGAAATGAATTCTGGATCCCGATGTGGCTCATTAGCGTAACTTGAATAAGATACTCGACGACCGTTAGATTTCGAAATTAGTGAAAAAATTCGCGATCGAGTCCGAATTACGGAGTACATTGTTGAAGGATAAAGATTCGATTAGGGTTTGAGGTTTAGCATGGAAGAAGCGGGAGGACGACAGCAGGAATTAGCGCAGGGTTTTGCGAGGGGGGTTTTCTTTTGTTCTTTTTTGGGAAAAAAAAAATTAAATAAAGGCAGTCCAGGGTTGCCGTAGAGAATAAAATGTTACTCGGAGTAAAAGTTCGGGGATCATTTTCACGGACGAATATGCCCATGGATCTTGGCTGACTTTGCCTTTCATTGAGGGTGTAAAACGGTAAAAGCCTGCAATAATTGGCTTCAACGCCGCAGCGGTCAAATGAGCTCTAATTGGGTAATTTCACTTCCACACAGGCAAATTTCACATTTTATGATCCTTTTTTCGTTAGTCAAATTTTATGTATGAAAAATTTTAATTTTGGAAAATGATACTTACTTAAATAATACTGCTGGTAAACGTTCTTGGAGTTGACCAATTCATGTGAAACTAGCTCTTATCCGGTCAAGCAAGTATGAAATACTTTATTTGTTGTAGCAGTCTGCAGAATTCGCAAAATATGCAAAAAGGCTATTTGAATGCATTTTCATTTATTTATAGTAAAGAAAACTACGGCATAAAAGCCAATTGCTCTCATGAATTTTTTCTTGGGTGCCAAGCAATTCACTTTTCTTGGGTGGCAAGCAAGAAGCCAATTACTCTCGTAGATATTTTCGAGCTTGTATCGTTTGAATTATTAATATTACTCGAAGGTCCTACAAGCCTCTGACCAATCAATAGGCTCAAAGATATTACTTTGCAAGACATACTTAATTCTATTGCCTTAATTACCAGATTTTTTTTAAGAAAATAATTAATACAGCAAATTCTTCAATTTCTTTCGCCTGTTTATGCACACGCCCAATTCGAAGACAATTGCAGCTTACAGAGGAAAGGAGGAAAAAAAAATATTAAAGTAGTTGCGGAGGGAAATGGGTAGCAGCTGGTAGAGGATTCTGAGCCCATTGTGTAGCATATGTGTTTGGATAGGAGATTATTTGTCCAAATATATTTACTTACATCATCATTATAATTTTTAATACATTTTTTTATTTTTTTAATTATATTTTTATCTCAAGTACATCAAATCATAAAAAGTGCTACAGTAAAAATATCTCAAATAATTCACAATCCAAACACATAGTTATTGGACAATCAACGGACGGGGAGGCGCAGAAGCAAGATGAGGAGGTCGTGGCAGTAATAGTAACGATCTTGAACCTCAAGGGAGGTCATCTGGTGCCGTGGGGACTGAGAATAGGAGTCCTCCTATTCTCTTGCTACGTTCGAAATGCCATTACACTGTCCGAGGTACAAGAAAGCAGACTACGAGAAGATGGAGGAGTGGAAGGTGGACGCGCGTGCTTCTCAGAGAGAGAGAATATGGGCTCAATCTCAAGGGAAGCCTGGAGGAGGAGAGGAAGTTTGGCATGGGAACTTTCTTGTGGCCTGATCAACTCTGATGCTACTAGCTCAACTGCTCAAGCATGGCAACAAAATTAGGAAGTTCCTATGGTATTAATTGCTATGCACTTTGTAAAATTAGGAGGTATGGAATGCTTGTTGTTATTCACGTGCTTTAAGCAGTTGTACGAGCATTTAAAGATGGTTTGCATGCGCAAGCTTATCGTTCTTGTTATGTAACAGGCTTTTTAGGTAAAATTTATCACTTGCATTAGTACTAGAGGTGGCAAAATGGGCGGGATGGGCGGGATTTGCTTGGGTTTGTGATGGAATCGGGTCATATGGGATTGGGTCCAATCTTACCCATATGTATTTTGGGACTAAGTTGGGCGAGATCACTTTGGGATGGGTTTAGATTGATCCCGCCCAATACCCAAATCTATTTTCTACATATTTTTTTCCTTTAATTCATTTTTATTTTTTATATAATTTTAATATTTTTGATTTATTAAATTTTTTTAAATTTTATTAAATAAACATGCAAGTGCTTTATACTCAGGATTCCCATCAAAAATTGGATTAACAAATAAAGGAAAAAATAGATATACAGTCATATTCCAACATATATCAAGATGGCCAAGGTACTTAAGGTATTGAATATTTATTCTCATCATTGTCCAAAGATGACAGGTCTAAATTGACTGAAATGTTGAAAATTCTTGTGGATAATGACTAGGAAAACTACTAGATTATATTCTCTAGTATGACTATAAAAATTGTTAAAGATAATTTTTGAATCTAAGACTCCGTTTGGATTGGCTATTTTTTCAAAAAATAAGTTTTTCAAATACAATGTTACAGTAATATATAATAACTCAAAAAACATCCCATCCATATTAGTATATCAAATATTTCAAAAAAATTTTATAGTAAAAATTTTTCATATACACTGCTATAATAAAATATTTCAAAAATACCCCCCAAAAATAGTTAAACCAAACAGAGCGCTTGTTATTTGAACCCAATGGGTACCCAAGTATTTCCCAAGTATTCCCATCAATTAATGGGTACAATTGGGATTTGTCCCATTTTAAACCCAATATCAAAATCCAATACCCATCCCGCCCAAAGTCCCCATGGGCATGGGTAACCCATTGGGACTTGGGACAAATTGCCACCTCTAATTAGTACGAAAACAACTTTGTACAAGGAATTCAATACATGGAAACTATTATAGTTATGTTCCTTGTAATTGTTACTCCCTCCGTCCCACTTTGATAGTCTTGTTTTCCTTTTTCGTCTGTCCCAAATTGTAGTCCACTTTTCCATTAAGGAATGTAGTAAACTTTCAAATTGTCTAAAATACCCTTATTAAATATCTTGTTATTAATACATTGTTATTAAATACTAACCCACTACATTGAATACATTGAGCTTTTCCAATGCATAGATAAATGAAAAGTCTATCTTAGCATAAGGGTATTTTAGGAAATTATTAATCTAAATTTATGTTTCCAACCAAATTAATTACACTTTCTTAATCTGTGTGGAAAAAAAACCAAGACTAACAAAACCGGACGGAGGGAGTAGAATATACCAATGACCTATTCTTTATTTTTGATTGTGACAACATAGTGCAGTTTAGCTGGTAAAACGTTACAGCGGTAAATGAAGCCAGTATAAGTTGATGCAGGTGGTAAGCGCGGATTATTTTTTTCACAAAAAATCGTGTATTTGAATCTCATTGTTTGATGTGAGGGTTGTATTGATGGGCAATTTGTAAGTATGTCATAATTTGTGGTGGTGATCGAAATCAAATTCACCCAAACATTTCGCATCAATACACACACAAACACCTTTAATCGACGAATCACAAGTTTGAGTCATAAGTGGAGAATCACTAATAATTTTCTTACAAAAAAAATATTTGTCAAAATTTATTTACTTGTATCATCAAGACATTTTTAAATCATTTTTTAAATTTCATATACATCACATTAAAAAAATGCTTTAGTATTTTTTTTTTAAAAAAAAATATTTCAAATAATACATTATCCAAACACACTCAGTCTATATTTGATTGTTAGTAGCCAAATCACAAGCATGCATTTTATAAGCCACTACTACTAATTAATTAGTAATCACAAGTACACATGATCGTATAAGAAAAATTAATTCTAATACTAAACTAGTAGTTGGTAAGAAGTAACCAAAGATAGGTGTTAGTAACTTCTAAAAAAAAATGAACAATTACTCAACTTCTAATAACCAAAGATCAATTACTAGAACATCGAAAATTTACAAGGGCTTTGACTACTATTAACCAAAAGTAAATTCCTATTAGTGACTTTAAAAAATTACTATTAATATGGCTGGTAGAAACCAAGTATAAGTTACTGGTAAGCTCAAGTAAATTATTAGTCAATTAGCTATTAGTAACCCAAAAAAAAAAATTAAGCATAGAAATGTAAAATTACGTTCAACTTGGTTGCAAGGACAGATCAGTTACTAGTAATTTGTACAACTCATTCACACAGACACACCACTCATAGCAGGAAAAGTAGTTACTCAGCTATTGTAATCACCGCCGCCCGGGAGAAGTGAATAAGAAATTTTGGTGCGTGCGTGTGTGTGTACCATTGGGATCAAAGGCTTAATTAATCAAATTGCCAATTCCCGGTAACAATGAGTTAGGCCAACTATTATTCACCTAAAATCATGAACTCATGATATAGTGTGTAAATATCTATTTAGATTGAAAAGGTGTCAATTTGAGGTCCAAAAGTTGCACACACTACCAAGATTTTTTTTTTTTGGTTGCCTGCCCGGTATCCGAAGTTTTGCCCCGACTAATTCGGACCCGACCCGCGTCGCGCACCTGACTATGGTGGGTGAGTCTCCCAACAGGAGTGTCTGCGTACACTAGGACTCGAACACGAGACCTGCTTAAGCGAATCCGAGCCGCTTACCACTCGGACCAACCCCTGTTGGTACACACTACCAAGATTAGCCATCTACCCCCGACATATTTGTTGGTTGTGCCCAAAATTCGAGTTGCTAATTGCTATTATTTATGGCAGTTGCAAGTTGCAAGTTTGTGGAATGCTTTTGCCTGTGGAAAACGATCCACCCCGTGGCAAGATATAAGAAGTTAAACCGTACGTCCAAGAAGAAGACAGCCAAACAATAGAAAAAAGGTAGGATCCCTCATTTTAGTGCTTGTATTTTGGGAGAAAAATTGGTGATCAATAATCAGGAAGATGCATTTAACTGGTTCTTTTTGCATTACTGAAGGACTAATTTTTCACCATTTATAACCTTCTCGAGTCCTGCTGCCTACTAGATACTATCTAGTAGTGATGGTCGAAACAAACTACGACCGATATCATGTTCCTAGAAACTTGAGGGCAGTTGATTTCATTTTTCAGGTGGACTAATCTACTAGTTAATCTTAATAGTCTCCCTCTCTTGTTTTTTTTTTTTTTTTTTTTGAGCCTCGTATACTTCAACTCATTTGTATCACTCCAGCTTAAATACACGTATTATTGCCCCAAAGGCACCATCAATTCATCACCATCCCAACGTTTCTAGACAGTGAAGTAGCTAGGTGGGCAGAATTCGTCCATCAAGGGGGAGCTGAAATGCAGTCAACTTCAGATTTGATAAACATGAGGAGGATCGCTCTTACCTTACAACTCGGTTGAAGGAGGACAGCTACACACTTGAAGAAGAGGATATTCAAGTAAAATGCCCACATGGATTACCCCTTCCACATGGCAACAGGCAATCTTAAACCATCCACACACTTCTCTTTGGGGGTAGTTGGATCCCCTTAATTAATTAGTAGTACTAGCAATTTTAAACCCTACTAGTATCCAGAAAATTACAGGTCCTCCCCATTCATTTTCCTATCCTTATCCAAGGCTATTTTTGTCAAATCAAATTGCACAGAACGACATGACCGCAGATACACATATAGTAACGCCTATAAAAGGGAGAAGCCCATCTCCTATCAAATTAAAAACTTCAACTTCTCTACCTCCTTCTCAATCAAGAAACTAGAGCCAACGTTTGTTTTCTCTCTAGAGATTGTCATCGTATTAAGGAGGAGTACAACCTCTTGCATTTAGATGAGGAAATGGAGTATTATAACTTGGAGAGTTTAACTCATCATCAACCAATCACCCCTCGGACTCTAAGGACCGTCACCCAGTTTTTACTCTCAATTTCGGTATTTACCTTCATCTACTGTTCCCACCGCTCATCATGGTGCTGTTTCATGCTAAATTCTATGAAGTACTACTTATCAGCTATCTCCTTTCACGGCTTGGACAAAAGCTGGATATTCCTCATATGCAATGGGATCTTAATGGCCGTAGCAACCACCTCTGCGGGCTTGGTTTCTTCTCCATCTAAGGGGTTTGACATGGATGACATGGCAGAGAATCATGTTATTGCAGATGGGCCGCGTACACCTGAGGAGTCGAAGGAGGACGTAGAGTGGTTGGCAGAGCCAATTCCAAATGCAGTTCTTCAAGTAGAAGAAATGGAAAATGATGAAGAAACTCTGAAAGTAGAGGACCAAGGGAACCAAGATGATCCCCTCTTTGAAGAAGAGCGGGGAGGAGATCACTTAATCGTGATCGATGAAGATCATGAAGAACAAGAGCTGGAAGGCGGAGCACCCTTAAAGCAGCCGGAAGAGCCGGGAGAAAGTACTGAAGCCGAAGCTGAAGAAATTAGAACCTACTATATCCTGGAAGAAACGCACCGTCAGGAGAATGAAGAAAATTTGGAGGCTGGTGGATTTCACTTGGGAGAAGAAGTGCAGGTGGAAGAAGAGGAGGAAGAGCAGGAAGAAAAACGCGGACTGGAGAAGCTGAGCACAGAAGAGTTAAACAAGAAGTTCGACGATTTCATCAGGAAAATGAAGGAAGAACTCAGGATTGAAGCTCAACAGCAGCTGGTGGTGGTGAAGTAATCATGATGACAGTAACAGTATACAGTAACATCTACTATCATATAATTAGTTATCAAAAAATTTTCCATTTTTCCTTCTCCTTTGTAAATCGTTGTGTGCCCTTATGCATGTTAATTACATAATAATTATTTCAGCAGCAATAGCAGGTCTTCATCCTGTAGACATGGTTTCAGTCTTATTGTTCATGACTTAGATGAAATTAGTTAGTCTGTGCATGGTATGTGCAATTCCTTAGTTGGTCAATTCCATGTTATTGCGAGGTAGATTAGCCTGATGTTACTGTCAAGTCTGTGTTCTTGCACAACGTTGTTTAGTGGGGATTGGGGAGTGTGAATACGTTATCAAAAAGATTTTGTTACGAAATCTGATTAAAAACTTGGAAAAATTTCATGGGAAATCTCCAAGTTGTCCTCAGAGATTGTATATCGTACAGTTCCTTTCCTTGTAAGCACCGCAAACCAATCCCTACGAACCAAGTATCCAGAAACTTAATTTTCATAATAATTGGGACGTACTTTCTACATGAAAGTCAATCATTATCGATAAGCGGTGTATATCTCTCTCTGCAGCTTCTCAAAGGTCAAAGCTCAATCCCTGCTTCTTGTTACTAGAAATCCTTGAACACCGAGAATAAACCGAGTTTTTCTGATCCTAACCTATCAGATAATTTCCCTGTTTCAAATCTCGCTTCTAACTTTTTTACGCACACCTGGGCGGATAATTGCTCAGTACTCTAATAGACAGCAACCTTCAAAATTCTGCCGATAAATCTTTCAATGCCTAACTCGAGAGAATATTTGAATTGGGATTGTTTATCATTGTTAAATAACAAGCTGTATATTATGCCAGAGAAGAGAACTGAATACTTGCTTTAGTTTCTGATCAACGTCACTTAGCGGCGAGCAATTATGGAAAAAGGATTCTGGAGGAGGAGTTGATGATTGGTATGATGTGGCGACCGGAGACACATACGACCACATGAAAACAAAAAACATATATACAGGTTGAAATAATTAACATTAGTGGGTCTGATTGAGTTCTAAAGCGAAATGATGGATGTTAAATAATTTTGTCTAGCGTTAATCACAGATACAGCGGATCGATCGTACTTGAAGTTTGGACACCTGGAATTTTTGCACAGTCACCAGCCTTCACCTGACGTGCTTCTTTTAAACAAGTCAAAGAATATATCATCGATTAAAGCTCCCCTTCTTTTTTTTTCTTTCTTTTTTTTGGTCGGCTTGCAATGCATCTCACAAAGTTTTCGTTTGGGAATCCTCAATCAAAAAGGTTATTCGCGGGGAATCTTTAGCCTGCTTTTTTTTTTTTAGCTTAACGGCACATGTAACCTAGTCTAGCCTACTCCTACTCCTAAGGGGAGGGGAAACCTACTCTATGGGGTGGCCCAACTGAGCCGGGGGGAACCTGATGGGGACTGAACCACCATCAGACCAGACGGGTACACCACACACCCGTATGGATTTAGAACAAACCTCATATTGAGGGACATTGATGGGAGGCAAGGTTTGAACCCTTGACCTCCCACCCCACAATTAATGTGGTGGCATGCTTCAGTGGGATCAACTTTTTTTTTTTTTTTTTTTGGTATTTTAACTTGTAGTGTAATTTTCAGCAACCACAAATACACAATATATGGGGGGAAATGAAATACTGGAAAAGAAAAACCAACCCAAAAAGGGAAATCATTTCAGAAATTCAATTGCTAGCTGTTTGAGATTTAAAATACAGTAGTATCATTTATATACACAAGTCAATCTCTTGGATTGTTTTACTAGTACTAGCTAGTATTTTAATCCAATGCCAAAAAAGAAAGAAATTAAGAAATGATCACCAGCTGTTATCCAACAAGACAGATCAAATATCAAGTTACAGGAAATGCATGTCAGATGAACAGTGCGCGTACGCATATTCACAAAAACAAGAAGCAATTGTAGTAGATATCATGAAGGAACCGATGATGATCATCGCCATTCAGTTTTGCTGATAGGATTTATTAGCGTCTGTCCCCTCCTAGAATCCATACGTAACAAAACAGAACAGCGTACTTTCGAAGACTGTGTTGCAACCAAGGACATGAATCATGATAAGCTTGATCTCGGTGACTGAAAGAGACTTGCAATATATAATTGCACAGGTGGCCAAACAATTCACGGCGAAAAGACACGTGTGGCCGTGATCCAATGGCCATCATTTTCAAAACCCCCCCCTCTGCATAGATTTCAATCATAGAGAGGTTCCATCCCATTGATTGGGAAGGGGATCCCTTTTTCTCGTGCCAAATTTGGTCAATCTCTCAAGGTCCGAATAAAAAGTTTTCATTTATAACCTCGACCCCAGAAGAAGGAAAGGTGTGCAAGATCTAGAAAGACCTCCCCGAATTGGCGGACATTCAAAAGAGACGTACTCTGCATTCGCAAACCTCATTTGATTGCAAGTTGAAACTAAAATGTACGACCCACAAAATGGTCATAAAATGGATGTCCATTTTTTGCTTTTATGTATGGCACTGATTTTTACCCCCGGCTGCCAGATACGTGGGGTGAATTAGATGCTAATGGCGGGAGCACTACCGAGTTTATCTCAAAAAAAAAACATCGAGTACTTATGAGATGTTTTAACACTAAGAACCGTAATTGAACTCGACAACTAATGGTGAAATTTTGTGCCACCTAACATGGAAGGAAGGTGACGACGTTTCTTAATTACCACATGAACTTGGCAATGATTGAGTACGACAGGGTTCTCATTTGACTCTGATAAACATACATGCATGTAAATTCTAGATTTTGAAGCATCCATTTTTTTTTGTATTGGTGAAACTGTCTTGGAAGGAAACAAAATTGAGTTCCTTATTTTTCAAAATCCAGGCGGACGTCCTGGATAAGAAGCTTGATGATTCAAGTGCGTCGAGAGCTGGCTAAAGTGCTCGTAAATGCAATGATTCCTGGTTGAATGGAAGCTGACCACTTTTCGAAACCATAATTAACCTGATCTGGTTAAACAATGAATTGGCTAAGATCGATGTTTTTAGCCAATTCTGGATTTAAAGCTCAACAGGTACATGGCGTCTCCGTATTCGACTAGATAACTACCGTTCCCAGAACGTCCATCGATTCGGATTACTACGACAAATTGGCATTTGGCAGTGATCAGCAAAGCTTTATGGAATTCTGGCACAGTACATTTTACGCTAGCTGGTACCGTGCATTATACAGCCTTCACTCGCCATGTCTCAGAGAGGAATTTTTTTTTTTTTTTTTTTAATTCTATTTTGGACAGCAAATCATTTCCATCGAAAAATATCAAAATCAAGCTTGTTTGATGAAAAAGAAATAAAGTTAAAATAAAATACCGCATTCAGAGGAGGAGAATTAGTGAAGATTGAAATGGAGTGCTTTGAACCAGATATTCAAATTAGTTTCCCTCAACTAGAGGGAGCTGACAAGTTCGTGGTCAAGAGATTTATGTGAATGAGAATCCTTGAGCGCTTCAGCCTCCTCTATTGAGTATTGGCTTCACAAAATGAAGCGTACTCGAGCATTTATTACACAATTCTCCTCAACCAATTACTACCACTCCTTGACTGCTGATCAGACCACTCATATTCTTTTTGAGCTATAGAAATGCTGCAAATCTTGGTCTGGGGTTGAAACTTGAAACTGAAAGAGGCACCAGAAATCCATCAACAGCAACCCCCAAAGCAAGTTGTTTCAGCCTTTTAATTAAGTCCAGTAACTCTCTAGTTGATGCATCATTTTCCATCCTTAGGTTGCCTCGAGAGACGGACGTTGAAGCACAACCAGTCATCGCACTTGAGTAACTAAACTAAACGACTGACAAGCCTGTTACCCAAGTACCGTATGCATTTAGTATAGGATCTTGTTGTGGTGGCTATTGATGCGAAAGAAGCGCCAACCAAACAAAGATCGAAAAATGTCGAAATTACAAAACCTAAACCTCTAAACAAAGGCATTAAAATATACTAACAGAAACTTTCCTCCCCTAAACGAGAGCAGATCCTCTGTCCAATATTTTGTGTTCAATTTCCTGTCTAATGTGAAACCACGTAGTTTCACTTATTATATCTGCTGATGTGGCAACTAAAAATAGGTGGCTGTTTGATTACCTTATAATTCTTTTTATTTTTTCTTTTTTGGGTTTCCTTTATTTACACAACTTTGTTACAATTCTCATCTTTTTTAAACTTTGTGAAATCCTTAATACTTTGTTTTTAAACTTTGTGAAATCCTTAAAGGATCTTTAGATTGTTGCTTCAAACTTTCATGTGAAACTACATTTCTTAAATTTTTCTTGCGATTTCATGGTTGAATCTATAAATGTTCTATTAAAATAAGGTCTTTTTAAAAAAAAAAAAAAAAAAAAAAAAAACTAGAGAGGAGAAGAGAGGAGAGGAGAAAGGAGTTTTGAGCTTGTATAATTGTTCCTTAAACTGCCTTCTAGATTAGCAAGTTATTTCACAACCCTCTTAGAAATTGAAATGGAGTGTTTTGAAACCAGACAGACAAATTCCCGTGGATGAGAGGGAGCTGACAAGTTCGCGGCGGCTATGAGATTTATATGTGCATGAGAATTAATAGATAGCCTCTATCTACTGGATCCACAGAATGAAGTGTCAGGCATTTATTTATTAGAATGAAGTGTCATCAAACAATTATTTAGTTTTAACCGCTAAGACCACTCAATGACTTGTGGAAATCTTTTGGTTTACGGCTGAAGTTGACAGATACACCAGAAATTGGTCAACAGCAACGCCAAAGCAAGCAAGTTGTTTTCACCTTTCAAATTGTAATAAAAGTAAATCTATAGAGGGACATTCCCATTCGCTTGGGCTTCCAAGCGAAGGCCCGCACCCACGATTCCCAGTAGTAAGTCGTCGGCAGTAACCCAAACTCAAGGAAGTAAAAGGGCAGAATAAACAGTAAATTGGCTCACAAGTCCGTCACCCAACGCAACTATAGGAAACATCTTGTAGTACGAGCTTCTTGCAGTAGGGCATTGCATTGCTGCAATAGAGGCGGCACAAAAAACCAATAAACAAATAAAGGTAGCGAAATTGGTAAACACAACTACGTACTAAAGGATAGATAAAAACTTTCCTCCCCCAAATATTAATTATAGATTAAAGTTTTTGTACCTATATCACTCATATAATTAAACTAGCTAATAATAGCCAAAAAAAAAAACTAATAAAAACAGAGCCCATCCGAAATTTTGCAAAAGCTCGTGAACGGGCAAACAAAACAACATGAAACTTCAAATTCTAGGCAGGCAATGGTGATAGAGAAGGGGAGGAATGTAGACACTAGCTAGTTTCGTTTCTTTCTGCAGAAGAAACCAAGAGGCTGGATCAAGCTAAGCCATGCAGCCCTTCACATTTCACATGATGGAGCAGCAGTTGATTCGCTCATCGTCATAAGGATCATATCCTCGCCGAGGATATGATGGCACATGCCTTGGCTGCGGCAGCGCTCCGCCACCTGCGGTGTGGCTGTACGAATTAGGATAGTACTGCTCGTGCCCATAACAACTAGTATGATCAGGCAACGACCTCCCATACCCATGCCCATAGCCGCCGCCACAAGGGTTGTTCTCCAGAAGTGCATCATAATTATAGCCGTGGCGACGCCTACATGAAGCATCTTCGTTTATCTGTGGATGCTTGATGTCCATACGAACCAGCTCTGCATGTCTCCCGGATGTTCCTATTGCCCTCAGAAGCATGTTTGGATCAACTTCGCCGTAAATCTTTGCTAGCCCTTCCTCACCATCTATGGCGACAGAATACACCCCTGCAACATGATTTTTGTTTTTTTTTTTTTAAAGAATATTTGCATATTGGATTGTGACGCTAGCTATATAGTAACTGGGAATTACCAACTATAGAGCCGAGGATTTCCATTGTCTTCATCTTGCATCCTTCACAATGAAGGTTCACTTTCAAAACACAAGCCTAAATATACAAATGGAGGATCAGAATATGAATGCTTTTTGGGATGAATGGTACAGATCTAGCTAGATGAGCAACATTATGAAAGATAAAACCAGAATGGTCATTTATCTTTGTCATCCTCTACCTTACCACAAAACTAAAGTTCTGCGGATGCCAGATTAAAAAAAAAAAAAAAGGGGTATCGTTAATCATGCCAAAAAACAAATAGAATCACCATGCAGGGCATTAACGACAGAACTGTGAAAGCTTTCGATATGAAAGGAAACTATGTAAAGAATATCACTGCAGCGTCAAAAACAAATAGAATCACCATGCATGCATCAAATAGAATTGTTATATCGATTCTGGACATCGAACTCACGTACAACTTTATGAATGTATTGAGCCTTCATGAGAAACAGGTTATTGGACAAGAATAAGATTGAGTAGGAAAACTTTAAAAAAAGAACATAATCGAACTTAAACATGGTTAGGTTGCAGGCAGTTCATATACATAACTCCTTTTAGCCAAATGTAAAATTTGTATACAAACCCATCTGTAGATTCATGGACTGGCTTCATCATCTTAACACCACACTACACAGACTTCCCGTCGTTTAATTATTTTCCGCAGAATAGTTTGTGGAAGATTTCCCACCAACCAAAGGCAATCAATCATAAACACACAAATATCCGGTGAGCCATTAATTATTGAAATTTATATTAACTTCAAGATCTGGACAAATATATATTTCTTTAACAAGCTAGGGGGGATAAAAAAAAAAAATTTTTATCGTTTCAAATCGTACGTAGTAGATTATTATATATAACATATCAGAAGCTTAATACTGTATATTAATATGATATAGGAGTAAAGAGGAATCTGAAACAAAAGGGATTACCGCATCAGCATGAAGTGCCATCGAAATCAAGGGTTTTGAAACTTCTTCTCCCTCGCTGCCCAAATACGTACTCTAACAATAATACTATCAAGAGGTGAATGCTAAACTGATTATTTTGTAAGAAATAAAAAGATGGAGAGAATGGTATTTATAGATTTGAAGTTAGCCTTCCTTGTGATCGCCATTAAATATAGTAAGAAACCTACCATTATCTATACCTAAATAAAAACTTTCCATGCATGTGAACGTTCTATGCTCGCTTCATTTGAAAGTCGAAACCCCATAGTAGTTCTTCTGGTTTATTATGTATAGTAGGAGATCAATCAATTGATTCTACTTTCCATATCTTAGATACTCTACTTCTCTTTAATTTTCTGTTCCAAATTAAATGGGAACATTTTGCTTCCACGACAGAAGATCTCGTCAATCATCCAAAATTCTAGGCACCCCAAATCACCAATTACAAGGTCGGTGGTATATTTGCATATCTTCCCCCCCTTTTTTTTTTCAATCAACAGAGGAAAAAACTGTCGGTGCCTCCAAAATCGGTTTAAGCATTAAATGTCGGCGACCGGATTGCAAAAATTAGGCTAAGCTTTAGTTACTAGCAAAAGATCTGGGATAAATAATTTCTTTTAATGCATTGCATGTAAAACGGAATGGCATGAATTAAGTCGCACCATTGCCATTGGTAAGTAAAGTGCAAGACGATCTGGACGTAAACAAAGGTAAATACCACCCCCAAAAGTTCTGTTGAGAAAAAAAAAAAAAAAAAAAAAAACCGGAAGGGTTAATAATATAATTTGCATCCACGGTGAATCGTTAATAAAATAAAATAAAAAACACAGGTAGATTTAACCATACTGTAAAACATCAGAAGAAATGACAAAATACTAATCTTGCATGAATTAATATAGCGTCGATCAGTTTGTACTCAGTCTCATTAGCTAACCATCAAGCCAAGTTACAAGAAATATCTCATAAGCTCAAAACCACATTAAGTCGGCGTTACAGTGGAATCATGCGTTGAGTTGACAGATAACTATTTAAAGTAATATTTCACTTAAATATGGGAATTCTCGAAATTTGATTTAATCACGAATACTATGCATCCCATTGATCACAAAATGAATATTTTGGATTTGGTGCAATTTTTTTTTCAAAAATTCATAGTATCAAAATTCTTTGTGACCAATGATGAATTCCCTTTTTTTTTTTTTTTTTGGTTGGCTGAAAAACAGAAGTATTAATAAGTCAAAGTAAATGGAAGAAAATGGTGGGTATTGATAGCCGTCAAAGCCAGAGTACGTATAACTCTACATGGAGAGTCACACCCTCGATGAATGATTTACTGCGCTTTAAGAATCACAGCCTCGATGGGTATTGCATGTAAGAATCGAGTCGTTGCAGACACTGCAACCATTAATGTGAATCAAATTTAAGGATGAGGCTACTTTTTGTAACAATCGCTACAACAATGATTCTACTACCAATTGTGGCTCAATATATAATATCGCCCGTCATTCATACGAGTATCTAAAAGTATAAGCTCAATCCTTTTGTCTAGCTGTCTGCATAATTTCTTTCACTTTTGTTGCCGTGTTATTAGTGTTCCCTTGTTATTTAGACAAACAATTTGTTAGTTCAACTTGAGAGTTGGCATACTGAAATTAGTCCCCAAAGAGAGAGAGAGAGAGAGACAAGCTTGGAAGAAATGAGATCAAAACACTCCACAGTTATGAGCAAACCACGTACCAATAGTTTTAATTAAGAACAAAAACACTCGCCTTTGCATGATGTCTTTATTACTAGTAGCATATATAATAAGACCTCCTGAAAAGGCCGAACCAAACAAGTTACAAACTCATACTAATTGTTCGAACTCCAATAACAGAAACCCAAACAAACACGAAATTTAACTACGTAGACAAATAGTAGCATATATTTGTAGAAGACATAGCAAGAAGCCAGCCGTTGACAATGCAATCAACCGTTGAGGAGATCACCACATGCCAAAGCACTTGAAGGACCCCTTGCGGTGTCGCCGAGGCAGCTCCGGCATGTACGTAGGTGGTGGAATCAGCCCTATAGGGCGGTGGAGCCGGTACACCCTCCTATGCGGGTATGCAGCTGTAGGATGTATTCTTCCGTAAGTGTAGCCGTAACAGGGATACCCGTAACTGTAGCCGGGGCCAGAATTACGTGAACCATCGCTGTTGATTTCTGGATGCTTGACATTGGCATGAACCAGCCGTCCATGCCTGTTGTTGAATGATGTTATGGCACTCATGAATTCTGCAGGCTCAACTTCACCATAAAAGCAAGCTATCCCTTCATTGGGATCTATCCTGACCGAATAGACTCCTAAAACACAAATTAATCAAGAACAAAAAATTAATTGCAATGAGGAGAAAGCGAAATCAAAGAGCACTGATGGAGTGAGTGGATTAATTGTTAGGAGTACATACCGACTACAGAGCTGAAGACTTCATGAGCCTTCATCTTGCATGCCTCACAGCGGATGTTAATTCTCATCAGACAATTCTACACAAATGCAACAATCAAAGACAAAATATTCAAGATTTTGGTTTTTACAAATAACGTAGGGATAAGTCTTTATCCTCACATGTAAAGGTAAAACCAGAACTGGAAGATTAAGAATAATAGTATTTTAAAACGCTAAACATGGGAGCTCCATCAAATGAAAGAGTGGAGTCAATGTAAACTAAAATCTACACGCAAGGAATTATTAATCTGTAGAATCAAAGATTGTCGATCTTTTTATCAAACAAAAAAATGAATTTTTTTTTATAATTAACTATTCAAGTCATCACACATCCTGCACCAACGACTATTAACGATAAACCCAAAATTTAGAGTGAATGAATATGAAATATATCTGCTTATAACGAAGACATTATTGTTATCTAGACAAAGGCCACTGTTTTAGGGGGACATAATTTTGCGTTACAGAACCAATAGAGAAAGCATAATAATCAACACATATGCATCAAGAAAACTGAAACAGGCTTGAACGAAAAGCAAAAAAATAAATCTTGGTTTACCGCTTCTGCGTGCGACGCCATCAGAACTTGCCCTCGCGTTCTCCAATTGCCTCAAAAACAGGGTGAATGCTAGTATCTAGCTTCGTGAAAAAGAAGTATGAATGTAATGGTATTTATAGATACGGTTTAGCCTTCTTGGAATGAAATTTAGGAAAAATTCCATTATCATATATTAAAGATACACTCAATATATTATTCGCTACCTAAATTAAAGACTTTCCATGTATATCCGATTCATTGCACTCAAAAACCCTAGTAATTTCTGCCAACAATGTTGGAGAAAATTTCCTTTCCATGTTTTGGCGTTTTCTTTCACTCGTTTTTGGACATTCTTTTTTCTTGCATGCACCGAGTTTATTCCTTACAAGTTGAAGATCTCGCAATCGTCATAAATTCTGATCGTATAGTAGTATGAGAGGTTACAATGAGGGGCAAAATAAGACGCGTCTTTTTTTTCTTTTTTTTTTTTGGCGAGGGAATTTAAATGAGGCAAAGAAGAGCATTCCGTTTCTTTCGAAGGAAGATAAAAATCTGCATCTCTCCAATTATCCCATCAGATTAAGAGAAGCATTTGTTTACCATCCTTCCCACCGACTTCCTTTACATTATACTCTTCAGTATTTTTGTTAGCAAATGATATCCGTGAAATCAAACGTGCTTTGAACGAGAAAAAATTGAAAAAAAGAAGAAGATGATGATGATGATGATGAACATATTTAACTGTAACTTTAATTCTGGACTTGCAGATAATTAGCAAAACTTTAATCTGGAGAGGATTATATCGGATTCATTAGAAACTGTCTCTTATCTTATGAGGGGACTTGGGAAAACATTTACCAACTTATGATCGTGCTATAATGACTACATTGAAGATTTGCTGGAAACAATGAAAATTTAATATATATAGATTGGGTGTCCGGAGCTTGAGAGCAAAATAGTTCCACACAACAGGCCCGATCAGTGTATTTATAAACTTCTTAGCATTCATGCATAGAGGTACTGATCCTAAGAATATTAACCTGACCAGCGGTCAATGTACAATCTATCAGGGAAAAAAAAATAAAAGGGGCCAGTGTACAATCTATCAATCAAAAAGGAGGTCCTCTCGTGTTCCAAATAACGAACTATTTTAGATGTAGACTCCTCCTTGGATCTTGGATGGAAGATACTCCTCAGACAAGAATGAAAGTGACTGCACCGATAATGCTTCTATCTCACATTTGAGTCCTCGAGAAAGGAGCAAGTCCAGTTCAAACCTTTTTTGAAAAAAAATGACCAAATTGTCAGCGTTGAACGAGAGAAATAGAACCAATGAGACAAAGACACAGAATTCAACCTCCACTGAGGTGCTTCGCGTCGCAAGTAACACCTTAGTAACATTGCTTCAACTCTAGTCTTATCTGACAAGGAATTCCGGACTTTTATGAGATGTATTATGAAGTACGCCCAATTCAAGTTGTCGAATCCGCCATACACACTAAAAAACAAAAGCAAGAAAAGAATAGAAAGGGAACGAGTAAGAGGCTATCCTTGAGCATGCATCTTACCTTCTCTAGTTAAAGGTAGCAGACACTGTTGAGGAAGGCAATACTTCTCAACTTCGGATGGAAAAACACCAAGCCACCTTATCTCTGGAACGCATAGAAATTTTGCATCATAGGCCATTTGCTTCAAAATCGAGAGAAAGATATCAGTCAATGAACCAGGTAATCAGGCTTCTATTTTATAGCAGAATTGCAGGTTCCCATCTCCATCACACGTACATAAGAATTTGATTATGCTAGCACGCGGTCAATATGTATTGAGAGTGAAAAATACTTCAGTTATGAGATCTCACCATAGAACCAAATCTGTAAGTTGTCAAGATATCAATGCCATAAGGATCACAATCTACCAAACAATAGGCGGGCAGATGCAGCTTTTCAATAAGGAGGCGCAAAAATCTGGTTGAAAGGCAAAGCAATAGCTACTGTTAAGATGGCCAACCAGAATCTTGTAGGTCATATGTTGCATATCTCAACAGCAATCGGAACAATAGCCTTTACCTTCTCGTTGGCACATCAGGATAGCCTCTTCCCTAACAAGCAGACGTCAAATTATATAATTGTGCAATGAAATTCAACCAGAAGAAAACTAACTGTGATGAAAATGTAACTCTTTCTTTGTGCAACAAGGATCATTCACTAGTTCTGGAATACTAAACTCACTGTGACCACAATGCAACGGTTTCTTGTGCAAAAAGAATCATTCGCTAATCTCTGGAATACTGAAGGGTATATGAAGAACAAAAATGGTTAAAAATAAGAATCTAAATTATCATGATGATAATGAGCACCAGTTTGCTAAGAAAAAATCATATACCTGATTCTTTCTCGACAACTAATATATACCGAGCAACACCAATTATATCTACTTGCAACTATTAAGGATCACAAGATTCCATTTTGCTTATATTGACCTTTGCTAGCAAACTAAATCTAATAGCAGACCACTATAGCATGCTAGGATAAACTTTGATTCAGCCAATTTGCATGTTAAGTATGTCCTTGTTGAAGGAAGAGACCGAATGCTCTAAGCTATTGGACCGAATTGTAGTATCAAAGAAAGGCTATATCCATTTCTTTGTCAACCGGATACTTTCGACATCTTCCACGTGAACAGGCACAGGATAAGCCTGCACAACAACCAGAAAATAGCCATAACTTTCATCCCAGCTTCATCTGAAAATTTCAACGTGAACATTTATTCTCATCTTTACCGTGTTAGGATTGTTGATGCAATCAAATTTCCTCCCAGCTTCTGAAAATTTGAGCCAACCCATAACCATTCTACATCAGAAGAATATGTGATGTAAATTAGGGCCACAACTGTCATAATATCAATTGAAGTCGGTATAAAAAATCTGAAGAAAATTTCAGGATATAAAAGTGATTGGTAGTTTTGCAATACAGTAAAATCACATCTTGCTGACAAAATATGGTAATGCCACGTTGAGGATAACTACAGAAAATGTCTTTTTTGGTTAGAGACAAAAAAAAAAAAAAAAAACTTCAGCTCAGATGCACCGGATATCAGTATCATAACAGGGTACTCTTATTAGGCAAAAGTAATAATCATAAGGGCTGCAGTTTTCATGAAACTAACAAGCATGAAGTTGAGAGAGATAGCCAACAGAAGCCATGTCAGATTTCAAGTACTAGTAAGACAATCCACTTGCGGAAGAGACATGTGTCACATTGACCACATCATTTCTACATGTCATGCTTGAAACATAGTTCCAGTGATTTTGATATGGAAATTTACTTTTGCCATATTCAGAAGAAGTTACCAACCCATTTCCAACAGATACCTGCACAAGAGAATCACAGATGCATTACTTTCGTGGTCATAAGTTTCTGAATAGTCGGGCAATCTTTTGAAGGAGTTTGAATTATTCAAAATGATAGCAGTGAAGTCACATGCATTATCAAGGCAGCATTTTGACATGGCCATGTGCAATAGCATACGTAAGTAGCACTTGGAACTCTTGAGCAAAGCAACAAAGCAAAACCTATAACATCTAAGCAAGCAAATAGTCACAGACAGAGCTAAGTATGTTAGACTAAAATCTTTTGTCAGCCGAAACTTTAAGCGAAAAATAGTTAATTCAGAAGAGAAGACGTTTATAAATTACTGCCAGAACAAAGTTTAATGAATGTAAACATATCTCTAATTTAAATCCTAAAAGAAGCCACTCTGGGTTAAACAAACAGAGCAAAGGAGAAAATAACAGAGGTGAGTATTGAGGTAACCTAAGTTTTGCCCGTGTCATACACGTTCATAGGAAAGCAAGCCAAAACATGTTTCAGATATTATTAGAAACATTTGGCAAGTTAAATACTACAGTTACACGTTTATGAATCACAGGTAGATCCAGCATTGATCAACTAAAAATTGAAAACCACATTAACAGTATTTACCACATTTAAGTTGTGACGACTGCACTGCAGAAGAATGCAAATGTCATTAATTGCTCGGTCAACAACAGACTGCTCTGTTCGCAAAAATAAAATGATAGTTAGATGCCTGTCTTAGAAGTACAGGGAAGAAAGTTCCTTACAATTGTTAAAATTAAGTAACAGATTTATGCACAGATCTAGTAAAGTATGATATGTGGTTAAATACGTTCCTCTAACAGGTATAGGGACTCCATTTCATCAGCCTATTATAAGTATGACAATACCTAGGGATGAATGTAGATCATTGAGCTAACTTGCTAAATGTAGAGAAGATTTTATAAAATCATTCATGTTCCTTCACTGAAACTACCCCAAAGACAGAACCAATATTCATTACTCATTCCTCAATTTTTAAATCCTGGAATTTGAAATGGACCACTATTGATTTCAAAACAAGGAAATTTTTTTTGTACCTTTGAAAACTGTAGGATGCATGTAGTAAATATCCCTTTTCGAACCATGCCTGTTTTGTTGCAGAAGTGTCTGAACTACAAGCAGCACTCGAAGCAAGACATCTGAATAGGGAACTCACAATATAGATATTAATATGAACTTTGGTTTGCTCTAACAGGAATCAAGATTTCAGAATTGGTTGAACAGTCTTCTGGATAGTCATCTAAGGTTTGACATGGTTCTTGAAAAAAAATATTTAGAGGATAGCAAAGTAAAAGCAAGGAACTGTCTTTCTGGTTTCCAAAAAGAAAAACATTATAGTCTGGGATACAGCAACAAAGTACATCACTCACCCAGTCTACGAGTATGACATTCTCTCTGCAACGTCAATAGCTCCTTCCCCACAGATATACCACAATTGCAGTAGCTGCACAAACACAATCAGACGCTTGAATCTCATACGTCTGAAATTCTTTTTCCCCTTCTCTTTTTCAGCTAGAAAAAATTAAATCTCAAGGGCACTAATCCACTAGTCATTACTATATTTCGTTTCAATTCCACACATCATCTGTCAATTACTAATTAGAAACATCATTACTATACTCATTCCAGAAAAGGGGGAAGTAACTTAATTTCCTACAAAGAATAGCTTATATGCCCGTTGTTCGGAAACAAAAGACATGTTGCAGAAATTCTACGAATGACGCTGAAACATAATTTCGAAATTGAACTGACAACTGAGATTAATCGAGAAATTCGAGATGCATATTCCAAAATTTTAAAAAAAAAATACTTGATCGAAGCAGTCAAGGAGAAAAATCATGAGTTCAAACCAGTTTCCAGAAGTTTCGGTGCAGTAGTTTCGGAATCGATCAATTTGAACGACCGGCGATTGTCCATTGGAAAGATTCGTGAGGATCGATAACGTCAGCTCTGCAAAACGAAATCAAAAATTAAAAAGTGAAATTATAGTAGAGAAGTTTCTGTTCCTCGGTTGGGGAAGATAATGGTGGTGCTATTACCTCTAATTCTTCTGAGCAAGTCGGAGGGTATGGAAATGCTCAAGGACGAACGCTTTCCCTCCATTTTTTGTCTGTTGGAACTTGGAAGTTGGAACGAGCCTTTTTAAAGTTTAAACGCCGTGACCAGAGGCGGGCTGTGGACCAATTGGGCCATTCAAATGTCGAACATGATTTGGCATTTGCTGGGCCCATGTGGCCGGCACCGAAACGGTCTACTTGATTTTGGTCATTATCTTATCATCCTGTAGGGAACGATTGCCACCAGTGTTGTTAGACCCAGATCTCAAACTTTTCTTTCTTTTTTCATCCAAACATAATTTTGAGTTACCTAAATTGTAATATATTCATTTATTAATAGGAATAAAAAATGCCATTCATTTAATGTAAATATCAAAATAACTCATTTTTCTGAATGATCTCTAAATCAATATGTGTTTCATTCCTATGATTTTATCAATTTAGCATAAGTGATTCCAATTTGCATTAATTTAGTTTTTCAAGTAATTTTGGAGAATAGATATATTTTACCCATGAATTTACATTTTTATATATAATTATTAGATGTATATTTAATTGCAAGTCTAATATATTTGAAACATTTTCTATGATTGGCCGAATATAACCAAGAATTTAATTCTAATATTTTTGAAAACTTATAAAAATATAAAATAATTGTGACATCATACTGACGTCAGCGGATTTTTGATAATGGTTCAACCGATCCGATCAATTGATCCCCGACCCAATAATTTAATCGAGTCGTTATTCGATCTGAGTTTAATAAGTTGATTGCCACGGATGATGATTCATAATTTGATTGAAAAAACTTTTTGCGCTCTTCTATGACTTTCCATAAGCTATAAGATACCTAACTTTGTGTTCTATAGCCATTCAAAAATTGACTTTTGAAAAATCATAAGTATTTGAAAGCACCCTAAGCTAAATGAAGAATCGGAGATGATTTAAAATAGATTTTTAAAATAATATCACAACACTTTCTTTCTGTGATGCGATATATGTGTAAAAGAAAAAGAGAAGAAAGATAATTGAAAAAATTGACACAATAAACAAAAACAGGACAATTAGAAAGAGTTGATGCAGGTTAAGAGTCTAGAATGGTCCCTGATTGACAGTGTCTAATACTACTGTAAGAGATGATGATGGTAAGCATGTTGCAATGGCAAAGCTTTAAACAATAGACTATTTTTTTTTTTCTCTTGGAAGGAAAACAATAGACTTATGTGGATACCCATCAATTATATTGAAAACGATAACAAGCCAAGCTCAACTTGTCCCAAAGTCTAAATATGCTTCGACAATGATATCATATCGGATTCCGTTCTGATCTTCTCCCCATTCAGAACCAAATCTGAAAGTAAATTATACAACTGAAGGTCAGCGAGTCTGCAGAGATTAGGAAGATACATCATCCCCACAACTCCATGGTGTAGTATTCTTTGAAACTTTTTGTATACTTTCAACTCCTACAATAATATAACCCATCCCCTCCCCCCCCCCCCCCCCCTCTCCTTCCCAATACCCCACCAAAAGGGAAAAAAAAAAGAGTTTTTAAGAGCACTAAAATTATTACTGTTGTTGTTGTTGTTATTTTTTCGCCAAATGTAGGATATTTTCATAAAGTCCAGCCGAATGCTTTCATAACTATATATACAGGTTGATGGTAACTTCATTTCCCTTTTTAATTTGATCCTATAATTTGTGCAAAGTACAATTAATTAACACTTGGTATTGGGCATGTGTCAATTATGCATTAGCGTGGTGAGCTTTACTCTACTGGAAACACTGATCCAGAAACTTTTTCTCCCGGGAACTGGGTCATCCTGAAAACGATGCCAAGCCCTTCGAATCCACGATGTCCTAGCAAATTCTGAGCAGGATTCCGAGCTTTCTACTTTCTAGTGCGGCAGAAAACCAGAATTCCTGGACGGAACCCTTATTGCCAAACTGTGCTTCCACTGTGTGAGTTTTTCTAGCCCAGATCATTTGCGGTTTTATGCTACTTGACCCCATCGTTCTCTAACTTGTAAATTGCTTTCTCCCTGCCCTGCTTACATATCTGAATTCATCTGATTATAATGCCACTTTTATATGTACTCCCCTCGTGTTCATTTTTTCAAATCTAGTGGTTCGTTACTCTTTAATGTGGACTGTAGTGTATATGTTTTGTTTTCTTGATGATTAATCAGGCCGTGAAGTGGAAATCGATTTCTTGTAGTTGTGGTTTTGCAGTATTATCTTTTAGCCTAATTGATTTGAAAACCAATCACTTTCTTCAGAATAGTTTCTTTTTCTTTTTGGAATTTTACAAGGTAAGAAGCCCAAGCACTTACTGTAATTTTAGCTAGTTGTGTCAAAGTTAACATCTTTAATCAAACAGAACGAAACTGCGTTTGGGGGATCAATCAACTTGGGAGTTTAAAGGGATAGAAGCCTACAAATCGTGAGCTGCAAAACTAAATGGGGTTTGATGCGCTATTTTCTCACGGTGTTTTTTCTATTTCCTTTTTTTGTTAATTTTTTTGAAGGGAAGGGTAGGAAATAAGGAGCTGGAATGGGGTTTTGGATGGCTGAACCAGCAGTCGAAGATCAGGAAGAGTGATCCTTGACCATCTGGCCATATTCAATCCTATATGGAGGTTTTCCCTAACACATTTTCACATCAAATTTTTAATGACATATATTACATCTGGAAAAGTGCTAAGGTATCGTTTATCTAAAAGATGAGCTACCGTTATTGGCATTAATACGCAAACAAAATATATTTCTTTGAAAGTAGTATTGGTGAACTTCAAGGATGCTAGCAAAACCACTTCTTATATATTACATCACAGTCTGTAGTGTGTGATATATTGTGCTTCTTAGGTCCTTAATATGTTAAAGCTGTTAATATCGTGCAGGGTATTGCTCTACATTTGCTGGATGGCTGAGAATGGTGTAAAACAACCATTGTTAACTGAATCACTTGATGTTGCGCCAAAAACCAACCAAAAACTTAATTACAGAAGAAGATTCCGCCGATGCAAAAGTGCACCACTAGCAGAATTTACCCCTGGAGAATTGAATGGAAAGGATGGCTCACTTCCTCGCTCTGAATCCATCTTCAATAAACTCCATCCAAGTATAAGGAAGGTTGCCATTTACTTATTCTTGTACCTGGCTGTAGGCGCCATCTGCTTTTACATTGTTAGGCACCAGATTGCAGGAGAAAGGACTGATGGAGTTCTTGATTCGGTTTACTTTTGCATTGTGACAATGACCACTGTGGGATATGGAGACCTTGTGCCTAACAGTGTAGCTACGAAACTGCTAGCCTGTGTTTTTGTATTCTCAGGGATGGCATTAGTTGGTCTGATGCTGAGCAGAGGAGCAGATTACTTAGTAGAGAAGCAGGAGGCATTGTTGGTTAAAGCATTGAATTTACGCCCAAAAGTTGGACCAACAGAAACGACGGAGGAGATTGAAACACGCAAGGTCAGCTACAAGTGTGCAACTGTATTTATCTTTTTGCTGGTGTTGATAGTAGTTGGGACAGCCTTCCTGACCATAGTTGAGAAACTAGACATTGTTGATGCCTTTTACTGCATCTGCTCCACCATCACAACCCTTGGTTACGGGGATAAAAGTTTCTCGACCAAGGCTGGGCGTATTTTTGCAATTTTTTGGATTTTGACAAGTACACTTTGTTTGGCTCAATTTTTCCTTTATGTTGCTGAGCTGAACACTGAGAAGAGACAGAAGGAACTGGTTAGATGGGTCCTTACTAAGCCGATGACCAACGTGGATCTTGAAGCTGCTGATCTTGATGATAATGGTATAGTTGGGTGAGTATATCTGCTGCCTAGAATTGATTCTGCAAACTCTTATTGCTGGTTCTTTTGTCACTGTGCTCCTCATTTACTAAGTTGTTGCCAGATATTAAGGGGCTTTGTTTTCCAATTACTAATTACCTTTTTCTTGCTTGTATGATAGTGCTGCTGAGTTTGTCATATACAAGCTCAAAGAGATGGGAAAGATCAGCCAAGAAGATATCTCAGTTGTGCTGGAAGAATTTGAATATCTTGACGTTGATCAGTCTGGAACTTTGTCAACCTCTGATATATCCCTCGCCCAATCATCTTAAACTGCGATGTGATTACCTTATCTTTAAAAAAAAAAAAAAATAGTGATGATATCCTTTCTGCTAGTTGCTTGTCGTCATATAGAAATTCTTCTTTGTTGTCTACCATGCTTCACGCAGAAGCATGCTCCTTTCAACTTGTCATGAATGTAAATGAACTTGATGTTCTTGTCTCAGAACTGTGGGATGATGGCACAAGTTCTTTCTTCATGATGAGTATTTAGAAAAAGTTAGCCAATTCAGTCACTGGACGCGTTAACATCTCCTGTAGGGGCTTCCAAGATTGTCAGTTTGTTCTATGTTCAATTGCAGTCCCATTAAAGATAGACCTCTCCAATAGAGCTATCCGATTATGCACGTAACTAAATGGATATGCCCTTTGCTCTAGAGGAGGATGGGGCTTGGGTTGGCGGAGAGAGAGAGAGAGAGAGAGAGAGATGCTCTCTGGATCCTGCTTAGAGCTGTTAATCGAGCCGAGTCGAGCCGAGTATTTGGCTGCCGAGCTCAACTCGAGTTTAATTCGAGCCGAGCTCGACTCGAGCTCGTTAGGAAAACGAGTTTTAA
The DNA here is from genome assembly GCF_036785885.1 of Coffea arabica. Taxonomy (NCBI): domain Eukaryota; kingdom Viridiplantae; phylum Streptophyta; class Magnoliopsida; order Gentianales; family Rubiaceae; genus Coffea; species Coffea arabica. The sequence continues at coordinate 53,606,136 of NC_092318.1, forward strand.
AATGTGTTCGAACTCGACTCGTTAAGTGTACATGTGGCTCGAGCTCGAGTTCGAGCTCGACTCGTTTATCACAAACGAGTCGAGCTTCACGAGCTCGAGCTCGAGCTCGTGCAAATTAATCTTAATAAAAATCTATAATTTTTAATTTTTATAATTTTGATTTCTAAAATGACAAATATGCCCTTCATTAACGAGTTCTAACGAGCTACTCGAGTATCAAACGAGCCGAACTTACTCGGCTTGTTAACTAAACGAGCATGTTTCAAGCTCGAGCTCGACTCGTTAACCAAAATTAACGAGCCGAGCTCGAGCCTTAACGAGTCGAGCTCTAACGAGCTTTCGAGCTACTCGATTGACTTAACAGCTCTATTCCTGCTTAAATGGAATTTTCTTGTTAGTGCCTTCATTCATTTTGGAGACCAGTTTTTCCCTCATCCCTAAAGGGTTCTACTCCACTCCAGATTACACTCGGGGCTTGGGGTTACACCAAAAAATAAGAAAGAAGATTCTTTCTCCTGCTGTCCAAACTTAGGGGTGGAATTTTAAGAAGCGAGAGGAGAAAAATGTACCCAAGATTTTAGTCATTTGATTACGGTTTCACTTTTTTTTTTTTTGGGAGAAACGGCTAGGGACCTGTGTTGTCAGTTGGGCATCGGGAGCATCATTTGTAATGATCCGATCATTTACCAGAGTATGTTGTTGGGTTATGAAGAAATCCTTTATGGACCTCCACCACCCATAGGCCCACAGGATCGGAGGCGTAGCAGCTGCTGAAGTTCCATTCCCCACTGGTTACGGTCCAGTTTGGCTACCGTCCGTTTGGAACAAGGTAAAAGTCTTATTTATCCCTACCCCTATTTATATCTACTTAAAATTTTTTTCAACTTTTCTTTTTTCTTTTTTTTTTAAGTGTAATGGAATTAGAATCTCCCAACTACACTATTATCTTTCCCGGTGCTGCCCCAACCCATCCCTCCTCTATCTAATTAAAGTTAATCAGTAAAGGCCAACAACCTAAGAATATTGTCCATTTTAAGACAGTTTCATAATTTCCGACCTGATGAAAAAGACTGGCACCTAACTAGAGCTGTTAATCGAGCCGAGTATTTGGCTGCCGAGCTCGACTCGAGTTTAATTCGAGTCGAGCTCTACTCGAGCTCGTTAGGAAAACGAGCTTTAAAATGTGTTCGAACTCGACTTGTTAAATGTACATGTGGCTCGAGCTCGAGCTCGAGCTCGTGCAAATTAACCTTAATAAAAACCTATAATTTTTAATTTTTATAATTTTGATTTCTAAAATGACAAATATGCCCTTCATTAACGAGTTCTAACGAGCTACTCGAGTATCAAACGAGCCGAGCTTACTCGGCTCGTTAACTAAACGAGCATGTTTCGAGCTCGAGCTCGACTCGTTAACCAAAATTAACGAGCCGAGCTCGAGCCTTAACATTCGAGCTCTAACGAGCTTTCGAGCTACTCGATTGACTTAACAGCTCTACACCTAACCCCTGATTACTCTTGTTTAGACATCACGAAAACTTGGTGTTGCCAACAAGAATGAATGCAGAGTGCCCAACTATTGGACAATATTTACCTAAAATCTTTTACTTTGTTATATTTAATTACTTGAAATTGTTGTTAAAACCCATGATTTAGTAAACAATCATGTATCCCCCTTCACTTCGTACATCAGTCCAATTGGATGGAATACAAGTAATTCAAAGAGCCTTTAATCTAGCAACTGAATTTGAGATTCCAAAAACCCACAAAATCCTAACTTCTTAAATTTCGGACAAATAAATAATATTGGAGCAATTTCCTTAAGAGTTGCTTGGCCAACCATGATAATATTTTGTTTTTTTTTTCTTGTGCATAGAAAGCTAAGGCCTTTTTGGATTGCAATTTTTCATCTAAAAAGTTTTACGATTTCGTAAATATATTTTTAAATCATTTTTTAATTTCACATTATATCAAATTATTATGGTATTACTCATATGTTTCGCGGACATCATAAACATATTTTTCAACCCACTTTTTTATATTTTTAACCATTTTCTTTATCTCAAATCCATCGTATCACAAAAAATGTTACAGTAATTATTTCAAATAATAGTAGTCTATCCTAACAAATTCATAACTATTCAAAGGGTTCGACAAATAATTTTCATACTTGAAATTCACAAATTGAATATGGTCGTTGCTTCATAAACATCTACGCAATAATAAAAATCATCAAGGGATTGGGCAAAGATTAAGATAAAAGCAAAAGTCATTGTCCCGACATGGAGAAATGAGCAGACGGACCTAAGTCCTTTCTAAGGTATTGTCAGCCAACAGTGTCTGTCGATGTCAAATCACAGTCAAACGAGCGTCTCCAACTCTAATCTAATTCAACCCCTTTCATCATTTCCACATTGATTGAGAAAACCGATGGAATAAAAACAAAAAAAAGTACTGCCCTTTGCCGAAAGCAAAATCCCATTTTACTATGAACCACCACCAAATTCAAAATATGTTTATCAATTGTAACTTCTGCCAGAAAAATTGCACTTGGTGATACTCAAAGTGGTGAGAATAATTGTACATATGAACCACCCAAACGAAAAGGAATTAGGGGACCCAACTATCAAGCAGCAAGAGTGATCTGAACGACATTTATTTAATTTCTGCAATATACAATTCCCAACCTGTCAAAGTCCTTGATCTCCTTAAACTACAAACAATAATAATGTCAAGAGAGAGAGAGAGAGAGAGAGAGAGAGAGAGAGAGAGAAATCCAAGGAAAGAGAGAAACGTTAGAAGCTAGCAATTGATTTATGCAAGCGTTACTTGTTACTACACCATGCTTTTTACTCGTCATCATTTTCTGCTATTCCTTTTCCTTTTGCTGCTGCTGATGCTGGTGCTGATACGGCTGCCTCCTCTGCTGAATCATGTTCATCTACTTGGGTTTGTAGATTATCTGGCTCGCCAGCCACGTAATCCAAAATCCCTTCACCGGCTTTTTCACCCGAAGCCTCCGGAGGCGGCGGAGAAATCCGGCCAAACACCACTATGGCCACCAGGAAAAGAGCCGTTGAGACCAAAAGGGGCCAAAAGTACTTGAGAATATCTAGGAAACTGGGTGCAAGATAGACCAAAAAAATAAGTAAAAGGCTTAAAATGGCCCCAATTAAGATATGCACCTTGAACTTCAAAAGCTTTTCTGGGATATCCATAGCCGCTGAGATGGAGGTGGAGATGGGCTTGTGAGTTGTGATAGGCTGTTGTGGGTTTCTGTAAGAAAGAGAGAGAAGGAAGAGAGGGAGTGGGGGCCTGAGGTTTTGGGGGGCTTTTATCTTTCTTGCAGAGATTCTCTGGCCGGGAAAAAAAAATTTTTCCTTTTTTCTAAGGCTTTTAACTTCGAAGACTGTAAATATGGTGCAGTCTATTTTCGTGCCTTTATTTTAAAAGATTGAGATTTTGTTCCCATATTACCCATGACGGTTTTTTTTTTTTTGGAAGGAACCCATGACAGGTTCCAAAACATGCCAAAATGAAAAGGAAAATAAAGGACCATAAAAATGGTAAAATCCTGTCCATTTTTCTGACCTTAGCAAGATCAACCATCTATCTATGCACACGATCCTTCCACAACATGTGAAGGCAATTGAAGATTTGAGGTACATGCGTTTGTATGGATAGTAGTTAATTTAGATGATTTATTTGAAATAGTTACTATAATATTTTTTGTGATGTGATGTATACGAGATAAAAAGATGATTGAAAAAATAAAAAGATAATTAAAATTTGTGAAATAAATTATTTTTTTTCAAATCATCTCAATCCAAACACACTTCGATTAACCTTTTTTTTCGTTCATTCATAAATTATTGTATTTATGGAAGGATTTTGATTCACTTTTCATATTTGTGGATGCAAGAAGAAAGTGACAAAAGCCTATTAAAAATGATTAAATTTTTTTTAATAAATATTAACAATGATTAACTAAAATACATTTTAGCATTAAAAGTTTGGAACTAATTAATACGTTTGAACGCTCTCAATACTTGTCTCAGTCGATTAAGTAAACCACAGAGACCAGAAGTCCATGCTTTTATTGACAACACCGTAGAATTACAAATACAGCTGAGGGTGTAAGAGTCATTTGGGACTGAGAAATTGGAGATTTCACGAACCCGCGGCCACATAACCCCATGTCCTTTCTCGGATGTGTCGGCTACTTTTTGATCAGGGCTGTGTCCTTTAGCACTGAACTATTTTTTTTTTTTTTTTTTTTTGGGGGGGAAGTCTATTATATGGTGGGTGAGGACTGAGGCGGGGTTGCTTAGATCCAGCAGCTCGGTCCCGTTGGCTAGAGGGAAAGTTGTTCCACCATCTTATACCATGCAGGAATAATTCTATTCCCAGATCTTTTTGGGTGGGTGGGTGGCTGGTGTGTCCCTGCGGGAGCCAGGTCACAAATTGTACTACTTAATAAATTCTTGAAGTTCCGTAAACAAAAGTAGACAATTCTTTTTTCAATTGTTTATTGACTAATTTATTACTATATATTATTCTTCAATCACAACATTGCCTTGTTTGGATTGCTTGTTTCCGTCGAAAAACATTATCGTTTTTCGTGATCACATTTCCCTATCACTTTTTTCCCTCACATATATCAAATCGCTATAATAATTTTTCCATGAAAAATGACGAAAAATGCAATCCAAACACAACCATTTTAATTTTCTTTAACAATATTTTCATTTCATGTTCGTTACTTCACAAAAGTGGTATCAGTGAAAAGTACAAATAAAATGCACCTATGAAATTCAAAAAAGGGCGCGCTTGAAGTGCTTACAGTCATTATTCATCAATCACGAAAAGGTAACTTCAGAAAACAAGTCAGGCGAGATGTCTATAACTTGACTTGGATGGTATAGATTCCACCTGCATTACTGAGTTTTGACAGAACCTTTACTACGTGGAATTTAGATTCACCAAAATTGGACTCCTTATCTGAAGCCCATGTAAGAAATCCTCGAGAATAGGCAGCACTGCCGGAATTTGCCAATCGGGCGAATGTAACTGTGTATGTGATTTTCTGGTTCAGCCCCGAGAAGTTGAATGTGCTTGGTTCGACGGCCACATACATCTACACCCGGCCGGCCCGCGGGGGGGGAGGCCCTGGACTGGGTAAGATGAATGAGCCTCGCCAACATTGGTTACTGTCCCTGTATATCTCACCAAACTTGATCCCAGAATGATGGAAAAAGAAGAACACTAGCTTTCTAAGGGCTTCCGATGGCTCTGTAACTATTTGAGCATCAGGTGCCTCACACACGAACAATATACGTTTCTAAGCTGCTCTCTGGAGGCAAATCACTGGCAATCATTGCTAAAAAAATGAAAGCCGAACATCCAAATGAGAATTAACTGTATGTAATCTGTCTGAGCCCCTAAATGGAGCAAAGAACTGTGCAGCTTGGTTTTGTATTTCAGCTACTGCAGAAAGCTAAAGATACGCTAAAAGTGGAGTTGCAACTGCTACTGAATTTTCATATTGAGTGAGTAGGACTTTTTTTCAAAAAAAAAAAGTGAAAATATATAGGAGGGTTCGAACCCGATATATCTTACTTGGATAATTACCTAGCCGCTCCTGGAAAAACAGGTCATTAATCGCTCCCTGAGTGAAGTAGTTGATTTGATTGCCAAAGTTATAAAACTTTTTTAAGGGGCATGCTTGCTATATCCCTTTCGGCCATTGTCAATAATCAGGGGCAGCACGTAGTCACGGAAGACTAAGAAATAGAAGTCGCTATTTGTGGTTTAGGAGAAAGGAAGACTAAGGGAACAGAAGTCATTTTGTTCTTGACTTGACGAATTGTTTCGGTTTCTCACTAGCTGCTGCACCCGACAGTGAGCTCTTCTTTGTCTTGATCAGCTGACTTGGCTAGCCTGTAGTTGACCCCGTCAACTACGCAAAGGATTCTATGAAATTGGCTTTGTGTCCTTGAAATAATTGACTTGTGATGGAAATATGCACTCCAAGATTATCCACTTGCGCTCCGCTGTCTCTTTTTTTTTTTTTTTTTTTTTTTTTTTCTGGACAAAAATGCACTGCCATCATCGGTCTCTCCTTTCTATAAAAATAAAGATTAAGAGCCTCTACAATTACCCGTGGTAATTGTACGCTGCACCATATATACTGATAACAAATACAGATACTAGTATAATGAAATTAAAAGCAAAACAATTTTTTTTTCTCTTATTAAAACTTGATTTCAAAAATTTGTTGTGTTTTTACCTATTGTTGTTGTTTTAATATCTACTCTTAATACTTTAGCATTTACATTTATTGTGCTAGTATCTACGCTGTAACGTACAATTCTTATCCTTTGTTTTTGTGCGACTATCATGTTAGGACTCTCCCAAATTTTGATAGGATATAAAACCAAATTGCAGCCAGCGGTTTAACATAGAAAGAGAAGAAGAAGAAAAAAAAAAATCAAACTCAAACCCATTTCAAAGTTCAACCTTTCTCTTATTAATCACATCACAGGCCCCACGTGAATGGGCTGGTGGTTGGCGCCTCCTCCTCGAGACCGTTAGGTCCTGGGGTCGAACCTCCGCAGCAACATCAGTTCGCCGTGCATTTAACGTGCTAGGTCTGGTTGGGGCGCTGGACCGGGCCGGAGTGGGGATTAGTCGGGCCGCCTTTACGGACTTGACCCGGACACCCCACTCCGTCGACCAAAAAAAAAAAAAAAAAAAAAAAATCACATCACAGCATCTAGATGCATGCGGACTATGAGAGTGTTTAGAAAGCCGAATACTCTATCCAAACACACTCAATATTATGATTCTATGACTTGCATTGGAATAACTCTTTTTTTTTTTTTGGATGGGAAGATGTAAGAAAAAATATGGCCAATTAGATCTTTGAAAGGTCCAGAACATCAAAGGACAGAATCGTCCTTTCACCTAAAAAAAAACCCCCAAATATGGACGGTAAGTAGTTAATTGTGGAGCGCGATCCGAATATCAGCTCCCATCAATAAGTAATTGTAGTAATTGGTAATGTACAGATAACCTTTTCATTCTTACAAAGTTTGTTTAGGGGCTAAATTATAGGGAGCTGATCAATTGAGGCATTATTATTGTGTACGGGTTTAAAACAAAAAAAAAAAAAAGAGTATTATCGAGTTTAGAATATAATTGGCCTCAGAAATTTTGAAATCAGGCATCTAGATGCGTAATGATATCTATTTTTGTGATCAAGGAATATTTCGACTAGGCTTAATCTCAAGTTGCCCCCTATAATGTAAGTGGAGTAGGAAATTTTGCACCTTATAATTTATAAATTTACAAATTGCCCCTCTAATCAATCGAACAAACATGCCGGTTAAACTTTTGTATGTGTGAGGTGCGAAAGGATAGTTATGTCCTCATATACATAATGCTTTGGTAGTTTTGTCCTTAGAAAATTATGTTGTTATTATTTTTCTATAAAGAATTTTATAGTGTCTAAAAATTTATGATACAAGTGCAAATGTAAATAACTATATAAATTATTTTTTACTATATCAATTTTTAGTTACTTATGATACTTTATACTATTTAAATATTTTTTACAACAAAATACCACTATATATTTGAACATCAAAAAATAAATATTAATAAGGGAAAAGAAAGAAAAATAAAAGTGAATTACTACTTATGAATATGTAATTTTCATTTTTTTGTGACAAGGAATTAATTATGAAAATAATATATATATATGTATATGTATAACATTAGTGTTATTCAACAACCCCTACTTTAGACACTCGATTTGAAGCTTACCTAGCTCTTGTCAAGACTAAAACTAAAATTAGAAATGCCAAAACTTCAATAAATATAACATTAAATAAATATATATATATATATTTCTTTGCTTCTTAATAATTCTTGTTAATGTTCAAATATCTACTAATATTTTCTTATTAAAAAAGTTTAACTAACATGAATTATCATAAAAACTACAACATTTATTTAGTAAAAATAATTTATACAATTTCAATTATTACAGCTACATTTATGCCATCATTTTTTACACACTACAATATTCTTCTATGGAAACTTATTATAACATCATTTCTAAAAGATAAAAGTATCAAAGTATCGCGTAACTGAGCACATGAATGCCTTTTATGTTGATCCATGTGTTTGACCATTTGTCTGGAGGGGGCATTTTTGAGTTTTTGGATTATAGGAGGTAATCTGCCACTCACCTCATATTACAGGGGGCAACTTGTAATTATGCCTTCGGACGAGTTTTATACTTTTTTGTATTAATGGGTTTAACCCCAAAGAAAAAAAAAAGTGACTAGCTTTCACCGAGTGGACGATATATCACGTAAGTCTTGCAAACGATGTGCAACAATGAACGTTCAAGCCAATATTGGACCATTTATGCTCTTACTTTAGATGACAAATTGTTATCTAAAAAATTAATTTTAATCTTGAACCCCCCCCCCCTCTCTCTCTTACTGTTATCCATTTCTCTTTCTCATCTACTTAATTTTCAACAGCAATTATCAGTTACTATTCGGTGGAGAGAGTTTATCAGTTTACCTGAAGTCCATGTTAGAGATCCTTGAGAACTTGAAATGATTGGAGCATTTGCAAGTCGAATGAATCTAACTTCATACGTCAATTTCTGGTGCAGCCCAGAGAATTTGAGCGTATTTGGATCCACATTCACACTTACTCCTCGTGGTTGGACAATCTTAACTGTGTAAACCGAACCAACCTCGCCAACATTTGTCACTGTTCTTGTAAATCTCTGCACAGTTGCTTCAAAGACGATGGAAAAAGAAGGACAATTTAGTTGTGAATCCGGTATCCTCGATTCTGCTGAGCAGTTCACATGACGTTGTAGTAGCATGCCAACCTGTCTATTTGTGCAATTCAGGCCGCACAGGTAAGGTATGTAATCTTTAGGTTCAATATCGTAGACGAGACCTGGATTGTTGGCTCCTGATGGTTTCACATGGCCTGCACCAATGGCAAAGACATCAGCAGGGAGGAGGTTTTGTTGATCCGCAATTGGCTTCTTTTCGAGGTTGACAGAATCAGCAGTAGTAATGATTGCAGATTTAATTGCAGCGGGAGACCAATCAGGGTGTGCACTCTCCAGCAAGGCTGCCACACCACGGAGGTGTGGGCAAGACATTGAGGTGGCTGAAGCGAAATTGAAAGTGGATTTTGTGTTGGGGTTGTTTTCAACAGAGAGATGCCATGCTGCAAGAATACTCACCCCAGGGCCGACTATGTCTGGTTTCAAGATGCCTGGACTTTACACACTTGGGCCTCTAGACGAGAATGAAGCAACAGCTGGAGCTCGATCATCTCCGATTGCAGTTCCATTACAGAAGATTGCAGCCTTAGGGAAGTTTGTGGAGTTCATATAACCCATGATCTTAACTCCATCAACATAACTCACATGTGCAGCAGGAACCGCATGAACATCAGCTTCTGTGGTGTAACCCCGATGCACTGAGTTCATGATGATCATGGCTGCACCTCCAGCAGCCTTCACATATTTCCCCTTCTCAACTCCTGTTAGCCCACCTGCCTTACATAAGACTGTCTTTCCTTTGACATCAGTGTTGTTTAATGAATCAGGAACACAATAAGCAGCAAACAGATTGCTCTCATTATATCCGGGATAAACAAGAGGAAACATTGTTGAGGCAAAATCCTTAGGTTGGAAAGCTGATTCCCCTTCTAGTTTCTCATTGTTTCCAAGCATTGCTGATGCCCAGATCTTCCTGTCCATGGTACTTGCACCGACAGTGAGAATCCAAGGGGCATCGTTACCTCGGGAGAAATTAAAAGGGCCTGCATTTCCATCTGAGCAACTAACAAAAATACCCCTGTCCATCCTCAATAGCAGTGTCCATTGCAGCCAATATGTCACTGTCAGAGCAACCAAAGCTGCATACTTCATATATTGCCAAGTGTGCATGAGGCGCTACGCCTGTAGCAGTGCCATTAGCATTTCCGTAGACAATGGCACCTTTGACGAAGTTTCCAGCAGCTGTGCTTGCTCTATGGGTACCGTGGTCATATGCATCAGCTAATGTACCATTTTGATCATCTTGGACGAAGTGTTGTGCTCCAATGATTTTGTTGTTACACAAGGATGCAGGTTTGAGTTCACGCTTCCCCTTCCACTTGGCAGGTGGAGGAGCGATTCCTTCATCACTTAAGGAAGGGTGGGCAGGTGTGATCCCGGTGTCCAAGATGCCAATGATCACTCGCACCGTTACCATAATTTGAGTCTTTCCAGAATCCCAAATTTTGTTGTAACCCCATAAAACTAGGAGGATGAGTCGTGTGTAGCTAGGGATAGTTTTCTCGTGGGCGCGCAGAAATAAATCCCATCTTTTTCTCCATTTCTTTCACTCCTTCAGGAGATAATCTCGCGGCAAATCCCTTCATTACATTGCGATAGGAATAAACCAAGCGAGACTTAAAATTTGAGTTTTCAGTTGTTGTTGGCAAAAATGAACGGTACCAGCTTTCCAAGTCTTCTGACTCGGAAAAAAGCTGACCATCCGGGGCCTCAACGTGAACGATGTAAGTTTCTAAGTTGCTTTTTTCAGGAACTTCCCCCGCAACAATAGCCAAAACACAGAAAATGAGCATGTAAACGAGAGAGGAAATGACCATTAGTGCCATTTCCAAAGCTTTTGAAGTCTTGAAATTCTTCGTTAACAAGCTAGAGATTATGTGCTTGAGCGGCTGAACAAGGCAAGCATGTGTATAGAGAAAAGTAGAGACGGTTAATTTCCTTTCTTTTCGAGCAGTGGTATTTATTGCCATCTTGCAATTGATTATGCATACTTTCCCACGGGGTAAAGTTATTTGGAAGAATTATTTAGGGGTGGAATGGCTACTTTTACAATGAATAGTCTACCTGTCTACCAGCCAATGGGGCATCGCTCTCCCCATTGCAATCAGTTGATGTTAGTGTTGGCCTTGGAGACTAAGAAAAACATGTCCGAGGACTTGGGGAGTCTTCGTAAGTATGGACTAATTAGCTCACTACTACATTTCCAATTGCTGTCTTCTAAGCTCGTAAAATGTGGAATAAGGGAACTCTTTACCTTGGAGACTAAGAAAAACATGTCCACGGACTTGGAGTAAAGAGAGGATTGATGTAGAAGGTTTATTTACTCGTTCTTGGGTCCAACATAAGAACTGACTTCTTTTAGGAAAAAATGAAAACACAAATTGGAGTATATTGAATTGGACTAATTAGTTCTTGGGCGTATGATTGCATACGTTAATGTGCCAAAAGACTCTGCGCAATGTAAGAGTTTCAATGCCTCGTTTGCTTCAAAACTGCCAAAGTTACAGTGATGTTCTTGTATTTTTTGTTCAAATGTCCTAACCTATCGATTTGCCCATGAAATTTCGAAAAGAAAAACCATCCTTCATCTTTCCCACATCAGACGTAAAATTGCAAGCCATCCTCGTATAACAATGTGATTAGTTAGCATTCATGCGATATTTCATTTATTGTCGCCATTTGCAGCCATTCTTGAACAGCTTGCCATCTGCTGTTGACGGTTTGATCAATAGAACCTGTAAGTGGCAAATCAATGTCTAGAAAGTTGCATACTAGTATTAGATGAAAAAAATTTTGTACCTTACTCGCAGTCCTCACTCCTCAGACCTTATCCGTGTTTCTGCAAAGCACTACAAATTAGCACGTGTAAAAATGTCCACCCTATCTACTTCAGAACTGGAAAAAGAGCACCAGCTTCAAAAGGCAGCAAAGACAAAGTCTTCAAAAAAGATACCAGCAAAATTTGGACAAGAAAGTTTCAATTGGAAATCTAGTGTCAAGACAGGTAAATCCTGATATACAATGATAAAGTCACTAATGCTACTGAGAAATTTTGAAAAATTATTCGCCCAAATATGATCATTAGGAGGATTATTCTGAAAATACATAAACTCCAATTTTTGCCTCCCCCAGGGAGATAGGAGAAGGAAGTTAAGAGATTTATTGTAGCACTAAACAGCAAGTATGACCCTCAAGCCAAGAAAAGAAAAGGACACCAAAATGAACGAACAGCTGCAACAGATGCCACAAAACGTATCAAAGGTGTTTCCTCTCAAACTGAGACTCGTGACAATGTGGGTCTAGCCAATCCCTAGAAGAACTCTTTGATGGGTTGACAGGCATTTTCCCACCCACAAGCTCTCTCAAATTGTCCACCTTATCTTCACGACCAGTTCCACCAAATCTCCCATCTGCCTCCTTTAGTTTCTGTTTAAACCTCTGTTTCCGACTAGAAGAATTCTGCTCCTGTTGTCTCGTCTGTGATGGCGGAGCACCATGCGGTCCAAGGTATATATAATCGTCCTTTTTGGCCTGCACAAGTGCAATCAGCTTGTGATAATCCTATACTGTCTTGTTATGTGTGTGTGCATGCATGCACGTGCAGCATTTGAAAGATTTGCAGTAGTTAAATAAGAAGGTTCCTGCAAATGCTTGCTTATTCTGATTTGCTTCAGAAATATATTTGCTGCAGCTCACCTTTACCGAGACGTTAGGATCTGCTACTCCTGGAGAATCTGATTTCTTTTGGTCGGAATTGCTTATTCCCAAGCTTGGAATCACAAATCCATCAGTGTCTAGTCCAAGAAATAAGAAGTCAGTCTGTATTCTAAGACTTGTAAACAAAAGCTGATAAGCTTTTGAGACTGAGTGGGTTAATTAGACACCAAATCGGCAACATGCAGCAGATTTCAGGACTTGCTGCTCAAAATGCTAAAAATGAGAATGAACTGTAGTACACCAAAAGCCTAGTCAAGCTTTATATTGGTTAGGTAACTTCACATCATTGTTCATGGCCACTCAGATCAGCATTTCACACAGACATCAGCATTCTTCAATCCAGAAAATGTGCAGTCAACAAACGCAAATTTGATATTCTATCTCTGGGTCACGAGATGGATATAACCATAATTGCACAGATAACTATCAAATGGCTTCTTCCTAATCATATCTCCTCCTCCTGTTCTCAAGCTCGGGCTACATTTGTTTCCTGAGCTGGTGAACCAAAGAAGAGGAGCAAAGATCTTTTGATGTGATGAATAATCTATATGCATCCTACATGTACTAGATATGATCCTCAAACAAGAGGATTACACAATAGAAAGATGAGCCCCCTAAGTTAATTTTGTTTCAACTCCAAATTTTAACCGAAATACGTACTTCCCTCGTGGATGAATTTCGACTCCAAATTTTAACCGAAATACATACTTCCCTCATGGATGAACTTACCATATCCTAAACCAAGAAAGTATGCAAGGAAAGAAAAATAGTGCAAGAGGAAACACAGACTTAATTAAGGACGCAAATATCACCTTCTCCAACAAGAAATACATGGAATAGTAGATATTGAATAGCATCTGCATTGCAAATTCACATACGAAGAAAAATATTATTAACTCAACAAAACTATGAATTCACCATGAACTTTGCTCATTTGATTATGCTAGACAACATCCCACAACCTTGTTCAAAACTAAAACCTGTTAGGTTTTAAACAAAAAATAAATAAAAAGTTAGTGAATTAACCACCAGCCGGAGAGTAACAGCATTGACAGATAACCACATTATGCTGTAGCTGTCCCATAAATTCCAAACACTTTCTGTGGACGTTCCAACAACGGATTTAACGATACCCTTATAACAACTTCATATCAGAGGTTCAATATAAACATACACTTCCAATAAGCTCAAGCAATAACTTTAGCTAGAAGGTGAAACTTGGACCTCAACTTCACTAACAATAATCAGTTAATCCACAATTTCCCTGACACCAACATCATTCTCCTGTATTCTTGAAATAATATCAATGCGCTAAACTTGCAGCAGCATATCATATGCACTGTTTCTCAGACTCGGACTAGGCAGAAAAACTCATTACTCCAATCATTAAGAAACTACGAGCATCCTATTAGCATAACCAACAACTTCACAGATTAGAAATCAATTAATCACATAGATTACACAAGAAAATACCAATCACTATCAGTAACGGGAAAAAGGAATAAATTTTATACAAACCATCATCAATCACTGCAATATTGTACTCATTCCAAAAAAATCTCATTAAAAGAAGAATTAAAAAAATTACCCCACTCATCTTCTTCAGTGGAAGGAGTGGTATGCACTGGAGATGGGTCCATGGAATGCAGATGATCATGGATTTTGAGTTGGTCCAGAGAGAAAAAAACTGGGAGGAATTAAACTGACGAGTCAATTCGCTAGGAATTGGAATAAAGCTGAAAACTTTATCAGACGAGTTATAGAATTTTGACGATTGGAATATACGACACTGGCAACTTTTTTTTATTTCCCTCCCCCCCTCTCTCTCTCTCTCTCTTTAGTATGGGGTCAATGGTTTTGGGCAAAGCGAAGTAAATCGATGAAAAATGGGGAAACCCTAGCCCTCCATCAGACCTGTATATCTCCCGACTCCCAATTTCTTTATTGCAGCCTGCCCGCAAAGCTACGTGGCAACTCATTTGCACGTTTAACTGAAATGCCGAAACTGCCCTTTTATTTACTTGCATGATCTAAATTTCATCTCTCGATCTATCTAGCTCGTGAGTCGTACGTAACATCCACTGCTTATTGTACCCTTACACAGAAAAAAAAGAAGAAGAAGTGTAAACTATAATAAATTTTAAAAAATATGTGTTGATGACACGCATACTGTTTGTGCAATCTGGAAATAAGGATTGTTATTTTTTTAAGTTTTTATAGAAATATATACTGTAACAATTTGATGTGTTTAAGGTAAAAAAGAAGATTAAAAATTATATTTACAAAAAACGTAAAATTTATTTTTTAAAAAATGACAATCCAAACAAGAGCTAAAAGTTTTATATCAAATAATGTTTTAGAAAACTTTTTACTACTAAACAAAATTATTACAACACTTATGAGTGATTATGTTGATGACATGCGTTTTTAGGTAATTGAGAAAGAAATTAGTGTTTATCCTTTGTTTTGAGGGTAAAACAAAAGTTTAAGAAGTGACGAAAATTTCCGCACAAAAAAAAATATGCCTATTACTTTATAAGATCATACCAAAGTAACTGTTTTGATGGTTTCTTGGCGAGGAAAAGGCATAAGCCATTCTGTAATTTTCCTAAGGAAAAAATATTACGATGGTTTGGGTATAATAAACCGGAGCACCCCTTTTTTCTTTTATATTTTTCATTATTGGAACTTTGTTTTGTCGTTTTAAGACAGGCCCAATACTTTGATTGGGCGTTGAAGCTGACTCCGGCGTTTAATACAAACAGTGGAAAATTTTGTAAGGTTTGTTCTCTTCTTTAAATTGAAAAAAAAAATCTTGAAAATTTATTGAGACACATATTCTCCCTAACAAATAGAGATATTTCAGTCCATTTTCTCAAGAGAAGAGGCGGAATAAATACAAATGATCCCTCTCAGTATCCATGAAAGGCATGACAGGTTCGTTTGGCGGCATAGCAGCAGTGGAGATTACACCACCATGTCAGAATATGCTCAAGCCAAATAAAAAATGAGCAAGAAGGCCAATAAGATGTAACCAAATGAGGGATCCAACGCAAGGAAGTATGATCCTACACTATGGCATCAAGTCTGGGATCTAAACATAAAACATAAACTGAAGCACTTCCTATGGAAATGCTTTCATAACAAACTACCTACAAATGAAGAAGTGTATAGAAGAACTGGCAAAGGGGACAAGTGGTACAAATGCTGTGGCGAAGAGGTAGAAAGCACCTTTTTATCAACTGTAAAACTATAGAAGAGGCTTGGAAGACATTCCCTATCAAATGGGATGGTATTCAATAAAGCTCATGGAATTTCTGGAAGTGGTAGGAAGCGTTGCAAGGTGCTAGAAGCAGAGTTAACGGCATCAGTCACATAAAAGCCACAACAAACTTCTTGTGGCAATTGTGGAAAGCAAGGAATGCCTGGAACTTCAACAAGGGAAGCACAAAAGGTTACCTGATCTCAAATAGAGCTCTAGAAGAATGGATGGAATACAAACAGATATGGGACTTTGAGAAAATGGAAAGGAAAAAGGATGATCCAGAAGAACCAATGATGACCATCACAAAAGAACTTCATGATCAACATGCCACCCTAATGTTCACGGATGCAGCAATGGACAAAAAGAGAAGTAGAAGGGGATTGCGCATCGCAACAAAGAACCATAATGGAAAACTTGTCAAAACATGGGCAATCCCTATTGGAATGATGAAGGATGCTGCCATACTAGAAGTTGAAGCAATCAGATCAGCCATGCTCAAAGCTCTGGAAGAAGGGTGGACATCTTTGCTTATACATTCAGATTGTAAAGGTCTAGTGAATAGAATTAATCACATATGTTTTGGGCTATCTTTGTTAGATGTGTTGGTAGAGGATATTATACATCTTAGTCGATCCTTTTGGCGATGTTCCTTCATATTTATTGGAAGGGAATATAATCGCACTAGTCATGGTTTGACAAAATTTGCCATCAACCTAATTGATGAAACAAGGTGGGAGCTAGATTTCCCTATGTGGCTTAGGACTGAAGCCCACAAAGATGTCCTGGCCGTGTGCCAGTAGTATGTATATGCTAGGAATATTGTAACCTTTCTCACATATATATTAAATGATGACCTTTTGACAAAAAAAAAATAGAGATATTTCACATGGAAAATTAAACTTTATATGTTTCGGATCAAAATTGCTGTGGCGTGAGGAAAACTGTATGCTACTTTCAACTTGGATTTATTCTACAAATATAATAGCACATTGTGTATTTTGATGAGTTACGGTTTATTAAAGTTGGGATCCCATTTGTAGTTGTAGGATTAAAAAATGAAATAAATTACTCGATACTTGAATCAAGGTCGATTTGATAAGAGTTCATTTGACTTTGATTCGTGAACTAGTCAAATAAAGTTTGAATAGTATTTTATACTTAATAAATTTTAAACTCAGCTCGAGTTTTATTTGATTAGTATAAAATTATATTTTATATATAAAAATTTCAAATTACTCAGACATGACTCAATAAATTTTTTTTTGAGTCTGGTTTGGTAAATAAATAAACAAAATATCAAATTCATTAAAATAATAAAAAAAGCTCAAAACAAATATTTTTTTAAAGTATAATGACTTAAATTTGAGACATTTCAATTACACTTTCTTTTCTGAACCATCCAATCCATTATTTTCCTAAGTTCGATTAAATTCATTTATATCCCTAGACATCATAAAAAAACTGATGAACATTCTTAATTTTGAAGACTCTGACATATGTCTACAACGTAATATTTAAATTACTAACGCTCTTAATAACTTACAAGGACAAAAGAATTTATATGCTTAGGATTAGCTTGTCAGAACAAAAAAAGCTTAGGATTAGAACATTAATTCTAGAGATTGTTTGGATAGGAGTTTATTTGGATGATTTATTTGAGATAATTATTGTAGTAATTTTTGTGATGTGATACATGTGAGATAAAAAAGGTAATTGGGATATGTAAAGCTAATTATTTTATTTCAAATCTTCTCAGTCCAAATACACCCTAGAGTTCGTACATATTTGAAAAAAATATGTACCCCTAGAGTTCGTACCATTATTTTTTTTATTATTTGAAAAAAATCTATTTCAATTGCATCATAAGCAAGCTTTCCAACAATACTTTTATCTATTTAACTACTATTTTATCTCACATAAATCAAATCATAAAAAGTATATAATGTCATTATAAATAGTTTTTCTGAATAATGGGTATCGAAATACCCTATTTTAGGTTGCCTTTTATTTGGAAATTTTTTTTAAGTAGTATGTTTTTTCAACTACTGTTTTGCATTCTTTTGTGAAAGTATTGTATAGTTTTTTTTATATAAAAAATAAATTACTTCTGAAAACGCAATTTAAATGGAATGATCAGGTCCGTTCTTATTTGCGAAACAACTAAAAGGCAAGCTAAAATTATTTTCGTTTTATATTATTAGAGGTACAAAAATATCACCTAATTTTCTAAATTGTAAACCGAATATCCAATCTGGGCCGGTCATTTTCAGACTCTACTCGTAAATAGATCAATGCCGTCGATTTAGTTCCCGATTTGAAATTCCGCCCAGTGTCACTGACACTCCAGTCCGACATGGCATAAAACCGTATTTTAAATCCGGAATTGAAGTCCGGAGTATAAATTCACAGTCCCGAAAAGGTGCACCCAGCACTAATGCTCGAAGTGTGAAATCGTTGAAAGCAGAGAGATAGAGAGAGAGGGAGAGAGAGAGTGAAGAGTGCGACTCGAACAGCTTCTCGGTTATCAAAGCGAGCTCAATAATCACCGTGAGTTCATTTTTCCCCTTTTCTTACTCGTAATTTGTGTTCAAATTTTAAATATTTTGCTCGTTTTTCCTCTTAATTAGTTATTTGCCGGTATTTTTTGTGTAAAGTTGGGACTTTGTGCAGCTTAGGGTTTTTCGGTAACTCAATTTGGGAAATTTGTTAATTTTTGATGATATTGTTACTTCATTAGTGAAATTTTGAGCTTTTGTGTTTGTATTTAGTTACTGTCCTGTTGATACTGTAGATCTTGATTGGCTAATAATACGCGCTCTTTTTTGTGCGCAGATTGTACCTACAAATTTATTTTTTTAATGCATGCGCCTGTTAACTTTTCTGCAAAGTTTGTGCTGCATTTGTTATGAATTACTGCTTTTATGCCTTTTTTCCCTTCTCCTTTTGTGTTTAACTCAATATTCTCCTCATTTGATTTTGTGCGTATGTGCTGTTTACTAATTAATTTTGTTGGTTTTTGCCCCTTGTTGAGCAAAGGCTGGATTTTTGGTTTGGAGTATTTGTTTGAAGTTTATTTGAAATGGGAGAGGAAGATGCTGTGCCTGAGGTAGCAGAGGCCACAGCAAATGGGGAAGCTGCTCCAGAGGAAAAGAGTGGAACAGGGGCAGAGAAGGTGGAAAAAGAAGAAGTAACTGAAATGGAAGAGGACAAGAAAGATGATGAGAATGTTGAGGTTCAGAAAATGGATGTAGACAAAGAAGGTGAAGAAACTGAAGAAAAGAAAGAAGAATTTGAGGGAGAAGAAAAAGAGGGCAAAGTGGAAGAAGGAAATGAAGAGAATAAGGGTGAGGAGGTGGAAGAGGATGCAGGCACTAAAGTGAATGAAGAGAATGAGGAGGAGAAGGTTGAAGCAGAAGTTGACGGATTGAAAGAGGAAAAGGAAAACTTGGAAGATGTTAAAGAGGATAAAGAAAGTGTTAAAGAGCAGAAAGGTTCAAAAAAGCGTTCAAAAAGAAAGCCCGTTTCTGGGGAAAAGGACAAAAGCAAGAAAAAGGAGGTGGAAAAGAAAAAGAAAGAGGAGCCAAAAACTCCTGCTGCTCCTGCAATTGAACGGCCTGTACGTGAAAGGAAATCTGTAGAGAGGCTGGTGGCAGCAATTGACAATGAAGGTGCCAAAGAATTCCGTATTGAAAAGGTTCTCATCCCCCTTTCCTGTTATTTCTGTGTTTTGTTGGCTTAGAGGGAAAAATACATTAGTTTTGTTTTTTAATTTACCTTCTTGCTTGGAGATTTACTTTGTGTTTTAATTGTTATCCAGGGTCATGGAACTGCTCTAAAAGATATCCCTAATGGTATATTTCTAGACAATTTCTATTCTGCTTGCATTTGCAAATCTTTTTTTTCAATAAATGTGCTTGTCATTTTCTTTCTGATGGGAGCAATATGCAACCCTTTAACCGGGCAAAAGATACTTCCCTGCTGTGATGCAACTATCTACTTCTAATTGGCCCATCAATCTAATTTCATAGTCAGCTCCCTCTTTTTGGTTGTTGGATTATGTGGTATGTTGGTAGTAGCCCAAATCTAAATGAAATAATACTGCTGCTAGTAAGTGCTGAACCATTGGTATGCCAGGAGAATATCTTAAATGCTATAAATTGCTTGTCTATGGTGGATTTATTGTGTCAACTATCACTCAATTTTGATATGTTTTATTTAAGCTTTTTTTTTTGAAAAGTTGTATGTAAACTGTTTTGTGTTTCCAGTTGTAATGGATGTTTATCTGTTATCTGCTACTTGGGTTCAAAGCATTTTTCTTTTTGGAATTTTCTCGTCCTTGTCTATTTAGTCCAATAGACGGATGCTTCTCCAAAATATGGATAAATGGTCTCTTTGTTATTGTGGTACAAGGAGTTTCAACATAGTTATCAGTCATGGTATATCGCTGCTCTACATGAGAGCATAGGGACAGTGTTGGGATGATTGGTTAGAACTTAACAACGAAACAGTTGCTTAAGCAAAGTTTGGTTATTGAAGAAAATACGTTGGCCATAGGTTAGTTACATCAGAAATTGGTAAAAGATTATTTGTAGGACTAAGGTTTTTGTCGTTGCCCTGGAGTGTGCAATTTTGAGAATCTTTACGAAGACTCTTTGCCTTCTAATTGACTTTGCCACAACAGACAATTCTCAAAAGTCTATACGCAGATCATTTTTTTCTTTGTACTTTTAATGGGTGGAGTTACTGTTTGGTTTGTTTCTAACATTCTTGTAGGCATACGCTCAACAAACAGACTTTCTATGTAAATTATGTACCAATTTTCAGCAAAACTAGAGCATCCAGGAATATGTACCTGCCTGATATTGGTCTCCTATTTGGTGCTTTACAGCCACTCTAAGCGGTGGGTAGACAGGGGTACTAAGGCCCCATTTTCGGTTGTGGTTTGGTGAGCATCTTTCACAGAATTTAGGAGTAGAACTTTTGGCCATTCAAGCAGTTTTGGCATAAGCTTAAAATTGGTGCTTTTAGAGCAACTTTTATGTTCAAAAATAAAAAATTAACTTTAACAATTTTATTATAAATTTTGAACTAAATCAAGAGATAAATATGTTAGAAATTCAAAAATATGTATTGTGAAATAGAAAAAGTACTTAGGCAAGTATGCATCCAAACAATATGATTTACCACTTAATAAGTACTTTGACAATAAGTTCTATTAATGAAGTGCTTCTTGATAAGTCACCGCAACCCCCAAATGGGCCCTAAGTATATCAATCTTGTAGTCAACGTTTTGATTCTAATTTGTGCCTAAAACTTTGTGCTAGGGAATGTGGAAGTTAAAATTTCAAATTTAGTAATATGAGTATTCTGAATGCTCGTGCTTTTCTTAGTAAAAAAATGTGTACTGCTATCTAGGCCAGTATTCATCTCAAAAGACGTGTTAACCTCCCTGCACAAAAGCCAAGTCTAAACCACAGATACAAATTTTTATGAACTATGACATTGTGCACTCTCCTCCTCTGGGTCTGAATGACAACATAGCTGCACCAGTGACAACCTATCCTTCCTCAATCCATCTAGGACGCCATCTGACTGATGCATAAATCAGACTGTCTTTAACAGCACAACAAGTGTAAGAACCACAACAGCACTATTATGGAAGATCTTGACAGGCTTCATCTGCCTGGTCAAGAATTTGTGTCCTGTAGGCACTCAAAAGCTTAATGGTTTATTTGATTTGATCAACCTCACTCTGTATGCAGCCATGCAAATGCTGCCTAATAACAATATCCTTTATTCCAAAAAAAGCCTTGTTGACATCGACGAGGGTGTGGCCCCTGACCACTGGCTTCTTGTGGAAGGGGGAGGTCCTAAAATGATGACTTAAACACTGATCTTGCAGCTTGTTGGCTGTGACGCATTGTGCTTAAAAAGCAGCTGGAAGTGTGGAGGCAGCTGCTAGTTGCAATTACACTATGTCTGGATTTTGGTTCACTGGTTATTGGCATGAAAAGATGGCCAACATGGGTTCTGAAATGGCTTTGATTCCCTTTAATGGAAAATGATGAATAGTTGTTTTAAATCTATCCCTGTATTTGATTATTAGGAGGGAATTTTTTTGTAGAAAATCGTAGAAAGCTCACTTTTACAGTTATTAATATATACTTTTCTGGTATGCCTGCTATGCAGCTGAAAAGAACAGTTGAATTTAAAGCCATTATCTAAACCCTATTTTCTGTTCCAGTGGCATACAAATTAGCAAGGAAGAAGAGTGATGATACTTTCAAGTTGCTGCATACAATACTGTTTGGGAGGAGAGGAAAGGTGATGTTTCATAAATTGAATTTTGCATTATTTCTGTCTCTTGGTTTGGCTCATTTGATACCTTGCTTTGACAACTTTTCTCTGCTGCTTTAGTAAGTTGCGTGGATAATATCAGATACATCTGGGTGTCCATCTAAGTGTCATGGGATAGCTAATTTACTAACTCGAGTTTGGACACTTCCACACCGACCGTGTCATTAGGAATCCAACCCCTCCAAATCCCCCCCCCCCCCAAAAAAAAGCTTAATATTCGGGATGCATATCTTAACAGTTCTGCAAAAGTATTACGTTTTATCCTACACATATGGTAATCAGAGGACTGTGCTGTAGAGTAAAAAATTGTTGCAGTGGAATAAACTGTTTAGATTTCTAACTATATTTGTGATTGGAGCTAACATTTGTGTTGCTAATCATTTCCCAACTGCAAATATATATACTGATTAGAGGTGGTTACTTGATAGCCTGGTAGATTTTCTGTGACTAACCTTTCGATTCTATAGTCCATAAAAGTGTTGTAAATCAATGGAATGGTCCTTTGGATGATTTATTACTAATTATCATTGTATTAAAAAGTGAAATTTGAGAATTTGAATTGATCTGATCAAAAATTGGTTTTTCCTCGCACATTTTCTGTGTTCACATCCTTCGCAAAATGTTCTCAAAAGAACCTTCTATATTGGTAAGGATTCCACATACACCCGCCCCTGAAAGCTATAAAGAGAGGAAATAGATATAGGATGAGCATTAGATATTATGAAATGTTTTATCAGGATACTGACTTACTCAACCACTTATCACACTCTCTGTCATGCAACTTTTGATGATTACCTGCAACTACCTTGACATTATACATTATTGTGCATGTTGTGTTTGTTTCAGTTGACTACAACTCTGTTGTTATGATTGTAATTTTTTTCTAGTGCAGGCAACTCAGATCAAGAGTAACATTTCACGGTTTTCTGGCTTTGTTTGGCATGATAATGAGGTAAACAAACATAGTGTCACTTATTTCTTCTATTTCACATGATATGAAATCTTGAAGCGTCTTAAATATGATTACACTCGCAGGAAAAACAAAAAATAAAAGTAAAAGAAAAGTTGGACAAGTGTGTGAAAGAGAAATTGTTGGAGATATGTGATGTGCTTGATATACCAGTTGTGAAGACTAATACAAGGAAGGTTAGTTTCTTTGTTTGTGTTGCTCTTTCTGTTGGAATCTTTTGCGAGTATTGTAATAGCAGTGCCCAAGATCTACAGAAGACATTTATTTCATTTTGAGAAGTACATCTGTTCTCATTTCAACTGCAACATCAATCATTTGGATATTTCTATTTGAAACGAGGTTCAATTCACTGATTCCAAGCACTCGGTCATAGTTTTTGTTTGGATGCTATAATGAAGTTGCCTATGTTGCAAAATTTGGAATTTTAATGCATTGCATCTCTTATGCACAAGCTTCAATTTGATTGAATTCTTTGTACAGGAAGATATTGTTGTAAAGTTAATAGAATTTTTGGAGGCTCCTCATGCTACATCTGATGAGTTGCTTGCTGACAAGGAACTGGTTGGTTGCCTTGACTTCCCACCTAAAATTTTAACTCTAAAGAGGAACTTTTGTTTCTCTCATCAAGAGATGAGGATCGTAATTTTCTTTCCTGTTATGTTTCTCATATTATATCTTTTGTATGTTGATCAGTCAAGTAAAGGGAAGAAGCGAAAGAGGGTCAGTAAAGGTAGTGGATCTGCAACGGGAAGCACACCTTCAAAAAGCTCAGCTAAGGTATTGACTCTCTGGTATAAAGAAGAATACTTTAGCTCTTGTTAGTTCTTGAAAAGTAGGAACAAGGTTCTACTTGTAACTGGTCTCTGGCTTAAGTTTCGTCACCTTGGTTTTGACATCTGTAATTCAAAGTTTCTGCCTTTAAATCACTTTTTAAGTAGCTGTACTGCAATCCATAATAAATGTTTGTTTGCTGTCAGAGTTGAGGTTGGGGACACTCGTTTTTTCCATGTTGGTCCAATACAAGCATGATATTTCTGCACAGGGTAAATTTATTGGGTTTGAGAATAGTGGTTCATGGATTTATTTCTGTTTAAATGCAGTTCTTTGGGGCAGCATAGGTATGCAGTAGTTATTCCTTTTAAGGGTTAGATTAATTAAAAAGATGATATTTGTTTTTAATGATGGCTTTCAAACATGGTATGGAGGCATACAATTGTCTTGTTTCTTTGCTTAGGCATTTCTTTACCAGTTGCTTAATTTGGGTTGGGTTCAATTTTCGTGTTCACTGTTTTCTTCTTAGATTTTACTCGGGGCTCTTTTCACCGTGTATAGTAGATTCTATCTCTATATTGATCTTAGATGCCTTCATTTGCATGTGGACAAATTCTAAACAAGTGACTGTAATTCTCTCCTAGTGTCTATGGCACACTCCTAAAACACCAAGAAATAGAAAAACAAAAGGAAATAAGAGCTTATTACCTCATATTCATTCTATTTTTTTTTTTTTGAAATACACATCAGAGTCAAAAAAAGACTGACACTGCATCTGAAAAAGGCGAGAAAAAGGATGTGTCTGAATCGGAAGACGAATCAGAAGAAGTAGAGGAAGAAGAAGAGGAACAGGAGGAAGCAGATGAGGAGGAGAATGCTAATGGTGTACCAGAAAAATCAGATGATGAGTTGTCTGATCAAGCTGAAAGTGACAAGGAACATGAGTCTGAAGCTAATTCTGAGGAGGAAAAAGGAAAGGACAAGCATGGCTCTAAGAAGGCACCAACAAAGGAGGACTCTGCAGGAAGCTCTAAGAGTAAAAGAGTTTCTACACCTAAAAAGTCGAGTCCACCATCCAAGTCCACACCTTCCAAGACACCACCAAGTCGTTCGAAGGTCACTCAAAAAACCATTTCCAGCCCAAAGGTGTCCTCAAAGAAGAAGACAATGGAAGTAGATGCTAAGGAGAGGACCTCAACTGCCAAGAAATCTGCGTCCAAAGAGAGTACTGGTAACTCATATTTTGCCTTGTATGCATTTTTTAAAGTCAATGAAGCCTATGAAGTCGTTTGTCTGGCCTGTGTGTAGTGTTGATATTACATGCACCTTGTGATTTAGTTAATATTGTCAAACCGCACTACCACCTTTATGTCATCTGTTTGGTGTACTCCCAAATTATGTTTCCATTATTGGCGTCATCTACATGCTGAATTACCAAAGAAAAATTCACAAATTTCATGTTGAAGTTGAAAAATTACAATTTTCCCCTCAAAATTTACATATCTGGTTTTGTGGTTTTTTGGTCTCCTTGAAGGTAAAAAGGTTGACAAAGGGAGAGAAAAGCCTAAAGAAGAAAAATTGAAGCCGAGCGATGCTGCACTCAGAAAGGCGATTTGTGAAATTCTTAAAGAGGTTGACTTTAACACGGTGAGTATCTGATCTTCATCTACTCTTTTAGCTGCTGCCTTGGGGGTTTATTTTCGTGTAGCCGTTTGTGCTATTCCTCATTGATGCTTTGGCTCATGCTGTTTCATCTATCTGTTGCATCTGCAGGCTACGTTTACTGACATTTTGAAGCAACTTGGTATGGTTCCTTGTATTATAGTGTTCATTATTTTTAATTTGATGTCATCCTACATGCCCTTTTTGTTCATAGAATACTGGTACTAGGTTTATTTTCTTTTCTTTTCATTTATTTTTCTGAAAATTTGACTTCTGTGGGTGTGGGTGGGTGAATCAAGTAAGGTGGGAATTATTTGCAAATGCTCGTGTTCTTTAGCATCCATTTGAAAACTGTCACTGATTTGGAGATTGCCCTTTGGTCATTAACAAAATTGGGGGTGCAATCTGTAACTTGGCCTCTCCCTTGCTATTTGTATCTGTAGCTCCTGGATTTGATAGAACATCACAACTTAGGCCTTGGAGGGTGATGAGAGATTCATTCTGTAAGACAGTTTAGGAAAAGATCCTTTCTTCAGTGAGGAGTTATCTCTTTTTGGATGACAAAATTGGTATTCTCATTATTTTCAGCCAAGAAATTCAATACAGATCTCACGCCCAGAAAATCATCTATAAAGCTCATGATCCAGGATGAGCTTACAAAACTAGCTGATGAAGCAGATGATGAGGAAGACGAGGGTGATGCTGAAAAAGATGAAAGACAGCCTTCAAGCCAAGATGTTGTGGCCTGAGAATCTAGATAGGAAATGACCACAGAGATATAATGGTAAAGCCTTTTGTGACTGACGTTTTTCTTTCTTTGTAGTCTCGTGTTTCTGATTGTTAAGGTAGTTGTAATCTATTTTCTAGCGTTCATTTCACTGGCAAACTTGTGTATCCTGGGATCCCCCCATAGTTGCCTCCTTTGTATCTGCTTAAAATCGCACCCTGTTATGTACAACCCATACCATTGTAGGAGTTTTATTTTCTTTCTTGTTTTCGTGGCCTTTTTTGGGCTAAATAACTGAACCTTAGTGGAGTATCAACAGATGTTTAACTGTGTTGTTTTGTGTCGGGAGCATCATCATGCTGGATTAACATCCATACTCTGCGTTCATAAGGCTTTGCCAATGCAACTACTCTCTATGCTGTTCTCCATGTTCTTCTTTAGGGAAGGTGGGTAGGTTGGGCAATCTCTGTTTCCAAGATTAGTATGTCGTATATCACATGCAAATTTATGACAAAAGTCTGAAGTTGAACTTCTCCAGGCTCTGGTCGGTACGATCTACTGAGCTGTGGTGTTCACTGGATTTCGACAAAGAATTCGCGAATTACTGTATTTTTATTTTGTCGCTATAGCAAGTGTTATTTCTTCTCATTTTACCGCAATATAGATGCTCTTGATTTACAAGGAGCGAGTCTTGTATCCCCTTTTTGGTTTTTGGTGACATGTCTGGCGCACCTTGCGGAATAGGTAATCGCTCTCGTGAAACTTGTGGAAGTGGACAATAAGTGGAAAACAATACAATGTGAGTTTAGAAATTGTGACGTAATCTCGGTGCTTTATGTCAATGTCATGGTCAGCACAGTGTTGTTATCAATTTTTTTTTTTTTTAAATTTTAAAAACTTTTCTAGCTGTTCAGTACTTGAGTTGCCCGGGACAAATGGATCCACCTTGTGGTTGTGGTAGTGGAGCACTCGTTAAAAAAAGTGTAGAATGACTGTAGTCGTTGCAGTGCCTAATGGGACAAAAGTGGATGCATTGATACCATTGGTGATATAGGATCGTAGGACTTGGTCGTTGGGTTGACAAAAGCAAATTCCAATCCTTGTTGGGTGCATTTAAACAGTGTGGTCGCAACTGTAACGGTGCCTTCAACCGCAGGGATTACAAAAAAAAACATGAAGACCGCTGGCAGGATTGAATTTCGTTGTTTTGATTCATCTTTCATGGGTTTTTGCTGCGCCGCTGAATCAATTTGAAGATATGGAGATGGTTGAGATTTTACTCTCTTTCGTGCATAGGGGAAATTGCTCCGATTCGATGCACGTTTCTTGTAAATAAAATATCTTCCATAGCTTTCATTGGATTAAGATAGATAGAGTGAAGACAGGAGAACAAGATGAATTATCTTCTTTATGCCTGCCTCGTGGGCCGATCCACGTTCAAGCAGAAAATCACCAAAAAAATGCCCTCTCATCGTTGCAGGCCTCCCCGACTGGCAGTTGAAAGCTTAGCCATAATGATGACGTGGAAAGACGCATGATCATTCAATCTTTATGTGCTGACACTTGCCAAGCTCTCAAGGGTCCACTTGGTTCCCAGATTAACAAAATTGAAGAAAAAATGAAAGCACTTTGTACTGAGTGACTGACTTTGCATCATGGGCCTTTTCCTTTTATTGCTTCGCATGTGCGCGTTTAATGCAATCACTAACCACAACCGCAGCCAAAAGCTTTCTATAGTTTTTCTATTGGTGGACTGTTGTCAAAAAAGAAATTGTTTAATGACAAAGAAGCTTGTACTACTATTTAAATGGTAAGCAGCAGGTAAATCCCCCAGAAAAAAGGGCATTGCAATTCTGATACCTAACGTAAAAGGAAGTTATTCATATGATTTGATTGTACTTCATAATATCTCACTTGTATGCCAAGGAAGCAGAATAAGTCTCACATAAGTATAGTATACTACGAGGGTAATAATAATCCATAACAGATCCGAATGTCGATTGTCAATCACAATTTTCTCTCCCTCTCTCATTTTTTTTTTTTTTTTTTTTTTTTTTTGAGGTGGGGAGCAAGGAAGTAAATCACAAATCACCTCACTCGTGTCGTGGCTCTCTCTCTCTTAAGTCTTAAGTCTTAACTGCTGTGCTGAAGTGAAGTCCAACTGAACTACTACTACCTTATAGTACTGCTGCTCTACATCAGTCTTGAAAGCCGACAAAACTTTCAAAAGGCTTATTACCCCTACCTAACCGAAAAAAACGAGATTTTAGTCGAATCAAATTCAAATCCTCATGTACATTCATACTACCAACATATTTCTTATACATGTATAGGAACAATTCCTATATAATATTCCATTTTGAACATATATAGAAAATATTAAAACATTCCCAATTTCATTTCAGCTGCTACTACTATTTGTCAATCATTCCCGGCAAGGCAATGGCAATCTGCTGTAGTATATTGCCTACCTTGGCCTTCCTGGGGCAGATGAACCGGATCCCAGGTAACCCGATCCAACCTTTCCGGGCCCCCCACCAGGCATCTGGTTGTAAACCCCAGAGCCGTACACGTGCCCCTGATGATGCTGCTGCTGATGCGCTGTCCCCATCATGAGCCCGGTTGCACCCCCATACATCCCACCGCCACCCTCCCCTACATAACTTCCCCCAGAATTCCCCATATTCACAACGCTGCCATTCCCCCCGCCGCCTTCTTTCTCCTGCCGTCCGGCCATGGCACTCTTCTCCCCTTCCATGTCCCTAAACCTCTGCAAATAAATCTTCAAGGGCTCCACATAATCTTCAAACCCCAGAGTGGTCATGGCCCACAACAAATCATCACCGTTGATGGTCTTCCTCTTCTCCCTTTGACACTTGTCAGAGGCTTCTCCGGTGATGAAGCTGATGAACTCAGAAACACACTCTTGAACTGTTTCTTTAGCATCTTTTGATATCTTTGCATTTGCAGGCAAAGCTTTCTTCATGATTCTGCTGACGTTCGCTATGGGAAGAAACCTGTCTTGTTCTCTGGGAGAGCTTTCACTGAGGTTGTTGCCATCTCTGTTTCCTCCGGACTCGTTGTCAGAATCAGCCATTGTTGCAAAGTAGTCAAAGATTGGATTCTTTTTTTAATTAATTTTGCTTCAAGAAGAGTCCCAACCCTAAAAAAGCTACCTTTTTAATTCGCTAATATATAGTGCAGTGAGAGTAAAGCGGAAGTCTTGGTGGATTTGAAAAGCAAAAAAAAAAAAAAAAGGCTTCTCTTGGGAAGGCACAACTGGGCTCTGATTACAGATAGAAACCGGATGTTAATTATGAGTGACGAACTATTTCAATAATTAAAGAGAGAAGAAGCTATGGGAGGAAATTAAAAAGACTGCTTAGTTTTTGATCATTTCCGAAATTCCACTGAAATGGGATTTTTCTGTGAATAAAATAAAAGGCTTTTGAAGGAACTTTGAGAGTGAAAGTTTAGAACTTGCAGATGAAGCGATCATGAATGATTGAGAGAGTACAAGCAGCAGCAGTAGAGGAATAGTACAGCTTGAAACATACCATCGGTTTTATGGAGTTTTTCAGTAGTGTAAGATTAAAGAACTAGGGAAATCAACAATCGGATACATATCCCATCCGCGGAAACAAAGAATTTAAGAAGAAAAAAGCCTTTGACTTCTTTTCTCTCTCTCTCTCTCTCTTTTTTTTTTTTTTTTTTTTCCTTTTTGACTCTCAGAACCTTTGAAGTAAGACTTCTGAAATTTTTACAGAAACCAGTTGTAAACTGGGATAATCGGCGGAAAATTTATCCGGTGGCCGCAGGGGCGGCTCCGGGGAGGCTTTTTTAGGGGCAAAAAGAGGGGGAGATATTTCAGGAAATTTTGGACAAGGAGAGAATGTTGAGGTCCGTTGGATCAAATGCTATAATAATGCGATCAGTAGTGATACGTGGCCAAATATGGACCCTTGTATACCGATAACTATGTGTTCCCGGAGACGAGTTTTCAGCCATTCGATTGGCTGGAAGTGGAGAAATCCGGACCGTTGCTGTGGCATCTGGCACGTGGTCGGCTACTGCTGGTGATCGATTTTTTTTTAATGCCCAATGGCGATGAGGCATCATTGATGACGTGGACCACGCTGTTCTCATTTTTGATCATCTGCCCCTTTTCTTTCTCGATTTTTTCTTTTTTAATTTTTTTTTAACTTTTCATTTTTCCATTTTAACAAAAAGGTTTGATCATCTTGTGCTAGTCCTTTCTGTAAGGTTTACTTTGTATACTATTAGAAAGTTTTTTTTTTTTTTTTGTTATTTATTTTGCAAGATCGTGACCCTTCATTTACAGAGGGGCCAGACCAAATTGGACGGCTAGACCCACTAATCCTACCGACTAATTTAATAGCTTTGATTACAATAATGTTTGATTTGGAAATACTACTAGCAAAAGCAAGTAGCAGATAAAAAAGAGAGAGAGAAATTAAGCATTTAAAGAAAATCTTAGGTATCATAAAGTTACCCCATGGAAAACCCTACCTCTCCTTGATTGTGTGTTTTATTTAATTTAGTTTAGATACTACCTAAATATACTTCTCAGGTATTTAATACTTTTTGAAAAATATAATGATGCTTTGACATTTTTCCATGGTTGTTTTCAAGAATTATGTTTAATACTACTTTGGTTATGGATTGGAGAACAAACAAATTATGAGGTCTAACATGAATTCGGGGTTTAAATTAAAGCAAAGTAAGGCCAATGTATAAATTTGGGAACGATAAAAGGACTAACTTGCCAAATGAATAAAGGATTGTTTTTGTCCTTAGAACCAAGGCTAGTTGGTAGAGTATTATTAATCAAGTGATCATGAGGTTTTTTTTTTTCTTTTTTTTGCCTTAAAACTCAACCGCAGTACGAAAAGTGCAAAAAAAAAAAAAAAACCATTGAGTTTTAACTCAGTGACCACAAAAAGGGATTAAATCTATCTTTGTACCGTATGTAGGTCGGGGGTTCAAATATCACTTGTAGTGAAAAAAAATTCAAATGAGATACCAGAACACCACTTTAATCTAGTCGGACGGCCAAAAAAAAAAAGAGTGTGTTGTTCACTTGACTTGATTCGCAGTAACAACTAATTTTTCTTTCGAAACTGTAATTGAAAAAAAAAATTATACATTTCATATGAAGTGACATTTTCAGTCGATGCATCACTACGGAGGAGCAATCAAATTTATACGTTTCATTTTTGGTGCTAAACTTTTGCTTTTGTTAGTGGGGGGGTTGGGGGAAGGGGTTGTTAACTTGATATGCTATTAGTTTTGATGTACTTGGACTCTAAGAATGAGATTGTTCTGCGGGAAAAAAAATGAGATGCTAACTCAACTTTATTTTGGTGGCCAAAGAATCATTCACACAATCAAAAAACTTGGGCCCCATGTCTTCCTCTAACACAAGAAGTCGGTCGGTCCCCGCGTTTCCGCATGGAATGAGTTGATTTGTTGACCAACGTAGGCCGTAAAGAAGGCGAGGATTAGCTATTTCTAGGTCGCCAACAACAGTGTCGACCAATACTAGGAATTTCCTCTTCAATATTCAGACAAAACCGAGGACTGGGGACTGGGGACTGGGGAGGAGGAGACTAATAAGATTATTCAGACAAAATGGAGGGAGACATAATCATGGTCGCTTCCTTTGCATTCCTAAGCCACTACAAAAGTCAAAGACCACCACATTCAGCCCTGCAAATGCTACGTGAATTATGAATACAGATTCTTCAAGCCCCCCAACAAAACCCCCAACCACAAAAGGAAAGAAAACCCAGAAACCAGAAATAAACACATAAAAAGTAAAGCATTAATCTGAATGGGATGGATTGGTAATAGATTATTTTCATTTTTAGCCTGGAAAGCCGTCCACTCTCTTTAGGCTTTAAGTTAAAAGAGAGAGTCCATGAAAGATTTTTTAAGTTATGGCATGCAGTGCACAGATACTATAGCATATGTGGTTTTCCTGATGGTAGTTGCAATTTCAGCCATCTTCTGTGTGAATTATGATTATAGCCATGCATCAAACCACAACCCTTAGAGCCACTGCCCAAAATACACGCACAACACACACAGAAGAAGAGAAACAAAAAGAAAATGTAAATGAACAAGCAATCTCAGTGGAATGGATTGGTATTACATCATTTTGATTTTTAGCCCCAAAAGCCAGCCCACGCTCATTCGCCTTGACCAAAATAGTGCATGAAAGATTGCTATTTACTACTACAGATACTGCTTGTTTTTCTGACAGTAGTAACATTTTCCTACAGTAAGTGGTTTTTTCAATCCTATATGATTTGTAAAACATAGGACCTTTTTATCGACATAAGCAAGGCTTACAATAAAAGGTGGAAAAATCTAGTAATTTCGTGTTTAAATCAAAATCTATTCGGGAATCAATTTTCTTGAACAGTCAGGAGTAATGTGGAAGTGGAACGTCTCAAGTTTCCCTACTAGTAACTGCAGTCTTCAAGTGTTTCCTGTATTAGCAAAAATAGTATCAGGCTATCAAAGCTTGCGGTCAATCAAAATCTCTTTTGCCAAGAAAAGAAAGAAAGTACTACAGCTTTGAAAATAACAAACAGAATTCTGCACACCCCGTCAGAATTAGAACTAGTGATAGATATCGGAGGGATTTCACTGTGTCCCGGATGGTGCTGCTAAGCTTTGCTTTTTTCTTTTTTCTTTTTTTCTTGAAGGAAGATTTAACAAAATTCCGCTAAGAAAGTACTACTATTGCCATTCAAAGGAAGATTTAACAACAAAAGGTATACAAGCTATCAAAGACAATAACCAATTCTCCCAAAGCGAGTTAGCCACCAAGTGGAACACATAAAGTGCAGGGCTTGCTACGGATCTCTGCACTTTGTAATAAAATGCAATGATCTCTTTAATAAGTAGGAGTAGGAATAGAGTTAATAAGCAGGAGTAAGAGTAGAATACCACGATTGATCTGGACAAAAAAAAGCTATTAAAGACAGACAGAAACTGAGGAGTTGCATTCCCATTTAGATTACCCGACCACTTTCTGCTGGTTAACGGTCCGAGTCCATATAAAGCTAGGCTGGACCAACATAAACAAGGCCAGATCCACACCCAACATTGATTCGTGTGAATTTTGGTACCAACATTCCTCACACAACATGGAAGTAAGTCGTACCCATCAATTGACACCAAAGTAATGGACATTAACCGGGCTCATCTCCCTATTTTTGTTCCAGGCCTCCAGCAACCAGGTAATTCACAGTCGGAACAAACTTTCTATGGACGAGCAAAATCCCTCGTCATTACAGTTGATCTGATGTTTGGCATTTTGTCGGTAAAAGCTTGCAAGAAATACTTGGCGCAGAGGGAGTTACCACCGCCAAACAGCTCTTGCAATAGAGAGGCGGTGGCGTCATATCAAGTACTATCTTCTTCAACCCCCGACAACAATGCGAATTTATGCACAGAACCTGCCTTTGTTTTCTAAGGCTATTAAACAAAAGATATACTCCTTGCTGCAAATTCGGCAAAAAGCTCTGGGACATTCAAACTTTTACCGCAAATTATTTGCCGTCAATACAACAGAATCTGTGCAAAGAAGCCAAATAATAGCAGGTATTGCCTATTGGAGGGAAAAAAATATAGGGCCAAAAACTAGGCGAGCTAACCGAGCACAAAGATCAAATGCCCAAGACAAGAGATTGGGCTTTGTTAAATTGCTGATTCAGGAATACAGACCAGTACATTTCTTAAACACTGGAGTAAACTGTACAATTCCTGTGCCAAACACAATTTCACTACTACAACAGGTCAGATTCTACAAAAAAATCTACATAGAAAAATTGTATGGTCAACACAGCATACCCAACAAAAAATAGGGGTAAGGGTGAGGATAATACAACAAAAAGATCAATACAAAAAAGGGGCCAGATTAGTCACATCCTCAGCGTATCAATCCTAGTACATCAAATTCAAATAGTAAATTCTAATTATCCACCACATCTCAGACTTCAGCATTCAAGCCACAATCATCATCCATAACACTGGTTTGTTCAAGTGACAATTAGCTAAACAGAAATAGAAGAAAAGTGGCTAACAACTTAGTTGGAATGTTCACTAGCAACAGAATTGAGTAAACAAGTAACGCATGGAATTGGATGCTCTCTCACATCAGAAACTTCATGTCCAACCCCATCTTCAATGACTCCAGGCATCTGCTGAACAGCTTCGTTTCTGAAGTAATATCCTTCAAGCTATGAAAAAAAAACTAGTAAGACCACAAAATCAAGCCCGATGTCTTAATATAACACTGTCAGTACAAAAACTTAAATGCCAGATAAACAATAACTAATCATGAACTTAAATTTTGCAAGAACACAGTTGCACAAGTTCTTGATCAAATTCAGACAACAACAACATGAAACATATCAATTTGTGAACTCGCACAGGCCCCATGAAAAGTATTGAAAGTATCCAACAAAGAAATTGTCAGAGTTCAAACTGAGTGGAACACACTGCACACACTTTAAAGCCATCAAAACTGCCCCCAACCAATTAGTAGTATCATATACCAACACAAAACTTACACAATTTTGAACTTATGTCAATAGCTAAGTTGGACGATTAGACATTTAAAATCAAGAAGATTAGACACTAAATCCTATTTAGCTATTGCTCAGACGAACATTACAATGTACCATTTTGGACAAGGAGTGAAACCAGATCAGATGCAGCAACAGCAAAGAAAAATTTGCATCATGCATAATCTTGACAGATGCATGAAATTGAAGACTACGGTATTATGCATGAACGTAGAAAATGGACATGCCATGCCAGGAAGACGACCAAAACTAATTTCACTGTGAAGATAGACCAGCATCGTAGCAAAAGAATTACCACAGCCAACATAATGAAAAAACACTAAAGTATGGCTACTTTCTTTGAGCAAGTACGGTTGTAGGTAACCAACTTGAGTAAGATCTCGGGAAAGGCAATAAAGGGTTCAGATTTTATTGACACATAAAGCATTCCAAAATTAACTCCATTAACCGGGAAGACACCACCATAAGTGGAAAACTTTTACTTTTTCAAAGACATTTAAGATTCAGAAAGGAGCGAAAACCATTATATACCACTTTGCGGAGGCAAAAGTTAAAGTTAAAATACGGAATCTCAGTTGAACCATGGCAACCGAGAAAAAATGACTAGTTTATTCCTTGTTAATAATTAAAGAATGAAATACACTTGTATTTGGAGCTTAGCCATAATGCAGAGGACCAATGCCAACATCAAATAAACTAAATCAACCACAAGGACATGCCAATATCCTTTTCAAACTGACCAATGCCTAAAAGAAAGGTAATAAATGCATGAGATGCTATTTTCCTATTTTTCATTTACAGTTTATCTATCAATTGGTACGGCCACAATAAATTTTTGAAATCACTAAAGGAACCATGAAGCAATAGTAACACATTCCTACGACACAACGGAAACACAACAGAAAAGTTATGTATAAAACAACAACTGCAACATGGAAAAAGCTCAAGATGTCAAGACGCAACGACATGCAACCAATTTTAGCAGGTTCAAGTCGTAAAGTAGTGAAAAGTTGAACATTTGTTCTAAGAAAGAAAACTCAAAGAGCTGAATGAAACTAATAGAAGTGGGACAACTGACTTACTCCTTCCAATTGCTGCAGAAAACAGTGCTCCCTTGAGAAAGGAGCTATGGAAAAATCCACAGCATCTGAAAGATGACAGATAGAGAATACTACAAGTCATTTGGTGAAGCCAAAGCCAGGCAACCAAACAGGCAAGTTCGGTGAGAATCTCAATGAATGTCACAGTTCGTGTAACTTCAATCATCATCTTTGAGTAATCAAATCCGGACAGCAATACACCTGCAAGCCTGGTTATTCAGAGGTTAATCGCCGCCTCTTCCCATATTCAGCATCCCTTGATCTTGACCTTTGCTCTTCTTCATGTGATATTCGTGTCTTGCTGTGAGTCCTAGAAGACCGTCCCCTGTCCCATTCATCATCGTATTCTAGATCACGTTCCCTGTATCTATGATGATCTGCATATCTGTCCCTGTCATCCCTATGACGATCCCGGTCACGTTCTCTATCACGATCCCTATCTCGGTCACGCTCACGGTCTCGAGAACGCTCCCGATCCCTATCTCGCTCCCGATCCCTGTCTCGTCCAACATCTCTTTCATCGCGTGGCCTCCTTTCTGACCACTCATTTTCATGTCCCGCATCTTTTTCTCTTGGTATATCTCGGTCATACCCTGGTTCTCTTTCGTCACGATATCTCCTCTCCGAAGAACCAGACCAGTCTCTTTCTGAGCCTCTATCTTTTTCTTTGATGGCATTGGGCCAAGCCCCTCTGTCATGACTTACTTCTCCGTACTGATGATCAGATACAGCATCTTCCCCATAACTAGACTCTCCTGCTCTCCCACCATGGTCTTCACCAGCCCATCCACCCATATTAGGATCAGACCACATTCCCATATTAGGTCCATCAACTCCAGCTGTGGGCATCATGCCCATAGTGTTCATAGGCATCCCTCTCCCAAAAAATGCTGGATTCACGTGAGGAGCTACACCAGGCAAACCCACACTTCCAACTGGTGGAAATGAAGACAGAATCCCTGAAAATGGAGGGGTTGGGGCACCAGGAAATCCACCATAACCACCCATTCTTCCCATAGGCCCTCCGAAGCCAGGGTCAAAGCCTTGGCCCATCATTGTTTGAGGATGCATAAGGGGAGGAGTTGGACCAATGCCCTGCCCAAATCCATTCCCACCATTCCCCATCATACCCCGTCCACCCATTCCACCACCCCTACTTCTCATTGGATTCATAGCTCCCCTATTGCCCATCCCTTGAGCATTACCTCTACCCCAATTTCCTCTCCCATACGCTCTATTATTTTCACCACCACCCTGGTAATTACCACCTGTTGCAATGTTGCTACCACCAGGCTTACCCGGCTGATCTCCAGTCCCTCTCCTACCTTGAGTAACAGTAGATTGAGCCATTTGCTGATTCCTGTTCACCTGAGCCTCACCCATCCTCTTGACAGTATAGGGAGAGGCAAATGCAACAACACATGGTCTGCCATTAAAGAGATGCCCATTCATTCCCTCCTTACATGCAGTGGCAGCTGCGGGATCATAAAACTCAACCTGGCAATACCCTTTTGACTTCCCACTAGCCTTCTCATCAAAAAATTTCACCTCTTTCACAGGCCCATACTTGCTCAATTCACTCTCGAGCTCAGCATCTGTCGTCCACCAGTGCAAATCACCTACAAAAAGAATAGTCCCTTGGCCACCCCCAGCACCAGCCCCACCTCCACCACCGACAGTGCCACCAACATTGCCATACCCGTTTCCACCAGCTCCATTTACATTTGCACCTCCTGGCCTCACTGTGCCCTCAATTCCACCCATATTTCCTACACTCCCCATGTTTCCTACAGGACCTGCTAAGCTACCACCAGATGGTGCATGATGATGTGGAGGAGGCTGCTGGTGAACCATACCCCCTTGATTCACAACACTATTGCTAACAGTTTGCTCTTCTAACTCACCTGCCCGCTTATTACTCGAAGGCTGCCCTAACTCAACCCTCAGCCCACCACCACCGCTAGATGTCCCAGTGGGACCACCTCCAGCACCAACACCTGGTCCCCTAAACACCATATTTTGCTGCTGCTGCTGCTGCGGCTGCTGTGGCTGCTGCTGATATCCATCAACAACTCTACCAGATGGCGCCCTAACAGCAGTAGACCCTACCTCATCTCTCTCAAAGTTCCTCTCCTCCCCTCCTCCTCCTCCTCCTCCTCCTCCTCCTACAACACCACCACCATCCAGCGCCCTTTGCGGTGGAGGAGGCAACGGCAGCGCCTGCGAAGAGGGATTCCCAGCCATCTGAACAACCCTTTTCTCAGACAGTCCCTCCTCCTTTCGAACCCCAAAATCCTCAGTCTTTCTAATTGACTGAAGAAAATTCTCCCCGACATTAACATCGTTATAAAGATCCTCGTAGTCATCGTCCTCTTCCCCAAGAAAACCCTCGTCCGCAACGGCCGAGATCGCTTCGTTCCTGTGGAAGTGGTGGTCGTTCGGATCTCCACCGAACCCGCCTCCACCTTCGTTCTCCTCCATGTCTTCTTCCCCTCTTTCTCACAAAACCTAAGGTTAGGGTTTCAATATTTTTTCCCCCAGCTACATAAGTTTCTAAGAAAGCCCAAATGAATACCCAAAATTACAAGAAACTACTGAACCAGACACTAAAAGGAAAAGGAAAAAAAAAAGTACAGAAGAAGGGGGGTTTTGAGGATCTTACCAGAAGAGTGAAACGGAGTTTGGGGAAGAAAGCAGAAAGAAACCCTAATCCGGAAAGTCGTGTTGTGACTCGATTTTGATTTGTACTCGTAGTACTTGTATTTGGGGAGGAAAAAAAAAAGGCAAAAAAGTAAAGAAGAATGGAGAGAGGGAGACGCCAGAGCTATCTATTGGACGTCATAGTACACTGGACTACTTGAGTGAGTATGGTTACGTTGCGAATTCTCCGGTGTGCCACGGTGCATGTGCCCCTGTAGCACAATACCACACTACTTGCACCTCCAAAAAAAAAAAAAATCAAAAAACGCAAATAACCTCATACTAAAAATATTTTTGCTCTATTGCGATTACCAAATAGGGATATAAAGGAGTTTAATTAACCACGTTAGTTGCACTCTAATATTTAAATTTATTTGATTATTTTGATGAATTTATAATTATATTCAAATTTAGTTTATTTATTTTTATCGAGTTGAATTCAAATGAATTTTTATCGGACCGAACTCGAGTAACTTAAGTCCCTTTTGGATTGCTACTTTTTGAAATTTTTATTAAAAAAAATGTAATACAACGATTTGATTTATATGGGGTCAAAAAGATAATTTAAAAATGTGCTCACTGAAAATATAATAAATTTTTTTGAAAAAATTGATAATCCAAACAAGGCCTTAAATTTTTTAAACATAAATTATAATTTTATGGTAATCGAGTCAAGTTTAAGTCAACTTTGAAAAATTTACGAAACACAAAATGTTATTCAAATTTAATTTGACTAGTTACTTGAACGAGTTGTTATTGAATCGGATGCAATTCAAATATCGAGGAGTTTAGTTGTCCTTCAACTCTATCACTAAGAACAAGTGTGGATCAAAGAATAAAAGGATATACATAGCATGAATTAGGATTTACTCCTAGCAATCTGGTTGAACTTCGGGACCAGAGGGATTGCCTAAGAAGTTGATATATCCATCAAATATTACGGCTCCGATTGGATTAGCTATTTTTTTTGGGTATTTTTAAAAAAATTTACTGTTGCAATGTGTATGAAAATTTTTTACTATAAAATTTTTATGAAGTATTTGATATATTATATGGATAAAATATTTTTTAAGTTGTTGTGTATTACTGTAGTATTGCATTTGAAAAACTTGTTTTTACTGCACATCTAATAAGTGCAAGTTGTGATAGAATTATGGACAAGTATACTCGATTTTGGTCCAATCCACATAGTCGTCGTCACATTCCTTTTAGAATTTAGTACAAACTTACATACACAATTGTATCAATACTACATTGTTGTATTGATAGGATGAACAAAATATCACGCGTATAATAAATCTATACTATCTATAAGAAGCACTTGCCCCTTGTACTGTTGCTCGAATTTCGAGTGCATCCGCCTGCTTTAGGCTGTTGTACCTTGGGCTGCTGGTTTGTACGTTGAAGGTATCCACTTGATGCCAGTGTTGCTGGTTTGTGCGTTGTTGCTGCGACTCTTGGTGGACTCTTTCACTGCGGTGGACTCTTGGTGGACTCAATGCGCTTGGTCCATGCTATTGTACATTGAGTGGTCCCACTGCTGTAATTTGTACATTCGACTGCTGGTTGTGCAGCTGGCTTTCATAGGTTCTGTTGTACTTCACAGCTGTGTGAATGGATAAGAAGCACTTGGCCCTTGTACTGTTGCTCGAATTCCGAGTGCATCCGCCTGCTTTAGGCTGTTGTACCTTGGGCTGCTGGTTTGTACGTTGAAGGTATCCACTTGATGCCAGTGTTGCTGGTTTGTGCGTTGTTGCTGCGACTCTTGGTGGACTCTTTCACTGCGGTGGACTCTTGGTGGACTCAATGCGCTTGGTCCATGCTATTGTACATTGAGTGGTCCCACTGCTGTAATTTCTACATTCGACTGCTGGTTGTGCAGCTGGCTTTCATAGGTTCTGTTGTACTTCACAGCTGTGTGAATGGACAAGAAAAAAAAGTTTTTTCTCTTCAGATTAAATAATTAACTCCACTTATGAATGA
Organism: Coffea arabica; assembly: GCF_036785885.1. Taxonomy (NCBI): domain Eukaryota; kingdom Viridiplantae; phylum Streptophyta; class Magnoliopsida; order Gentianales; family Rubiaceae; genus Coffea; species Coffea arabica. The sequence continues at coordinate 53,646,893 of NC_092318.1, forward strand.
TTATATTATGATTATTAACTTCATTTAAATGATAATCAATGTTTAGAATATGGAATGTGAACAACATGTGGAAAAATATTCAGCAATTTAATCAAAATGCTTAATTTTTGTAATGTGGAAAAAATTCGAAGAATGATGATGAATATAATAATTGGAGTCCATACTATATATAATTTTGTGTAAGTCATACTATATACATTTAGATATGTTACCAAATTATTGAAGAATTCGGATCTAAAAAAAAAGATTCATCAATTGCCTTGATGTTATATATAATTCTAATAAATTCTAATATAAGAATCTACATAAACTTATATTTATATTTGAATTTAAATATATAACCATGTATATTTATATTAAGTGATAATATATAGATTTAGATATATATTTTTAATAAATATTTTTATATAGATATTTGATAAACATGAGATATACTTTACTCTTCAATTTTGACCACAGAGTTCAATCATGTGTCATAGGGGTTAAATCACTTGTCTGCCACTACCTTCTATTTTTTACTCTTTTGGCCATTTAGATGCTCATTTTGTGGACCGATTTCTTCTTAAGCTCGGCTATATTTGTCATTTCCACTTCGTTGGTCTCGGTTTTCCATATTTGTTGTTTTTTACTCATCAACGATCAATATACATAGCTAACACGAATTGCATGCAAACAGTTTCCTACATTAACAGAACCAGTTTACATGCAAATTGCAGTGCATTTTACATCTTACAACTTGCTTCACACAGCTAGCTTCAGATCAAGTATTTTCTTATCCTCATCCAAAATTACTTCAGATGAGCTGTTCAGTTGTTTCATGCTACTAGAATTTTCTTTTATCCCAATCTGTACTCAGGTGGTGCAAGTTTCTTATAATACGCAGTAGCAGAGGTACTTTGATCAGCTTCATCTGCTATATCCATGGAGGTGTTCTACTCTTTTTGCTTGGTTTAACTGCTTTTCTCTTGTCTTTTAATATATTTAGTTCATAGCTTACTCCATCTGTATTCATACCCTCGATGCTTTTTAGCTGAGTACTTTGTTCCTTGCGCATCACCACATATACCCATCAACGATATATGTACAAATAATATATATCTGTGCATGCGGCTAGATTTTCCTCTGTCTATTTTTTTTTCTCCCTTCGTCTATGCTTATAAAAAATATGAGCTACTCCAAACTAAGCGTAAGGGATGATCCTGATAAACTTCGTGAGAAAAGGGAGGACCGAAATCGTAAAAAGAGAGAAAAATTTGCTGCTCTATCTGTCGAAGAGAAAGAAGCTCAGCGGAAAAAGAGCAGAGAAGCTTATCACAGGAAAAAATTGGAAAAAATAGTTTCCAAGTCCTTGCCACAACAATTTGAAGAGGCTTGTAAATCACCAGCTTCTGCATCTGTTATACGTAGCCTTCCTACTCAACAATCTTCTCATGGTACATAGTGATTCAAAAACTCTTATTGTATTCTGATAATCTGTATGTCCCTAATATGTTCACGATAACCTGTATATTTCCTTTACTTTGTTCATGGTTAGGTTTCAATGATAAACTCAACCGACCCATTGCTTCTCAAATTTCCAAACACAACAACAATGTTCATGGAATTATTGGTTGTAATCAAGGTTAGTGACAGTATTTACCAGCTTTTCTTACAATTTTAACCACTAGCTTTATGTATAGTGAACTGAAAATTTTACTAGATGACCTTCAGCTCATTCACGGAATGAAGTCTCATACTCTCATTTTGCACAACACTTTATAGGTACCAATTCTATGTATCATGAATCAATAAATTCAGCTAAACTTAGTTCTGCATATATCTGTGTTTCCTGCTACATTATAGTCATTTAGACTCTCCACTGTTTGTTACCCTATTTCAATTCCATTTGCTTTTTTATAATAATCATATCACCAGTTTCAACTCTATTTATTGTAATAGGTGCCTCAAAAGCTGGTATTCGAATTTCTCCCTCTTCAAACAACAATACTCAATTATCTTGTGCTGAGTTGGGTAAAAAATTAAAGCAACAGATTTCTTCATTCTCAACCTATGAGAAAGGTATATAGTCTGCTTTGTTTTTAATATATCCTTGCTACTCAAATTATAAACTCTATTCTATTGATACAATAGTCCACCCCCAATTTTTATACGCAGGATCTACTTCTAACTGTGCTACACAACATACATGTGTACCTACTGACATGATACAAAATGCAGGTGATTTAAGCTTCAAAGTTGATCATTGATTGTTGTTCATAATATATAACCCTCAAGATTATCACCATCAGCTATATTAATAATCTTGTTTGCTTTTCAGATAAATCATTCATATGCATGAACTGCTACAAATTCTTGACAGAAATAGCTCAAGAAACTTCAGGTCATAAACCTTTTTTCAATTTTTCCAAAAAACTCCTGATCTTATTGTGTCTAACAATTTCATGAACTTTATCTCCAATAGATTTGTCAGCTATCCTCCCAACATACCAGGTGTATGAAGTTCCTCATAATCGTTCTGCTAGAAGAAGGAGAAATGCAGGTTACTAGCTTTGATGTCAATTTATTACCTTGGCCATAGAACAACTGATATCAGCATATCAGCTATTTGACAATTATCATAAGATTGTCATTTTATTCTCAATTTTGTTCTGTACCTACAAACTTCTTATTTCTAACCATAGTTCTTTTATCACATCATAACCAGAAATCCTAATCATTTTAAATATTGTTCTTCTACTCTCATACAATCTATTCCCGTAATACTACATTCTCTGACTGGTTCATAACATCAGCTTCACATGTCTAACTAACACTTCTATTATATAACCTCAAACCACTTCTGTTCATGCAAATACCTTGATCATGTTGGTAACAGTACATATAAAAAGCTTATGGTTTCTACTTCTAATTATATATACTTGAATCATTCAGGGAGAAGCCATTCATCAGCCAAACAAGTGAAAGCTGTTAATAACAAAAAGAACAAAAACAGAGGTACACATTACAAACCACTGTCGTTCCTCTTCTACTCCCTCATTTCCACTTCCAACCTTTACTTTAGCTAAACTAATTGGTAATTCTATAGGTAACCAACCTATTGATGGAGTTCATGCACTCCAATTTATTACTGGTCAAGCAGATAGATTACCTTCAAAAGCTGATTGCCAATACTGCGGAGCAAAAAAACTGTACTCTGAGACACCTAATTTCTGTTGCTCTGATGGACAAGTAGTTCTACATGAAAATAAATTACCAGATATTCTTGTGGAATTGTTCACTGGTCACTCTGATGAAGCTTTATCCTTCCGCACATATGTTAGAACATATAATAATATGTTTGCGTTTACCTCTTTTGGTGTCCACTATGATAAATCGCTTTGCAAGAGAACAAATGGCATTTATACTTTCAAAGTTCAAGGCCAAACCTATCACTTTATCAAAGACCTTATTCCACATGGAGGATCTGGATTATATCTACAACTGTATTTTCATGATACAGATCATGAGCTTGAAAACAGAATGGCAGTTTCAGAAAGATTAACAGAGACTATAGTAATGAAGATCATGGAAGTCATGAAGTCTAATCCATATGCATGTTTTCTCCGCAGTCTAAGAAATGTTCCAAATTTAGATTCATATCAGATAGTCCTGAAATCACATTCACAAAATGATCAGCGAGTGTTCAATCACCCAACAGCTTCTCAGGTTGCAGCTCTTTGGACAGAAACAGAAAGTTCAGGAACAAGTTATGGAAGACACATTCAAATTTATACAAAAGAAGGAAGGGATCACCTCGTGCAGTACTACTATGGCTGTTATGATCCTCTGCAGTATCCACTATTATTTGCACTTGGTGAAACAGGCTGGCATTCTGGGATCAGAAGATTTGTCAGAGAAAATCCGAAAAAGAGAAAAAGATGTATTCAGAGGAACAAATCTACTGCTCTACTGACCAATTACAAATCTGCTGAAGATATTATATCTGCTGAACAACAAGGTAATCCTAACATGAATGACTAACAGATTATCTATATTCAAATGACTATACATTACTTATATGCACTACTCACATGTGTTACTTATATAATTACTGGTGTTCAATTACTTCTTTTGAGAACATACTACTTCCATTATTTTCCATTAAGCTCAGATGGTATATCTTATCAATCCCTCGAACTTGATATGTTGAAACCAATAACTGATACATTATTTTTGAAACTTTCAGTCTCCAATGATGCTGAAAACAACGGTGAATTTGTCTCAATGCGAGAATATTATGCTTACAAATTGCAGATGAGGGACAAATATTGCCCGAACATACTTAACACTGGTAGATTACTTCAGCAATATGTTGTGGATATGTACATCAAAATTGAAAGTCAGAGATTGGATTACTATAAGAGCAAACAAGAATTTATAAGAAGAGAGCAGCTACAAGGCGTAATGGACAGCGTTATAACAGGTCAATGCCAAGCTTCAAAAATAGGCCAGCGAGTGGTGCTTCCAGCTTCATTCATAGGAGGCCCTCGTGACATGAAAAGGAGATATGTTGATGCTATGGCTTTGGTGCAAAAATTTGGGAAACCAGATTTGTTCATTACAATGACTTGCAATCCTTCATGGCCAGAAGTAAAAAATCTCATGCTTCCAACAGATGAAGCACATAACAGGCCGGACTTGCTCAGTCGAATCTTCCATGCAAAACTTGATGTTTTAAAACAGGAGTTATTCAAGAAAGAAATATTTGGATCAGTTGCTGCTTATACCTATGTCATAGAGTTCCAGAAACGCGGTCTACCTCATGCTCATTTCCTCATAATTTTGAAACCATCTTCAAAACTTTACTCCACAGATTCTTATGACAAGATAGTTAGTGCAGAGATTCCAGATCAAAGCAAAAATCCACATCTTTTCAACATGGTTCGTAGACACATGATTCATGGCCCCTGTGGAAAAAGAAATCCAACCAATGTTTGTATGCAAGGAGAACATCAGAGAAAATGCAGGAACAATTATCCAAAGCCATTTGCTGATAAAACTTTTCATGGAGATAATGCATATCCTACTTATCAAAGAAGAAACAATGGATACAAAATGATGGTCCGTGGACATGAGGTTGATAACAGATGGGTTGTTCCATACAGTCCTTACCTTCTTGCAAAATTCAACTGTCATCTGAACGTTGAAATCTGCTCTACAGTCAAGGCAGTCAAGTACATATACAAGTACATCTACAAAGATCATGACAAGATTCATTTCCAACTCAGTTCACAAAATTCTGATGGACCAAATTCTGATGCTTATGTCTCTGCAATTGATGAAATCAAAGATTATCAGTCAGCTAGGTGGGTATGCGCTGTCGAAGGTATATGGAGGATATACAGATTTCTGCTATTTCAAATACATCCTGCTGTTATTCACTTGCAGCTTCACTTAGAAAATTGTCAACCATTGAATTTTAGAGAAGACCAAGATCTCCGTGATGTAGTAGGAAATAGATTTGCTAAGAGAACCATGTTGACAGAATTTTTCTACACGAATTCTGTTGATCCTCTAGCTCAGAACCTCAAATGTACCTACAAACATTTCCCTGAGCACTTTGTTTGGTACCCAGGAAGGAGAAAATGGGAGCCAAGGAAACAGAAAGACTGTATAGGTAGGATAGTAGCAGCCAACCCAATGGAAGGAGAACGATACTTTCTCAGATTGCTCCTTACACATGTCGAAAGTCCAACTTCATTCGATCACTTGAAAACAATAAATGGAGTATATGTACATACATTTCGTGAGGCAGCAATTCTCAGGGGTTACTTTGAGTCTGATAAGCCCCAACAACAGTGCCTTGAAGAAGCTACTGTCTATCACATGCCATATAGTTTGAGAAGATTATTTGCCACACTACTTGTTCATTTTCCTCCTTCAAATCCCAGATATCTTTGGGAACAATTTCAAGAGCCATTATCTGAAGATATCAGCAGAACTCCACAAATATCAGTTGATCAAATCCGCTTCCAGGTATTGTACCAAATAAATGAGTTCCTACAATCAATGGGAAAAGACATCAATCAGTATGCTTTAGTTCCAAATACCATGAATTTTGATAACTTGAACAAGAACACTCATGATATGATAGCTGAAACAAGAATCTCTGTACCAGAGCATGATCTATTAGCAATTGAGCAACTAAATGCTGATCAGAAAAAAGTTTTTGATATTATCATGCATGCAGCTTTTGTTGAGAAAAAAGGAGCCTTCTTCATTGATGGACCAGGTGGAACGGGAAAAACATTCCTCTATCGAGCACTACTAGCAGAAATTAGGTCAAAAGGATACATAGCTCTTGCCACAGCATCCTGTGGAGTTGCGGCATCGATTCTGCCAGGTGGAAGGACAGCTCACTCAAGATTCAAGATACCAATTGGTGGAACACAAGATAAGCAATGCAAAATTAGTAAACAAAGTTCATTAGCAAAACTGCTACAGTCTGCAATTCTGATAATCTGGGATGAAGCTCCAATGACACATAAGACTTCAATAGAGAGTGTTGACAGGATTCTGAGGGACATAATGGACTGCAATGATTTGTTTGGATCAAAGGTTATTATTTTTGGAGGGAATTTTCGTCAAGTCTTGCCAGTAGTCACAAAGGGATCAAAATCTGAATTTATTGATGCAAGCATAGTCAACTCATATATATGGCCACGACTACATAAGTTACATCTCACTCAAAATATGAGAGCAAGATATGATGCGCAGTTTACTGAATATCTACTTCGCGTCGGAAATGGAACACAGCCACTTATCTCCAAGAATTCTATCCAGATACCTGTATCAATGCTGATAAGATACACCAATGAAGAAGAATCAATGAATGCACTCATCCGGACAGTATTCCCAGATCTAAATGCTTTTTCCCAGGACAATTTCTCTGCAATTAATCGTGCTATTTTGACAACAAAAAATGACTTCGTCGATGAAATCAATCAGAGGCTCATTGTACACCTACAAGGAAAACTGCAAGAATATATCAGCCGAGACAAGTGTATAGATAGCTCTGAGCAGACAATCATGGAAGATTTGCTAAACAGTTTGACCCCAAATGGTTTTCCCCCTCATAAGCTGCTTCTGAAACCATACTGCCCTATCATGTTACTCAGAAACATTGATCCACCTAAGGGATTATGTAACGGCACTAGACTAATATGCAAATCATTGAGCTCCAATATTATACATGCAGTCATAACATGTGGAGAATTTGCTGGAAAAGAGGTCTTCATTCACAGAATTTGTTTCCGAGCAGAGAATAATTCAGAGTCACCAGTATCATTCGAACGAATTCAGTTTCCTGTTCGACCCTGTTTTGCTATGACAATAAACAAAGCTCAAGGACAAACACTTGATTTTGTTGGCATATATTTGCGTGAGCCGGTTTTTTCACATGGACAACTATACGTAGCAATGTCAAGAGCTAAGAATAGTAGTTCTATTAGAATTCTGATTAAACCATCCATATTTGATGATCAAGAAGACTCAATTACTGAAAATATAGTATATACAGAAGTGCTAGATTTAGCTTATCAATAATTCTCCCAACTATGTGCATAGCAGTTATTTATCTATATTCATGATTTTATGTCTCTTTTTCTCTTAATTCAGCACTTACCTATTCTTATTATGAGTTGCAGGAACAAAAAAATATGCTGTCATTTGCTGAAATAATTCCTGGTCTACAAAACTGGACAACTATGGTTCAGGTTCTAGACAAGCAGAAGCCATTACTCTCAAAGGCAGGAAACAGATACCAGAAGCTGATATTAATTGATCAGCAGGTAACGCAACTTCTCAATTCCAGATCATGTCGTTTATTACTCAATTTTCAGATTGACATCAACAAAACCATCCCTTTTCTCAGGGGACAACGGTTGAAGCAATGATTTATAAATCAGACATAGACTTTTTCCGAAACCATTTCCAGCTCTACAAACGATATGTTCTCTGCAATGCTAGAGTTGAGTACACACCATCAGAGTATTCCACTCGTCCAAATCAGTGTACATGGTACATAGACAATTCTACAGTTGTTCAAGCAGTAGATGAAGTTGACCCACCTCAGATTCCACCTGTCTTCAGATTCTCACCCTTCAGAAGATTCCACCAACATATCGATGACAACACAGATATAGGTAAGTAACAAATCTACTTGCTAACTTCCTGCTACATGTAATTTTCATCATACTTATCGCTCACCACATTTCAAAATCAGATGTCCTAGGCATTGTCGCTGAAGTCCATCCTCGGATAGAAAGGGCTACTACAGCTACTAGAGAAGTGGTACTTATAGATAAAAGGTATCTAAAACTATCTATTTATTCTATATCCATTCTGAACCACCACACATTGATAGAAATACTCTGTTCTAACAAATGTTTCATGTACCAATCAAACGCACTGCAGCATGATGCCAGTTATCCTGACACTTTGGGGCCAGCATGAAACAGATGAAGGCCAAACACTTGCAAATATAGTTGACACAATGCCACTGATTGTTGCACTTCGGATCAAAGTATCATCATATCACAGTGAGTACATAAGAAATTCATTATCCTCCACATATTTTCTGACATAAATCATACTCATAATACCATGTATATTATGAGCCATAAATATTGCAGCATTGAACCTGTCAACAAAATTTGGATCAAGCATTCTGCTTAACCCTCCAATACAACAAGCTGCTGATCTGAAACACTGGTGACAATTCTTCTCAGAAAATATTATTTTAAAATATTTTCTATTAAATATATATTTTATAGCTTACAAATAAAACTTCTCTCTTCACTCTCAAGGGCCGCTGAGAATGAGGCACAAATCAAAAAATTGATAGCAGAAAAAGCATACCACAACCGAGTTAAGCTTCTACCACAGCCAAGGGATGATGAGCTGACCACTATTCAAGACTTCCTCGCATTTCCCACGGTAAATTCTACATCTCATCATTTATTGCCAATAACATTTTCAGATTCCTAACTACTAACTATAATTCAATACAGAAAAAAGCTTACTGGTTGCGTGGTACTCCAAAATTGCTAGACAAAAGCCAGCGATTATGGTATAATGCTTGTCCACAATGCCATAAATCATTCAGAGCAAAGCCTATCTGGAAGATTGTTTGCACCTCATGCAACAAACATGTGAACATAGCTGCAAGGTGTCGATTAACTGTAGAACTTGCTGATTATTCTGGAGTTTTAACGCTTGATCTTTACGATAACGATGCTCTTCAGTTACTACCTTTCACACTTTCCCAGATGCAAGAGTTAGAAAACAAGGTAACAGATACAGTTTCTATATGCATATAGAATACTGTGATTAATAGCTAAGTATAAAATATTTCATGTTAACCTATTGATTTTAATTCCACAGCATGAACTCAACTATGAAGTCATTGAAGAAGCCATTAACAACACTCTAATAACATGCTTTGTGAAGAAAATGGTCAACAGCCATGCATCTGCCAGTACCGAAAAATACTCTGCCATCATTTTGCACAAAAGCTCCCTAGCAGAGGTTATATCACAAGTTAGATCGACCATTCCCTATTCAGAACCAAATCCAGAACTTGGTTCCACTAGTACCAATGAAAATGTGCAGAGTACTACTGTCAAAGAAACAAATGTGAATTCCAGTTCCCTGTCTACGCTTAAAATCACCGAGAGCCCAACTAAAAAGCAACGCAGCGACAAGTATCAAAAGGAAGATTGAAAATGTCATCTACTGGGGTTTGCTATTACATATTTTTGAAGCTCTGCTGCCTTAACTTTTGATTGGTGAAACTTTCTTGTATTTTGTGATTTGCAAATATTTTAGCAGCTTTTGTATAGCTTCTCAACTTCCCCTGCACTTTTGGTCAAGAATAGTTAGCTCAGCTTTTTGAAAGTGGAAATGTACCACAGTTTCATGTATAAAAAGTCCAGAAAAATGCTATCCAAACAATGCAATTTAATTTTGTTTTGGTGGTGAAAAGCTCAGAACATTTTACTTCTTCTTTTGTTAAGTAGATTTTCAAAATGAGTTTTTTACCTCTGTATCTTAGTCAGACATGCTGATTTTATTTGAGCTGTCAGAAGTAAGCTTGTTTTGCTGTCCAGTGCAGGTCAATATTCTTGTGAACTAATGGTTTATCGTAGACTTGAATGGCTGTTATAGCTATGTTTATGGCTCATGGCCAGTTGGCCACTACGAGGAAAAAACATGTTTTGATCATTTTAATCGTTAATACAGAATGCTTCTGATTCATAAAGAGGTCTAACCATTGCAAAACCAATAACTTCAATACTGAGAATCGCCAAATTGCAATAGGTAAAACAAGTGTGTAAGGTTGTCAGCTACAAAATTGAAATAGTCATGGCTTTAAAATCAGCAAATGGGAGAAGGAATTTTGGAAATAGGCTTGCTTTGAGATAATGAGAAGTTCAGTCCCAATCAAAGTTACAGAAACTGCAATAGGTAAAACAAAATGTTCTGAACTTTTGAAAGTGAAAATGGCTACTCAACTTCCTATTCCTTAACGCTTGGTTCCTCAAGCTTGAGTACAGTTTGCCATTCGCAAATATTTCAGCAGGTTTTGTACACTCCATCAACTTTCCCTGCATTCTTACTTGAACATTGTTACCTAAGCCTTTTCAAAGTCCAAACGTACCAGAATTCCATTTCTAACCACCACTTCCATCACAGGAACTCAACTCCCTTCACTGATTAATAACTGACCAAATACAAAAACAACTACACAAAGTACAAATTCCACGGAACTAAAATTGCTGAACACAATATCTAACCACAAACTTACACATACAACACATTAAAGTACAACAACAAACAATTCCATACTACAAATTATAAAAACTCATGGAAACATCCACAGCTATTCCCTACAAATTTCTACCAGGCGCATCAGAACATCCATCCATAGCACTTTGAATTGCTTTTCTCTGTTCTTCAACTTCTATTTCCATACGACCAGCAATGATCTGCAAAAATGGCAGCTCTCCAACATTTCCTAATGTACTTTCCAGCACACGAGCCTTCTCCGGATGTCGATAAAAAGATTTGAACAAGTCATATATCTCATTCCTAAGTAGAATATTATTTGCTAAAAGCCGATCTGCACCACTCAACATTCCATTATCTTCAGTATGCCCAGCCAAATTTCTCCGCACGCCACTTAGTGATAGCCGATTCAGCATAACTTCAACATCTGGATGCAAATCACGCAATACTCCAATACGATTCTGAGTATAACTCATATTAAACTGACAAAAAACGAAAAAAAATCAATGACAATATACCAAGTAAATAATAAAATCACGGAACTAAAGAATTTATACACAACAGGTACATGATAGACCCAAAAGAGACAAATACAAAAAATAAAATGATACTATACACATGTGAACCAAACAGTAATAACAAAGACATATGTACCAGACAAAAAAACACTATATACACGTGAATCCCCTACTTTTTCTACAAACCAAAACAAAAACAGTCAATCCTCAAAACAGATGTCAATCTCCCAAATATGAACTTCTGTCATTACATTGTCCCAACATTCATAAAAAGCTTCCTACTCTGTATCATCTTCAAACACACGCCTCTATCAACTTTAGCACATCTGCTCCAATCTGCTACAATTATTGATCATTCACTGATTCCAAATCTTATACATGCCATGGAACATATGAACATATCGGATAAATATCCTCTATTTTAAATTTCTAAACACATTCATCACTTTACAAATACAAATCTCTAAACACCTTGAGTTCATAAGTTTTGCTCTTGACTTAACTTCAGCTCCAAAAACTCGACCCTACATTCCCATGAATTTTCAACAATCCAAAAGTAATACATCTCATATTTTAAATTTTTTACAAATTTTCATTCCACACCATCGTAACAAAATCATACAAACAAAAACTTCAGTAACAAAATCATACAAACAAAAACTTCATTACTTTATACAACACATACAAATACATATGATGCTACTTTATGTAGCAAATACACCATTATCATATCCTTCACAACCTAACAAACACATCCGAATGGCTAAAAACCATATGCCAAAAACCAACAATATCCAAACTAACAAACACATCTTGCCAAACTCCAACTCTTTAATCACTGTCGCCACCCATGTCACTAGAAGATGGCGGACTGGGAAAGAAATACTTTTCTTCTAATATCTCTAGCCTCATTCTGTTGGCAATCAACCCCAAGATTGGATACCCTCTTCCAGTTCTAAACGCAGCTTCCAAAACTGAAGCCCAATCATCATGCCTGTAAAGCTCCTTAAACAAATCACATATTTCATTTTTCAGCAAAACGTTTGCTACTTGAGCTCGCGCAACAGGTTCTGCCGGACGATTTCGACACCCATTCCCCATAGGATAAGCTGCTCCACGAACAACAGCCAGCTGATTCACCTCTTCATCGACCTCTGGATAATATAACTGAACAGTAGGAAATCTTCCGCTTCCACTCGCCATCTCCACACACTAACTATCTACAGACATGTAATATAATATATACTACGTCTGACTATATAAGCTCCAAGTACTTAAGCAAGAAACAATACTACAGACCCGTGAATTTTCTGTACTTTCTACCTTACACGTCTCATACCACCTGCACACGCAAACAACTAGCTGCCATGCTATATATAAATACTAAATAGTAATATATAGTAATACTAATATATATAATACTAATATATACTAATACTAATATATATAATAGTAATACACAATATTAATTCATAATATATACTAATACCAACATATACACATAAAAATTACGCATTAATAATCCCCCCTCCACGTACAAATAATTAACTATTAATCTTCCATCCATCTAAATCAAACCATTTTATTCAAATAATTCCACGAGCATTATACTCTCCCACCCAACGCCTAAAGATATAATAATTGAAACTATATATAATATAACTAGTAATACATAGTAATACTAATATATATAATACTAATATATAGAACAGTAATTTACTTATAATTTAATAATTCACAAATACACAATATTAATTCATAATATATACTAATACCAATATATAATAATCCCCCCTCCATGTACAAATAATTAACTATTAATCCTCCATCCATCTAAATCAACCATTTTATTCAAATAATTCCACCAGCATTATACTCTCCCACCCAGCGCCCGCGCATTGCGCGGGCCAGTCCCCTAGTAAATTACATATGGGCGGGTGCTAAATCACTGTAAAATATAACAATTGCAAGTAAACTTTAATATAAATACAAAAAACTCTAAAAAAAAAATAACAATCCAGATAACCCCTTATATTTAGTAGTCAATGCAAATGTAGTTAATAGAAATTTAGTATCATCCACAGTGAGAGTGTGGACACTAATACACAGTGGTTGCAAAATTGCAATCCAAACAAGGCTAAATCTGTATACTATTTTACATCAAAATAGAACATTTTACCATTTCCCTGATTGTTGCTTTATCATTTGTTCATCAATCGACATTCACCCCAGTTTCTCAGTATCCCCATTCCCTGACTGGACTTGATTCGTTCGTTTGTGCCAAATAAATTTAGGGGGCGCTTGGTTCAAGTTTAAGAATCGAAATTGTTATTGGAATCATACAAAAAAAAAAAAGTTAGTATGGATTTTGGGCAAAGATATGATTACAAAAGCGGGTGCTTGGTAAATATTATTGGTAGGGAATGGGCATCAATTTTCTTTTTTTCTTTTCATATATTTCTTCTTTCTCATTCGAATGTTTATCCCACATACATATCCACCATAATTCTATTGAACCAATACCCAACCATGACAATACCTATTGAACCAGCACCTAACTACCACCAATTAGTATCTACATTCAATTTTTGGTAAAGACAATGGAGCTTTAGAAGCAACAGTCCCAATGATGCAACAATAGCCGATGCAGATCCGGATTTTTATTTTGTCGAAGTTTATGACCGGAAATTGTGAGTATACTTGCATAATTTCAATCCCCCAATCATCAACACAAAGGAAGGCTCCCACAACAACTATATTTCAGCAAAAATAAAAAATGCAATTGGGTAGATAGTCAAGAGTAAGAGCCTTGGGAGCCTCGGTGCTACCATAGAGGATTGGAAAAGTGAATGACAAGAAGAGGGAAGTGACAGCCATGGATGATGGGGAGAATGAGCGACAAGGAGGTAAAGAGGTAGAAAGAGATTGATTTGCTGTTGAAAGCAAGAAGAGAGGACTACGTGAGAAAGAGAAGGGACCAGAAGCTTCTTTTTTTTTTTTTTTAGATTTTGGAATCAAATGTGGGATTCATTAAAACCTTCCAATCTAGTTGGGGTACTGAGAGTGGCTGGTTTTTTATAATTCATTTCAAGATTTCAAAATCCATACCCAATAGTCAAGCAACAATTACGGGACTCAATCCAATTCTTGATTCCTATACCTTCCAACCAAGCACCACCTTAGTACTACTCCAAAAAGAAAATGGGAAGAAAGAAGAGAATCAATAAGTTACTTAAAAAAAAACATACCAAAAACTAGAGAAATAAAAAAAAATATCATTTTACTATATAAGAATGAGTTGCGGTCAAAGGGGGATTTGAATTTCAACCGTATGGATAGGAGATTTTGAGGAATATGGAATGTTGTGTAATTTTTTAAAAACTTTTGATACAATTGAGGGCAACATATGTTTAGATATAGTTATCAAAATACCACCATTTTGGTACATTTAAAGTTTTGATTTATGGAGACATCTGAATATTTCTGAAATATGGAATTATTTTGCAATTGTTTTTGCATTGAGTACGACTCATATAAGCTCATGCATTGGTATAATTATTGAAATGGTATTATAGACACATTTAATTGAAATGTGGCTTTTGTTGTATAATTACCACAAAAATAAAGACATATTAACATATTGTGCAATTAACACGTTGGTATAACTAACCGTTTGAGGATATTCCTTTATCTGAAACAATTTATGTTTCTTCTTGCACGATTTTCAACTGACATCTGTAAGAGTTTTTTAGGAATGATAAAATTGTAAAAATATTGATAAAATAAAATGTACAAATATGTGTTGTAATTAAAATATACTACTATTATTAGATTTATCATATTTATTATTTAATGTCTATTTCTGTCAAAATATACTATTATTTATCTAATAAAAAATTTTATTTAATCACAAGCACCAAACAACCACGGATGCGCGGGCACTCCTCCCTAGTTAACTGTATAAGGAAAGGAACCACGATTGGATGGTTGGCTCCATGTAAAACTTTCAACGGCTCTCTTTTCCGGCTCCAACGGTCACTTCGCTTTTGAAACATTATTATCATCAGACTCGCACCGTTTAGTACTATCTGATGCGAACCCACCACTAGGCACCCTCCACCCTCCATCCCGCCTCCTTGTCTTCTATATAAAAACTCACCCTTCAATCCCCTCCCCGCACCCATCTTCATCTCATATCGCTGTAATCATCCCCCCACCACCATCTAACATTCTCTTAATATTATCCAAATATTCCTTCCATTTCACCCTCGCACTTCTTTTTTCTGCCCACACACTAAACTATGTGCAGACGGATTTTCTTTGCTTTTTTATTATTCTTGTGTGTGTCGTATTCCGGTGAGGCACAGACGACCCCTCATGCTCCTGCACCGGCACCCAAGTTCACCAATGTGTCTCCGGCACCCTCAAAAACTCCCGTGCCCGCAGCTTCTCCGGCTAGCTCTCATGCATCCCCGGTTCCTTCTCCATCTCCGAAGATTCCTCCGACAATCCCTGCGGCTTCTCCCAAAACCAGCCCGTCTGCTTCCCCGGTACAGTCTCCGGCAGCTTCTCCCAGAGCCAGCCCGTCTGCTTCTCCGGTACAGTCTCCGGCAGCGAGCGCTCCACTTTCTCCAGCGCCCACTCCGTCGTCCAGTGCGTCTGCACCGGTCCCATCTCTTTCTCCGTCGGCCGAATCCCCGGTAAATGCTCCGGCAGTGTCACCGCCTGCATCATCTCCATCTGGAAGCCCGGCGAGTTCTCCAGTTCCGGCCACTGCAGAGGTTCCATCCGCCGGTGCCAGTGTTCCTTCCACTTCTGCGACACCGGCAGAGTCGCCGGCGATGTTCCCTTCGAGCAGCAGCCCGCCAAGTCGCTCACCGGCTGGGACGAGTTTGGCACCGGAAACTTCGCAAGGCCCAGTTGCTGATGAATCGAGTGCGACCTCCATTCATGGGGGCCTAACTGTTCTTGCTGGGATTGCTCTATCGGCCGGTTTTGTCATCTAAGAGTCTGTAGAAGTGTAGAACACGTAATTTTTGTGGTTACCGGTTCCCTTTTTTTTTTTTTTTTTTTCCAGATATTTCCTGTAATTGGTTTCCAGAGATTATTCACGTCATATATATATATTTTTCTGCCGTATAGTTTTTTGTTGTTGGACACAGCTCTTGATCTTAATTCACCAGGGCAATAAATTTATACTATATATATATATATATATATATACTGGATTGCTTTACGTATCATTATTTATTATGGTTGTGAATTCTATTGGATATAATTTAAAAGTTTTGGTCCTTTTAAATAAATTGTAAAATTATCCTGCATTGAAGCAAAGTGGCCCAACCAGTTTTTTCACCATAACAAAGCACATAAGCAGTGATGGCTTATTTTAAAAATCCAATGACCCCGACCTGTTGTGTATTTGTATCCTCTTCATTCATATTGTTATTGGTCCTTCCACTTTCGTGAACTTACATTTACTTCATCTTAACCTCCTCCCTGGCCGACAAATATTATGAAGAGCAAATTACTTGGATGGCCATCAAACTTTTGAAATCGTCGAGTTTTGACTATTGAATTATGAAAAGTATAATTTTAGTAAGTGAAGTATCTAAGGTTTAGATTTTAGATTATTTTATTAGATTTCGTCATTAAGCATGGTAGATTTCAATGCTCACACAATTTACGAGACAAAACAAAGGGGCATTGTTAATGATTAAATTTAGTGGAATGGCTTAAAACCTGTAATTTAATGGCTAAAACTCGACGATTCCAAAAATTCAATGGTCATTCGGATAATTTGCTCTATTATGAAATATAATAGGTTGTACCATTGTGGTGGTAGTACACATTTTTCTGAAAATGGAAAAGAATGCTGATTTTTATATTTATTGGTGGTAGTACCAACAATTTTCATTTTTATTTTTATTTTTTGGCATGGTTAGAAAATTGAGAAAATTGATCCCAATAAGAAGTTGTACAGGCTGTGCAGATTTTAGCATTGTTGGCCAATCTTGCAGTTTAGAACTCCTGAAAACGGTACAATATTTGTGAGAATTGAAGCTGGCCTTGCAACCATGCTAGATGCTTTGGTGTAGCTATCCGGAGCTTCTTGCCCTGAAGCAGTAAATCTAGCCCCGTTGAGCATGAGATCTTCCTCTGATCTCCAATTCCAATTTTTCCAGTCCTCATATCCCAATGGGCTCTCCCGTTTTGTAACCTGATTTCAGATTTTGCCATCGAAAAAAACACATAGTTATAGCCTATAGTTTGCATGGGAACTCCAGTTAGCAAAATGAATATTCGTTTTGATTTCTTGATCTCGTAATGATTACACGGACCAAGAGTGATTCACGATGCATCAGCAAAATTGACTTGACAATGCAAGAGATTACCTCCTTTGTTTCATCATCATTTGAGGCAATGAAGACATTGCCTTGGCTGTTGATTGTTGGATTGGCACTTCCTCCTATTGCATACATCTCCCAACCAGTGTATACATTGTTGACAATGTGAAAATAACCATGCCTACACCTGCAAAATATCAGACAACAAGGCCAGCCTCGTTATGCTGAAACTGCAATGGTTTCAGATCATGGTTTCTTTTATGGTTCAGCTGTAGAAAACGAGCTGATCCTGAGAAGTTTGTTCAGAATAATTCAAACGGCTGTATTTTTTGTTTTTAAAGTTCAGAAAATTCATGAGCAGCTCTGATGTTTTTTTTTTTATCAGCACAAAGCCTAAACATATACCTGGGCATTCTCTGAATAAGACCTTCTCCAAAGTAATTGAAGGCAATGGTAACTTGCATGTTCTCGTCAGCGGTGAAATTGTCATTGTGACCCAAGAGCATGACTTCGTTATGCTTAAACATGTAGTTGTTAGAAATGGTTATCGCGGTTGATTCAAACACTGCATCAATAAGTCCATCATGGCAGCTAGACAGCGTACAATGGTCGATCCAAATATCTCTAGCAGCAAATATTGATATTCCATCCCCATCTGAAATACCCCTCAACTCATAATGATTCGGTCCATCTGCAATCACAGCATTTCCAGCTTGCACACAATCATGTATATAAATGCCATGGATAATGATATTCGTGACATTTTGTATAGTGATGCATGGACCATTAGATATCTGCACATTATGTCCTCGACCATCTACGGTCTTATAAGAGTTCATCAGGAGTTCTTCGTCGAGGTTAATGTCCATATCACGGTCAAATATAATCCATAGAGGCTCATCTTGGATGACAGCATGGCGGAGCATGCCAGGGCTAGGATTTTTGGGATCATCTGCTTCAGTTGTGACAACATAAAAGTCGCCATCTCGGCCTCCAACAGCATTGCGCCCGAATCCAATGGCACAATCAGCTAGCACTTTTCGGTTGGTTTCCCAATCAGGGTCACATCTCCAGCAATCGTCAATGGGGTTGCCTGTTCTACATGAATCTGTTCCTGGTTGAGTAGTTGAGTTCTTTATTGACCGCCTTCTTAATCAAATATGTAAACAAGAAGCATATAGTTAGGCTCTACCCAGTCAAGCGCATTAACCAGAAATGAAGAATGCACCGTAAAATGAAGTCATGAATGAATATTTACCATCCTGTTGCATCAGACATTGGCATAAAGGGACGTGCTGAAGACGTCATACAGGCATAAACCGAAATGAGAAGGGGAAAAAGACTGAAAATTGACATTTCTTGGAAGGAAAGGGAGGAGGGGGGGGGGGGGAAGCGATGTTGGAGGCGGGGGGGAGATTAGGTGTAGGCCAAAACGGACTAAAGATACTATAGAAATGCAATAATCAGACTACATTTTATACAAGTTGAACAACTTTCCATTGGCACAAGTTGTCTGCGAGAATTTTGATATTAGGTATTACCTTATTCTAGTTGTTGTCGCCGATGCCTTGTGGGGTGAATGGAAGGCATCACTTAGTACTAGTAGGTGGAAAATTGAAGATCGTATTTGCTGGTTGCAAAAGCTGTTGGCTTGGATTTAATACATGAATTGTTTGCGGAAATGGGTCGAAAATGGAAATATGGAAGATGTCATTGATTAAGATATTGATGATGAATTTCTATCACAAGACAGAAAAGGAGGCGCCATTGACAGGATTGATCCATTGATTACATCGTTTACCCTCTTTGTTTTGGGGCCACACAGCACATTTTTCCAGAATTCGACTGTAGTGTGGAGGTGTAACTGGATTTAAAATCCAATTGTAAAAATATTTGCAGAAAAAACTTTTGGATTTCTATGAAAACATTTTTCTTCATATTTTTCAGTCAGCTTTTTTTTTATTGAACTTTGTCGTTTAAAAAATAAAAATGCATTTATTAAGTCCTGTACTTTACGATTGAGAAAATCTGCCAAATTGACCCATACTTTTGATTCTCTACGTACAGTGATGCCCTGGACTTTATACTTCCACGCCTTTAGGTAATGACTAGGAGAATCGCATTGGAGCAGTAATCACGTTATACTGAAGAGTCGGATGGCTCGAATCACGTTATACTGAAGCATGTTGGAGTCCTCAAGGCCGGTTACAAATTATAATTCTCGATTCCACTCACAAGCCTTCTCCTGTCTCTTTTTTCTTATAAGGTTTAGAGCCTCTCTTTGATGAGACAAAAAAAGGGGTATGGGAATAAGGTGACCATTTCTACCCTTTGCCCTCCTGTATCATGGATAGTAAAAGTTCACTTGACCGTGCTATTCCACAAAAGGACAAAAAAGGGTTTTTCTTTTTCTTTTTTTTTTTTTTTGTGAGAAAGGCGCGGGGGTGGTTGGAAGGAAGAGAGGCCGAGAGAGTAGCGAACGATGCTTCGACATTTTTCTCAGCCAACGAGATGGTTAGCGATTTGGAACCACTACATTTTTTTTAGAATAAAAAAAATTAAGAATTCAAATCTTATCTCCCGTCAAAAGTTTTCATTTAGGGTCTGTTTGGTTGGAAGTAAAATGTTTTCCTTGGGAAAATATTTTCCGTGGAAGTAATTTTTCATGAAAATCATTTCCCTTTCATCATTTTCAGGTGTTTGGTTAGCTTATTGAAAATATTTTCTTACTTCATTTTTTTGGTGTTTGTTTAACTTTTGAAATATTTTCACTTTTATCTCTATTTTTACTTTATACACATTATAACTACATACTTCTTCCCATGCAAAATAAGAAAATTTATCTCATTGTTTAACTTTAAAAAATCTTGGAGAAATGTATATATGAATAAAAAATATCTCCTTAAGCAATAAACAAATTGCTGGCCATTTAGTGTCAAATATCAATCACATGCAATGCTTATTGTGACATATATCTTGCACTCTCACTGCTGAAAGTTTCTCTAGAAAAGAATGTCCCTATTATATATAATTAATTACTAGCATAGGATGAGCAGGATGAGATTTTTTTTTTTATTTTGAATATACTAGGGGGAGGGTTGGGTTGGGTTGGGTGGTACGGGGGAGGGAGTGTAAGGAAGAGGTCTTGGGTTCGAGTCATCCTATTTACACTAAAAAAAAAAAAAGAACATACTACAAGATGTTTTCAATAAGTTTGGAACTACTACAGACGGGATGCATGCATTTCGGAAAACAACTTCAGTAAGTTTGAAAGGGAAGTTGTTTTCCATAAGATGAGGGAAAATATTTTACATAGGAAAATGTTTTCAGTAACTTTTGTGCAACCAAACACGGGAAATTAGGAAAATATTTTCCCGGAAAACATTTTCACCTGAAACAAACGGACCCTTAATGTCACTTCTTTTAAAATCCACACGGATAGGTTGAGAGAGATGGTTAGCGACTTGGCGCATAGGTTGCCTGGCAATGACTTTCTGGAAAGTTAGAAGCCGACTTTCCCTTTCTGCTTTCATGCATAAAAATCCCAGCATTGTTTTTTTCTTTTTCATTATTTTGACGTGACCTTTCCGATTTAATGAAAAACCCGTCAATGAAATTGTTAACTATAGACAGGCCTTGATTACTCAACATTGTGTTCTTGAGATAAAAGCCTTAATTTGGTGCCACTTATTTGCTTTATTCCATAATGGGGTGAATTTAGTACACCAGATTGTCCTCCTAATCACTAATTATATCGCATTCAACATATTATTACATTTATTGCTATATCGTTGGACAATGTAATTCATAGTCTCGGGTATGAATCATTGTTGATTTTGCGGATTAATTTTGTCGAAGCCATTTTGTTCGGTATACGTGAGCCTATTATCTACTTTTTTGGTAGAGGCTGATCGTCAAGAAAGAAATTTCTCTTAGGTACGTTGCAGCCTTCGTTCAGCTCCTGCGTCCACTAGGAAGAGCCCAATGCGATTCAGTGATGGGCCTAGTCCCTGAAATTTCTAAAATCAGGAAGGTGGAGCGAGTATTCTCGACGGCCAAATTATTGGGCCTAATTAATCTCCAAAGTCCAAACCGCAAACCCTCAAGTAGTAAAGAATATTATTTGTTTTGTTCAATTCCCCACAAACTGAGCGAGAGTCTACCGCAGTCGACTCCAATTCCCATCCGCCAGGTATGGCCACGGCCAATCTTTTGTCCGCCACAGGAAAAGTCTGAAGTAACGAGCGTTATGATAACGAAACTGTTTTTACCTGATATAACAGGTAAAAACACTTTTAGCGACCATTTGATTACCTGTTATACTGGTCATCTAAATAAAATAGTACCTAAAAATATGGTTAGTAAGTTTTACATTAAAAATAGTAAGTTAACTCAAGAAATTAGTAACTTTTATGTCTCAAAAAGTAAATTTGAAGAAATATGGAACTTACTTTTTTTTTGAAGTAGATAACTACTCTATATCTAAAACTTACTTTTTGGAGAGTAAGTTTAGTTCAAATAATAGTAAGTTTTTATAGACTAATAGTAAATATTGTTGATAGAATAGTAAATTTGGGTTAATCATCAAAACTTACTAGTTTATGGCATAAATTTACTATTTTACTTAAAGAAACTTATATGGAACAAGTATTAGGAAGTTTATTTGAAATAATGCTAAGATTTTTTATTAATAATTGAAACTTAGTATTATAGTTAGTAATTACTCGTAATGTAAATGTATGATACACAATTGTACGTATCATTTATAAATGTTATATGTTTTAAGCATTTTAAATAAACTATGAAAACTTTTTTTTTGCATATGACCTTATAAAATATGTAAGAATAATTTGTCATATTATAAATTTTGAATTATTTTTGAATTTGTAAAAGGTTAAAAAGTTTGGATGACAGTAAAAAAAAATCTTTTGAGTTATATATAGAATTGCACTTATCTATACATCACAATTTCCATATATGGACACCGATGAATATAATAAAATGGTACGCAATTTTCATATATTAATGCCTATGAATTTAATAAAATGGTAAAATCTTAATAAATTTATTTTCTGGGTCACAAGTATAAAAATTAAAGTTGTATTAACATAGAATAATCTTTGAAAATTATAGTAAAATTACCCATATGTTAAGTTTTGTGACTTTCAAACATACTTTGTATCATTTACATTATGGATTTGTATCCATATGTTTTCTATCAAACTCTTTTTTTATTGGCAAATGGTAAGTAAATTATTATAAAAGGGCATTTTATAATAATCATAATTTTTAATAGATGAATTTTATGTAAACTGTTAAAATTATGAATTCACAAACGACTAAATCTGACTACTTTATGACACATATTAGTCTAAATGACTAAAAAATTACTGTAATCATGTACACGTTGATTGTTGAATTGAAATTTCTTTTATTACTAGTACAAGTTCTTCTAATCAAAGCAAAATAAAATCAAATATCTTTTCCTTTTGTATGCAATAGTTATGCTTAATAGAAAATTATTAAACCATTTTTACAGTACATAATTTCTCCTAAAATTTGTAACATTTACCATGACCTCTAACCTTGACATTGTTATTTAATTTACCTTCTAAATTTAATTTAATTTTCTTATATTAATTGTTATACTAAATTTATAATTTTTGTTATTATATTATTTCTCATTTTGTTTAGGCTTTTACTCTTATTATTTCTTGTGTCTCAGATGTAAATTTATTAAAACTTTATCATCTTATTATATTCATAGGTGTTAATTTATAAAAATTTTGATATATAAACAAGTAATATTCTATATATAACTAGGAAGATTTGTTGTTATTATTATCCAAACTTTCAAACTTTTCAAAAATTGAAAATAATTAAAAACTTATAATACGACAAAATTTTATTACATATTTTACGAGATTATGTGAAAAGTCAAACTTTTTTCCATAGTATTTTAAAATATGTAAATAAATTTTTTTAAATGTTAACTATAATCTTGTATTATACAGGTATATTATGAGTACTTACTAACTAAGGTACTAAAAATTAATCATTAATAAAACATCTTATCGTTATTTCAAATAAATTCCCTAACACTAGTTTGAAATATGTTTTAAAGTAAAATAGTACATGTGTCTCATAAATCAGTAAATTTTGATTATTAATCAATTTTACCATGTTATCAGTAAGAATTACAATTTATGTATTAAAACTTACTATTACATGAATTAAACTTACACTATAAAAAGTAAGTTTGGGATATAAAGTAGTAATTTATTTATTTAAAAAGTAAGTTTAATAGTTATTCCAATTTACATTTTGAAGTATAAAAGTTACTAATTTATTACTGTTAACTTACTATTTTAGATGGAAAACTTACTTTCTTATTTTTAAGTGTTATCCTATTTAGGTGGATAGGCCTATCAAATAATCAAATGGCCGCTAAAAGTAAATAAAAAATAAATCGAAAATGGTCATATAAGTGTTATCCTATTTATGTTTCAAAAAGTAAATCGAAATAAAAATGAAAGTTACTTTTTTTAAAAATTAAATTACTACTCTACATTCGAAACTTAGTTTTGTGGGGAGTAAGTTTAGTTCAAGTAATAGTAAGTTTTTATAGATTAATAGTAAATCTTGTTGAAAGAATAATAATTTGGTTAATCATCAAAACTTACTAGTTTGTGGCATAAATTTACTATATTACTTAAAGAAACTTATATGAAACAAGTATTAAGAAGTTTATTTAAACTAGTGCTAAGATTTTTTTATTAATGGTTGAAACTTAATATTATAGTTAGTAGTTGTTGGTAACATAAATGTATAATAATGATTGTATGTTTCATTCATAAATGTTTTGCGTTTTAAGCATTTTAATAAATGTATGCATCATTTATAAATGTTATGTGTTTTAATAAATTTATTTTCTAGGTCACAAGTATAAAAGGTAAAGTGATCGTATCTAATGTAGCGTAATCTTTTAAAATTATAGTAAATTTACCCATATATTAAGTTTCGTGAGTTTCAAATATATTTCGTATCATTCACAATATGAATTTACATGCACATTTTTTATGAAACTTGCTTTTAATTGGCAAATAGTATGTAAATTATTATAAAATGTCATTTTTTGATAATCATAATTTTTATAGGTGAATGGAATAGGTGCAAGATCTTGATACTGTACTACAACACAAATTTGGGGATAAGTACAAGTTTCAGGCATCGTCATTTGAATTTGACGAATCTCCTAACATTCCTAAACAACCGAATGGGTAACTTTCATTAATGACGTTTTAAAGCCTAAAAAACCGTGTGCTGAGTATTGTATAACATGAGTATTTGAGTTGCTTTTCGAGTTCTGCTCATCAAGTAAGCCAGTCCAATTTGAAGTAAACAGCAAAATCTACATGCACAAGACATTTGATATGAAATTGGTATTTCAAAATAGGAGAAAACGGCTCATTTTGAGCATCAGAATCAATCTAACTTTTAATAATTGATACTTACGCATCAAAATTAAGCTGGCAGGACACTAGATATAGCTATCTAAGCATGACAAGATTACATGGCCAAGAACTGAATTTAGAGCACAAAGACTTTGGCTTCAGAAATCTGAAGCAATCAAAAGGCAAGTAACTTGATTTGAGAATTTGATCACCAGCATCAAGGGCTCTGATATCACTATCAAAAGCTTCAGTTTGGATTGACATTTCTGGTTTACAAACCCAAGAGCACTTGGATGCTAACAATATCTGAAATTTGATCACCAAACTTTTTTCCAAGCAAGCTGAAATTATTCACATTAAAACAAGTAAACACCAGAAATTGCAAACTAAGGAGATTATGTTCAGATTTACAATCAAAACGCATTAAACTACCTTCGAAGAAACTTAAATCATCCTAAAAGCTTTGAGCAAAGACGTGCAAAAACATTTGTACTCTCTCAAGAATAAAATTCCTTAATGGTCTTGGCTGAAATCTGGTTCATTCACTACAAAACCATCACAAGATTTGTATTAAAAAAAGGCCACAACAACACATAATCATAGCAAATAAATAACATAAAACTTAGGCGTGAAGAAGGAAAAATGTACCTGAATAGTTTTCATCTCCTAACAAGCTAGTGTTTTGTACATGACTTTGGATTAATGAAGGATTGCATGCCCACATTAATGCCTATACAAATGCAAATAGAGCACCATTATATTTCATGCCTTCACACAAAAATAAATAAAAGCAAGCTATACATATTACCTGATCAGGAGGAATGATCTGAAACCAATTACTATCCATTAATTCCTTATTGCATCCATGCTGTGAATCTGATTGCAATAGGCCATCGGATGAGCCTATCAGATTCAAATTTACATTCTCAACATTATTGGGTGCCCCAACATGATCATAATTGTGAGTTTCATATGCATCTGTGCACACTTTAGTACATTTTCGTCTATCATGTCCAAATGACCTGCGGGAAAAAAATTGCCAAGCACAATCCATAAACAATAAGATTGAATTTATAAAGGCGTATATGAAGTATACATATATAACTAACATTTTTGGCCTTCTAACATAAAGCCAATGAGTGGATGAAATTTAGCATTGCTCATTCATATCTGGTTTTGCAAAGCTATTCTAACCGTAGAATAAGTCAATTTTAAGAGTAGGTGATTACTTGCAATTTTTGCATCGTCTTCGCTTTCGCTTGTGAGTGGACTGTTTTGCCTTTTGTCCCTTTGTAGCAACAACAATTGGACCAAGAGAAAGTATGGACCAAAGTGGAAACCTTTGCCTGGGAATTCAATCGTATCGTTGGAATTGAGAACTAAATAAGAAGAAGACATATGACTTTAAAGAGATAGGTGATACCCGAAAGTGTTTCAGGAACCCAAAACCGTTTTCAGCAACCCAAAATCATTTTTAGAAACCCGGTGATTTTTTCACTTAAATATGTAAATTTTTTACTTTTAGTATTAGTAAGTTTAGTTTAAACATAAGTAAATTTTGTCAAATAATAAGTAAATTAAATTACTCAAAGTGTAAATTTCTATTTCTGACTAAAACTTATCTTTCAGGCTTATACTTACTAGTTTGAATTAAAAACTTACTTATCTTCTCGACTTGGCAACCCGTTTCTTTTCTAGGTATTTTATGATTAGAACTCCATTCTCTCTATATTACAAACCATCATCAAACTAATTGAAAACCTCAATTCTCATATAAACCATTCATCTGAATTTTGTTCCAATCAACCCATTCAACAGATTTATGTTCCAGTCTAATCGTTATGATATAGCAATGGCATTAACAAGCTATTTTGACTCTCCCGGTAAGGGTTTACGTATTAGTAATTTTTTAGGAGGAAGATGAGTTATTCACATGTCCAAAATATCGAAACAACCAGCATAATCTAATCCTTAGTTCAATGAAAGTCACAAATTTGCGGGTAGGTAGATTAGATTATGTTGAATGCCTTTGGCTCTTTACAATGAAATTCAAAATTTTTTCTCATGACAGAGCAAAGACGGTGATATAATTGATTGTGTCTATATGTATCAACAACCAGCATTTGACAATCCTTTGCTCAAAGACCACTGGATTCCGCAGGTTTGCCCCATGCAACACCATTCAAAAGAAAAATAAACAAAAAAATGCAAAAATATGAAGTATGTATAACACCATAATTGATTGATGGTCGGAAACTGTTCTATGAATTTTCTCTCCTTTCCTGACTGAAGAAGAGGGAAGATGTGATTCTACAAAATCTACATGTATCATAGGATGGTAATAAGAATTGCTTCTGCAACACAGATTTACAAGAGTAATAATGGCCAAATTTCCGTGGCATTGCAGACGTTACAATGGAGTAAAAAATTCAAGAGGCTGATAATAAATTTCCATAGAAACAACAGATTCGCAACAATGATTCTAGATCAGTTCAGTTCAATAACATATGCTCCATCAAGCGTATCAACTTAGAATTCCAAAACGGGAGAAACCTCTCTTGCCTGAAGAATTCAAGTTATAAAGCTCATATTGAGTTACTAATATATTAGTAATTCTCACCCGCACAGAGTAGCAATCACAACATACAAATTTCTCTTTGACATTTCACCAAACATCTTATATGCATTCACAAATTAATCACATTTAACTTAAACGCCTGGTCTCAAGTCCTTTCCTAGATGTTTCACATGGCTATTAAACATATTAATCAAAACTACAACCATTTCCTAGATGTTTCAACTGACATTTTCAGCCCCAAAATTGCAATAAAATTTTCAAATTCTCAGCCTTGATTTCCCAAGAAAATCTTGACAAACAAAACAAATGAAATATAAATAAATTACAGCAATATAATCAAACGATTTCAAGAGAACATGATGATCTAACATCGTCACTGCTAATTTTCATATGCTCTTTGGCTGGCTACCACCGTCGCTAACCCTTTTGTTGTGTTTGCATATGGCAGCACTCAAACCCAACCGAACGATGAGAAAGGATAGAAGCAAAGTGTGAACTAAAGATGAAAATTTTGAAGTGAGAAGATTTATTCAATTGTAACAAAGAGAAAGTGTGGATCAAAGTGGAAACCTTTGCCTGGGAATTCAATCGTATCATTGGAACTGGGAACTGAATAAGAAGAAGGTAGATAACTTTAAAGAGAAAGGTGATACCCAAAACGGTTTTCAGGAACCCAAAACCGTTTTTTTACTTAAATATGTACATTTTTTACTTTCAGTATTGGTAAGTTTAATTTAAACATAAGTAAATTTTGTCAAATAATAAGTAAATTAAATTACTCAAAGTGTAAATTTCTATTTCTGACTAAATCTTATCTTTCAGGCATATACTTACTAGTTTTAATTAAAAACTTACTAAAGTTAATATTAATTATTTTAATATAATATTTAAAAAGTCACTAAAAGATTTGATCTGTCACTAAAGGTAATAGAAACCTATAATAGCAGGTTTCCCTAATATCGTTACCATAACTATAGGCACTGTAGCACTGTCCATTTGTTTTGTTCAATTCCCCACAAACTGAGCGAGAGTCTACCGCAGTCGACTCCAATTCCCATCCGGCAGGTATGGCCACGGCCAATCTTTTGTCCGCCACAGTAACTCCATCCCTCATCCACTTGCACAAACCACCGTTATACTCCACCATCTTCTCATCATCTTCTTCCAATCCCAGAATCCCGTCACAGCTGTCAATTTTCCACCTTACTAGCCCCTCAAAAAGATCAAATTTTTCCAGAAGAAACCTCGTAATAGTTCAATCTAAAGGCAGCAACTCAGCTGATGCCCCTGACCGTTTAATCTCCGCCATCTGTTACTTCTTCCCCTTCTTTGATGGCATCCAGTATGGAAAGTATGTCATCACACAATTTGCACCGGTTCAAGCTCTCGTTCAGCCTTTGGTCCCAGCTATAAAGGTCTTTAAAGGCTTCCCTTTGAATGGGTTCTTGGTTTTCTTGACCCTTTATTTTGTGGTTGTTAGGAATTCTAATTTTAGTAGATATGTGAGGTTCAATACAATGCAGGCTATTGTTCTTGATGTGCTCTTGATTTTCCCTGATCTTCTGGAGAGGACCTTCAATCCAAGAGATGGGGTGGGGTTGGATTTACTGATGAGCTTTGACAGCACTGTGTTTTTGTACCTTTTAGTTTGCTTGATTTATGGTTCCTCTTCTTGCTTGCTTGGTCAGCTCCCAAGATTGCCCCTTGTTGCTGAGGCTGCTGATAGGCAAGTTTTGTGAACTCGTAGCTCATTTGCTTACCTATAAATGATGCTGTAATTATTTTCTCTGCCATTACGTTAGGACATCTTATCGATGCTTTAGTTATTAGTGTAAAAGAAGAATCTTTACTCTGTTTTGTTCTTCATTTCGACGATTCATTTGATAATTAGAATGTCGCCCCTTTTTGTTTCCTGATACTGGCAGTTAATAACAGTTGCCCTGATTCATAGCTCTTGATGTTGTTGTTGCTGCTTAATTGGTTCTGTAACAGGGGTTGAGTTCTGTCTCTTTTGGGATTCATCTAAATTGCGTTATGAAATTTATGTTCCTAGAATAAATGGTGCAATATTTGCTCGCTGCTTTCATTTGCTGCATAAACGATCCTGCATCGCTGGATTTGTTCCTGCATAAATAATCTTCGTTCCATCTTCATATCACAAAACTAATTTCTGTAATGACCAATGGGTGTCAGTGACCTGCGCACTATTAGTTACTTGGCCAAATGACTTATGGTTTGCTGAGAACTGTGATATGTTAGACTCGAATTGCGATTCCAGAAGTTCGAGCAATGTCTGCTGTGCGTCATTTGTTATGAAATTGCATGGAATGAGCCATAGGAATTCCTATGAGCATCTTTGGTGTAAGAACTATAGAAATAGATCTAGCATTTGGGGGTCCAATAAGGACTGAATATCAAATTTCAAGTGTGTGTAATTGTGTCTAGTATCTTCATTTGAGGTACTTTGCTCTCATTGATTGTTCTGATAACCAAGTCTTCCACAAAGGTTGATGTTCACCAGAAAAAACCCTATCTTCCCATAAAAGATCAGTTGTACCTCCTATATTTCAAGTAATTTAGAGAATTGTAGCCTTTCATGTTAACAGATGCTGAGCCTGCTTTTGCAAATAGCCAGAGAACCCCATTATTTTATCATTTAGCTTCAGAAGTTGGATTGTGTTTCGATTGATTTCTTTTCTCTCTTCATGTTATATCATGATAGTGCTCTCTGTTTATGAAGCTTCTTAATATGGCGTTGTCGATGTCAGAATTCCCACTGCAAGGACTCTGTTGCTTTTTAGTTTTCTTTGACTTGATTCCGGCATAGCATGAAACCAAACACAAAGAAAGAAATAGTTTCTGTTTGAAAACAAAAGGAGACAATGAGAATTTGTTGCTTGACGAAGGTTAAAGATTTTACTAAATTCTAGGACCTATACACTCCCCTCTTTCCCCAAACACACTTCCCTCTTTCCCCACTGCAAAGAAAAAGGGAAAAAATAAAGAAAAGAAAAGGAAAGAAAGAAGGAAAGTAAGGAATTTTCATTGCTATACCCGTTTCCTGTTGTTGTTCATGAGTTCATGGGATGAAATATGTATAAAATTGTGCATTTTGCTACTGAATGAAATAGAGGGTCGTAACTTGAAAATACTCTATGAACGGTCCTAAATGTGAGTATGATAGATGCACTATCAGATTGTTTCAGATTTTGGAAGCTGTACAGATCAACAGCTTTCTGTGGTTGTGAACTGTGATGGCTGATCCGTTCAGAACCAACAGATGCACTTAATAATTTATGAACCTCGCCTTCCCTAGTTCCCTGATGCAGTTGCTAACCACTGGGCTTTTATCTAGCCCCCAAGAGGGGCCGCTTAGTTTTAGAGCCCTGACCCGCACTAGTGGCCTTTATCCAGTGGCCAGGGGAAACGTAGTGTTGGCTTCCACAAAAAGTTCCAAGCCCAAGGGGTGCAGTTGTGTAACAGGTCTGGACCCCAGATTCCACATGGCCCTCAAAATACCCCAAGTAGTATAGTTGACGTGGAGAAAAGAAATAGATTCTTGTGATTTGCTTATTTTCAACTATGGAGACGAAATTCATTCTGAACATGAAGTGTCCTTGTAATGAATTTGAGTTTGGCGAATGCAAAGGCGTTTCTGTATTAATTATTTGGCCTTAGGATTCCCCTAAAAGATGTAGGTCAATGGAATTCTGTGATTTCTTGTTGCTGACATTTAAAGCACAATCTTGGTAAGAATAGCAGGGAATGACTTGTGGATTATTTCGAGAACTGAAACTGATACATTATCGAAATAATGATTGAAAAAACAGAGAGAGAGAGAGATGGGGGGCTCCTAGTCCTAGGGAGGAAAGGCCTCTGCGCTGCTGATGCACCACGAACCCAAGATGTCAGCGAAGTTATGGATATGCAGGTGGTGCCACAGGTTTTTCTTACTTTGGGATGGGGCGGACTTTTTTGAGCAGAGGGAAATGCTTTTCTTGGTGAAGATGAATTCATTCTGCTGAATTTCAAGAAAACTAACACCTAGTATTAGAGCATTAAGCTTCCCAGAATCACGTCCTAAGAGTTTGATTTTTTTCTCTTTGGAGTTGAGATACCAAGTGTTTCCACGAACAGTTTTTTCCACCGGGTACCAACTGCCAAGAACAGTTGTTTTAAAATTTGCCTATTCGGGAAAGAGGGACCTGAAAGAGAGTAAATTGGTTGGTTGGTTGGTATTCTTTACAGTAGTATTTATTAGTAGTCATCAGGACATGAGAGGAGCATGATGAAGGCTCTGTAGTGCAGGGAAAAACGCTTGCTCCCCTGCTCTATGGCACAACTCCTCGTCCACCAAATTACTCTTGCGTTCTGATTTGAGGCTGTACTTGTTCAAAAATCTTCTGCTGCTGCTTTTTTTTTTCTTCTTCTTTAACGTTAAACCTGTCAACATACTTCGAAGGAATCAAAGCAGAAGGGGGGCAAAAAAGGTCAAATGGCCGACGTCCATTTCTAACCACTCCATTGGATAAATACGCCTTGGCAGTTGTTTACAAGGTATCTAGTAGCATTTTGATTCCATTATCGTACTCATCTCATGCGGCCACTGCTTTTACTTTGGAGTCTAGCTCACTCTAGAACGTTGCCAGTAGCTGTATGTAACTAATTGATTAGTCATCATCAAGTATGTATATATATATATATATATATATAAATAAAGAAAAGGTTTGATGTCCGATTAGATTAAGATAAATGGAAATACGTCCAGCCCACGATTGCCTTCTCTCTTACGTGAAACTACCAGTCAATAAGATTAGCTGTAAGTGATAATAATAAAATGATCCCAATGGAATGGGCCAATAATTTGATGGTATGCTTCAAGAGAATAGTTGCAACTTCAACTGCCAGATGACTAGAGAAGAAAAGGTTCAGAAAAATCGTAACCGTCGGTGAAGAACCTTGTACAACACAGCACCAAATTTGTCGGTGGATGACTGGCCACAACGAGAAGGAGAAACCCACCCGCATTCTATTTTTTTCTCCACCAGTACCTGCCTCTCCGCCTGCGGCTATGACAGCTGCCATCGATACGATGCACGAAGGATGGGCCAGGAGCTGGCGGTGGGCCCCCACAGCGACACCTTTGGTTACTAGTATATATATATATATATAGCCACCGGGGCGACTCTCTGGTGGTCCCCGTCGACAGTGACCGGAGATCGCCTACGGGAATTGTGGCATTTTTTTTTCTTTTATTTTTTTAGCAAGGGATTGTGGAAAGAAGAAGATTTCAATTCAAGATCTTTAATTTTTAGAGAAGCAGATTTGAATTTGAAATCTTTAATTTTTGAAAAGGAGATTTGAATGGAAAGGTTTCAATGGGCTGATGAAGTTTTTAATTAAGCGTAATTATGCAAAAAATGTGATTGGTCTAAGATACTAGCTTCTAGAAGAGACCAATGAACAGTCACGATTTTATGCAAAACGTGATTGGTGATAGCATAGTCAATTTGGAAGAGACCAATGACTAATCACGATTTTATGCAAAACGTGATTGGTCTAAGATAGCGCGGTTAATTTGGGAGAGACCAATGAACAATCATGATTCTCTTTCATGATGTACGCATAAAGATGATGAAATTTTGAGGATGAACCGCATAGGCGTCCAATGACACGTGAGATTATTAACAACTTTTCTACACAATGCTCGTCCAATCATAAGTGATTATTAACAGCTTTTCTACACAATGCCCATCATCTCTTCACCATCTAGCCGAAACTTATGCCTATTATTTAGCTCGTTGTGTCAAACGAGCATTCTTTTTCATATAGATTAGGAAGGTCCCGTTGTTTAGTTTTGTTAGCAAGCTAATGAGAGAGATTGCTCCAAAGAGTATCTCCACCCAATTCAATTGTCACCAAATTCAAAGCCCAAGTCACCTTCCTTGTTCACTGGTCAATTCACTTCCATCACCAGACACTCGTCCAAGGCTGCGTCAGTGGATTTCGAATTTCTCTCATCTTTATAACCCTTTAGTATATCTAGTCTTTAATAATAATAATAATATTATTATTTTAAGCAATACAGGGGTGAGTTTTAAGAAGGGAGAAGAGGAAAGGAAGATTTAAATTCAAATTGTCTAATTTCTGAATTTCTACCCGTGTAACAAGTCC
The DNA here is from genome assembly GCF_036785885.1 of Coffea arabica. Lineage (NCBI taxonomy): Eukaryota > Viridiplantae > Streptophyta > Magnoliopsida > Gentianales > Rubiaceae > Coffea > Coffea arabica. The sequence continues at coordinate 53,680,791 of NC_092318.1, forward strand.
CCTTATTGATTAGGAAAGAAAAGATTTGTCAGCACATTTTTAAAAAAAAAAATTTTGGGAGCGAAACTAGTCCTCTTATTTAACAAAATTTTAGTACTATGTGGTGTTTTATTTTACCAGCGCAAAGTAAAAGCTAACAAGGAAAACAAATTTTCACCGTATAGTTCCTAAGAAAGAAAAAATACAACAGGTAAGCAAGCAGAAATAAGAAATGGCTACTAAGGGTGCATTTGATAAAATTGAAGTCTGAAAATTGAAGTCAGAATCTATTAAGTTATTGAATTCTTAAGTATTAAATCTCATACATTTTTAAGTACATATAACATTTAGTGATACGTGAATAGTTTATCACTTAATTTTGAGAACAAGTTTTGTTTAGAAAATTCAGTGACAGTTAGACCATGTTTGATAATCCAATTCAACACTTAAACTTAATGGATTTAGATCTTAACATATATTAGACCGTTTGATATTCAAAAATTGAATATTTGAATTAATTAAGAGGCACCTAATTTCCTAGGCAAAACTGATCCCAAAATTAAGTGATAAACTATTCATTTATTATTGAATGTGATATGCACTCAAATGTATTAAATTTAATACTTAACAATTCAATAACTTAGTGGGATTCAGATTTTAGATTTAAAATTTCAGTTTTATCAAAGGCTCCTTTAATTAATTCATACGTTCAATTTTTGGTTATCAAACGATCTGAATATATTAAAATTTGAATTTATTAAATTTAAGTGCTGAACTGAATTATTAAACCGGCCTAATTTTGTGCAGGATTTTACTGACACACAGGAAGGAGATTAGGGAGCGCGCTTACTTGTATGATAAAAAGTGACGAGCTCATAGAATTTGTAGGACCGAAAGGAGCGGAGCATACTTGTCTAGTACTAATGGTTAAATAAAGCATAATAGAGGATGCAAAGCTGGGCATATTCTAAGCTTGCAAATCGGTCTTTGGTGCTGCCCCCTCTTTTATTTATTGTTTTTCTGCCTTGATTGCTGGTAGATTGATGCGTCCACCACGTGATCGGTTTCTTCAGTATTCTTCACGTTCACCAATACTCATAGTACAAAGGGATAATTTCAGAAACCTCCCTTGAGGTTTCGTGAAATATCACCTAGTTCTGCCAAACTTTTCAAAATCTCACTTAACACCCTTGAAGTGATAGTAGGGCCATATACTAATATCAAAGGTGATGAATTGTCAATAATACCCTCATATTTAAATTTTCTGAACTTGTTTTTCTTTCTCTAAATTTCTTACTTTTCTTTAACAATATCTATACAAACATACATACATACATATATATATATATGTATAATTGAATCGCAAATGTCAATGAAATATTCAATGCATTTGGAGAAGAATAGCTGCAGGTTTTTTTTATTTTTTTTCCTTTTTTGGTGTTTCACAACTTTATTTATATATTTATTTATTTATTCCTATCCATGTAGAGCGCAAGAGAAATAAAATAATTGAAACTCTAAATAGTTTTTCAAATTCTGCTTTTTTCTATAATAAAATTTTCATATTTCACATCCATAAAAAGAAGTCTGTCTATTTTGAGTAAATTTTTTGTATGATATTGAAGTTAAATTTCATCTATTAGTAAGTTTTTTTTGCTCAAATGTATGATTTTACATGCTAATTACCTTCAACACTATGAAGGGTTCTATTTGTAAAAATGGTTTAAAAAATAGTATTTGCTTTTATTATCTCTTCCTACTGTAGAAGTGATTATTGACTGTAACATAAAATCTTACCAATTTTCATCTCCTAACTTTTAAGATGGTTTCAGTTTAGTACTTTTTTTCCTTGTTTTGTAAAATGTTCATTTTTTGATAGTCTAAGGGTATTAAAGGCACTAAAATAATCTCTCTCCTCAAGCATGAATTTTTTAATATTACTTTTGGTTAGAAGGGCTTCCAATGTTACCAAAATGTCAATTCAAGGGGTGCTAAGTGAGATTTTGAAAATCTCAAAGGAGCTAGGTGATATTTCATAAAACCTCATATCCCTAGTACAAAACTTAGGATAAGAAATGCCACGAGTAAAGGAAAAATTTGCTCACCTTAATTTTCTTCATATCAACTCTCTCAACTCTCATCGTCGCATTCTTATTAGGCTAATTATAATTTTCTTTACATCCAATTACACACTCTTGAAGCGTAGAGTATTGTATATAGGGTTTCAGTATAATAAATAGTACATGTGCCATGTTAATGCCCAATTTGTATACCAACGAAGAAAATGTGTGAAATTGCTAGTAGATTGTTCTATTAGTCAGTTTCGCAGAAATATTAATTACCATCTATTCCTGAAGTAACTCAAAGCACACTTTGTACCTATTTTTTGATCCATAATTTTATTAACGGAAATGATGATATTAGGACTTCTCAAAAAACCTCACACAACTCCTTAAATTTCAATTAATGCAAAAGAAGGGAACGAGTGCTTGAGATATTTTTAAAGAGTGCTGATGTCATTTTCCTTTTTTGATTACTCGCTTACACCCTGTTCAACAACTAAGAAGCCTGAAAAGTTAGGCCTTGTTTGCAAATGGAATTTTTACAAAAAAAAAAAAACTCTACATTTTTGTTTTTCAAAAATATATTTTTTAATTATTTTTTTATTTTACATGTATTAAATCGTTATAATACAAATTCTACAAAAATTTCAAAAAATTACAATCCAAACACAACCTAAGGTTGTGTTTGGATTGCATTTTCCATGATTTTTCATGGAAAAATTACTGTAGCGATTTGATGTATGTGAGGGAAAAAGATAATAGAAAAATGTGATCACGAAAAACAACGTAATTTTCCGACGAAAAATCGCAATCGCCCGTTACTTTGGTCCAGTTTGGACACAGCAGCCCTATTGTGAAGACATCAGTAATTCCAGCAAGTAACGAAGGCCAATTCAGTAAACAAAACAGCAACTCCAGATCTCCAGCTTACTAATCGTAGTTAGTAGGAATTACTTCCCCTTGACTCTTCCTTCCTCACCTCAACTGTACACGGGACACACCGAACACACTTGCCTCTCTCCCTCTCACTCACTCACTAGAAAAAGGCCCTAAAACTAAAAGAACCCCCGAAAACATCCGCAGCCGCATAGTCCCATACGTTTCCGCCTCTCAAATTCTACTCCCATTTTCTATCTCCACCACAAAATGCAGCTAACTCCAGCGGCCACGGTGGCCGCTGCAGCGGTGGTTTTTTCCTTGGCACTAATACTCCTACCTTCCCCATCTGAAGCTCACAACATTACTAAGATTTTAGCAGAGTTCCCAGAATTCTCCACGTTCAACCATTTCTTAACCACAACCCACCTCGCTAACGACATTAACAACCGAGAGACCATCACTGTCTGCGCCGTCGACAATGCCGGCATGGCAGATCTACTCGGCAAACACTTGTCCATCTTCGCCTTAAAAAATGTCCTCTCCCTCCACGTCCTTCTCGACTATTTCGGCGCCAAGAAGCTTCACGATATCACCAACGGAACCGCCTTGGCTGCCACCATGTACCAAGCCACCGGCAGCGCTCCCGGCTCCTCCGGCTTCGTCAACATTACTGACCTTAAGGGCGGTAAAGTTGGCTTCGGCGCCGTCGACAATGGCGGAATCGACGCCACATTTGTGAAATCTGTCAAGGAAATTCCTTACAACATTTCCGTAATTCAGATCAGTAAGATCTTGCCGTCTCCCGACGCCGAAGCTCCCACTCCTGGGCCCAGCCAGATGAACATCACGGGTATCATGTCAGCTCACGGCTGTAAAGTTTTCGCCGAGACTTTATTAGCTTCTCCAGCTGAGCAGACATTCGACAGCAGTGTTGACGGTGGGTTAACGATTTTTTGCCCGGGTGACGCTGCAATGAAGAGCTTTTTACCGAAATTCAAAAACTTAACGGCGGACGGTAAACAGTCGTTACTCGAGTTTCACGGCGTTCCGATTTACGAGCCCGAGTCATCTTTGAAATCCAATAACGGCCCTATTAACACGTTAGCCACTGACGGCGCTAAAAAGTTCGGCCTCGTTGTGCAAAATGACGGCCAGCAGGTGACGCTGAAGACGCCAGTCGTGACGGCGAGGATAACGTCGACGATATTCGATGAACAGCCGTTGGCTATATTTGAGCTGGATAAGGTCTTGTTGCCCAGGGAGTTGTTCAAGGGTTCTCTGGCTCCGACTCCGGCACCGGCGCCGGCACCGGAACCGGTGGCTGATGCTCCCGAGCCTTCGAAGAAGCACAAGTCGCCGCCTGCACCGCCTGCCGCAGATTCTCCTGCAGACGGCCCTGCTGCGGATCAAACAGCAGCGGACAGTAACGGTGCCGTTAGATTTGACGGTGGAAGATTTGCAACTGTTTGTTTCAGTCTGTGGCTCATTATTTTACTTCTCTAAGATTTTCCCCTTTTCTTTTATGTTTTTTGACACCTCTTTCTTTCAAAGGGGGTCAAATAATTAAGGGCGTGTTTGGCTAGGGGTAGTAATTTATTTGTATTTAAATACGTTAGTTTGAGGGTCCTTATTTATTAGTATGAGTGTGCATTTTGTTATTTCCACTTTTTTTTATTTTTTCCTTTTTCGGGTGAGGATCGTTTGATGTATTTTAGTGGTGCCTGAGCGGAATGAGGATTTTGTGTGGTTGTCATGCGGTTATTGTACTACAATTCTGGCATTTGCCAGTTTTTAGTCAAAGATGACACACTCCAATTCTTTTACACACCCTATCGTTTCGACAAAAAAAAAAAAAAAAATTTCTTTTTGTACATAAGAAAATTTTTTTTCATCTTTTTTCTTTTGGGTGGTAGAAAAGAATCAAGAGTTTCTCGTATCATTTATGTGCTAGCCTGATTACATCTAAACCACGTCAAATAGAGCATATTTTAAGTAACATCTGTTCAGTCTGAACTTTGGAATTATGGCATAAGAACCAATGATGAAATACAAAAAAGTGCGAACTCATCTTAAGACCTTGCAATAATGTTCCATGTAACTAGGGCACACGAGCTACCCATCTGGGCATTAAACAAAGGGTCGATTTTATACATACTGAAACAGAAATTCATCTGTGCAGGCAAAGGAGGCTATTAGGCAACAGCTTTTTTGTCCTAAACTGTTCATCAACCTCAAGCAGACAAATTATTCATGTAGGACTTATTTGAAATATGTTGCAATCACATCTGCAATACTGCTAAAGACTCGCTCCATCAACGGAATGTAGTATATTTGAGTACCAAAAGTTGGACGCTCTAAATGAGTTGCTCAAGCAATTCATGCACTCAATCAAATACTTTAATTACCTTATTAATTCATCATCCCTCATAGACAGTGAGGTGAGTCGTCGTACAAAAATCAAAAAAATTATTACAGATAATCATAGTTACAGCAGAATATTCACAGCTCTCCTCCCCTGCTTAACATTTTTGGCATTGATTCAGTTAAGACTAAAGATCCTGCGGTTCAGATCCTGCTTGTTCACATACAAATAGCTTATTGAATCACCGAAGATGGATGTGATCGGCCGCGGAGTAAATCCGGCGTAGCTTCCATCTAATTTTGCTAAACACAAGTCGTTAATGTACTTGTAGAGGCTGTGTTTCTGAGTAAAAGGCTGAGCTGCATACTCTTCCAACGGCATCCACTGGTCAAAGAAGTATTTTGCAACATATAAGCCAATAATGCTAATCAGATTCGAATTAAGCAATGAATGCTATTGAAGAATCCAGCTATGAGGAACACTGAAGAAGCAATTCCTGTGTACCTGGGCGGCCTCAATTTCAAGATCTTGCTTTTGGATTTTATATGATAAAGGGCGCAGCATGCACAAGAACAACAAGTCTGACTTGCCAAAGAGTGCCTTGTGCATTTGCCTATCATCATCAGTTAAAAGTCAGGGTTAACATGAAAGACATCATCAGTCATCATACCAATGAACTAAAAAATGTAATTTTCCATTAGACTTATCTTTGGACATGGTTTTACCACAATCCAATAGATTCGTTCTAGAATAAACTCAGGCCCTATTTGATAATCCAGTTCAGTACTTAAACTTAATGGATTCAGATCTTAACATATTTAGACCGTTTGATAACCAAAAATTGAACATCTGAATTAATTAAGTGGCACCGAATTTCCTAGACAAAACTTACTCTCAAAATTAAGTGATAAACTATTCACTTATCAATGAATGCGATGTACACTCAAATGTATTAGATTTAATACTTAATAATTCAATAACTTAATGGATTTAGACTTCAGATTTCAAACTTTCAGCTTTCAGATTTCAGTTTTATCAAACGCACCCTCAGAAACATAGAGACTGCCCTATAATCCCACTAAGTAAAAACAAATTTCACTTGGCTTAATCCAATTCCCCAAATTCCCTCAATTCTGAAACTTCCAAGGCTAATCAGAATTGGACCTCAAAATCACTTCAAAGACTTCCATGATCCAATTACAGATGACAAATATTATTTTCCACTCTTCAATATATATAACTGGATGACAAGTTTATACATGCACAACATGGAGTGGAATTCAGATTGAATAAACACAACTGAGATGTTATGCAAAAGTGGCACCTGAATGCTAGTAATTCCACAAATTCTGTGTCAACCTACAATAGGAAAAACCCAGGAGTCTTACAAAGATACCAGAAAGGGTGTAACAGAGGAATATACATTCAGGTTTTCTGTATATCTATCTATATTATGAAAATCATTACTTACTCCTGTTTCTTCTTTTACTTCTCTTATTGCACCAGCAAATATATCCTCACCCTGAAAGTTAAAGAGCCTCAATATATGTAACATAAGAAAGACCTGCTAGAACCTTCAGCTAATAGAAACTTCAGGACATTAAACCTATTTGTGGGTTAGATGAATTATCTGGATCAGGGGGTATAATTGCATAATCTTTTGGTGAAGCCAAACGTACCTGTTCAATGACTCCTGTGGGAATCTTCCATATCCCCTTCCCCTTCAATTTTCCATTCTTTTCCTGGACAACAAGCAACTGGAGAAAAAATACAGAGACTCAGGGAGAGAAATGAGTAGAAGTTTAATATTATGGATCAATCTAGTGGATCGGAGTTATTGGTGATCAGTGTATACTTCACTAGGAGTAATAAATAATGAAGAACAAGAGATACACACGGCACAGAAAAGCATGAAACCCAAGTGTCAGATTTGGCACAATCTAGTCTATGGTAATGGAAACAAGGTCCTGGCCATATAAAGTGGCACAATCCACTGGTTGCTTTAGGCAACAAATATCTTTTTGATTTATCCTGAAAACCAACTACTTAACATTTTATGTGCAGCTTAACTCATTTGTAAGACTGGGGCATTTGGCAGTCACTCAACCTGTAAACCTTTAAATTAGGGGAATGAATACGAATAAAAAGAGCTACAAGTTCTTGACTAAAGTGTTAATCCTTTAAGAGTTTTTTTAACGGGTGCCCAATGGGTACTTGTTAACACACTTGACATTCACCTAACCTATCATGTATATACACATAGTAACACTCATAGATACATAACTAATTTAAGCGCTAGCAGAGGTGGAAACTTCAACATACCTCCCTTTTATCATTTACAATAATAGCCCCAATACTAACGCGGTGCGTAGCATTTGCTGGGATAGTACTATCAATTACAGGAATCCAATTGACAAGCATCAGGTAATCAGGCTCAGCATGGTGATACCAAAATCCTTCCTGCTACAGACATCGCAGGTTAGTAGGCAATATTCCTACAAAATGTACAACTCATAGCATCAAGTTAAACCATCAAAGATCTATACAGGTAATGAGAAGAGTACCTTAACTGCAGTTTCAACAAGATTTACAAGTCCAATGGGAATTTTGATCCAAACGCCCTTCTTCCCCTGCAATTCAATCTTGTCAAACACTAGTATTTACTAAGACAAGAAGATTGCAAGGTTGAGTAGTGGATGAGATGAGGCCATCATCAAGTATCAACACATTATAATGCAACTCTGATCATATATCATAGGTTGACTTTTCATACATTTAAAATCGTCATTATAATTTTAAACTTGTTTATATCTTTCTCTACAGTAATTAATGCGATATATTTCGATTGAATAACTATTTACAGTTCCAAGCAGGCAGAGGGATAGCTGATATTACTTCAACTGAAAACTGATGAATTCAACTAACAATTCCATCAATGTCTTCTACAAAATATCACTTCTAAGAACTTCAACTTTCTACAGTAAAAGCGGAACTTGTCCACACCCAGACATTATTCTACAAAAATAGGAGAAGTATCCCCTTGAAAATTAATATACTTGTGCAATCATCATTAGTTCAACCTATAACCTCACTCCTGCAGATTCATTTGGGCCTTGTGAACAAAACAAGTTCAAGAATCAACTAACATAATACCTAAAGAATTGTCCTACACTAACTTCCAGTCAGATAATACCTGAAGCTTCCACTGAAATAGCGAAGCTCTGAGCCTGGAACGGAAGTTATTGGGGTCCATAGGCTCCTTCAACTCCACTATGACCCCTCCATGGTCATCGTTAAATGCAGGAAGCAACTCATCCTTTCTCACACCATTTACAACAAACACCTCCTCCATTAAACCTCAGGACAACCCCTGCTCAAATGCAAAAATTCACCACTGAGTAGCCTGTGTATTAAATTAAGTTAAAGAACACACAAACAGCAGATAAACATAGTACTAATGTAAAGATGGTGACTTTGCCCATGTTTCTTAGTAAAAATCTAATCTTTATCATCATATCAGGTAAAGATAAACACACCAATAGTGGGAGCAAAAAAAAAAAAAATCCCAGTAAAGAATGGAGACCCTTCATTTTCACGTTCTATAGGACGTTGTCAACCACCTAAATCTTAACCTGCTTCACAAATTATACCAAATGGACAAAGAAAATAAGCAGATGATAAATGGGTACCTTCTACAATGTTTTCGGAGAAAGAAACAAACAAGTTAATTTGAGAGTTGAAGTGAAAGCTGAAGGAACTAGCAAAAGGATCTTGTCTAATTGGAGAATAATGGTATGATGCGGAGATGGTTGAAGTTGCGGCAAAACAAAAGGGTCGTATTTATACAGAGGAAGGTTGAAATGGTGGATGGTTAATGACGTAAATTTACTTGGATTTTAGGAACATAATCAAGATCTCAATATATTGATGACATCACATTGGACCCGATCCTGTGCAATAAAGAGATGTATAATATTATGATACATAAATTCAATATGAATTTTTTTATTTATAAAGCAAACTTTAATCTCTTAAATTTCTTTTACATAATGATTGTCATATTAATAGTCATAATGCTTAGTGTTAGTTATGTTGAAAGTGAATATTTAAAGCAAAGCATGTTTTTGAGACAACTAATTACAAGCATATAACCACTATTGGCCACCGCTATCTTAGTGAGGTGGGAAGTCAAGGGTTCAAATTATGTCTCCTACCAATTGTCACTGTATGTGACTTGCGAGTTAAATGGTTTAAATTCATACAGGTGCGTAGTACACAAATAAGTTAGACTACTAGGAGTTTATCGGAAAAAAAAAATTATAAGCATATGTTTTGGTAGTTAAAATAAAAGTAATTCCTATAAAGATAAAATTGAAAGTTCAAAAAATAACAGATATTTACAACAAATCCCTCTGTTTTCCCTCCTACTAAAAGGCTAAATAGTAGAAACCGCAAATAACTTCTTTTTGTTTTTTGTTTAACAACACAAAAGAAAAAAATCACATTGCACAACCTTATAAAACCTTTTAATAAATGTTCTTTATTCTTCGTTATAAATTTTTCTTTTAATTTACACACACATAGGCCGTACATTTGCCACTAATTCTAACGAAGACCAAGTGCCCACAAGCGGTTTGTCCAACAAAATTAATAAGTTAAGTTTCATGTCCAGTTACGTAACGGATGGGTGAATAAATGTAACCTTAATTACAAGTAACCCCTCATGTGGATATGATTGGTTGCGTATTTCGTGCCATTTGTGTATTTGTCCAAAACAAAAGAAGCTTTTTATTTTATATTCTGGTACAGTAATTTTGAATTTGTGTGAAAGATTAAATGGTCAGTGTCATGATTAGATTTCAGTTCTTGAGGAAACTGGGAACTAACCTGCTGGATAAAATCAAAAGTTAAGCGAAGATTGTGCTCTCAAATGTTAGCGTTCGTGGGGACATGATGTACAGTTTTGAACGTGGCATTGACTTTTTGTTTATTGCTTGTTGACGGGCTATTTGGCTCAATTCGATGCCTTTTGAGCGGCAAAAAAAAAAAGGTTGAGCGAATGTCGTCGAAGATTTCTTTTATATTATGGTATTGACATTCAATCACATTATGAGTTTCATAATCATAAATAAAAGTAAAGTCACATGTTTGATGATGCAACTTCTTCTTTTTTTTTTTTTTGCCAAAAAACAATTTTGTTAGATGATGCATAATCTACAGATAAACCTATTAGAAGTTGGTCTATGTCAATATTTTTTATTTATAAAAAAATTGTCCTCAATAAATGTGGGTATAACTATTTATGAGAGATTATGGGCACTCAAATCATATTAATTATTCAATTAACCAATTCTATAAATTTTTTTTTTTTGCTGACGGAGTGGGTGTCCGGGTCAATTCTTACGGGGTCCGACTAATCCCACTTCGGTCCGGGAGGAGAGGCCCATCCCCCCGAACATGTTAACCAAGGGACCCGAACCCTTGCGGGCACTGGACACCAGGTCCTAAGGAGGTTTACTGAGATCAACCGAGATGCCCATGAGGACATTAACCAATTCTATAGTTGGAATATAAAGTTTTTTTTTTTACTGTTATCAACAGGGGGATAGGAATTGTTAGAGTAAAAGGTATGTATGTAAACCTATGTAGCATGTCACGTATATATATCGAAACACATCATACCCTTTGTTTTTTTTTTTTTTTTTAAGAAGAGTAATTATACTAACGTGGAGAGTAAAGTAACCTAGTGACCTACCCCAATTTTGAAGAAGAGAAATCATACCCCTTTCTTGGTTGTAATCTAGCTATTTTAGAGGCTTACATTTGTTGCTAAATGATTTCAAATTTGTTTTCTTATGGCGTCTTACTAAGTATATGATTACATAGCAATAAAATATCAATTGGAGTTCCAGAGAACCGAACAAAATGCTCATGAATCAGTAGCATCTTTTGCTAAATCAGGAGTTATCACTAATTTTTTTAGCACTATCCTCCAAATTTTGTAAAACAACTGGTGGTGGTGCTGGACGATATCCAACAAGTTTATTAATAAAGTCTTTCTTTTTTCTTATAAGAAAAAAGGCATATGATTACCATCTTACTCAAATCAAAATTGGTTTTGGGATAGTAGGAACTGCGAAGTGATTAAAAGTTCTCGTTGATTTCTCAATAATTCCCAACCACATTAATAAGATTATGAACCATCTTCACTCATTCGAAATTGATTTTGATATAAAAGTTCAAATTCTTTATTATGGTGTTAGAGTTGGATCTTTAAGTTTTGTTCATGAACTTGTTTATAGGTCCACCCGTGTGACTTGGTTCTTTCGCTCTATGCTTTGTCCGTTGATAGCTCACATCAAACTCGTTTACTCTCTGTAGTTTCTTCTGTGACTTGTTTCTTTCACTGTAGACTTTATTCCCCCGCGTCTCCCCTCGAGCCCGTTAGCTCTTCACTTTATAATTCCAACCGTGACTCGGTACTCTCAACACAGGGTTTGAACTTTGAAGGTGTTAGGACTTGGTTCGCCAGTACCCTACTTCAATCAAACCCATCACTTCTTAACAACGTTTTCACGAGTCTTGGGTCAACCTTACCAAGTCAGGTCGTGGTCCATCCCTACTATTGATCGCCACTTTAGTTTTGATATGGGAGCCCAAATTTGATTGCTAACGTACTCTGAAAAGTTTTTGGTTACATTTTGATAAGAGCCATTTGTTAAACAAGCGTACACCCTTACGTCCGCGCTGAGATAGTTCGGCTGGCTATTACTCGGGATCCTTATATCAAAATCTTTGGTACGAGTCCCAGACAATAGTCAGATCCGCTCTGCCTGGGTTAGGACTGCAAACGAGTCGAGTCGAATCGAGTTTTGACCTAATCGAATGGAGACTCGACATAATTTCATTGAACTCGAACTCGAGCTCGAGCTCAACGATCTGACAATTTCAAGCTCGAGTTCGAAAAAAATAAAAAATAATTATTTTATTTTTTAAAAAATAAATAAAATAATATTTTTTTCTTAATAAATAATAAAATATTAAAGATATATATGTAATTTTACTATTAAAATTAAAAAAATAAAAATATATATATATACTTAAAATAAAAAATATATATATACTTAAAATAAAAAATATATATATACTTAAAATAAAAAATAAAAAATATATATATATATATATATATACTCAACGAGCTTAATATTTTCAACTCGAGCGGCTTGATTCGTTTGCGGCCCTAGTCTGGGCGTCGTGTGATTAGTTGGGTGTAGACTTGGATACCTCCAGTATCGATAAAATTAAAAAAAAAAAACAGTAAAGGGTTATATAATATTACACCCTTCAAAGTTGTGTAAAGACAATTTTTAAGCATTCCTTGTATTGGCCACAATCAATTCAGATGCCTTTTGTCGAAAAGGTGTAAACACAAATAAAAATTCAAACTTTAAAGCGAGCACGCCACCACACAATAGACGCGAAGACAGTGACCCCCGGTCAACACTTTGGTTTCAGGAAGCACCGGAAAAATATTCGAGCAAATACATTTTCAAAGCTTCGACATTCTCAAGAATAGACATAATATATTGCAGCAAGTAGTAAAATTTCAAGAACATGTATGGAAATTCTTTTGCATAATTCCCCTGCGTTTTTAAGTATTCTTGACTTTCGAGTATTGGAACTAATTCAATCTTTTGATGTTGTGTTCCGTAAAACATTCGGTAAAATTGACTGGCATAGAATATAAAATGTATGACTTGTAGCCAAAAAGTTATTTGTTTCATGTTTTGATGAATTTTTCACTATACTTGTTTGGTAGTACGTGCATTTTACTACTTGCATTGGTCTACAAAATAATTATGCAAAAATCATTGCACTTTAGATTATATGGAGAAGAAAAGTTTTGACTAGTTTAACCCACTTAAGAATACAGTGATTTGATTTGTATGTGTTCTATGTAATTACAGTGTTTGATAACAGATTTCTCAAAATAATATTTCACTTGCATCATAAACACATTTTCAACCCACCTTTTTATATTTCTAACCACATTTTTATCTCACATACATCACATCACAAAAAGCGCTATAGTAATTATTCCAAATAATATTTCAAATAATACTCTTGAAGAGGTGATTTTTGGTGGGTAGTTGAACCGACCAGAATCAGGCTCCTTTGAGATGAAGTGAGGTGTATCCTCGTGTCCGAAGTGAATGGCGGGGCTTCTCCCCTGGAATCACTTCGACGATCAAGTTAGTATGAGAACGAGAGAAAAGCAGTAGTATTGTCAAATGAACAGTATGCTTACTTGTTAGGAGTACATGAGGGGTATTTATAGAGCGAGAGTGGAGGGCAGGACGGAGGTCTTATGCCGGTGGGACCCATGTCCTGCCATTACGGCTCTGCTCTCTGTCAGGCGGTCTGACTCTGACGCTGTAGTCGCCTGGGCAGGGTGACGAAGAGTCTTACGCAGTAGTCATTAAGTGCGACAGTGCTTTTCAGATAAAGCACTGGTCCCGGGTGATGTCAGGTGGCTTGACATCATCAACGTGCAGCTGAGGTGGAGGTGCCGAGGTCACCTACACGGCAGACTAGGGATCCGGCCGAGTTTGGGGGATATGCCCAAGACACGGATGAGCTCCGATGAGGGACGAGGTGGGTTCATCTCGGACATGCGGGGTGGCCGAGGTGAGCATCATCAACTCTATCCAAACATGTAAAGTGAAAAAGAAATGCGCCGTGATAGGAGATTAGTTCCCTTTTTATTTATTTTGTGCGTATGGATGTTACTTATTTTTTGTATTAATCTTTTAATAGATATACCGAGATGTTGCCACAAGTGATTATGTAGTGTTATCAAATTCGATCACCTTTTATTATTATAGTATAAAACGAAAGAAGGTAATGAACAACTCAAAAGCTTCCAAAAAACACTTTGTCCAACAAAAAAAAAAAAAAAAAGGTTGGCTGTAGATTTTACCTATATCACCTGATCAAATGACTGCTTGTTAAGTTGGTCTTGATTTTCACTTTTCGATTTTCATACCCCGAATGACTCGTTTTACGCTCTACTTGGTGCCTTCAAAAAAGTCCTAGTCTTAGTTATGCTCAAGACAACACTAATGCGTTTCGTCAAAACCTTCGACTTGAATGGACTACTGGCCATAATTGCGTGGACCGTGGAAATATATAACATTTGAATTCAATAGAGGCATTAATCAAGTCAAGATGGTTACAGTTGAATCGAATAGAGAGTGATGTTTGACATTCAATCATGGCTTTAACTGTTCAAGATATCTCATGAAGTCGCTTTCACGTTGGCGCAAATCAGCAGCACGATTATTTACACTTTGCCCCCTAAATTGATCTTTAGTAACACTTTGTTCCTCTAAATTCTAAATATATAAGCTTTATCCCTTGTGATTAACTTCTCGACCAAATATAAAGTGAAGTTATATTTTTCATGCCTAATTAATTATTGAACACACAAAACAATTATAAAATAATAAATAACTACTTCTTCAATAGCTGTTAAATCTATTTAGACACAATTACGCCGTGCATCTAGCATTTTAGCAATAAAAAAGAATTAGAAAATCTACATATAAGAAAAAAAACCTAAGCAACTCGGTGTGTTCAAATGAATACTTATAGCAAACTTACTTTAGATGAAATAAAATTAATTAGCGCATTCCAAAAGAAAATTATTTGACAATTTTTTTTTTATTGACTCGTAAGAATCTTGTGAAAATTATAAGGTAAGCGAAAATTATCAAAACCAATCCATTTACGATTTAAAAGGAAGAAAGATAAGTGTAGAAATTTTGAAAAAAATCTAAATTCTTTTTTATTCCATAACACAAATGTTCAATTCTCAGTATTTCACCATCTTTTATTTTTTAACTCTTTATATTCTATATATGACTTCATATTTTTTCTAGTAAGTCGATTGATATTTCGAATAACTAGAAATATAGCATTATTCTGCGACCATTATTCTAACTAGAAGTCAGATGTCCTTCTCACCACCAAAGGGGAAAAGGAAAAAAGAAACAAAGAGGGAAAACTGATTAAGATATCCATCCGAGTCAAGAGTTTGGGTTTGCATCTTTACAAGCATGTATTTCATAAGTCTGTTTGATCAAATCATGGCCAAGTCCTTTTCTCATTTAACATTAGCGATTGTTGGTTCATTGCATGGCCTCCTCCAAGCGCAAAAGATACATCAGGGGACATGAAATTGAGGGGACACTTTTCAATTCTACGCGTTTTGACCATGATTAAAATAAACTGAGAAAGAAAGAGATGTTCTGTGGCTTTTTTTTTTTTTGTTTTTTGTTTTGCTCCCGAACAAAGCGAAAAGAAGCAGAGATCATTCAAAAAGAAGCTTCTTCCCGTTTGGTTCGTCATTTTAGGACTTTTTTTTCTTATAGAAAAATATACCGTAACGATTTGATATATTCAAAATAAAAAGGTAATCGAAAAATATATTCATAAAGCGCAAAAGTTTTTTGCAAAAAATCGAAATGCAAACAACTAACATTGGATTGGATGTTTCGTTGTACTTACACAATTCCCACAAATTTTACTGAAAGAACCGATGGCATGTTTTTTCAATTATGTAGAGTTTCTGATTGACACAATTACAGACAGTTATATCACCAGTACAAAAAGTAGGCAGATGATCACTCACTGTCACTCACTTCAATGATGGTGTGGGCTGCAACGTGTTACATCTTGCAAACTAAAAAGATATGTAAGGTCAAGAATCCATGCGTTGAACCAAATCACTTTATTATTTTATTTTTTTTTAGGGGTGATAGATGCGTTGCATCTTTTTTTTTTGTTTGAATCTAGATATACATGAATCTAGATTTTTTTTTTTGTTGCCCGCTCGGTATCCGAAACTTTGTCCCGACTAATCCGGACTCGCCCCGCGTCGCGCACCTGACTATGGTGGGTGAGTCTTCCAACAGGAGTGTCTGCGCACACTAGGATTCGAACACGAGACCTGTTTAATCGAATCCGAACCGCTTATCACTCGGACCAACCCCTGTTGGTACATGAATCTAGATTGCAGCCACGTTCAATAGTGATTTGTTGTTCGCTATTCATGCATGGTTAAACAACAAATCACATCAACAATTCTGGGATCCTTGCGTAGCGTATGAGTTCCATCCAAGGGTGGACCTCTTTTTTCTGCAATTGTGCCCCCAGTTCGGCCTTCTAGTCCGAAGCATGGTCTAGTTTGGGCTTTTGGTTGGGCCAATTGGTAGTTCGAAAAGAAAACACCAGCGTTTGTAAGCATCTGTGCCCAAAGTCCAATTACTAACAAAGAGCCTGTTTATATAGCCGGACGGATGCGGCGTGCATTTGTTTTGGGTTGCACTTTTGAACCCGCAAGATTATTTGCCCAAAGGCTGTTGCAGGAGGCCCATCGATAGTCCCTCGTACACTTACAGTCCTAGCTGACCCGAGAATTTGAAAATTTCAGACCGCGCTCTTATTCTTCATCTCCACCTATTAAAAATACCAAATTCCCAACGAAATCAAAACTCCGATTGATGACTCGTTCGGATTGACGATGGAGACGGTGGAGAAGCTGTTAGCACAGATCTTCGAGAGGAAGAATCGGATTATTCGACAAGTCAAGCAACAGACAGATAACTACACTCAACATCTTGCTTCGAAATGCTTAGTTGACGGAATTACCCCTCCTCCTTGGCTTTGCTACGACAATCAATCTTCCGATGTTCCTAAAGGCACTCCATTTGTCTTTCTTCTTCTACATTATTTTTTTTTAAAATTATTTGATGTTTTAGTTGTAATTATTTGTTCTAGGTTTTGGATTGGTAAATGAGCTGTGGTTGTGAATTGAAGAACGGACTTGAGGAGATTGCCCTGGATTTAGGACCTCAGGAAACCTAATTTTGCTGACTTATGGCTTTAATTGTGTGGAACTTGAGAAATGATTTGATTTTTTCAATTAAGTTTAGCCTTTCTTTTTTCTTCTTCTTCTTTTTTTTTTTTTTTAAAAAAAAAAAAACCAGTTTTTGAATATAGTAGCTCGTGAAGCATATGAATCGTCCTTGACAATTGGGTAACAAAAGAATGAAAATGATCGCCTGGAAATGGTGAAGAAATTAAATCTGCAGGGATTTACTGGAACTGTTTTGACCTTTTGTTTCCATAAATTTTGTTGTTGATGCCTGCACCTTTGAAATAAAATATATACATATACATTTTTGTGTTGGATAGCTATAATACGAAGAAAGCTTTTCATTGCAGAGCTGAACAAAGAAGATTTAATTTTTGAAATATTATTGCCACATCAAAGACCTACAATCCGCTTTCCAAGTGCTTGTTGCTCTCTCTACAACGAGCCAGTTGCTGCTGCAGGAGATAATGGAGAGCTAGTGGATGGATTCTTTAGGGAAACTTCTTCCTACAGCAAATGTTTTGGCAGTGGAGATAAGCAAGCTACTGCAGCTGGCTGTCTTGAAAATAACACTGGTTGCACAATGAACATGGTATCTGAGTTAGCAGTTAGCATTACATCTCCTCAGGATGATGCCGAGGCGAGAATCTCAAACATTTGTAGTGCCCCGGATCAATCAGTTGCTAGAATTCAGAGATCCAAGTCTAGACAAAAGGCTTTGGAGCTTCGCAATAGCGCAAAAGCATCAGGCAGGAGCCTTTTAAATCAGAAATACGATACTGTTGGTTCTCCTTCAAGAACTAGACTACCTATGTTCAGCTCTGAACAGGGTCAGGTTACAGGCTCTGAAGAATTTGGAGAACCTTGTGTCATGGCCCGTGAAAGTTGTGGAGATTGGGAATCAAATGAACGAGATACTGAAAATATGAACAAGGAAAAGAGGACCACTTTTTGTACTGGTACGGTAAGAAGATCAATAAGCTCTGGCGAACAACCAAGCTCTATGAAAGACTTAGATAATGGTGATAGTTTTACTTGTAATTTGCAGAAGAGTGGAAATTCTCTAAGAAAAGATCTGCATGATTTCCAAAACTGTCCCAATGTGGTTAATGTGTCGGTGGGAGTTATCAACTCTGCTGTCAATGGTGAAAGTGGTAGCTTCATTGAAGCAAGGACAGAAGATCACTTGGAACATAAGGGAAAAGGCAGTGATACTCGTGTTGACAGGATTTCAAGAACAAGTTTTTCTAGCCAAAAGCCTCGTCTTCTGGATGAGGCTCCAGAAGTGGATATCTCTATGCACCCTGTGATGGTTGAAGCTGGTATATCAGCAAAGCGTAATCTCAAGTCAGTTCAACAGTTTAATGATGCTACTAACTTTCTTGAATTAAGCCATAAAAGAACAAGGTCTGGAACTCCTGCAGGTGACAGAGGGATGCCCATGCTTCTTGATACATTCACTAGTGATCATCATGGAGATACAAGGTCCAACTCTGGTGCTATTGAAAAGTCTCAAGCTACAAAATATGCAGTCGAAAATAGCTCAGATGGTATACTGCCTCTTCTTGATAGTCGTGATGCTAACCAGATGGGGAACTTTGGAATTGTTATTGTTGATGACCCAGTCAACAACCAATCTGCAAATCCCAGATCAAATATAGATGATGCTGCCTTAGAAAGTTTACTCACCAACCCCTCTGATTGTGTGGTGGTTATGGAACCGAAGCAACTTGTCTTCGATGACAAAGAAGAGTGTAACTTGAAAGACAAGTTTTGGCCCACCATGGAATATGAAATCCTGGAAAGATCACCACATAAAAAGTTTTATAATTCACTACACTCTGCTTCATCGGTCGATTACCAAGTAATTTCTGGTGATATGATTTCTAATAAGCCGTCAACAATTCAGCCAGATGTTACAAAAGAAGATGAAATTCGTCAAGGCTTTTCTGAATCCAACAATGAGAATGTTGATGTACAGATGAAACAAAAGGAATCTGATGAATATGAGGAAATCAGTCTGAACACAATTGCAGTTGATTCAGAGAAGATGCTACATATTCCGGGTGTTAAGTATACATGTCTGGCTATGGAGCCAAATGAGGTAGAGAACCCTTGTTTAGAGAATCATGTGAATATTTATGCTGAAGAAGTCTGTGAACCAGAGCTGCATAAAGAAGTAAGTGCCTAATTTCTTGCTTGTTTGATTTTGATCCATATACACTTTGAGCGTTGTGTTGTTAATTTTTAGACGAGCTTGCAATTATCATTCACAAGTAGGTCAATCTTTTTTTTTTTTTTTATATTGGATTTCTGACTTCTATCTTCCTGATGGCTGGATACCAATCTTCTTTCTGGCATCTATTTCATGACATTATCAAATTAAGTGGTAGGTGGATAAATCCAAAACATTGGGTGATATTTTTTAGTAGCCATAACATTTAAACGGTAAAAGTTCTGACATAATCAGATTGTAATATGAAGCTTGTTCATGAGAAAATTGATATTTTTGGCAGTAAAGGCCACTCTTATTTTCTAGGCTAACCTTCAATCAGGTGTTCACTTCTGGTTTAACAGGCATTTACTATTTTTGAGGTTTGGAAGGCAGTCTTGAAAAATATCTTATTTCCTGATTTTTGAGATTTCTTTTTTCTTTAGTCTGTGGATCACCTTCGCTTTCTCTAATAGCATTGTTTTTGTTTGAGAAAAGCTGTGGAACATTTGGAGGCCATTTGTCTGATCGTATTTATTTTTATTAGACTGATATTAGTTACATCACCATTTAGTGACTTGGCTTATTTCTTCTTTAATTATGAAATTTCTTTCTACTATTGAAATTTTGGTGACTCAGGCTGTGTTTTCTTTTTCTTGTCTAATAGGGTAACTTCAGTTATAAGACAAAGGAGAGAAGCCCACGTTCCTCCCACTCTTATGGAAGCAAACATTTTAGCAAATCTGATCTGTCATGCCCAGCAACTAAGGCTATTGGACTGTCAGAAGATTGTTCAATCAAGGAAGTGGAAGCCCCTGCTCCAACAGACATTATAATTGATGCAACGGGACAACATTGTCCAGGAGAGAATCTGAATTTATCATCCGCTGGGGCTAAACTCTACTCTGGAAATTTGAATAATGAGTATGGTAGCCCGAAAGTTTTGGGAAGTTCTAGTCTGGGAGGTAATGACTTGCTTACACCTGGTTCAGTTGGATTTCCACTTGATGACCATGAGAGTCTTGATCTCTCAAAATCAGAGGAACCGAAAATTGCAAAGAAGTCAGTGGTTCAAAGAGATCTTAGATTACTTCAGGTGGCTTCATGGCCTAAGAGTAAGAGGAGAAAGATTCAAGATCAAGAAGCAGATAGTTTTTCTGCTTCCCCAAGCTTCAGGGTAAAAAAGCATTATCCTAGTGACTTGAATTCCACAATTATGAATCTAAAGAAAGCTGGAGACAATGTCGTTAGTGTACCAGGGCATGCATCTCTAGCGAATGACAGTACTGAAAAAGAAGTATACGAGAAGATGGCCTGCCAATTGATTGAAGAGATAGAGCCTTCACCTAAAGTGCAAAGCGAAAAGGTACTCTTCTACATTTTCGTTAAAATACACACGTGTATACAGAGACAACAAACATGTATGTTAGACTAATCGTCTGCTCAGTATGGAATGTCAAATTCTATATGAATCAAAAGTAATGGGCCAAACTGTCAGGTCATCCCTGGAACTCAAATTTGAGACATATTTAGGGTCCCATATCGGCCCTTCACTCTCACTAAACACAAAGAAATGTCAATCTTTTTTGTTTGCAAGACTGCATGTTCTCGCAAACGGCTCTCTCAATTAAAATATATGTTGTCTGACATAGTTGTACGTTGCCACTCTACCTGCAGAATGCGTTGAACTCCAAAGGCCACGGTGAACTTACAGAAATTTCCTCCTCTTCTGCACTTAAACAATTAGGGGAACCAATTGCCTCAAATTCGATGGAAGATTCTGCTAGAGCTTCCCAAGGATGTTTATTTGAGGAAATGAATTTGGCAGGTACAAGTAGTAGTGCAAGGAGAGAAGGTGATGAAGGGGATGGCCAATACTTGCTGCATCATGAAGGGGGAGATAATTTGGCATATAGCGAAGGTTTGACAATGGAGAGAAGCCTCTTAGAAGGCAAATCTTATTTGGGAGACAAAAGCCAACCTTCTTGTGGTTTAGTTTCGTCTTCAACCAAAAAAGACCCGAATTTGACCCATCCTGGTGAGATGCTGCCTGTGCTTGAAAGTTTCATCATAGAGCCACAAACAGAGAATGCAGATGTGAACATTTCTCGACGTGAAATCGACTTTGACAAGTTTGAATTTTCGAGAACTTCAATAGAACGTGCTAGCATCCTGGAACAGATATGCAAGTCGACTGTTATGCAAACACCTCTGACGCAGTTCTCATCTGCTCTCAAAGTGCATGGATCTCAGAAATTTTGCCACTCTGTACCCAATGGTCTTCTTGAGTGCATGGATCTGAGGAGCATTTTGTCTTTAAATGAAGATGCCCATAACCAACTTAGGGTCATTTATGGGAATAACTCTGACTGTAATTTGCAAAAGATGTCATATTCTGATCGTCTTTCTTATACGGAAGCTCGATTTTGTTGGGATTCCAGAAATCATTACAGATCTCCCGTTGGAAAGCTCTGGGAGAGAATGTCTCAACAAACTGGCAGCTCAGAGAAGCTATTGGGTTCAAATCCAGAGCTTACATGCTTTCCAATTGAGGAAGATCCCAGTACTAGCGAAGAAAAAGAGAATACAAGTGGCGTAACAGAGAAAATTCAGGAAGACAATGGTTTGCTGAATGATACTTGTGCAAAAAGAGAAGTTCTTGCTGACATAACAGAAGCAAATGCTGCAACATCATTCTCTGCAGCAGAGAAGTTTGTAAATAGAGCTACTGCAGATTTTGTGAGTACAGAAGTCAGCTTCAAGGGGGTTCATAAAAAGGTGAAGCCAAAGCTACAGAACTATAGTAGAAATAAGAGCGTGGAGAAGGAGAATGATGTGTTATCAATTGCAAGTAATGGGATTAAGAAAGCCAAGGAATCAACAAGCAGAAAGTTCAGTAAGGCAGATGCATTATCCAAAACCACTTTGAAGACAGAGAGGCAGAAGCTCTCAGAAAAGAATCCCAAGTACAACAACATTGTCTCCAATGTAACTTCTTTTGTTCCCCTGGTCCAACAAAAACAAGCTGCTGCAGTTTGTACAGGTAATTTATCTTCTTACTGGACGAATATATATTTGGCATCAATTTTTCTTGGTTAACGAAAGTTTCTTAGAAATTTTTTTAGTGGATCTCCTTCTGCAAATTTTTCTGGATAAGACGTCAATCATCATTATCAGCCTAAGCTATATGCATCCAATTTCAATGTGAAAGCACTATTATTGGTATTTGTTTACTTTAGCAAGATAAAGTTACTGTGGCAAGACGAATTCTCACTCAATTTTTGCAATTACCCTGTCTGATATTCTCGTGGATGTGGTGTATATAATAATTTTTATTATTTTACCTTAGAATCTGTGTCACTTGATTCAAATGTGTCTGAGCTGAACTTCAATCTTCTTACTCATTCCAACTTTTTCCTGAATTTAGTTCAACAATGTGAAACTAGATACATACTGCTCACATATCAATAGCATTTTTATAGTTTTCATCTCATTAAATTCTGAAATATTCTGGCTACTGAATGTCTACATGCTAGTAGTTACCAAAGATAAAGCACTTTGAAGTAGCCTGGCTAATTGAACCTCTCTTTGGTTGTCTTGATGAATGTTTCTCTTTCTGCGGTTTTAAGGTTCTATTATTGTTAAGAGGTGTTTCTCGAATCAACTGTTTGCTTGATTTAAGAGGTTTGGCTTCTATTACCTTTCAGGAAAGAGAGACGTCAAAGTGAAAGCTCTAGAGGCTGCTGAAGTTGCAAAGCGCCTTGAGCAGAAAAGACAGGATGAACGGAAGATGCGGAAAGAAGCGCTGAAACTTGAAAGAGCTAGGATAGAGCAAGAAAATTTGAGACAAATGGAGTTAAACAATAAAAAGAAAGATGAAGAAAGAAAGAAACGAGATGCTGATATTATAGCAAAGAAAAGGTTGAGGGAAGAAGAAAAAAAGGAAAAGGAGAGGAAGAAGAGACAAACTGAAGAAGCACGGCGACTGCAGAAAGAAGAGATTACATTGTGCTCTCAGAAGGTAAAGAGAAATATTGCTGTGTGATGTATGACTCATTATTTCAATTGTCTGCAAGCATTTTCTTTTTGCTTTAAGTTCAGCATCACTGAATACATGAAATTTCTTGTTAGGGTGGGAAAGATGATATAATGAAGAAATCAGACAATCTGTTAAAGAAGAGTCAGAGCATGGTGCAGGAGAGCAGATATGACGTTATGTTGGAGAAGCCAGACAATAACATGAGGCCAGAAGAATTAACGGTCGATTTCCAGCAAGCTGCCATCTGTACTGAAGCATGTGGTACTTCTGGTGATTCCTGTCAACATCAGAAGGTTGAAGCTCTTATCCTGGAAAGTTTCAATTCAGCTGAGTCTTTATTTGGATTTATGCTAATTATAATAGGGACACAGCTACCTTTCTTGTTATAAAAAGTACAAAAAAAGAAAAAGGAAAGAAAAAGAGGATATATTGCTTTTCACAGTCAGCTGCTGTCCACATTGCATCAGGACCAGTATATTTCAGAGGAGAAAGGAACTGATGGATTCCCTGTAATATGCCCTGCACCTGTAATGATAACTTAACCATCATTCTAGTAGCCTTTTTTGGTTTAAAAAATCTCCAAATGAACAACTTCATCATGTTACAGAGTGAGGAAAAGAGCATAAAAATGTGCTTCGACATTCCAGTTTTGTGCATTAATGTTGTAGGAATATCCCTTTGCCTTTCTGGAGTCACATGTAGTAAATTGCTCGTGGACTCCAGCGTTCAGTGTTTTGTGCTTTTAATCTGTGTCGTTTAATGTCTATTTGCCTAACATACTCGAGGATTGTTTCCCTAGTCCATGTGCTTACGTCTGCTTCTTACTTATTCAGACAATGCCCGCTTTGGATGAGTCTGCAGCAAAGGAAAATTCAGTTGTCCAGAAAATTCCAGAGAAATCATATGACATTTCACCGTATCAGTGCTCAGACGATGAAGATGAAGAAGAAGAAAACATATCCAACAACAAATATATCCCGTCCTGGGCCAGGTAACAATCTATCCCACGATACTTCTTACAAGCTGAATGGTCTTGATAGCATGTGATATTATGAATCTCCGAATGCTGCTGTTGGGATACTAGTTGAAGTTGAC